>NW_027507903.1:163507000-164107000 GCF_037356315.1 Lithobates pipiens | reverse complement strand
AGTCCGCCCGTGTGTACGCGGCCTTATACACAAGTTCTTACAAATATCACAGAACTCTACTTCTCGAAAAACCTTGACTCTAATGCAAGCAATGGGCTGGATCTTGTGAGGAGCTATGCCAATATAAAAATGCCCTTGATGGACTGGTGTCAGTCTGGAGCAGCGTGCCTTTAATTGGAAGTGGGCTTCTTCCAAGTATACCTGCCCCTAATTTATCCATTGCTATATATGCTCCAACATGGTGACTCTCACAGGCTAAAGTTAGGACTGCCACATACAGAAAAGCCTTGAGAGGGAGGTGTGGCTTTAATGATATATTTACAAATGTTGTACAACTAAAATCTTTGGTTTTATTGGAAATTGTTGGACATTGCAATTTATTATTTTTATTTTATTTGTATTGCTGGCTAGCTGGTAAGTGTACTGGGAAATGGTTATTTTTCCTGCTCTGTGCAAAGCTCTTCCATGCACTTTACTTTACAAACTAGTTATACTTTTAGGGCAGTCGTCTTTTTGTTTAGCCTCTCCTCTCAGGACAACTCAGCCCTGATGCAATTAGTGGGCTGGCTCCTGGGAGGAGCAATGCCAATATCAAAATGCCTTGATGGATGGGTGTCGATCTGGAGTATTTGGCATTACTAGGCAAACTGTGTTTGCTTTCATATATACTGCATTAGGTAACACTCACACGTGATGCTGAGTCATGATCGAAACAACTGAAATCCAATGAATGAAAGAAGCAGTGAGGCATAGGCTAAGGAGGAAAGAGCTAGATGATGCAGGATATCCTTCAGCCAAGAAAGGAAGGCTTTATCTGACTTGCTCTATCGTTTAATCTACACTTTGAGAAGCTCACAGTATGCAGTAAAATTAGAATGAGCAATTCCATTACAGGAGGTGAGCTTGTACAACTGAGGAATACTAAATGCAAGGCTGTAGTTCAGCTTCAAGCCAACCCTTATATGTTCTAAAAAGCTACATTCATGCTGGTAATTAAGGCCGGTATGAATTGTAGCAGCGGCAATCTGTTACCGCAGATAATCACTGGCTGAGAAGAAGGCTGCAATTAGCTGCGGCCACCATCCACCTGTCATTATAGTGACCGCACCCAGCCGCTGACAGCCGCATCAAGGACTGCAGCTACAATTTGCACCGGCCCTAATCGCTGTTTGGATTTTTTTGTTAGCTCGGTATTACTTTTCCAAGTACAACAGCCTGCTTTTAATATCTTGATTTTATGACGTAGTGCAGAATGCAGTGACTGCATGCAAAGTACTCATCCAAGGCAATCGATTACAACTAATATTATTCCTCATAACTACAGCTAACTGAAAAACCCTTGATTGCTACCAGGTACCACACTTTGGCAATATAAGGCAATATATTTAAAAGAAAAAAACTTTTAGGAGGGAAGTTTAAGGAAAAAAACTTACATTTAAATGCCCATCAATGCAGCCTTATCAATGTCATTTGCAGCCTTCCATTGCAGCCTTGTCAGTCACTTGCAGCCTTCCATTTAGCCTTGTCAGTCACTTGCAGCCTTGCATTTAGCCTTGTCAGTCATTTGCAGTCTTGTCTGTGGCTTTGCCATTTAAAAATGACTTCGCCGAGATACAGAGTGGATGTCCTGTGTATCCCGGCAGCGCTCAGTAGTTATCGGCTGCTCTCTGCGGCTTTGGGGTATTTTCGGCCGTACTCGGCCATTCTCAGCTATTTGTGGCCGTTCTCGGCTATTTTAGGCCACATTCGGCCGATCTCAACGGCTTTCGGCTTTCCGAAAGCCACCGAGAACAGCCGAGTGCAGCCGAAAATACCCCGAAGCCGCAGAGAGCAGCTAAAAATAGTGGGGGATTAGTGTATAACACGCACCCCCAATTTCCCCCTGATTTTAGGGGGGAAAAAGTGTGTGTTATACGCCAATAAATACGGTACATACTTTTATATGAACATTAACTACTTGCCTACTGGGCACCTTCCTGCCCAGGCCAATTTTCAGCTTTCAGCACTGTCACATTTTGAATGACCATTGCATGGCCATGCAGCAGTGTACCCAAACAAGCTTTTTATCATTTTTTGAGACAGATAGAGCTTTCTTTTGGTGGTATTTAATCACCACTGGGTTTTTCTTTTTTTTGATAAATTATAAAATTATTTATATTACAACATTTTGTAAATAAGTAATTTCTATCCTTCACTGATGTGTGTTGATGAGGTTGCACTGATAGGCTGCACTGATAGACACTGATGAGGTAGCAATGATGGGCACTGAAGGGCACTAATGAGGTGACACCGATGAGGAGGTACTAATATGCAGCACTGATGAGACTGGACACTGATAGGTGACACTGATGGGCACTGATTGGTGGCACTGATGGACACTGAAAGGCAGCGCTGACTGGCATCACTGGTGGGTACTAATTGGTATTACTGATGGGCACTGTTGGGGCTGCATTGATAATCAGAGCATGGATAATCAATACCCCGATTATCTGTGCAGATCCCCAATTTGAGGAAATGCTGCTGATCGGCTCTCCTCTCCTCACTTGCTGTCAGTGTGAGGAAAGGAATGCCAATAACCAGCATTTCCTTGTTTACATTTGATCAGCTGTGATTGGACACAGCTGACCTCATGGGTAAAGAGCCTCATTATTGGCTCTTTACTGGGATCGATAATACACTGTGTCCCAGGGACAGAGCACACCACAATCACCACCCCAGCAGGCTCATAAGTGCAGCGAGAGTGGCAAGATGCCATATGATGTTGTCCCAGAATGAGAGAGCTTTGACAATACAGCGTATGGTAAGTGATTAAAGTGTCTAAATGTTAAGTGAATTCTTAACTAAATCCATTTTCTGCATTAAGGTAAAAAAAAAAAAAAAACAGCCATTGGTTCTGGCTGCTGTCAATCACAGCCAGTTAGGAGGAAGCGGGGACAGGGCCCATCCCTTGTGTGTGTGCCAGTGGACACACAGAGTGGGGCTTGGGAGTGAGCAAGCATGCCTAGCAAGTAGCTTGCTAGGGGGAACTCGTGGCAGGGGAGCCAGGAGCACCAGCGGGGGACACAAGAAGAGTAGGATTGGAGCTGCCCTGTGCAAAACCATTGCACAGCGCAGGCAAATATAACCTCTTTCTTTTTTAATAACAAAAAATCCAGAATTTACAATCACTATAAATTGCATATAAGCCGGCCTGTAAAATAGTCTGCAGCTAACAAAAAATTTGTTCTCAGTATCAGCAGCTCTTCAGACCAAAGCACTTACCTATACAACATGTAAATAAAAAAAGACCTACGTAAATCAGCTCATTCCAATAATGTTTAATTAGTCAGAACTACAAGAAATCAAGGTTCTGCTAAACAAGTAGATAAATCTCTTAGTAGCAGGGGATATGAAACCATGTGGCTAATATTGCATGTGAATAACATTCTACCTTACCAAAGCAAAACATGTTTACAACAAAACAGTTATGTTCACTGGAATTGACCCTGACATTTTATTTCAAATGTACTTTGTTTCATATTTTTTTCAGTGTTATGTTTCTATGGTATCCTTTACTAGATCAGTCACAGCAAAATCTCATCTATCCCTGCTGTTCAGTCATTGCATGCCTCTTGCAGACCCCATACTTTTTCTCTTTTTTAATTAATAAAACCAGTTGGCCTCATACAAATCTATGGGAACTTCCAGACTTCCTAGAGTAGAATGCAAAGTAGAGGATGCCGCAGAGGTAAGTAATGTACACACTACGTTTATATCTTTAAAACTGCATCATATGAGCTATCTACAAATACGTTTTACCAGATTTCAATATCAAAAACATAAAGGCACATATACAGTGCCTTGAAAAAGTATTCATACCTCTTGAAATTTCCTACATTCTGTCATATTACAACCAAAAACGTAAATGTATATTATTGGGATTTTATGTGCTAGACCAACACAAAGTGGCACATAATAAAGTGGAAGGAAAATGATAAATTGTTTTTAACATTTTTAACAAATAAATATGTGAAAAGAGTGCCGTAATTTGTATTCAGCCCTTTGAGTCAATACTTTGTAGAACCAACTTTTGCTGCAAGTCTTTTTAGGGATGTCTCTTCCAGCTTTTCACATCTAGAGAGTGACATTTTTGCCCATTTCTCTTTGCAAAATAGCTCAAGCTTTGTCAGATTAGATGGAGATCATCTGTGAACAGCAATTTTCAAGTCTTGTCACAGATTCTAAATTGTATTTAAGTCTGGACTTTGACTGGGCCATTCTAACAGATGGATATGCTTTGATCCAAACCATTGTATTGTAGCTCTGGTTGTGCATTTAAGGTCGTTGTCCTGCTGGAAGGTGAACCTCCGCCCCGTCTCAAATTTTTTGCAGACTCTAACAGGTTTTCTCCTAAGATTGTCCTGTATTTGGCTCCATCCATCTTCCCATCAACTCTGACCAGCTTGCCTGTTTCTGCTGAGGAAAGGCATCCCCACAACATGTTGCCACGGTGTGTTCAGTGTGATGTGCAGTGTTAGTTTTCCACCACACGTAGCGTTTTGCTTTTAGGCCAAAAAGTTAAATTTTGATCTCATATGACCAGTGCATCTTATTCCATATGTTTGGTGTGTCCCCCACATGGCTTCTTGCAAACTGAAAATGGGACTTCTTATGTCTTTCTTTCAACAATGGCTTTCTTCTTGCCACTCTTCTATAAAGGGCAAATTTGTGCACTGCACGCCTAATTGTTGTCCTGTGCACAGATTCTCTCACCTGAGCTGTGGATCTCTGCAGCTCCTCCCAGAGTTGTCTTGGGCCTATTGGCTGATTCTCTGATAATTGCTCTCCTTGTCTGGCCTGTCAGTTTAGGTAGACGGCCATGTCTTGGTAGGTTTGCAGTTGTGCAATACTCTTTCTATTTTCTGATGATGGATTGAACAGTGCTCTGTTAGATGTTCAAAGCTTGGGATATTTTTTCATAACCTAACCCTGCTTTAAACCTGACCACAACTTTATCCCTGACCTGTCTTGCGTATTCCTTGGCCTTCATGATGCTGATTGTTCACTAATGTTCTCTAACAAACCTCTGAGGGCTTCACAGAACAGATGTATTTACAGTGCTTTGCAAAACTATTCACCCCCTTGACATTTTTCATGTTTTCTTGCCTCACAACTTGGAATTAACATGGATTGTTTGAGGATTTGCATTATTTAATTTACAGAACATGCCCACAACTTTGAAGATTTTTTTTATTGGGAAGCAATCTAACAGAAAAAGTCAATGTGCATAACTATTCACCCCCTTAAAGTCAATGCTTTGTAGAGCCACCTTTTGCGGCCACCACAGCTCCAAGTCACTTTGAATAAATCTCAATGAGCTTGCCACTAGACATGTGCATTCGTTTTCGTCCAAATGCATTTTTGTCTGAATTTCAGGTATTTTCGTTATCATTTTAACAAACAATAACAAAAGTGCAGAATCCGAAAAATTAAAGATCCAACATAAATAAATGCTTTATTTTCGTTTTCATTGTTACAACAGTTCGATACAGGTAGGAGATTCGACATGGCGCTAACAATAACAATCTGTGTCTATCGAACCTGTGGTCGACTGTGCCTAACCTTAACTCTATTAGTCCAGGATTATTCTAGATAGAGAGAAAAGATTCGACAGAGAGAGAAAAGATTCGACAGAGAGAGAAAAGATCACTGCTGGAATCAGGTGGGGGAAGTAAAATAATGATGATGATGAATGTTATTGGCTGATTATAACCAAAGAGGAGGAGCAGTAAAATAGCTAGAATTAAGTACACATGTACAGCCAATTTACTTTCACTTACGATTGCTAGCAGAGAGAGACACACACACACTGAATCATTTCAGAAGACAGTCAATCTTAGCTGGTCCATTTGTCAGAGAACCTAAATTATTCAGCAATTAAGCATAAGCACAGCAGCAGAACAATAGTGAAGCAAGCTACAATTCAACTTAACTTTTTCATAATAATCTGCTGCTATTGTGTTAGTGTTGTGAACCTGATAGTGATACTAGTGTTGCTAGTGTTGTGATAGCCTCAGAGGCTGCCCGTGTTGTGGGTGGATTTATTATTATAGATTCTATATTATAGATTGAAATTCTATATAGATTCTATATACCCTGTCTTGTTACCTGTCTGATCACTGATCACTATCACCATCAGTCCATGTTTGAACTATATACATTCAACGTGAACAACAAAGATTCAACAAAGCAGCGAAAAACATACAAACGTTGAATCTTTGCTTATGGTGTCTGTCGAAAGTTATAAGAAGATTCAACGGAGCAGCTAAACTATACGAAGTCATACAGTTTAGCTGCTCCGTCGAATCTTCTTTGAACATTCGACAGACACCATAAACCTTCAATGACAGATTCAACCTTAATTATTTTGGATTTTTGGACGAATGCAATTTTTAACGAAAAACAAAATAAATAAAAACGAATTTCGGGAGTAACTAAATAAATGTATTTTTAGGACGAAAACGAAATTCCGAAATTAAATATTTCAGTGTGCACATGTCTACTTGCCACATATTACTACTGGGACTTTTGCCCATTCCTCCTTGCAAAACTGCTCCAGCTCCTTCAAGTTTGATGGTTTTGCACTTGTGAGCAGCAATCTTTAAGTCTGACCACAGATTTTCTATTGGATTGAGGTCTGGGCTTTGACTAGGCCATTCCAACACATTTACATGTTTCCCCACTCAAATGTTGCTTTAGCAGTGTGTTTGGGGTCATTGTCCTGCTGGAAGGTGAACCTCCGCCTAGCCTCAAATCATACACAGAGTGGTACAGATTTTGCTCAAGAATATCCCTGTATTTAGCACCATCCATCTTTCTCTCAACTCTAACCAGTTTCCCAGTCCTGACTTCTGAAAAACATCCTCACAGCATGATGCTGCCACCACCGTTTTTTACTGTTGGCATGGTGTTCTTTGGGTGATGGGATGGGTTGGGTTCCGCCAGACATAGCATTTTTTTGATGGCCAAAAAGTAAAATTTTAGTCTCATCAGACCAGAGCACCTTCCTCCATACATTTTGGGAGTCTACCACATGCCTTTTCACAAACTCAAAATGCGCCATTTTGTTTTTTTGCTGAAAGTAATGGCTTTCTTCTCACCACTCAAAGGAGCGTACGGCTTATTGTTGACCTATATACAGATACTCCAGTCTCTGCTGTGGAACTTTGCAGCTCCTCCAGGGTTACCTTAGTTCTCTGTGCTGCTACTCTGATTAATGCCCCCCATGCCTGGCCCATGAGTTTTGGTATGCAGCCATCTCTTGGCAGGTTTGCTGTTGTGCCATGCTCTTTCCATTTGGTTATAATAGATTTGATGGTTCTCCTAGGGCTCATCAAATATTTGGATATTTTTTTTATAACCTAATCCTGACTTGTACTTCTCAACAACATTGTCCCTTACTTTTTTGGAGAGTTCCTTGGTCTTCATGGTTAGTGGTGTCTCTTGCTTAGGTGTTTCAGCCTCTTGGGTCTTTCAAAAAGGTGTGTATATGTAATGACAGATCATGCGACACTAATGCCGCGTACACACGAGCGGACTTTTCAACATCCAAAGTCCGACGGAATGATTCCGTCAGACTATTCGATTGTGTGTGGGCTGCAACGGACTTTTGATTCGCAAAAGTCTGACGGACTTTAGAAAATGGAACATGCTTCAAATTTTTCCGACGGAACTCCGTCGGACCCGGTCCCTCCGAAAAATTCGCTCGTGTGTATGCTATTCCGACTGACTAAAACCGACGCTAGGGCAGCTATTGGCTACTGGCTATGAACTTCCTTATTCGAGTCCAGTCGTACGTCATCATGTTCGAATCCGTCTGAGTTTGGTGTGATTGTGTGTGGCCAAGTCCGCTCAGTCGAAAAGTCCGTCAGAACTCTGTCGGAACTTCAGCAGAACTCCGGCAGAACTCCTTCGGAAGTCTGCCGGACATAAGTCCTCTCGTGTGTACGGGGCTTTAGATTGCACACAGGTGGACATCATTTCACGAATGATGTGACCTCTGAAGGTAATTGGTTGCATCAGAGGTTTTAATGGCCTTCATAACAAAGGGGGTGAATACATACACACATGCCAATTATCAGTTGTTTTATTTTATTTCACCAACTACCACCAACTTCTATTGTGTTCTGAACCATAACATATAATTCAGGTTTAAAAAAAACATTGAATTAAAGGCTGTAATGTAACAAAATAGGTAAAAAGTCAAGGGGGGTGAATACTTTTGCAAGGCACTGTATCCTGAGATTAAATACACACAGGTGGACTCTATTTAGTAATTAGGTGAATTCTGAGGCAATTGGTTCCACTAGATTTTAGTAAGGGGTATCAGAGCCTGAATACAAATGCACGCCACACTTTTCACATATTTATTTGAAAAAAATGTTGAAAACCATTTATCATTTTCACTCCACTTCACAATTACGTGCCATTTTGTGTTGGTCTATCACATAAAATCCCAATAAAATAAATTTACACTTTTGGTTGTAACATGACAAAATGTGGAAAATGTCAAGGGGTAGGAATAATTTTTCAAGGCCCTGTACAGAGGCCGCAAAATAGACTGCAATTCCAACCCATATACTACAGAGTATGCACACACAGATATTAAAGGCACCTATAGTTATAAAAATTAAAGGACTACACTAGTTTACGTTCAAAGATGAAAAAAACGTAATCTGCTGTGACTGACACTAGTTCATGGGCAATCAGATCTAGAAAGAGGGGGCCATAAATAATCTGTCCTCCTTCCCTGCCCCCAAGCTGCTTTCTAAGGCCGCGTACACACGGGCGGACTGTTCGCCCAACTTTGTCCGCTGAACAGTGTTTCGGCGGACAGTCCGCTCGTGTGTGGGCTTCAGCGGACAGTTTCAGCGGACAGTCTGACGAACAAAGTTTTTCGGAATTTCCGTAAGACTGTCCGCTGAAACTTAGTTTGAGCGGACAGTCCGCCCGTGTGTAGGCTTGTTCGACAAACTAAGTCTCGCGCATGCTCAGAAAGAATTTACACGGCGAAGGTTGCATTGCAGTGTATTGGACGTCGTATTTTTCGTCCCGTCGTACGTGCCGTTCACGTCATCGCGCAAGTTTCAGCGGACTGTTCGTTCGTCGTGTGTGGTCAAGTCCGTCCATGCTAATTTTGAGCGGACTGTCCGCTCAAACTGTTTGACGAACAAAGTTGGGCGAACAGTCCGCCCGTGTGTACGCGGCCTTAGTCTCTTAGATTCTATGCTAAAACTATTGACACAGAGCTCAGCTAGAACTAGAATGCTCAAACATATAGAATTCAATAAAGCACAGGCAAATGACCATGATTTTCCAGGCCCCCATACATTGAATTGAAAAGTTCAGTAAACGGGAGGGCTTTATTGAAAGTTATATTACATTTGAACTGATTGTTACTAAGCAGACCACAATACTTCATACCATACTTCATACCAGAAATTTCAAATTGCAAATCCATGTCTGAACAAACACTTTTTGATTTTTTTAGAAATATAGTTGTAATTTACATTCCCTTGAAACGTGACCCTTAGAAACATGGTCTGCCTTGGTGTACATCACAAAACAAAATAATCACCACTTACCTAACTTTTTTAGAGAGGGGGAAAGGCTGTAAAGTATTACTGCAGAAAAACATAAACTGTTTAATCCATCTTGGAATCATTGAAGTTTCCTGCCCCTAATAATTGTTATTTTATTTAACCTGCTTGGGTGTAGTGCTTCCAATTTTATCCTCTGTAATATCAAGTTAAAATACCACTTCTAGGTACCTAACCTGTCATTATTACAACAGGATGTCAAAACTATATCTTAATATAGCAAGTCTAATTTTCAGTAAAGAAAAAGGAAAATCTATATCAAGTTTAAGTAGAACAAGTCAACTATAGTATTCATTCTTTTAATAGATTATGTAAAATTATAATGTACGCTGTACTCACACATTTCCATATTGTCACCTTCCCATACCTCAGACACACACGGTATATACAGCCTGATCACAACCACATGTTTGGCTTCTGGCTGCATAGTTTCTGTGAGCCACAATGCTGGTAACACACATTAAAGCAAGGTTTTGTCATCATAGCCTAAAATTATTATTCAGGCTGGGAAGGAAATATTTCAAAGCCGTTTCCTACTCTTGAAATTCCCATTTAGCATTTGTTGTGGCCAATTTCACATCCATGCTTTTATTTCAGTGAACTTGCCTCGTCAGTCTAGCTCTCACCTCTTTTCAAATGAGCCATGTTGGCTCTGTGTCAACGTCATTTATGCTTTTAGTCCATTTAAAAGGGGGGGGGGGGTAATTTTACCAATGAAAGTTTAAGGCAACTAATAAGGTGTATGCCAACACCTGTTTACTTGCTCGTATTGAAAATCCATATGACTTTGCAGACAAGAGAGCTTGAAGGTGAACTGAACAGAAGTAACGTATTTGCTTGTATTTTTATATAGAGTGTATCTTTTTTTACATAAATAAGAATGTGCTCATTCTATATATTTTAGAAGTCATATGACAACACCTCAAAGGGTCCATGGCCCTATTGCCATAGTGAGCAAACTACTTATTCTAACAGGCTGATCAGCACAAGTTTGAACACCCAGTAATATTCAATATACAATTGTGAGTGTATGGGTCACAGCACTAGTTCCTTCACAGATCAAGTGCATTTTTCCTTAGTTTTGCCATTGTGTGTAAATGCACTCATAGAGCAATAGTCTTCTAGACACCATTTTTGATAAAGTAAGAAATGGAAAAAAATCTGTTTTTTGCCATCTGTCATTTTCGCCGAATGACAGCAACGGAGCAGCGAGACCCACCGAGAAGATGGATGTGCCGGACTACAGGGGACAGCGGTGACTTCGCTGGCTCCTATGTCAGGTAAGTGACACATAATGGACTACTATGCCATGCATAGTAGTCCATTATGCTTTACCTTTGCAGGGAATGAAAGAGGAAAAAAACTCATCAGGGTTTACTTCCTCTTTAAGAGGTAATTTGCAACCTCTAGATACTTGAGGGGTGTGTATACCACGGGTGCATATAATGCAAAAAGTGAAAAAAAAGTGATGAAAATAAGAAATGCAAAGGATATCCTACTGTGTAAACTTCCTGATCGCTTATTTATAATGCATACTGTTAGAAGCTATGTGCAAATCTTTCACAAGAGAATGTAGGAGGATCACTAGACATGTGCATGACAAAAAATAAAAAAAAGTTTTGTTTATTTTTGATTCGTTAATCTAATTATTTTGTTTAGTTCAATTTGATTGATTCGTTCAATGCGTATTTGGAATTCATATTCCGAATTCATAATTGGAATTTTCGAATTTACCATTCTTTCCCATTTGAAACGTTAAAATCAATACATTTTTGAATCGGTGAAAACAAAAATGTTATATTGTTTTCAATTTGAATGCAGCAATGTGAAGAAACAAAAGAAAAATCTTTAAATGATTACAATGACTCTTTAAATCACCTTTGGTTTGACAAAAACAGCATTATTTGGAAATGGTACTCTAAAAACACACACACACACAGTCTTTGATTTCAGCAATATGTGTAGTTAGAATTTGACTGGAGTTCAATGTAAAATGCGATTCGAATTTCAGTCTGAATTTCCAAAATTTGGATGAATTTCATTTACGTTATTCGGAGCATTCATTCAAATTTGTTCATATTGTAATTCAGGCATTCAGATATATCTGAATAATGAAAAATCTGTCCGAATATTAATTCGGAACAAAACTTTCCGCACATGTCTAATCACTTCAAATTGAAGGAAACATCTATCAGCTGTCATGCCCAGTGCCCCCAGTCTAAGCTTTTCCCTCCATTTCTGTTCTGATTACAGCTGAAATGTTTTATTTTCCCTCTCTTTTAGTCTGGGTAACAGTAGTAATGTGGACAAACAAAGAGAGGCAATGTTTATAACAGGGGCACAAAAAAGAAAAACCAAGACAGAGTTTTCTAACCATATACCTCTCCAGTGAAGAAAAAAGTCAGACATGTTGGCTTCAGATACGCCATGGGATTCATGTATATATAAAAAAAAAAAAAAAAAAAAATGCTGTTTGCGTGCATCAGAATATAAACCTTGTAATGTGTTCAATATATTATTTTCCTATTATGATCAGCTCCTTCTAGTGACCATAATGCAGTATTTTCCTGAAATGCCTCATTAAGGAAAATACTGCATTTTGGCCACTAGATGAAGCTAACAATCACTGGTTTAAAAACATTTTAGACACTGTACAGGAATTATTCACTATGGCTGTGAAAATGTTGAGGCATTTGCAGAATTCTAAATATGGACCCCTTTGAACCCAAAATATAAGATATCTGTCAAAGAGAAGCACCTGAGTGCACACCAGCAAACCACCCAGTCTCAGTGTAAATCATATCAGCTTCATCTCGTCCAAAAGCCATGCCTATCTATTGCGTTTTATCCTACCAATGGGCTTAGTCTTAGACACAGTACATTTTGTAAACTCAAAATGCAATATATTGCAGCTTACCAGTCACCATGTGGTGGCTGCATTAGTTATTTTTGCAGACTCAGAACATTTTATTCAAATACAGAAAAGATCTTGCCAGAATGCAATACCCTTGTCACTTCCTGTGAGCTGAAATGAAAGCACAAATATCCTTATCGTTCTTGTGTAAAATACTGACCACATCCATCCACCAGATCAGTAGTCTCTAAACTGTGGCCCTGGGGCCAGATGTGGCCCTTTGCTTGCCTCTATTCAGCCTTTGGGGCACTGTTCCATACAGAACTGACACTAATGATGGGGCACTATTCTCCCACTGACACACAGGACGGGGTGCTATTCCTCCCACTGATATCAACAATTGGGCACTATTCCTTTCACTAAAACCATTGATGGGGCATTGTTTACTTTCACTGAGGCTGGGGCATTTTCTACTCCCATTGGCCACAGTCTGGCCCTCCTAAAGTCTGAAGGACAGTAAACTGGCCCTTTGTTTAGACAGTTTGGAAACCCCTGCACTAGATAACGGAGATGAACAGAAGGTCAATGTGACATCTGTGACTCTTTCCAAAGCACTATTAAGAAATTAGTGTAGCCATAAAGTAACAGGAAGCATGGCATTTGCAGGATGAGTGGGTGACAGATGAAAAAAAAAGAGCTAGAAAAAAGAAAAATAATGTAGCCTGGTATTTACACAATATTAAATTCATGGTTTTGGGTTTAGACTTTAACCTAGTGCCTAAACTAGCAAAACATTACATAATTGATATTGTGTCTGTAAAAGGTTTTATCTAAAACCTAGTCTTTTTCTATCTCATATTGCAAAGATGCACATAAATGTATAAATTCTTACTGGAAGCATTAGGGAATATGCAGCTAGACAGCTTACAAGACTTGTATACTTGACAAATTTTCTTTACCTCATTCCAGAGTCATTCAGTTTAACATATTTCTGTCACCACTTTGTGCCATACACAACTGAACAATATGCTAGTGGACGGTTATTACAAGGGACCTCTAGTAATGACTTAAGTGGACTTTTCTTTAACACAACGATGTACATATGGTGCTGTACTTAGGAACTACCTAACACTATGTATGATCCCTTTCTCCTCCAAGCAGGTACTTACAATCATTACATTACAGCAACAACAAAGCGTAGAAAAAGCAGACACCAGGAATCTAGGTCTGATTTTATCTCTGCGGCTAATCCCTTTCATTAGACTACATACACTCAGATAATGGAAACACGTCACTCAGATCCCCTGTCTGTTTGTGACAGGCTGCATGAGATTTGGTTTTCAAAAAATCCTGCAGCAAACTGACTGCTCGTTTGATGGCCAGAGGTGAATGTAAGGGTTAGAAAAACAAATGCTACTGAAAAGTTAGATAATCACTCTTTCGGTAACAGTATCACCTATGAATTTCAAACTAATACCACAATTTCAAAAATAAGTCTCCTTAATAACAATTTAAGCTGTATAATATATATGGGTAAACCATAGAGAAGTTATAATTCATTTATATAGATTTCTCCTTTGATGCAATACCTTACTCTGCTAAAATGTAAGAACTAAATTAGTGTTAAACCAAAAATATTAATACATTTCAAATGCATATAAATAATAAAGGGAAGTTTGTGTGTGTGTGTGGGGGGGGGGGGGGGTAAGCTGGTGTGATGATCAAATCAGGAGTATTTATATATATATTTTAAATTTGATTGAAACAATTTATTGATTTATGAATTTGTTTGCTTATCAATAGTCAGTTGAATGCGCTTGCTGACAAAAGTTAAAATTCAGGAAACAAAGTTAGGCCGGTCGTACGTGGTGCAAATTTCTTTCCTGCAACTACAGTTGCAGGAAATATATTTTCACAATTCCCCCATCAACACAGACAGTGCTGACAGTGCTATAGCAGCCACTAGCGATAATCACAAGTGAATCCGGCAGGCTGATTGTACCCAAGTTGATCAATCCATCAACTTGGTACATTCAGCTGCCCATTAATGTTTTAATCCCAGCCGATCCCTGCTGAACCGGCTGGTATTTGAACCATGTATGGCTGGCCTTAAGGTTTTTTTTGCTTTTGACAGTAAGAATGAAAAAATATTAAACCACAAACTATAGTGATTGTTGTAAAAATGAAGGGGGGGGGGGGGGCATCCTATTGCAAACTATATTTAAAATTTTGGGGATTCTAACAATATAACAGAATATTCTACTGATAGGGTTAGCATGAGGTCGATCTTACCAAATAAAGTTACTAAGGTGGAAAAAAAAAATTAATGGAAAATCACAGATCTCCTTGTCCTTACAATCATGTAATACTGGATAGCTTTGCAATCTTAAAGTGTATCTATACCTAGAACCGTTTTTTTTTTTTTTTTTATAATGAGGAAAGGTTGGAACCCCTGTCAGGTTTTACTGCTTTTTTGGGAGATTTCCCTTCACTTTCTGGAGACAACCTTTTACCAGGTACAATAATAAGGACAACTGTGCAACAGGGAATAAAAATAAAAATGTTAGTACCCTGGCATTCATCTATTTAAGTTAAAAAAATAGAGATTTTCCCTCACTTCCTGTACTGGGGACACGCTTTTTAAAACAGCAAATGAAGAAAACCAGTTGGTGACATCACAAGGGGGGCAGTGCCACCAGGTGATGTCGCTGGGTGGTCCTGCCCCATAGCTACTTAAGAAATGTAAAACGGCAGGGCAGCCAACCTACGCGAGCATTTATGGTGAGTGGAACACTTTTTTTCTTCTTTTTTCGGCTCTGACAGTGGTGGCGTTGTGTTTTATTTTTTAATAAAGGAATTGTCAAAAACTTTTGTACTGTCTTTATTTACTTTTACACTTTTTTGGTGAATGGGTAGGGGTACTATGTACCCCATACTCATCCACCTGGGGGGGCAGGATACCTTGTTAAAAGGGACTTCCAGATCCCAGATCCTGCAGACCCCAACAACCACAGCCCAATGTTGTGGAGAAGAGGCTGCTTGCTCGTCCCCCCGCCTTTCCTGACCTGCCGAGTTGCATGCTCAGATAAGTGTCTGATATGGATTTTGGGGGGGGGCTCAACACTGTTTTTTTGGCAAGGGGTTCCCCTTAAATTTCATACCAAACTCAAAGGGCCTGGTATGCATTGGAGGGAACATCACACTGGGGTTTTTTTTTTTTCAAAATTTTTAATTGCAGTCATTTTTTTAACATTAGCTGTCAATGGGGCACCAGCTGACAGCTGATGAGTCACTGGTCATTAAGCATGCAGTGGCAGGCTTTCCAGCCGGCACCTTGGCAATTAGTTATTGGGGGGATCCCCAGGCTGTTTCTGACAAATACAGCATATGATACCGCCAGCATGTTTTTTTTACTCTCTGTTCTTTTTGTGAATTGTATTTAGGAGCTTACCACTTTTTTTTTGACAAAATTTACCAGAACATTTTTCATTTTGCTGTAAATATCGCATTATCGTTATTTTTTGGGGAATTGGACTTTATTTACCGCATGCAATAATTTATGCTAATTAGTCACATGACCATGTTATTACATGCGGTACACATTAGTGAATTGACCCCATTATATAGTATTTGGTGTTTTATCACCGAAGTCATTTTTTGTTCAAAATTTAATTATCAAATAATGAACAGCAGAGATGCTACAATGTGCTTGGTGCTGGCTAATTCATATCCCCTTCACTGTCTACTACCAAAACTTAAATCAGTCACATGCTTAGTGAAAGTCCACACTCATTTTAAATGAAAGGCTCTACATTTACCACATGATTAGTTCTAGTGCTTGAAAAGAAAAACTGTATCTCATTCTCCAACATATTACTAATTCAATTCCAGTGCTCTACCTTCATGTCTCTTGTCTATAAAGTTTTCCAATAAGAACTCCACATATTTATTGCAGGCATATTTTTCAGTATTTCATAAATATACAACCATATGCCATAATTGACATTTTCATCAATTGTTGTGTATCAGACATGCCTATTACTGTATCACATAAAATATTTCCTAATGTGTTAGAGTGTAGAAAACACAAGCTTTCAATGTTCTATGTAAGCACTGTCTCTACTTTCCCCTTCCTGAGGCAACTTTTCAAAGGTGTAGCTGTCTAATTACTTCTCCTCCCCTCATATTGTGACTGTATAGCTCAAGGGAATAAATGAACAAAGGAGTTTTGTGTCAGTCATGTGTTTGTACTATCAGTTCTAAAATGTTATTAACATTGCTGTCTGGTGCACACATCTGCATGCTGAAGAATTTCTGTGCTTATTGACAATGCAATTGTCAGAACTTAAAATTGAATCTGAGATTCTATATCCACTCACCCAATGAATAAAATTCAAAGTATTAAAAAAACAAACTACAGAGCCAACGACAGCTCTGCCCCCCCAGCTATATCACCAACCTCCTCTCAAAACACCAATCTAAACCATACTTTTTGCTCCTCCGAAGAACTTATAGCTCTCTTGCCAACTCCTCCCATGGTCACCTTCAGGACTTCTCCGGCGCCTCTCTCATCCTCTGGAACTCCTTAACCCAAAATATCTCCTACTCTATCTGTCTTAAGGTGATCCCTGAAAACCCACTACTTCAGAAAGGCCTATCCTGCCTTTAACTAATAAACTGTACTTTTCTTCATCAGCTCATCCCTAGAAGTTATTGCCGTTTGCATCACTTGACACTTCCTTTTAGATTGTAAGTTTTAATGAGCAGGGACTTCTGATCCATCTTGTATTGAACTGTATTGTGACTGTACTGTCTTTCTTCATTTTGTGAAGCCTTGTGCAAACTGTTGGCAATAATAATAACAATAATTTCAACTGAACAAGTATAAAATGCATCCCTTTTTCAATTCATCCATCTGCAGTAAACCAAGCTGTATCTCCATGCTTCCTAAATAAAATTGGTCTAATAACAACAATTATGTTACATGATGATAATAATAATAATAATATCATCATCAACAGCACTCTATGGTACCAATAGTGAATTGGCTTCTCCATAATGTGAACAAATTATACAATCATGTAGCTTCAAGCTTTTTGGGGAGCATGCCCTGTAAAATTATCAGTTTGAAACAGACTGTTTGTCAATAGCCATTTCAAACAATTGATAGATGTTTTTTTTTAAAGAAGCTAAAGAGCCCTAACAAAAAATCTCTCTCATGCTTTTCAAGAGACATTAATGGAACCATCCAAAAACCATTACACTCAACTTTTCATGCAGCCTCTGCTGTTATCAGTGTCATACTCTTTTGCCATTATACTCACACAAATCCTTTGCCTAAGGGCCTAACTGCTGTTAGTATGTAAGTGCCAAAGCTTAATGTCCTGAACAAAAAATGTGAGCTGGAAACTCTTGGATATGTACATCCAACATTCTCTCAAGCAATGAAATCTTTACAGTCATCAGTGTTGTGACTGCAGGAGCAGTAGTTTATGGTGAGAATAGGCCAAGGGATCACATAATATTATACAGTAAAGAAAAAAAAAGGAGGCTGAAAATATCATATATTCACAATGAGAAATTATGCATGAAAGTTTTTGAGTAAGCTTTCTTCATCTAAAAGGCAAATGGTTTAAATGACTCCCTATGTATAGAAACAGAATATAGTAGTGACTGATCCTCTGTCTTTTCATAATCAGTAGGAACAGATATCACTAAGCCCTGGTCAGCAACCAGTAGATCACGATCTACCAGTAAATCGCGGTTAGGTGATGTAGATCACAGTCTGGGCTTGCTGTCCCGCCATCCCAGAGCATCAAACAGAGTGCAATACAGAGAGACTAATTGTAAAGTTGGAGCTGTAGTAAGGAGCAAGTGCTGAATAAGCCAATGCCTCCTCTGTGGTGCTGGCTCCTGTCCCACGCAAAGTAATACCAACTGCACTCCTCCTCTTATCCCAGCTAGCAGTCTCCAGAGTTTGCCAGCAGCAGGAACGAAGAGATCTTCAGGTCAGTGTGAAGCAATACACTTTGGGGTTTATTTACTAAAGGCAAATCCAGTTTGCACTCCAAGTGCACTTGTAAGTGCACTGAAAGCACGCTTGGAAGTAAAGTCACTGTAGATCCGAGGAGGATATGCAAGGAAAATAAAAAACATCACTTTAGCTTGCACATGATTGGATGATATAATCAGCAGAGCTTCCACTAATTTAAGATCTACCCCTTAAGCCGCATACACACGGGCGGACTGTCTGGCCAACTTAGTCCGTCGAAACACATTTCAGCGGACAGTCCGCTCGTGTGTGGGCTTCAGTGGACTTTTTCAGCGTGCAGTCTGGCGGACTAAGTATTTCGGAATTTCCGTAATATTGTCCGTCGTACTTTGGTTTCAGCGGACAATCCGCTCGTGAGTAGGCTAGTTCGACTGACTAAGTATGGCGCATGCTCAGAAAGGATTTACACGGCGAAAGGTTGCATTGCTGTGTATTGGACTTCCTATTTCTAGTCCCGTCGT
Organism: Lithobates pipiens; assembly: GCF_037356315.1. Lineage (NCBI taxonomy): Eukaryota > Metazoa > Chordata > Amphibia > Anura > Ranidae > Lithobates > Lithobates pipiens. Next base: position 164,087,995 of record NW_027507903.1, on the reverse strand, counting down.
ACGTCTGTACACGTCATCGCGCAAGCTTTCGACGGACTGTTTGTGCATCCGTGTGTGGTCAAGTCCGTTCATTCGAAAGTAGGACGGACTGTCCGTCGGATTGTCTGATGGACTAAGTTGGCCATACAGTCCGCCTGTGTGTACGCGGCTTTAGATTTAGAGCCCTTCACTTCCAAGCGTACTTTCAGTGCACTTTCAAGTGCACTTGCAGTGCAAAGTGATTTACCTTTTGTAAATAAGTTAACCCCCTTTGTATAATAACATAGGGCTGCTTTCACACTGATGTGCTGCAGTTTACCCACACCACAGGTGCAGTACAGTGTACCTACAGCTTTCAGCTTTCCTGTAGGTTTGCGGTGCTTAGCCATAGACTTCAATTATATCCTGCGGGTTTGGTGCACTTTCTGAATGCAGAAGTTTCTTTAGGAAAATACACAACACTTGCACGATATAATATAAGTCTTTGGCAAAGCGCAGCTAGCACAAGAAAGTTGCAGATGCACTGCGCTGCACCCACTGTACAGGTAAACTGCAGCACATCAGTGTGAAAGCAGCCTTACAGGGGACTCAGAACAATAAGGGTTCAGTTACATTTAAACTTTGGGGGTGGTAAAACCCCATAGTTAAAATGTGTTTTTACCAACCCCATCCCAACCGCACCCTCTTTAGCTGCAGTGGCCAGAGGTGTACACATGTCACAGCTGCAGCAGGACGTATACATCCTATCTTGGTTGGTGGGTGTAGCACCTGCCAAGCATGAACCATTCAAGTGAATGAGGCCGCTCTGCAAGAACCATGCAATCTTGTGCAGTACAGCAAACAAGGGTTAAAACAGGCAGCATTGTGTTGCTTTCTCACCACTTGCTTTAACCCCTTGGACCCTGCAGAAGCATGCAATTGTGGGGCGTGGGCAGGGTGGCCCCATTTACTTGAATGGGTTATGATTGGCAGGCGGTAGCACCCACCTAAAGCAACAGGGGGTTTAATTCCTGCTGCAGCATGTGTACAACGTTTGGCTGATGCCTCAGTAACTAAATAGGGCAGGGATTGTGGCAGTAAAACTGTGACTCAACTGCAGGGTTTTACCCCCCAACTTTATGCGTGAATGAGCCCTAAGGGTTCCGCTGCCAAATGCAACTAAGGGTTCATTCACAAGTGCAGCAGGCACTACTGATCCTGTGAAAAGCTATCCAACTGAGTTTGACAGGTGCTGAGGAGGAGGTGATATGTTGCCACCTCTCCATCTGATTTAAGCCCATGATTGCCCTGTAATACACATGATTGCAACACAGTAGTACGGCAATTAGAGCTTTAAATAATGTGTGAGGAGGTGACACTGTGCCCGTTGACTTCTCCCATGTTGTTCAGGTAGATCTTCACCTCTTTAAGGTTGCCTACCCCTGCACTTAACTGATACCTCACTTCCATCTTGAGTATCACAGGGCCAATATAATAAGCTAAGATCATCAATAGACTGTCTATTTTGCAGTAATAGCTATGGTTACATCAAAAATGCTACACACTTAAAGAGTGTATATTTTCTTTAGTATATTTTTTTTAAGTCAGCCTTGGTAAATGGTGGGCTTAAATCATGTTTCCAACTCACTGAAGTGAAAATTGTTCCTGTATCTTATGTGCTTTAGCTAGATACAAAGACAAGTTGCATGTATTTATTTAACTACTCAATTCTTCCCAATTAATCTCCATGGAAACATAGTCATAGTGCACTAGCAGTGGAATCTTTTAGAGATGTTTATTCTTTGAGAAGTTATTAATTCCAGTGGCTTTACTTCAGCTTCAGTCTAATCCACCCCCTTAACAGGTTCTTTATTTATATCCAGTAAGCTTTGTAATTTAAATAGCTTTACAGTTTTTTTGCTAAACTAAAGCTATGAAAAAAAAAACAAGCATACAGTAAATACAGAACAAATAAAATATATAATTTATAACAAAATATAATAAACAAATATACAAAGTTCATAAAAATAGACAAGAAAGCATCTGGCAAAACTGAAAATATACTTGCATCTTCTTAATAAATAATATAACAAAAAGTGAGCTATCCATCTCCTAAAAGTTTTTAAATCCTGACCTAATGTTGTGCATGTCTTTTTCCCTTATTTCGCCTGATTTTAAACATAAGGTAAAATTATTTAAATGCTTCCGCAGTTATCAAAGGTCAACATAATGGGAAATGCTTTTGCAGTGTGGGATAGTTTCTGGCAATTTTTTGTGTCACTAGGTTATTCCTGCAATTACATTTTCACACCTGAATTGCAACATCCACACAGTTTTAGGCCTTCTCTCATTGTCTGTTGAACTTTCCATTTGTTTTACTGTAGAAAACCAAAAAATTTTCATTGGAAAGCAAAATTATCAAAGCAGAGGCAGAGGCTATGGGTATATGTGGGGTATTTCCCATAACTGCCAGGTTGTTTTGTGTAGAATAGTTTAAAAAATAGGAAGTTGGAATGAGTTTCTTCAATTACAGACCACAATACGGCAGTATAACAATCAGCCTGTAAATGTCTTCTTTATCTTTGAAGCTGCCTCTCTCGTAGCTGGTACTCTGCACCAAAACTTGCAATATCAACATATCAAAAATATTCCTTTATATTAACAACAATTGCAATATTGTTTCCCTACCATGGAATGTACATTAGCAGAAACATTTGCTAGAAAATTATTTCTCTGGATTTATTCCATGCCATACTGCATGTCAAGGCCGAAATATGGAAGTTGTTACTGCTGAAGCAATCAGTAGTCACCTAAAGTCTGAGCCCTTGTACACACGGTCGGTAAAATTTTCCAACAAAATGCTCCGATCGGAACATACTCCGATCATGTGTAGCCTACTCCGATGGACAAAGTGCCACGCATGCTCAGATCAAATTCCTAGACCAAAGCTATTGGCTACTAGCCTGAACGTAGTCCCGTCGTAACGAAATAACGTCATCACGTTATGTACAATCGGATTTTCCGACAACTTTGTCCGACCGTGTGTATGCAACAGTTTCGGACAAAATCCGTCGGACAAAATCCTTCGGACAAAATCCAACGGATTTGGTTGTCAGAATGTCCGACCGTGTGTACAAGGGCTGATAGTTGTTGGCCTGTCCACTAACTAACCGCACACTGAGCATGGAGTATATTTGCTCAGACAGTTGGCATATTTCAGGTGATGTCTCAGCTCCTCAGCTCTCTAGCTATATTGTTTAGCTGAAACAATATCTAAAACTAAATGAGGTGGTGAGGTGGTGACTCTTTAGGAGGAATGGTTCTCTTTAACAAGTGATCCATTGACATAAGATAAACTTACAATTAAAAAGGTAATTGTAAATTTATTTGCAAATGTATTAAATACATTCCTAAAAATATTCACTAGTGACTCTCTTTGCCTATTCGTGCATATTCCATGACAGCCATAATATAGTCATAGTCAATTGATTACCCTCCTGCTGAAGATACCTGTATCCAGCGATTGAACAAGGTCCCCTGGTGCCCAAGAGGAAGATGCCAAAGCAACTATGGATTAGTAAGGGTTAAACACAAGCGACATGATAAATGTCATTCATTGGTGTGATGCAATGCCATTCATTCTGAAACTCAAAGGAAATACCACCTGGTTCCCAGCTCAAGCCTTCTGTGGACAAGTAGCAGTGGATCAAGAGCAGCAGCAGCCCAAAATCAACCAGTCATTGAGAGCTGTACAGCATCTTCTAAATGGAGCACCTGCTTTAGCATACAAAAGTTAGATATTATATGGAGATTCCAGATGTTTTGTGTTAACTGAGTGATGCATAGGCAGGAGAGCCCCCCAGTTCCACCTACTGCAGTTGACTCTTCACCCACTATTGTAACCTAGCCCTGCTTGTACCCATCTCCGAAAACTAACAGAGAATTTATCTGAAGCCCATAGCCCTAAACCTAACCATCTTCACTTGCACTATCACAACTAGTGCACTTTAACACTGATACTAGTCTCTTTAAAACTACTGCTTAAAAAAAAAAGATATTTTTTTTGCGTAGAATATAAGTGATCAACCCCTAATACAAATACATATGGTGGAGCAAACAGCAGTTATTTTAAAAAAAAATGCAATGGGGTCGGGTCATAAGTCAAATTTTGGGGTCAGAATGCATCTTTATACTCAGCAAGACTTTTAGTTTTACTGCTGTTCCCTGTGCAAGCCCTTCAGTTACGCTACAGGTATTTAGAGATTTAGAGATGCCTACTGTGCTTTGCTGTCTTTTTTTTCTGGTGGAATCCTGATTTTTTTTTTATACACTACATGGGGAATCACTTTCGTTTACATGAATTTTTAAACAAGTGCTCAGTGCATACTGTTTAATCTGGCCATAAACAATGTTCATCCATCAAGCCAACTACTAGGCTATGCATGTTAAACTTACCAATGTTTGCAAGAGAAAGTCTGGTAAACTGAATAAATCAGTTAAAATCAATAAAACATCTAAATTACTACTAATAATTAACTTTATAAATACATAATAAATATACTAGAAAAATTAACACTTTTGTTCTTCAGAATAACAAAGTCAGAATGCGCTCCTTTAAATATTGTTGCTGTCATGAAGGTGAGTCTGTTTTTTTTTTGTTTTTTTTAAGGGTTACTTTTTAATCTGATACTGTGTCAATTTAAATAGATTAGTGTTACTTTTTAACAGTCATCGACTAACTGATAAGCAAAAATGTGTCCTAAAGTATTAAGTTATGGATCTTCATTATGCACCTTCTAGGGCATAGATAACATGACATAATACATTTCTTTATGATTAACTTCACACCTTTAGAAGAGCATACAGGGCTCAGGTTTCAAGCAGTAATGAGATATTGTGAAATGAAAATTTTCTTGACCTCACATTGTCCTTTCAAGGATCGAGGCTTTTATGCTACATGGGTAAAATAAATTCTGCTGATGAACAAAGCCGAACAAGTCCAGGGGCAATGTGAACAAACACTAGCTCCTATTTACTGCACGTATGTCAAGTGGCAAGAATACAAGCTCTCGATAAAGGAATGCCATGTTTAGACCCCAGAGCTTAGAGGATCTCAGATAAAGACCAAGTAATGCAGGCATCAGAAATGTTTTAAATTTCCCCATGTTGGTTTCATGTTATGTAGCTCAATGTCTAGACAGATAATACTGTACAGAGAAATGCTGACATCTGTATACGTTAAACTTTGCAAAAAAAAAAAAAAAAGAGCAAAGAATCCATATAAGATTAAAAGTTAAATGTTATCTATAACACTATCATAGCTTTATTTCAATCACACTGAAATTCTAAACAGACAATACTACTTCAACAAATGGGAGAAAAATGAAAAAGTTTATTTAAATCATTGAAAATCAGAAAGTGCACTAACATATACATCTCAGTTTAGGGAAGTTGCATCAAAGACAACATGACTAGCTACTAGAAGTTAGTGTAGTTTTCCTGGTGCCTTGTTATATGTGTATTATAGGAGCAATTGGATGTAGCTGTTCTGTGTTCTAACATACCCCATACTGGTCTACTATCATTATTGTGCTGCATGGTATACACTCAACACTCTGCTGTTTACCCAGGCAGATTTTAACACCTCCAACTCATGCTTTTGTTTTTCTATAGCTGTGCATAAATTATTTTTCTTACACACGCATGCACAAACACACACCAGGCATCTAACTTGTAGGAGGTAATAAACTGGCCCAGCGGGTGATTAGTTTATTAGCCTGGCACATGTCCATAAAAGGAATTTCATCCTAATTTACAGATTTTCATAAGATATGTGGCAGAAAATACTCATTGGCATAATTTTTTAAGAATCTGGCAGGCCAAGCATGCTAATTTAACATGTGATCACCTTCCTTGCCTTTGTGTTCACATCAAAACAGTGATCTAATATCATCAATGAACATGTTTACAACTTGTGATATAACTGTAAAGGCAGTAATGCTAATTCTTTTGGTGGTAAACAAAGAATTAACATCTCTGGTGTTTCAGTTGCCAATAACTTTTTTAGATGAGAAAAGGAGGTCAGTACCTTTTTAGTAGGATTTTTTTTTTCAAGGAGAGATGCCTTGATACTCCCAATTTCTTACATCCATCAAACATACAAATAACCAGTGTAATGGGCAGTCTTTTGTGAATTCACAAAAACTCATATTATGGCCATAAAAAGTAAAAGCAACCCCTACAGAAACAATTTACTTTAAAATAAAACTACTCTTTAAAAAAGTTTTGAAGTCCACATCAGTTAAAACACATCATGCTCTTGGAGCATAGGCTAGAAAGCAAAGCCATATATTAACTCATGGCAACATAAAACTGGTAATCTGAAGTGCACCAACATGGTTGCATTATATAATTGAGAAAAGAACAAGGAGAGCCCAGGAGATGTATTCCCTTATAATGGCATATGCAATCACTAGGCCAAAACAAGGGCATGGTTGAAGCATCACACTTTTGGTGTAGGATGAAGAAATGTTGCTTGGAATAAACATGAGGAAGAAATTTGTCAGATTAGTACTGTAGATATAAAACTGAAAGGAAAATGATGTGGTTTTTCACCTTTAGACTTGCCTTATAGTAATGAATAAACTTCTTGACATGTGACATTTAATTTTCAGGCACAATTGTGTATGTAGGAATAAAACAAAGTATAGAAATCTTCAATGTCATTCACATGCCACTGCAATGTCAATCTCTAACGCTCTACTGCTGAGTCAATTTACTGGAGAGTTATTAATTTCAAGAAGATTTGACTATGTTACCTAACATTATAAATACAGGTTGAATAAGTTTACATATGCAGGCAATCAAGACTAATTCAAGAAATGTCCTGATTTTAAAACTATCATTGTTACTTCCATCAGATGTCAGAAACTTTGATTTTTGTAAAACGTCAAAGAAAACTTCCTTTCATTTGGTATGGGATTTCAACTTAATGATGTTCAAAGACAGCAAAAACACTTGAATTATTATTTTTTAAAGTTTTGCTCATTCCTTCCTGTGTAGTGTTCATGTGTTAGGGAAGCCAATAACATACATAGTTATTGAGAATTGTGCAGAGCATTTCAATTTAAAGCACACTCTGCTAACATGTTATAATTTTATCCCAGGTACCAAAAGTTAATGATAACTCTATGCAAAAATAAAGCTCAGAAGTACTAAATCTATAAATAGAAAATATTGGAAATCAGTATTCTCATTTAACCACACAAGTTGGGCAATATATACTTTTAATACATTATCATGCCATGGGTGACAGAATAATATTAAAAGACAGATGGAGATCTTGCAGATTTCTTTTTTACGTTCTTAATTTGTATGTCTATTTGCAAGTAATCAACAGTGGAAAATTTACCCTCTAACCCTTTTGATAAAGTTCTCAAAAACTTTGCTTTGAGAGTAAGAGCTCTCACTAATACTCTGATCCTGAATGCTGTAAAGAATTATTCAACATGGCTGCCCATAGTGAATTTAGCATACCATTCCTGTAACAATAATCTGGATACTAACTGACTTGATGGAAACATCATTCTAATTAGTGGTGGTTTCTTACTGACACATTCCTCAAGTAGGAATCCAAAAAAATTATTTTTAAAACTGTATATAGCTTAATTTGCCTTTGAGAAGACTTTTTCAGTTAGTCCAAAGTTTTGCAAAAATGAAAAAAAAGACTCAAAAATAGAATCGAGTAAATTAGTTTGAAAGCCAGGCAAATCTTTAAATTGTCTTGTTGCAAATACACGCATGTCCTATGTGCAGTGAATGGTATCATTTAGAGTTGCATAGATCCCAAATTTATCCTCATATCAGACAAATCTATATAAAAGTATTCCAGAAAATTCAAAAACATAATTAATTAGCTAATCTTTTGACTCAATCATTCCTATTCTAATAAGTTCATATGTGTTTAGTGTAAGGAACAACTATCCTATACTTAAAGGCACTTCACAAATTCAGACTGTTCTAAAGATGTCATTGGAGATTTACAATCTACTATATTTGCATATCCAAATGGAAAGCCAAACTTGCTGCAATTCAATCAGTATTACATATTGCTTATTTGTTTAGGTAAAGGTGAAGTGTTAGCCTTGTCTCCTGCCTAGCTATGCATCTTGCACTAATAGGACATCAGAAAGTAAACATGTGGTTAATGTCTAACCCTCATGGTCCTCTTTTATTCCAACCTCAGACACCTAAGTAAAACGAAATGTGCATGTTAACTTTTAGCACTTAGACATGCATTTGGCAGTCTGAGAAATGACAGAGCCAGAAATGGACCTTTGAAAACTAGTGACCATAGGAAATTAGGTATGGCAGGGATTTAACCCCTTCATGAATCACTCTGGAAATGTTTTTAGAACAAGTGTTCTGCACATTTCAGATGTGTTTGACATCTAATTAGCCTAAAAAAAACAAGAAGCCCAAAATCACTATTATTCTTCAAAACAAAATACTTACGACTGGTAACAAGGATTGCACTTCGACAAAACAATTATACACAAGGAAAGAAAGGACTATTGATGCTACAATAAAAACACAAAAGAAAAAAGCAAGTACAAATTGTATTCTTTTACTCTGCATGTGTCTTCTCACTTAGCTGAGCCTTAAAAGAAAAAAAAAAATCCTAAGTGCTCAATCTGAAGGAACCTAAACTAATTGTAGGAGATATGTAATAGAATTTGATCTCAATCAAAGCTTGAAGAAGTTACAGGAATCCTTAGTTCACACAAGGCAGCTAGCAACCTTCTAATTTAGTGTCTATTATGCTAAGCTCATCTTCCAGCGGAATTTTATTGCCTTCATACCTGTTTTGCCTATGAATTGTTTTATGGAGAGGGGAGTGACAGTCTGTAAAGGAATACACTGAAAATCAGCAGAAAATGAGACTTGAAGGAGTTCATTCAATTAAGCCTCATTTTATTATATGTGACAGCTTTATTACTAGGACTTGTTAACACACTTAAATTGTGCAGTTAGACAAAGGCATATACAAGATGAAATGATGAGAAATTTTGCAACAGTTAGACAAAAAATGCATCAGAGGGGAAAAAAATAAAAATTTATAATTATATATATATATATATATATATATATATATATATATATATATATAGGCAGTACTTTATTTACAAAAGGCAGAAACGTGACGGGACTATTAAATGTATATACAAGCAGTTTCTTCTTTGAAATGAAGTGTGAAAACAGCATTCTGCTCTCACAGATGTGTTTTTCACACTTGTGTCATATCTTCCTATCACAGAGATGGCATGCTAGTACCATAAAAAAGAACTTATTTCCTCCAGTACACAATTTTACCATGCATTATGCTGCTTATCCCCACACCACAGCTATATAAACAAATCTGGCTTGTTTTAGTATTCTGCTAAAAGCCACAAGCAGAGTGTGCTACATTCCATGAGGTGCCTCTCTTTCCCCATGCTACTTTCTATCCATATTTCCATTTCGTAGCCCTTATAGGTTCATTTCCATTGTGTGGTAGAAAGCAAAAGAAACTGAGCCAGTACATTTATCTTTCTCTTCCAAGGCTGCAATATCACTCCAATTACAGTTATGGCATGTTCACCTTCATAACACAGCTATATATTACAAGCCTTCCAGAGCTACTTTTATTCTTTCCAGATTGTTGTAGCATTTGTGTGATAAATCTCTAGTGAGTTGATTCTAAATAAAATGCTTTTCCCATCAGACTTGTTTACAAAAGAAATTAAGTAAACCACAAACTGGCACCAGTCCCATTTAGCATAAACTACATTATATTAATCTTCTTATGTTACCAAATCACAAAAAAACTCCACTCAGTCAATTTTTACAGTCACGGTTACTGTGTTCCCTACAAATAAATGGCAAATGAGTTGCACAGAGTTTACATCCAAATAGATTCTAATTTGTCGGACAATAAAGTGATTTCTATAGCATTTATGCTGATCAGGGTTAATCTGGTATTTAGGTGATTTGCTGCATTGTAGACACGTGTAAAGCAAATAAACTTGGGGATTAGTTTAAAAAGTATAGAGCAGAAAAAAAAGAGCTTACCTCTGTAGGATAATTTGACCCTTGGCACGTTATTTTTGACATTCTGACAGTTCACCCTTGTTGTTATTGATACTCCCAAGAAAAGAAATGCAATCCCAGTAAAGGAGCCCATGCTGAGGAGCAAGCAGATCCTAGATCTCTCTGCAGCTTGGTGTCCCCTTGCTGCAGTCTTATAGGTTCTTACAAGTCTGGAGAACAGGTGACTTAGGTCAGTTTCATTTCAGCCACACAGGTAAAATTAAGCTCACCATCCCTTCCGTCTGGAAAAAAAAGAATGCAAAGTTCAGGCAATCTGGAGCATTGTGAAGCAGGCACCGGATAATGAGGCACAACTGTTGTGTAGCGAGAGGAAAAAAAAAAAGAGTGAGTGCTGCAGTGCTGGGGCTTAAAGATCCATTTGCTTCAATGAAGGATCTCCTCTGCTCTCTGCTCTGCTGCTGCCCGGTGGAGGAATCACAGCTCTTTGTGCTTCAGTTCACTGTGTGGGAGCTGAATGAAAGGAAGACAGGAGCCTACAGAGCTGTACTACTGACTTTTTTTCCTGTCCACATGCACACAGATGATACAGGATCTCTCAGACAGGTTTTCCCTGGAACAGCAAAGGCAAACTGACAATGGGAGAACAGGCAAGCTCAACCCACTGCCTTTTCCTGCTGTCACATAACACATGCAAAAAACATCTAGTAGAGATTAGAGGAGGGAGCAGAAACCTGCACCAAGCATGTGGAAGGCAGGCAGCCAGAATTTACCTTTAAAGGCATAGGCTGGCTTGAACTTTATTGAAAGAGAACAGCAGCAGCACAATCCAGCTTGTCAATGAAACATCACTGCGCATTTCATAGGCAGGTCACTAGTTAAACAGCATGCCAATAAACTTGACTTGTATTTATTCTTTAACCATGCTCCTTTTTCTTGACAATCCTAGTGGGAATTTCCTGGTTAGAGCTCTCAGAGCAATCTGTTCAAGACAAGAGTCACTCTGCTGGGGATTATAAATCATATTTGCTCATTCTCCACAGGATTCTTCCAATTCAAACATATCAGCACACTTCCAGCCTCTTCGGAAATCCCCTGATTATTCCATTAGTCAAATTACACCAGTCTCACCCTCCAAACCCCCCCACAAAGCAAAAGGTTTGTGAGGATGTGTCAAATCTCTTTCCAGTTGGAGAGATACAATTTTCCATGCCATGCTTCTAGTCAATTACTCTTGTAAACACAGCAGAAGTAAGCCTTCACAAACAAGATACTCAAAGCAGGTTAGACCATTCCCCTCTAATGTGCTTCAATCTCAAACCAATTGAGCAAATTGCAGAAGCTTTGAAATCTCATAATCTAATTGCAATAGCCTAACCTCTTCATTTGAATGTGGAGAGGGAAAAAAAAAATGCACCGGAGACCTTCAACCTTGCAGGTCACATTATTTAAAGTGATATCAAGGTTTTGTTTTAATTAAGCAGAATTAGATGCTAATACGTTAAAGATTTAATTTCATGGTGTGATAAAACCCGAAGCATCCTGTCATCAGTGCCATTAATAGCTAACTAACGTACATAATAGAGGGAAACAAAATCAGTTTTCACAAACTCTTTTGCTTCCTGAACTGTATTTGTCACTCCCACCATTTAGCATCTGCCAAATTCAACATTTCTATTGATCAGTAATGGTATTGTGTAAATAAAATGTCTGCTTAAGAGAAAAAGTTGATTTTGGTGATTCCCACACTTGTTCTATCCAGACTCCAGAATACTTTCATGCTTCAGGCATTGGATTAAAGGTCTTCAATGACAAGAGGCTCCTGTCTGTATTGCAGGGATTACCACAGACATTCACTCTGTAAAGGAATTCATGCCATTTTGAGATTATTTGCTGCATTTGCCTAATTAATTTTCTGCCATTATACATTTCAAACAATGGTGTGCGCAACACATAAATGATGCTCCATTGCTGTGCTGAGCAGAGAATACAACACTGGATATGCAAATGGAGTCATTATACTACGTTACAGCTATCATGAAGAAAGATCACCATTCACAATCCTTGCTCACACAAAAGCAAATCAAAGAATCTGTACATGAGAGTAATTTGGTCTGTATCTAGTATATAATTACATGTAGCCTTAACCTTTCTCTGTGTGAAGCAGGGTTTTTTGAAACAAACACTGCAGAGATACTGTGTTACTGCATTTAAATTACATTATATATATATATATATACGGTATATATACACACACATACTGTAACTGTGTGTATATATATATATATATATATATATATATATATATATATATATATATATATATATATATATAATGTAATTTAAAATGCATGTATCTATATATATATATATATATATATATATATATATATATATACAGTATATATACACACACACATACTGTAACTGCGTATATATATATATATATATATATATATATATATATATATATATATATATATATATATATATATATTCATTCTTCGACTTTATAAGCATTCCAGTGCAAAAAAAACATCATAAATGAATACGGAAAATGATGTCTAAATTGCAAACTAATCTGAATAAGCATAGGCTATTGTGAATGATCATTTCCTCTGGATACTTTTTCGTATCCATAGACTATGCTGTATGGGACACCTTTCAGTGCTTGTTGGATAATCGCCACATTTTCAGCAATAGGTAATACAGCACAGGAATTTTATGTGTGAACTTGTAGAGAATGATAAGTAAGAGAATGATATTTTTCATTCACAAAGTCCTTGGAGGTTGTCATCTAGAGGTTTGTCTTTAAATATTCTGATTTCTTTTTAAAAACTGGCATCTGATGTTATTAATAATTAGGGACAATGGTGATAAAGCATGGAACAACACAAAGGACATAGGCCTCTTTCACACATGTTTACTGTTTGTCCAATTTTCATCATGAAAAACTGACATCAATGCATCTCAATGGATAAACTAATGTAAATGGATGTCAACATTCTATTTGTATTCCTTTTAAAAAACGGATGAAAAAAACCGACAAAAACATATGAAAAATGAATGAAAAACTGATGACAGACTGGTGTAAATTTCATACTTAAAGCGGGAGTCCACCGGGACTCCGCGTTTTTTTTTTTTTTTTAAAAGCCAGCAGCTACAAATACTGCAGCTGCTGACTTTTAAATAGTGACACTTACCTGTCCAGCGCGCCCGCGATGTCGGCACCCGAAGCCGATCGCTCGCTCGGCTGCCGGGTCCCGCCGCCATCTTGGGTATGGGAATCAGGAAATGGAGCCTTTCGGCTTCATTTCCCGGTTCCCTACTGCGCATGCGCGAGCCGCGCGGCGCAATCCAGACGGTCCCCGCTGCCTCTGGGAGCTGTGTGTTTCCCAGCAGGCAGCGGGGCACTTGCTGAAGGGGGCGGGCGCTTGCGGAACGGGGGCGTAACGTACGCCCGTTCCGCAGAGAGATAGCCCGGAAGTGGGTGCAGTTACCTGGATTATCCAGGTAACTGCACCCCCCTCCCCCCTGAAAGGTGCCGATTGTGGCGCCGGAGGGGGGGGGATTCCGATGAGCGGAGGTCCATTTTAGGGTGGACCTCCGCTTTAAAAAAAAAAAAGAGTGACTGAACTGATGAAACGAATGTGTGAAAGGTGCCTTAAGCTGGGTATACACTACAATTGCATAAAAAAAAAAACCTGACAGCTCCAGTCGGAGATAGTGTACTAACCATGTAAGGTTAGTCCAGCGATCTCCTCACTGAGCTGTTGTGTGTCTGTCAGGGGGGGCGGCCAGAACACTCTGATCAGCGTTCTCTGCCATTGGCTGAGAGTGCTGATCAGGAGTCAGTTGGAAGCACATCCGTCAGACCGACATACACACCGGCAGAATGTCAGTGTTTTTTTGTTTTTGTTTTTAAACCGGAAAATGTCTCCAGACATTCTGCCCATGTGTTCGGGGTTTTAGGCTACATTCAGACTGGCAATTAAGGCCGGTGTGACTTGTTGTGGCAGAAATCTTCTGTTTAAAGCTGAGAAAGAGAGCACCTAGGTACGGCTGCCAACGGACATAAGGACAGGTCAACAGTGGCTGCAGCTTTTTGCATAGCCAGCAATTACCTGTGGTGATCACTGGAGGAGGCTGAATGCTACAATTTGCACTGGCCTTAATCGCCATGGTGAATGCAACCTAGATATCTTTACTACTGAGAGATTTAAATAATCAGTCCCTTTAAGAAAACAAAATACTGACATACATGAAGAGTGAGCACCCACAGGTGCCTGCAAATAGCTCCAGTAGTTTCCAGTTCCCCTCATTCTCTTGATTTCCAGGTCACTATGACATTCTGGGGCAAAGTCTTAGCACTTTTGGGGGGTGACAAGGCAAACACCAACACTACCAGGAAGTTTTGAAACTTTGCCTCTCAGAATTTCCCTGTATCTGGGTAAAGCAGAAGGTAGTGAATGCTGCTTTAAAGCCCAACTCCAGGATATTAGAAATTCATCTCTCAACCCTCTCACCTCCATCTAACTATTTACTGGAAGGGAAAAAAAAAACTATCCAAATACTAATTTTACTTATCTTCTTATCTGACTTCTTGGGATCCTTCTTTGGGTGACCAGATCACTGCCTTCATGAGGTGGGGATCTCCTATTGGTGAAGGTGACACGTTCATCAGCCAGGTCTCCTCTCATAGGCTCCAAAGGCAAAGGAAGTCATTGGGTGGTGAGGGGACAAGTGCCCGCGAAGATAACTAGCAGGGTAAATGTCTGATCCCCAGGACAGGAAATTAGTTAGGCTCATAAGTGAAACTGCAACTTGGATCCAGTACAGGGAGAGATGTTTCAAATCTAGACTGAGGAGTAAAAATGTATTCACAATGCACTATTTAAATGTCTTTTTTGACTGTTGTTGGGCTTTGACTGCTCATCAGCACATGGATTTAGTTTGCCAACAATCAGTTAAATCTCTCTGCTGCATTCTGCTGACTGAATTCACACAAGTGCTGGAAATATAGGACCATCTAGCACTCAAGATGCCCTGACTGCCCTGGTGGGCAAAGTAGGTACTGTAAATGATGGACATCGTATGACCATTGCAAACATTGCTTACCTACGCATCACACAAATTTGACTAATGCACTCCCCTTGCTCCCATTTGATCCATTAACTATACCATGGAAAGTGTTTTGTTATATCAGTTCAGTAAGTACTAATGATAAATACCTGTTGATCCTGCCAGAAATCCAGTGCTTATCTTTCAGTTCAGTTTAAATCTGTGAACTGTAGAACACCTCCCCTGTGTAATGGTAAAAAGGTGAGGGGGAGGAGTTCTGTATGAGCCTAACTAATTTCCTGCCCTGACACACTTCCTGTCCTAGGTGGATAATGCTGTTCCTCAATAGATACAGTACAGTGAGTGTGCATGTTTACCTTATCACAGGAAGTGTGTTACCAGCAGGATCACCAGAGAAAAATAAAAGAAAAAAGGGCTGAAATAAAGGACACATTTTAAGGACTTATAAAGTAGAATATTTAATGTTTTTGCTCTTGGGCTTCGATACACTTTAAAACAGTATTAACCCACCCAAAAAAATGTAATATACTGCAATTTACCAAACCTCAAATGTGGTGACTATATTCATTTTCTTTTCTTTTAGGCTTGACTTTCACCTGGTGATCTGGCCAGTAACACATTTTCTGTATTAGGGTGTCTTCATTCTGGATGGAGGAGCAATAGAGGCACCTTTGGACAGAAGAATTGTCAATCTGTCCCTCTGAGCTCACGTGCGGAAGTGAACGCACACTTAAGTCATGCCCACATATGTAAACGGTGTTCAAACCACACATGTGAGTTATCACTACGAGCGGTTGAGTGAGAGCAATAGTTATAGCACTGGACCTCCTCAGTAACTCTAAACAGGTAACCTGTAAAAATGTTTTAACGGGTCGCCTAAGGAGATTTTTAAGTACCGTAGTTTGTCGCCATTCCACCAGCATGCACAATTTTAAAGCATGACATCATCTTTCACATTATACAAAAAAATTGACTAACTTTACTGTTTTCTTTCTTTTTATTCAAAATTATTTTTTTCCCAAAATATTGCATTTGTAAGACTGCTGCACAAATACAGTGTGACATATAATATTCAAATGACTATTTTATTCTCTAGGGTCTCTGCTAAAAAATATATATAATGTTTGGGAGTTCTAAGTAATTTTCTAGCAAAAAATACAGATTTTATCTTGTAAACAACAAATGTCAGAAATAGGTCTGGTCGTAAAGTGGTAAGCCTAGTACAAAGGGGCCAAATGTTGGCCGTCATTGGCAGTTTCAATAGAAACTGGCCGACATTCAGCCCGTGTGTACTACAGCTGATCTGACAGAAGTTGGCCATTTGGCCAGCTTCTGTCGATGGGGCATGTCCAAAAAAGGTCTGCCGATCAGTGCTCTCAGCCAATGGCACTGACCGGAATGAGAGGGCTGCCCCCCCTGTCAGAACTCAATAGTACAGCAGGAGAGATTGCTGTACTCACATCAGATAGTTAGTACAGCGGCTCCTCCAGAGCTGTCAGGTTTTTTTTTTTTGTTGTTCAGCCCTGTTGGGTGTGTACTAGGCTTAAAAGTGTTAGCTGGAGTTTGGCTTCAATTTGTTAATTTAAATCTGCCAGTGCATCTAAAGCCCTGTACACACAATCAGAATATTGTACAAAAAATACTGCTTTTGAAGTGATCGTACGACAATCTGATTGTTAGTACACAGCTTTCGTACACAATTTTCTGAAGGGATAAACACAATTTTTTTTCTCGTACAATACCAGATCGTACGATTTTCGTTTAATCAGTATAGTTTTCAATCAAATATACAATAGAAATACCTTACATCACTTCCAAATTTTTAATTTTGTCCTTTGAGAATTTTCATACTCTAGTAACATATTCATTTTTGATATGGAGACTTGCTAGAAAAAAAAAAAAAACTGATGATTATTCATTTGATAATCACATTGTATGTACTAGGCTTAACACTCCCCTTCTCCCAGACTAACGATGTTTCTGCCCAGAGGTGCCCTCTGTGCTCCTTCTTCCAGACTTTAATACAGGAGGTGTGTTAGTGAGGGTAAAAAAGCCTAAGAAAAGAAAACAAATGCAGCCACCACATCTAATGATTGGTAAGCTGCAATATATACATTTTTTTGTTTTTGTTTTTAATACTGCTTTAAGACCCCTTTCACACTGGGGCATCAGGCATTTTTTCTTTTAGCAGCGTTTTACCGTCGGATTTGTGGTGAATTTCGGCCGCTAGTGGGGCGCTTTTACCCCCGCTAGCGGCCGAGAAAGGGTTAATACTGCCTGCAACACGCCACAATAGTGCCATTTTGCCGGCGTTATTGCAGCGCTGCCCCATTGATTTCAATGGGGAGCAGCGGTGGAGGAGCGGTAAACACACCGCTCCTTCACCGCTCCAAAGAGGCTGCTGGCAGGACTTTTCCTGACGTCCTGCCAGCACACCGCTCTCACTTTCACACTGGAGACAAGGGTGCAGCAGTTTGAGGGTGGATTGCAGACGCTATTTCTAACACTATAGCGCCTGCAAAACGCCCTCGGTGTGAAAGGGGTCTAAACAAGTGCTAGCGTGGCGCTTTTAACCCCTGCTAGTGGCCAAATAAAGGGTTAAAATCACTCCCAAAGTGGCGCTGCCAAAATCGCTTTGCAGGTGTTTTGCAGGCGCTTTCCATTGATTTCAATGGGAAGGGGCGCTTTAGGAGCGGTGTAGTCACCGCTCCAAAAGCGCTGCAAAGAAGCTGCTTGCAGGACTTTTTTTGATGCCCTGCCAGCGCAGCGCCTCAGTGTGGAAGCACTCAGGCTTTCACGTTGAGATTGCAGTCGAGGCTCCTTTCAGGCACTTTACAGGCTCTTTTTTTAACATTAAAACGCCTGAAAAATGCCCCAGTGTGAAAGGGGTCTCATTGTGAAAGCACTCAGGAAATTTCAGATGAGGCTTCTTTCAGGCGCTTTACAGGGGCTTTTTTTAACGCTAAAGCTCTACCCAGTGTGAAAGGGGTCTTGATTCTAATGCCTCCAACAAATACAGCATGCAGGATTTATGAATAGTGATAAAATGTGTTGAAAAATGCACGCACCAATTTTTTTTTTTTTTTTTTACTGCAATGCATAAATTTGTATTGTATATTCACTAATCTGTATTTTGATGCAGTGGAAAAATGCATACAAATGCACTACAGTGCTGTCAGATGGCTGCCTGTCTCTCACAATTTAAGACAATCTGCAAAACCCTGAACATCACCATGTTCCCTGCCTCCAATCATCTAACCTTATAATGGATCACATTAGTAGATAGTAGAGGGAAATGTGATCACATTCAAATCAATACCATACTACATAGAAATACTGCTCATTTCTATGAAGTAAATCACGGCTGTGTGCATGTGGAATCTAAAAGGGCAGATCATTAGAAAAACATGATCACATGTATATTTTTATTAAACTTTTCTTTTGTTAGTGTATTTTCATTTGATTAAATAAAAGATAATGTGTTATCTACTGCAGCCAATGTTCTATACTCCCTAATCAGGGGGATCACATAGGAAATGAAATCTGATGACATCTGCATTTATAGACCCAGCAATAATTGCAGAGTCACCATTCCCAGTAGGATGGCAGTTTGCTGCAGTTGTTTATTTAAGCAGATTATCCCTTCTCTTTCCGCCTTCTTTTTTTTTTTTTTCTCAGTTTGCAAGTTTTGCTTAGATGATTTAAAAACACAAAATAATAAAGAAAGGCAGTGAGGGAAACAAAAAACACAAAGAAAAGGCAAATGGCAATAACCCCCCACAGGTTTATGAAGTGGCAGAGATTAATGCAAGACTAGGCCAAGGAGGACAGATGTAGCTGTTAGCATGAAAGTGTTAATAGGCTTGTGCAGATGACCGCGTGACCATCAAAAAGCTGTTGGCAAAGGTGTCATTGTTTCTAAAGTAAATTGCAAAGTGCCAATTTAAGCATACATACCAAATACAATACCTAATTAAGTAATATATAAAAAAAAAAAAGAAGCAGCATTTTTTTTTATAAATGCAATTGTTATATGTGATGTGATTTAGCAAAAACTACTTTCATATATATATATATATATATATATATATATATATATATATATATATATATATATATATATATATATATATATATACATTTTTTTTAAGGGAAGGATAAGACTCCACGTGAAGGCTTTATTGCTGTTATTGTTGTGCTAGGAAAGATTTCTCTGTTTTATATATTAATCTAAACAATTATGTGGCGTTTGAGTCATAAGGACTTGTTGCTGATATTGCTGCAGTCCCTGTTACTATGATACTGAAATCCATGTATTGTCTAAATGGTTGCTGTGTAGCTGCAACAATAATAATTTCTGATTTCATCCTTGATCAGTTAACACTAGATTGCATGCACAGGGATAGTAAAGTAAAATTTCATTGCTTAGAACAATTTTTAGCAAAAGGAAGCAGAAATGGTCAACGTGCTGGAAAATTATAAGGTGGTTGCACAATAAATCCATGTTGTATGAAGATAAATGTTACTTATCATACATGGTGCCATTATCTGTGCAAGGCATGACAAACTAGTGTTGTCCCTTTTAGCTGTCTCTTTTTAGCCATTGGCCAGTTTAAGAATTATTTGAATGAAGAAGTACACTGTTCTGTAGCACATAAAACTTACAGTTTCATATTTCATATCATATGTTCATGGGCTGAATGACTCATTGCATTTTTATTTACTAGGCATTCTGGTGGCAAAAGCTCCCTTCCTTCACTGGTATGCTCTGTACACACAGTCAGACTTTTCGACAGAAAATGTGCGATCGGATCATGTTGTCAGAATATCCGATTGTGTGTGGGCTCCATTAGACTTTTTCCAACGGAATTTCCGACACACAAAGTTTGAGAGCTGGATCTAAAATTTTCCGACAAAAAAATCTGATTGTTTAAATTCCAATCATGTGTGGACAATTCCGACGGACAAAGTGCCACGCATGCTCAGAATAAATTGGGTACTGGCCTGTTTATAATCCTGTCGTACGCCTTTTACGTCACCGCGTTCAGAACAATTGGATTTTCTGACAACTTTGTGCGACCGTGTGTATGCTAGAGAAGTTTGGGCCAAAATCCGTCAGAAAAAATCTGTCGGATTTTGTCATCAGAAAGTCCGACCGTATATGTACAGGGCATTAATGTTATTCTAAGGTTGTTTCAACTCCTCCAGTTGCATTATCTATAAGGTACACAGCCTGCACACCTGAGATTTACATTTTCTTCTAAAATGAAGTCAAATTAAAGTGATTGTAAAGGTTCTTTTTTTTAAAATAACAAACATGTCAAAGTATGCTGAAAGAGGTGGTCGACAAGATGGGAGAAACTGGGATTTTTTGCTACCATATCTAATGTTTGCCATACATGAGGTTCCACAGGCATCCACAGGCTATTTGAGATTTTGTATGGTAGACATCCCAGGGGGCTGCTAGATGTCGCCAAAGAAACGTGGGAAGGAGAGGCTACCCTATATAGAAGCATCATAGAGCATGTCTCCTTGATGCAGGATTGAATCGCAGCTGTCCTGCCCCTGGTGCGAGAATATATGGAGCAAGCCCAGGAGGCCCAGAGGAGGGTCTATGACCGGGGTGCCAAAGTCCGTACTTTCAGTCCCGGGGACAGAGTGTTAGTATTGGTTCCCACAGTGGAAATTTATTTCCTAGCCAAATGGCAGGGTCCCTTTGAGGTTGTAGAAAGGGTGGGGGAGGTAAACTACAAAGTCTACCAGTCAGGGAAAAGGAAACCACACCAAATTTACAATGTCAATCTCTTTTAACACCTTTAAGGACAGATAGACTTTACTGGCCATGTCCACGCCTCTAACAGACCGGGTAGCGGTGACACCTGATGTCCCCATAACTGATACCCTGTCCATAGCACAACAAAGTGACATTAGGGCATATGTGCATAAAAATAGAAACTTTTTCTCCCCCTTACCCGGACTGACCAACATGATCCAACATGACACAGTGACGGAACCAGGGGTTCAGGGAAATGTAAAACCTCATAGAATCCTAGAGGCCAGACGAGAGGCAATCACAAAAGAAATAAAAAATATGTTAGAGTTGGACGTGATAGAAGAGTCCCACAGTGAGTGGTCAAGCCCCATAGTGCTGGTCCTAAAACCTGATGGTACTATCAGGTTTTGTAATGACTTCAGGAAACTCAACAGTATATCAAAGTTCGATGCCTACCCGATGCCCCGGGTCGACGAACTCGTGGACAGGTTAAGACAGGCTCGCTACATAATGACCCTAGACCTAACAAAAGGCTATTGGCAAATACAGCTAACTGAACTGGCCAAGGAGAAGACCTCCTTTTCTACCCCTGAAGCCTCGTTTCAATATGAGTGGATGCCTTTTGGTCTACATGGAGCCCCTGCATTCCAGCGAATTATGGACAAAGCCTTGAGACCACATCACCTGTATGCAGCTGCATATTTGGACACTGTAGTCATCCACAGCACAGATTGGGAATCACACCTGCTCCGTGTACAAGTGGTGATAGGCCTTAGGGAAACAGGTCTTATGGCTAACCCCAAAAAAGAGGCCAAAAACCTTGGGTACATTATTGGCTGGGGAGTGGTCAAACCGCAGACCAATAAGGTTGAGGCAATTCAAAAATGGCCCCGCCCAATCAATAAAAAACAAGTGAGGGCCTTGCTGGGCATTACAGGGTATTACAGACGGTCCATACCCAACTTTGCCACCATGGCCGCCCCTCTGACCGACCTGACGAAGGCTAGAGGGTTGATCATGGTCAAGTGGAATCCCGAAGCCTAGGATGCATTTCAGAATTTAAAGCAGACCCTTTTTGGGTTACTGGCCCCGGACTTCAGCAAGGAGTTTGTCATACAGATGGATGCATCTGAGGTCGGCCTGAGGGCTGTACTGTCACAGAACAGGAATGGTGAGGAGCACCCCGTTGTATACCTGAGCTAGAAGCTGAACAAGCATGAAAAGAACAATGCCATCGGAGAAAAGGAGTGTCTCGCCATTAAATGGGCCTTAGACTCCTTAAGGTATTGCCTACTGGGGAGGTTGTTTAAACTGGTCACCGACCATGCTCCCCTAAAGTGAATGTGTGACAATAGGGAGAAAAATGGCCGTGTGACAAGGTGGCTCCTGGCTTCCTGGCTCTCCTGGTTCCAGCCCTTTTGGTTTACGGTGGAGCATAGGCTGGGAGAATTCCAAAATAACGCAGATGCCCTCTCTTGGGTGCACTATATGTTTGGGTCAAGTGCTCAGCCACAGGGACTTGAGCAGAGGGGGAGGATATGTGACGGTATGCGATAATAGGTAGATTTCACCTCACATTGATTCCATTGTAAGAGACTGAACCGGAATCCGGCCTGGTTTTTCCAGCCTCTGTGGCAGGCTGGGTTCTGGTACACTAGAGTCCACAGTCAGCTGAATTTAATTGACTGTTTGTTTGTTTTTACTTTGCAAACCTCCTGCAAATAAACCTGGCATCCGCCAGATTTTGAAGAAAGTGCTGTTTGCTGACTGTCATTCAAAAAAGGTGATCCCCATGAGCTAACTCCCCACAATATATATATATATATATATATATATATATATATATATATATATATATATATATATATATATATATATATATATATATATATATATATTTATATATATTTATATATATCTACAGTAGGTTCCGCCGATATTGTGTTTCCAGCACAATCCTGTCATGCTGGTTCCCGGCGACAGGCTTCTCTAACCAGCGCGCGATCCCGTCGCACTGGTTCTCGCGCTGGCTGCAATAGGAAAATTTCATTTTCCTATAGTAGCGAGAGAGCAGCGATAATCTCGCCTCACTAATGAAGCCTGCATGGCTTCAGGGGCATACTAGGCCCTTAGGTCCAGTAGGGATTTTAAGGGGAATCCCCTACGCCAAAAAAACTGCGTGGGGCCCCCCAAAATCCATACCAGACCCCTATCCGAGCACGCAGCCTGGTCGGTCAGGAAAGGGGGTGGGGACAAGCGAGGGCCCCCCTCCTGAGCCATACCAGGCCGTGTGCCCTCAACATGGGGGGGTGGGTGCTTTGGGGGAAGGGGGGCGCCCTGCGGCCCCCCCACCCCAAAGCACCTTGTCCCCATGTTGATGAGGACAAGGTCCTCTTCCCCACAACCCTGGCCGTTGGTTTTTTCGGGGTCTGCAGGCGGGGGGCTTATCAGATTCCGGGAGCCCCCTTTAAGAAGGGGGCCCCCAGATACCGGCCCCCCACCCTATGTGAATGAGTATTGGGGTACCATAACCACCGCTAATAAAAGAGCTGTAAGAAGAAGCGGTGGCCGGGAAAGAAGAACCGAAGAGGGAGACAAGACCCCCGAAGTCGGAAGACCCCCGGGCAGCGGTGAGAAGACCCCCAAGACGGAAGACCACTGGAGCTGTGCAATAAACTATTTTTAACCCTTGGTTGTTGTTTTTTATTTACTTTTTTTTTCACCAGGTGAATGGGTAGGGGTACATGGTACCCCAATACTCATTCACATAGGGTGGGGGGCCGGTATCTGGGGCCCCCTTCTTAAAGGGGGCTCCCAGATTCTGATAAGCCCCCCGCCCGCATACCCCGGCAAACAGCGGCCAGGGTTGTCGGGAAGAGGCCTTTTTCCTCATCAACATGGGGACAAGGTGCTTTGGGGTGGGGGGGCGGCAGGGCGCCCCCTTCCCCCAAAGCACCCACCCCCCATGTTGAGGGCACGCGGTCTGGTACGGCTCAGGGGGGGGGGGGCGCTCGCTCGTCCCCACCCCCTTTCTGACCGGCCGGCTGCGTGCTCGTATAGGGGTCTGGTATGGATTTTGGGGGACCCCCACAATTTTTTTTTGCCGTAGGGGATTCCCCTTAAAATCCCTACCGGACCTAAGGGCCTGGTATGCCTCCGTAGAGGGAACTAATGCCGTTTTTTTTTATTTGCCATGGAGTTCTCCCTTAGGATTCATAGAAAATACAGTGCCTGGTATTGGCGGGAATCCAATTCGGATCCCCGCACCAGTGTGAACCCGGCCAGCGATGCTTGTTGCTTATCGGGAAAGTAAAAGAAACATTTTTCCTTTCCCGATGCGAGCCAGCTCGGCGCTGGCTCCCACGACGGGGTTCGCCTGGTGTCAATCTCGCCGCTAAAAGTGGCGAGATTGACACAATATCGCGCTCACCTACTGTATATCTATCCTGCCAGAAATAATTTAACAAGATGGGTAAATTGCGAAATGACCAGAGAGAGAAAGTGTAACTTGCAGTTTACTAAAAAAAAGTCCAAAGTTAGAAGCAATAATGCCAAACGATTTCAGAATGCCAAAAATGTATAATTGAAAACAAAAAAGCTAATAGACACAAAAAACCTACACACAATGTGTCAAACTGTGTTATAAATCACAGCTTCACATTTAATAAAATGTAGATGAAAGCTGCGAACATATATACCCACATACAGATAATAATAATCATCAAATGCCCATTCAATCAATCCTTCCATGTGTCAGGCAAGAAATCCTACAACTTCAGTACAACAATTTATTCATATTTGTTATCATCACAGTGTAAAGATGTGCCCTCATGATCAAAAATGAACCTTCATGCTAGTATAGGTTACATATGACTTCCCAGCAGCATTAGGGGCAAGTAATTTGGTATAGAGACTTTTCAGCCTTCCTCCAGAACCACTGGGAATGTACCATTTTAAGAGGTCCACTTTGCTCTGTTCACCGCCATGCAATACTATGCTATGTCTCTCAGATCATGCTGCTTGCACTGCCACATGGTGGGGCAGCTATGAGGAGTTAGCTCACTGTTCCCGCAAAGAGGCCTGAGATGCCCGAGAAAAGTCATCTGAATGGTGGGGCTGCTATGAAGAGGTGGCTCACTGTTCCCACAAAGAGGCCTGGGATGCCAAAAAATCTGTTGCTTCATCCTATGAGCGCATGAGGAAAGGCGCCAGGAAAAACAGGGAGAATGGAGTCTCCTATGGCAACCAGTGAAAATGTTTGTAACAAAGTGCCTACCGTTACCATTGGGAACAAGAAACCTGTTTGGCCTGAAATGTTGCCCTGCAACCAGGTGGGGGCATTGGCCTGTGTGAGCACAACCAAGGAGGGACGATGCCCTCAATTGAAGGTTCAGACACCTGTGATCTGGATTGGTAAGACTATTCCTGTTTCTTATATGAAAGAGACTGATTATGTATTTGATGAGATTGAAGTGGTGGCAAGTCCGGTGGGGAGACATTTCTGAGAAGGACTTGTTGCAATGCAGTGTAAATGATGAGTTACTGCAATGTAATATGAGGACTGATAAGGACTTGTCTTCAGGCAGTCTACTGTGTAGCAGGAAGACAAGTGGTTAAAATGTGCTGTTCCAGCCAGAAATGTCAGGGGTGACCATTAAGATATGTATGACATTGCCCCTAGCAACTGTGGAAATCAGGCATAATAGTGAGAATTGTATTTCTGACAATGCTGATGTTTTTGAGAAGTGTAGTACTGACAAGAGCAGTGTTTCAGATGCTGTTGAGTCTCTTGGTCTGTCTAGGTCTCATTGGGATGATGTAGTCCACTGAGATGATTTGGCCAAGAGACTAATAGCAATGCTGGAAGAAGCTTTTGCAGCTAAAAGAGTAGTGAACGCCATGGCTGCTGTGCCAAGAGAGGTGTCTGCAGAACAACCTATAGGCCAAGGTGTACAGGTTATTGCAGAGACTAATCCTCTCATGACTGAAGGTCCCAGCGAATGTAAACACACAGCAGAAGTTTTGTCCCCAATGAAAAAAAGGAGAAAATTTGTATTTTGTGACAGACATGCTTAATGAAATGTTAGCATCATGGAGTGTACAGCCAGTGTATATCCTGCCGTCCTCTCCTACGTTTGGAGAACGTGTACCAGGGAGTATGGCTGATTGGAGCTGGATATTGCAGACTGTACTGTGCAGAAACATTTATTGCAACGCTTGGTGTTAATGTAGAAAGTTGTCTCACAGTGTGCTGGATTTCTTCATACAAAGCTTGGGTATGAGAGGCACTCTGAAGCGCTGTTAGACAAGCCAGAGGTATTGGAGATACCAGCGGTAAAAGTTCTTGATGATGTTGAAGTGTGCATTTTTGACAAGTTGATTGCCAAGGGTAACCACACAGGTACTAGTGAACCTGGAAAACAGATAGTGCTAGTTGAAGCTGAGCCAGGTATTTAGGGAAGTCAGTTCCTGACAGTGGGTGTAGAAGTAGGCCCCTACAGTCCTGGGAGAGTAGGCATGGGGGAGGTGAAAAGAAAGGGAGGACCCTAAAGATTAGGGAGAAGTGCATGTGGAAGCACACCCGGAAAAGAGGTGGGTGTAGTGCCCCTTTAGGAAGAAGGGTTTTGTAGTTCTCCCTCTGTTGCAAAAGAGGGGGGGGATATGTGGAGAGGCGACCCCAGGTCACGGTGTGTATTAACATCTTCAGCCTGGTTTTTGCTGGGAATGATTGTACACCTGTGGGTTGGGTTTATATTCCCCTCAGGAAGAGAGCTCAGGGCTCACTCTTGGGAACAGCTCCACAGGCATGTGGCCTGGTGTAGGAGTCAGAGGGCTTTCAGGTGGAGACAGAAAGAAAGAAAGACAGGCAGTCAGTCTCTAGGAGGCAGATGTGGCCCACGACCAAGCAGCATGAATCTGAGCAAGTAAGCTCCAGGAGGGAGTTTGACTAAGTAAGGCCGCGTACACACGCGGGGACTGTTCGCTCAACTTTGTCCGCTGAACAGTGTTTCAGCGGACAGTCCGCTCGTGTGTTGGCTTCACCAACAACTTGGTTTGAGCGGACAGTCCCCGCGTGTGTAGGCTTGTTCGTCAAACTAAGTTCCGCGCATGCTCAGAAAGAATTTATACGCCGAAGGTTGCATTGCAGTGTATAGGACGTCGTTTTCTAGTCCCGTCGTACGTGCCGTTCACGTCATCGCGCAGGGTTTCAGCGGACTGTTCATTCCTCGTGTGTGGCCAAGTCCGTCCATGCTAATTTTGAGCGGACTGTCTGCTGAAACTGTTTGACGAACAAAGTTGAGCGAACAGTCCCCGCGTGTGTACGCGGCCTAAGAGTGAGTGAGCCAGGAGGTGGACGTTTTCTGTCATACAATGATGGTGGAACCCCCTGCGAAGGAAGATTTTCTGTGAAGTTTGCTTTGTTTAAATAAAATTGGGCTGACACACCCTGAGGCCGCGTACACACGCGCGGACTGTTCGCCCAACTTTGTCCGCTGAACAGTGTTTGGGCGGACAGTCCGCTCGTGTGTGGGCTTTCAGCGGACAGTTTCAGCGGACAGTTGGACGGACAAGGTTTTTCGGAAATTCCGAAAAACTGTCCGCTGAAACCTTGTTTGAGCGAACAGTCCGCCCGTGTGTAGGCTTGTTCGTCAAACAAAGTTGCGCGCATGCTCAGAAAGGATTTTCACGCCGAAAGCTATAATGCAGTGTATAGGACGTCGTATTTTTCGTCCCGTCGTACGTGCCGTTCACGTCATCGCGCACGGTTTCAGCAAACTGTTCGTTCGTCGTGTGTGGGCATGTCCGTCCATGCTAATTTTGAGCGGACTGTTTGCCGAAACTGTTGGACGGACAAAGTTGGGCAAACAGTCCGCGCGTGTGTACGCGGCCTTACAAATACAGTCTGGACTGACTGGTGTTCCTGAAAACGCATACACTACTTGAGCATAATCACCCCAGATCATTACAGTGGACACACGTCCTCTTTTATCTGTCACAAAACCTCCGGCAGCACCGAATGCCCATTTGGAAAGCACGCTGGATGCAAGGAAGCCCAACAGTTATATTACATACTGGGAACGTTCTGGCCAGTGGTCTATTCTCATGACCCAGAAACCTAGTGGATAGTTTACTGTAAAGCTCTCCATGTCTGTTTTTTCCTCTAGATAATCCTCCACCATTTGATACAGAGGCTGCTGATGGGATGTTAAAGCTGACAGCCTTGGATGCCCAGGTCTAAAAGAATGTGGAAATGCATCACTGAGTCGGCCTCCTTCTCCACCGCTCCACCTTTGTTCAACAGAAGCCTCAAAACTAGATTTTCTTTGAGATTGTAGCCTACCAGTGTCTGGAAAGGCATTGCATAATCTGAAAGATATTCCATCCTCAGCTCCCTCTGTGGGAATGGGATTCGTTCCGGGACTTTCCCTTTGTAACAGTGGTCAAGGAAGCTTGCCAACCAATAATGACCCTTATCCTTGACACCACAAATTCCTTGGTCCTTTCACATTCTTTTAAGAATAAGAGAGGACATGCACTGGGTTACTGGGGATTACAGTATCTTGAACTGCCTCCTTTCAGCCACATACTACTCCCAAGGTTTCTGGGGTTTAAAAGCCATATCTTAAAGTATGACCTATGCGTTCCTCTGCTTCAATGCCTCCAAAACTGCCATAATTCTCCTCCTCCTCCTCCCTCTCCTCTTGTGTGTTCTGTGACATCACAAGATTGGTGTCTGCATAAAGTGGGTCTTGAGAGGAAAGGAAATCCCCCTCTTCCTCCCGCTGCTATGTCTCGATTGCTCTGTCCATAATAAAATAAATGGGGGGGACACGCTAGGTTTGATAAAAGGTAGAAAACATTGCAATAGATAGTAGTATTAAAGAGTCGCACTGACATAACACATATAAATAAAATAATATGAGAAGTCCACTTAAAACATCAATCAATGAAAGATGCAGTCCGCCTGAAATAGGAAGGTATGGCTGTGCAAAGAAAAAATGGAGAGAGCCCTGAACAACATTCAGCACTTGAATCTCAGACAACCAACCAAATAGTCAATAGACACCACAAAGACCACCACC
Organism: Lithobates pipiens; assembly: GCF_037356315.1. Taxonomy (NCBI): domain Eukaryota; kingdom Metazoa; phylum Chordata; class Amphibia; order Anura; family Ranidae; genus Lithobates; species Lithobates pipiens. The sequence goes on along the minus strand of NW_027507903.1, from coordinate 164,059,012 downwards.
AAAAGTAGAATTGCCTGCTTACCAGCAGTACTAGGCCTTTCAAGGGGTCAGTAACACCTGTGGCTGATTACCCCACAGGTCCTTGAATGGTATTCCAACTTGCGATTGATGGACCTGCAAGTGAATCTTCTCTCCGCGGTGTCCCGACAATCCCATTCAAAGATAATAAAGGAGGCTCCACAGGGCATAAAATCCAACAATTTATTTGAAATCCTCATATGCACAGATCATAGTAAAAATAATTAAACAAACAAGCACCCTAGCTTCTGTGACTCGTAAGACAGATGACGTCAGCACGTCGTCCTCCCTATGTGTTTGGTCAGAGATTTACGTCGTCCTGGGGCATAATGCCCTGTCCATAGTGCCAGGCAGAGTCTGCTCCAGCAGGAACACAAGAGGAATTGTGTCATGGATGCATGCATTATCACTTCTCACCATCCTTATCGCCTCCTTAAATCCTTTATCAGCAGCCATTGAAGGGGGGGAAATGTTGAGGTACCCTGAGCCTATTCTGTGTCATACCCACACAGGTACTTTTTAACGGCCTCCTGGTGCATGTGCAGCTGCTGCAGCTTTGACAAAGTTGAGTTCCACCTGGTGGGCATGTCACAAATCAGGCAGTTTACAGGCAGGTGGAATTCCCGCTGATCTTCAGCCAACTGACCACTGGCTGTATATGACCGCCTGAAAAGTTTACAGACTCCTCTGGCCTGCTTTAGAAGATCTGGGTACCTTTTTAACTACTTAACCACATCAATACTGGGCCTTTTCACCCCCTTCCTTCCAAGACCAATTTTCAGCTTTCAGCGCTCTTGCACTTTCAGTGACAATTGCGCGGGCATACAACACTGTACCCAAATGACATTTTTATAATTTTGTTCAAACAAATAGAGCTTTCTTTCGGTGGTATTTATTCATGACTCCGTTTTTAATTTTTTGCGATATAAGCGGAAACGGAAACTATATTTTCTTCTTTCTATTTTAAAAGAAATCCAATAAAATCTATTTTTTTTCATAAATTTAAGACCACATGTATTCTGCTACATGTTTTTGGTAAAAAAAAAAATCTGTTAAGTGTATAATAATTGGTTTGTGTGATCACGGACATATGTACAGATAATCATTGGGACATGTGATTTTACTGTTACATATGTGGGGGACAGGTGTTTTTACTATGTGGGGACATGTGTTTTGAGGATGTGTGTTTACTTTGTGTTTTTTACATTGTGGGGACACTAGACTGGTGATAGCTGAGTAAAAAGCTGTAAAAAAACAGCTCATACTGATCACCAGCCGGCTGCAGCGATCCGGTCTCCTCTTCCCACGGATAACTTCTGTGCGAGGAGAGCGATTGCCTAGCAACCCCCTCTCCCACATCCCCCTCCTGAAGGACATTCCTGAACGTCCTCTCAGAAGGAAAGAGTGCCCACCCAGCCGTTTATATACAGTGGCCGGGTGGGAAGTAGTTATAATTGCTGCAGGTCGGCTCTATAGTGCAAAATGACACATCTGTACGTCATTTTGTACAATAGACAGCGGGGGCAGTGGGGTAGCCAGAGAGGGTGTCAATCAGCGGGTCTGACAGATGTGATGTCTGCCGTGACCCATCGATCATTTCCCAGAGAGGCAGAGCGGCAATCTGCCTATGTAAACAAGGCAGATCGATGTTCTGACAGGGGAAAACACAGTGATCATCTTGTGTTCCTACTAAGCAGGAACACAGATCTCTGTGTTCATCCAGTCTGTCCATCTCCACACAGTTAGCAAGCACCCCCTAGGGACACACTTAACCCTTTGATCCCCCCTGGTGTTAACCCCTTCCCTGCCAATGTCATTAGCACAGTAACAGTGCATATTTTTAGCACTGGTCACTGTAACAATGTCAAATTTTTTAAAAAAAATTGTCAAAAGTGTCAGTTAGGTCTTCGATTTTTCTGCTGCAATGTCGCAGTCTTGCCAAAAAACGCTGAGTGCCGCCATTACTAGTAAAATAAATAAATAAAAATGCCATTAAAATATCCCGTAGTTTGCAGAAGCAATAACTTTTGTGCAAACCAATTTTTTACCAAAAATATGTAGCAGAATACATATTGGCCTAAATTCATAAAGAAATTGGATTTTTTTAAAAAATTTTATAGAATGTTTTACAGCAGAAAGTAAAAACAAAATTTTCACTCTTTTTTGTTTGTAGTGAAAAAAATAAAAACAGGTGAATACCACCAAAGCTCTACTTGTGGGAAAAAAAAGACATACATTTTTTTACAGAGTCACACAATCGCGCAATTGTCAGTTAAAGTAACCATGCTGTATCGCAAAAAATAGCCTGGTCATGAAGGGGGTAACATCTTCCATGGCTGAAGTGGTTAAGAAACACTGCACCATCAAATTGAGGAGATGTGCCAGGGATGACACAAAAAAATTCTCCCTGTCAAAGGGTGGACAGAAGGTTAGTGTCATTATCGCACACCACCATGCCTAGCTCTAGCTGGTGTGGCGTGAACCACCTCCGGGTCTGCCCCTGCAGAGCTGAAAGAATCTCTGCTCTGGGGTGGCTCTTGTCTCCTAGACAGACCATCTGGAGGACTGCATGCCATCTTTTAGCTTGACTCATTGAATGGCCACTTGATCACTAAGTGGATACTGGTGGTTCATAGGACAATACAGCAGAGGAGGGCATGGAGGAGGAGCAGGGAGTGGAGCTTACAGCTCTCACATCATCACCACCAGCAAAACAAGCTCCAACACCGAGCCCTGTCCTGCATTCTTCCTAGTTGCAAGCAGAGTTACTCAGTGTGGTGTGGATGAAATATATCATCCCTGACCACACTTGCCAGACCACGAGTCAGCAGTAAGATGGACCTTGCAGCTGTCTGCTTTGCCCAATGATGCCACAAATATGAATTCCACGTGATGGTACAGAGCTGGAATGGCCTTAATTGAAAAGAAAAAGGAACTGGGAACATGTCAATGTGGTACAGCACATTCTGCAAATTCATGGAAGGGGCAGAATCCACCAGATGGAAAGGTAGGAGTTGTAAAGCCAGCAATTTTGACAAGCTGGATTTTAGACACTGGGCATGTGGGTGGCACACCATTGGATAGTTTCTCGGGTGCACAGGTGAAAACGCTAAGACTGAAAAACACTGGCGAGGTGGAATGGGGGGGTGTCCCCTCCTGTCGCTTCTAAAAGTGATCCAACGGCTCATGAACCCCTTGGACAACTTCCATCCATTATTAAAAAATAAAAAGTAAATACGAGGAGTTATGGCTGAAAGCTTCAGCCTTAACCCTGGTAAACCACTTGCAAATAGCAAAATATATATATATATATGCATTGTGGTCAGCAAGTGGATAATTTATACCAGGCCATTTGAGTCTGACATGAATTTTACAGGAGACCACATGCAAAAGAATAATAATAAAACGGTCTCACCCAAATTCTATGTCAGACCCTTCAGTTCTGTTATTGATTTTGAGGGGGTACCCATGGAATCATTTTGAAATAATATGAGGTGGTCCCCTTAAAATTCTATAACAGATCCTTATCCAAGTATGCAGCCTGGCAGGCCAGGAAGGGTGTGTGGTGTGTCCTTTCCCCATCTTGAATGATAGAATGCCACATTCCTCCTAACATGGGGTGATATTTTGCCAAAAGCCCCCTTTAACAACATCAAGGCACCCAGATACTGCCCCCCCCTTGTGGATGAGTAATGGGTACGGACTACCCCTACTCAGTCACAAAACAAAAAAAAATGAATAACATATTTTGGCAAGTCCTTTTTAAGAAAAAGTTACACTCATTGCCCAAATGATGTCACCCTACCCCCACCCCTTTGCTTACATGTCCATGTGTTCCCAGCTATGTAAGTGAATGGGCAGGGTAATGTCAGTGGTTGGTAAGCACATGGCAGGTGTGAGCACCCACTGCTTCCTTAGCAACCATTGACAGCCAGAAGGTTTCCTTCAACCAGCTGGCTGAATTAAAAAAATGCACAACTGTGGCCAGATTGATTTCCATGCTCTGTATCTTCAACATGTTGGATAACCACTTGTCACCCAGCCATAGCACATTTACTGCTGTAGGGCAGCATGTCCAGGCAGGATCCCATACATGTATCTTCTTCTATGTAACTGGCATTTCGCCACTGGACAAAGTTGATTGTGGCTATGGGTACCTGGCTTTGAACGGCTGGGGAATCATGTGATTGCTATGCACATCTTGTGATTGCTATACTGTGCCATCTTTTATTATTGTTTATCTAGATGTTGAAAAGTACATGCTGCCAATTCTTTCTTAATTTTTGAACAGCAACCAGTAAGTATGTATAACAATTTATGTCTGTAGGACAGAAAGCATTGCACATGTATTTTTCAGTCTGTAAAACAAAAGCATGATGTAATACTTTACCATAATGGTTATGCACCCTTGGTAAAATCTTGTGAACTTAGATGACTATTGTTTTATATATTTAGTTTTAGCCCTATCACAGCTCTCATAGAGATTACTTTTATGAAACATTGTCAAGGGTCATCAGGTGAAGAGAGTTTAAAGATTGAGTTGGCCAAGTGCTTAGTCACCTTGATTATGCAATCCTTTTGTAAATCCAGTTGATGTTCCTGAAGCTACAAATCTACAACATTTTTTCCAAATACTAGTAATTTAAAGTTGTGAAAAAAATGTTGAAATATATTAAAAGCATTTTACTATTTAGATAGATAGATGTAAGATGTACAGCAATACTAGTATTATAAGTATGGATTGATTTGTTACCCCCACACCTAATTGTTATGCTTTAAATAAAGTACTACAAATGGTTTTTTTTTTTTAAATCAATATTCTAACATGGCATCCGTTTTTGCTGTGCTGGCTCACTGACTTCATGAATAAGCTTTGTTACAAAGGCCCACGTAGGTTGCAATAGGATACTGTTTTTTATTTATGTTGTGACTGTCTATGGACCCAACTCCATGTGGGCTGCAAGAAATAACTTGAACGCCAATAAGAACTAGTGTACTACTAATATAAATCAATCTTTAATTTCCCATAATAACATCTAAATAATGTAAAAAAATATATGTATGGTATGTGTGTGTGTGAGTCTACATATATATTGTGAAGGTTTAATATGCCAGTGAGGATAGTTTATTTAAATGTAAGGTGAAACTAATTGAGGACATTTATAATCTTGAGCTAAAGTCTTAACAAATTACAATTGCCTTCTTGTACGGTAGGGTCATGCAAGCTGACCTGTTTTACAGGTCAAGGGTTTTAAAGATAAATAGCAGCAAACTTATGTTTTCTTCAGGCCAAAAGGGAGTTCTTTCCATTATTGACCACCGGTTCTAAAACTACTGAGTGCAGCATGGATTAGATATAAGTAATGTGTGTTCTTCACATGAATGAACCTATTTTACATGTGAATAACACTCAGACTTGCTGTAAAGCTGTGAAATTCTATAGGAGATAGTAGAAATTAGCTTGGGTAAAAGACCTAAAACTTTGTACCGTTGTTGAGAGCTGGTGGTGAGCTATGGTTTCACTTCCTCCCTACTGCCTTCTGCTTAGGCTAGGATTAACTGTGGTATCTTTATATATACAATAGATCTTGGTTATCAGAGTCTTTTGTCCCAGGAGGCATTTTGAAAAAAAGGGTGCAGAGTAGTTATTTATCTGTATGCCTTCAATTGGTCTGACACCTCAACCACTGGTGGTGTGTTTAATGATACAGTTTTCAAAGGATTTGAGCATTGATTATTTGCAAGCATAATTATTTTTTTTTCTATAATGAATGTTAGCAGTAAGAACCGGGCATGTTGAAACATCACATTGTAGCTTCCAATTACTAAGGTAAAGCGCAGTAATGCATAATTAACACAGAAAAGTGTATCCACAGCACAGTGCAATGCAGGTCGTATCTTCAGTACAGAACCAAGGCATTTCTACAGTATTTATATGCAAGCCAAGTACACTTACAGCACATCATGGACCTTCTAAACAGGCACTTATTATTTTTTTTTATTATGGATGTTATCTGTAGAAGAACTGTTTCATATGTATCATTTGTCAATTAACCACTTAAAGCCTGCTTAATGGACATTTACATTGGAAGTTTCACGTGGTATACTAGGACGATGCCTACAGCTACGGGCATCTTCCCTGTATTGTTTTTATTGGGTTTTTTTAAGAGGCAATTTTTGTAAAAGCCATCCTTGCAGCTAACTAGCTGAATGACTTACAGGTGGTGGGAGGGTTCATACCCCCCCTCCTGCCACTCGCCAGTGCCTCTCCAGACTCTACCGTCCCACTGGTGAGCCTGGAATGAAGTCAGTGGCTTACCATAGAACTGATTGTGGACCATAATGTGCCATATCATCTCTATGGTGAAGAAAACTAATTTATTTTGCAACGTCTGGTCTTATAGATGTTTCAGTAAAGAGTACTTGTCACCACTTATTGTTATCCTAAGGGATATTTACATTCCTTGTGATAACAATAAAAGTGATAAAAAAATCGAATAAATAATAAAATAAAATAAAAATCTAAAGCTCCCCCATCCCACTGTGCGTGCAGTACCTGTCCTTTAAATTTCCTAAACTGGCCATAAATGGAGGGGTTTGATATATCAGTGTTGAATGGTCAGATCCTTGGATAATTATGTCTGCCAATGCACCTTCACTATTAAGTAAATGCTGGGTGATTTATGATTATGTTCTTTTGTATCCCCGAAAAACAGTATTCAAATCAGCCCTTGTGATGTCATTGTATATTATTTGTAGTCTCAAGGTACTTAAAGTGGAACTTTACCTATTAAAATAACTTTTTTCTTCCTGGCTGCTCCCCCTCCTTTCCCTACAATTGGAGAATATTTGCTATTTTTTTGCCAAGGCAAGAATGACGTTAATGCATCATAGGAGACAATATTGCTGCCAGGAACATGAGTGCTGCATGATTCTGCATATGTGCAAATGTGTCACTAGTCCTGTGGCACATCTTGTGGACATTCAAGGGTTTTCCTGTGCATAAGTGCAGAAGCTACAGGCATCAAGGTAACAGATACAAGCATTGTGTGCACATGTGTGGGACGGGGCAGAGACCTGCATCTTTGCATGGGTGAGGAGAGAAGGGTTGGGACAAAAATATTGGGGGTTTGATAATCCTCTTTAATAAAAGAACTAGGCAAACAACAAGAGAATACAGCATTTTTTAAATTAGAAAGTGTCAATATGGTGTAAAGAACCGTTAAGTTTCAATATTCGGGATGAAGAGGTTGCTCCACCATTTCTTCGCCATCTGTAGTTAATGTGTTAGTAACCTGTTAACCCTATTACCACCACCTAAGACAAATTGTCTTGTCAATTCATGCATAGGGAATATTATGACATGCAGGCTGAGCTGATTTGTGGGATTCTGTAATAATTTACAGTCATAATTGAATCAGTGTGCTTTTTAGTCCCAATCTTACTCAGGCATGCTTTGCTCTTTCAATATAACTTGTTTTTTAATATTTTCATTGATACCATTTCTTTTACATTCTTCTATCAATTGTAAAACACATGCTACTTGTTAAAATGTAGGTATCATTGTGATCAGTTTCACCTATTTCCAGCCTGTTAAAAATAATTTAGATTCTATTGACGCCAGGCGTACTTAAATCAAGCATATCAGCTACTTATTCTTATCTGTCTCATGAACAATTGCCTTGTAATTGCTATACAAACAAACAACTGTTCTCATCTAGCCCGAGTAAGTAATGGCAAACAGCTATATTATCAGAAGACATTACGTTTGATTTAGAATGGTTCTTTACTGCCTGTGGGCAAAGCTGGCCACACACATGGGTAACCAAATTAAGCGTATCTAGTTGTTGGCTGGAAAAAAAACAAATCATTTGGTAATGATCCATAATTTATTGCAGGGAAGAATTGGTACAAAATTAGGCTAGCTACTCCATTGGTTAGAATAAGCCAAACCTAATTTTCAGCTCCAGATACACAAATTGTCTGATCTGGCAAGTTTTCAATTACATAAAAATTTAATAATGTCTGTCACAATGAATAGTCACAATTCCATGACAGCTGGGTTGTACACTATATTGCTGAGATGTAGAATAGAAAGTTGGCAGAGGAACATTTCAAAGGTAGAATATCCAACCTTGTTTAATTTCCTATGAATTTAGTATTAGTTTTGGTGCTTTTTTAAGCTTTGCTTCTTTTGAAACTTCTAAAAATGTAATCTGTATGAAAAATGTGAAAACAACTTAAAGTCCAAGAAATAGTTAAATGATTAAAGCCCAGTTGATGCCATAGGAATAGGTATTCAGCCAGATAGATATTGTCCTAACTCTATTTTAATAGTCTTACCAATTTCCCGTTATTACAGTGGGATTTACTTACTAGAACTGTAGAGTGGAAAATTTGGTGCAGCTGTGCATGGTAGCTTCTAACTTCAGTTTGTTCAATTAAACTTTGATGAAAAAAATGAAAGCTAATTGGTTTCTATGCAGCTCTGCACCTGAAATTCTCCAGTTTTAGTAAATCAACCCTAGTGTCTCAATGTGTTAACGTAAGACTGTGCAGTACAAAAAAACACCAGTTTTCAACAACCTTGCCCAGTCCACTTTATAATCTACCAGACCCAGTCAGGCATACTCATCTTCTTCTTATTACTGCAATTCTATGTGAGGACACTTCTGATTAAGGTTATGTCTGTAAAGCCTGGTACACATGGGCTGAATGTCGGGAGACTTTGGCTTGTTCAAAAAAAAAAAAAACAGGCGACATTCGCCTGTGTGTATGTCTGTCTGTATGTCAGCTTCTGTCGGACATTCATGCTGGAAAACCAGGAGCAAACGACTCCGGAATAGCACTCTCAACCAATGGCAGAGAGTGCTGATCAGAGTGTTCTGACAGGGGGGCCATCCCCCTGTCAGAACACAATAGCTCAGTAGGGGACTTTGCTATACTAACTTTGTATAGTTAGTACTGTGGCTCTGACCGGAACTGACACTTTTTTTTTTATTCAACTCACTGGGTTGAATGAAAAAAAAAAAAATGTATGGTGTGTACCAGGCTTTACTCATCTATATCAACAGACAGCCCTGGAGAGTGATCGCAAAAAATATATTTTCACTAAGAAAAATGTGATTTAACGTGAATCTGAGCTTTGCACTACAGGCTCACCTTCATGAGACCTTCACATATTCATACACTGGTGTTCCTTTTGCTTTGTCACTTTTCTATTCAGCTTCCAGGAGAAAAAATGGAATGATAACCATGTATAATGTCACTGCATTTACAGCTCACACAATATGGACTCCATGTGTAAGGATGCTGGTTGGCCTAGTTGGCCTAGTTGCACATGCTCCTGCTTACTTGGAAGTACCTGGAATTTCCTTCTACTTTAAATGAACAACAAAGTGGTGGTGAGCAAAGGAAATGTAAACACATACTGCAAACCTATGCTTTGCCATTTTGTCCGGAAATAGCAAAGCATAGGTTTGGTATAGGGCATACAAGAAGCAAAAATGTATTAAAAATCATCATACACAGTTGTACATTGATGTAAAGAAAAAAAAAATGGTATGAGACTTAATTTGGGATCATAGGTGTGTACAGCCTATCACATTAGGGTGTGCACCCCAAAGTTCAAACAAACATGCTTTTCTCTGCAGCCTCAGCTGCACTGGACAGGGAATGAATGGGAAGTGCCCTGTGCTGAGATGCTTCCAGTGCATTCACAACCTGAAGAATAGTAAACACTTACTTACTAAATAAAACACAATTATAAGAGAGGAGTCAAAAATACACACCACGTCCCAATTTTATAAAATAGAAAAAAGAAGGGCTGGAGGTCACAAACCTCTGGACTTTAGAGGTGTCATCTAATAGAAGTATGGGTATAAATACACAAATAGTATAATTTTTTATAAAAAATATACTTTTTTAAAAAATATTATATATATATATATATATATATATATATATATATATATATATATATATATATATATATATATATATATATATATATATATATATATATATATATATATATATATATATATATATATATATATAATATATATTTAATAACATAAAAAAAAATATATATATATATATATATACTATATAAAATACTTTACTATACTTCAGCTATGAATGAACACAGTGAGTGTGTGTCCACTATGTTCATTTAAAAAAGGAAGGAGCCGGTAAATAACATATACACTAGCCCCTTTCCCTGCTCTCCATTCTGAAACATCCTTGCAGCAGCCAGGCAGAGGAGAAGAGGGAAGCCAGCAGCACCTGACACACCCCCTGTGCACGCCTATGTTTAGGATTTGAATTACTTAAAAACAAGTGTATTGCTAAGGAATACTATTTGATCTTTAGTGTGGTTCAACTTTACATCCACATGTAATTTTCTCTTTCTGTTCCTTCCTCTCACATAGCACACATAAAATGCTTGTAAATGTATATATATATATATATATATATATATATATATATATATATATATATATACACACAGTGGTGTGAAAAAGTGTTTGCCCCCTTCCTCATTTCCTGTTCCTTTGCATGTTTGTCACACTTAAGTGTTTCGGAACATCAAACCAATTTAAACAATAGTCAAGGACAACACAAGTAAACACAAAATGCAATTTGTAAATGAAGGTGTTTATTATTAAAGGTGAAAAAAATCCAAACCATCATGGCCCTGTGTGAAAAAGTGATTGCCCCCTAAACCTAATAACTGGTTGGGCCACCCTTAGCAGCAACAACTGCAACCAAGCGTTTGCGATAACGTGCAATGAGGCTTTTACAGCATCCTGGAGGAATTTTGGCCCACTCATCTTTGCAGAATTGTCCTAATTCAGTTACATTAGAGGGTTTTCGAGCATGAACGGCCTTTTTAAGGTCATACCACAACATCTCAATAGGATTCAGGTCAGGACTTTGGCTAGGCCACTCCAAAATCTTCATTTTGTTTTTCTTCAACCATTCGGTGGTGGACTTGCTGGTGTGTTTAGGATCATTGTCCTGCTGCAGAACCCAAGTTCGTTTCAGCTTGAGTACACGAACAGATGGTCGGACATTCTCCTTCAGGATCTCTTGGTAGACAGCAGAATTCATAGTTCCTTTTATCATGGCAAGTCTTCCAGGTCCTGAAGCAGCAAAACAGCCCCAGACCATCACACTACCACCACCATATTTTACTGTTGGTATAATGTTCTTTTTATGAAATGCAGTGTTCCTTCTATGCCAGATATTCTTGGACACACACCTTCCAAAGAGTTCCACTTTTGTCTCATCGGTCCACAGAATGTTGTCCCAAAAGTCTTGGGGATCATCAAGATGTGTTGTGGAGAAATTGAGACGAGCTTTGATGTTCTTTTTGCTCAGCAGTGGTTTTCTCCTTGGAACTCTGCCATGCAGGCCATTTTTGCCCAGTCTTTTCCTGATGGTGGAGGCATGAACGCTGACCTTAACTGAGGCAAGTGAGGCCTGCAGTTCCTTGGACGTTGTTGTGGGGTCTTTTGTGACCTCTTGGATGAGTCGTCGCTGCGCTCTTGAGGTAATTTTGGGCGGCCGGCCACTCCTGGGAAGGTTCACCACTGTTCCATGTCTTCGCCATTTGTGGATAATGGCTCTCACTGTAGTTCGCTGGATTCCCAAAGCTTTGGAAATGGCTTTATAACCTTTTCCAGACTGATAGATCTCAATTACTTTCTTTCTCAATTGTTCCTGAATTTCTTTGGGTCTCGGCATGATGTGTAGCTTTTAAGGATCTTCTGGTGGACCTTACTGTGTCAAGCAGCTCCTATTTAAGTGATGCCTTGATTGTGAACAGGTGTGGCAATAATCAGGCCTGGGTGTGGCTATAGAAATTGAACTCAGGTGTGGACAACCACAGTTATAGTATGTTTTAACAAGGGGGGCAATCACTTTTTCACACAGGGCCATGATGGTTTGGATTTTTTTTCACCTTTAATAATAAACACCTTCATTTACAAATTGCATTTTGTGTTTACTTGTGTTGTCCTTGACTATTGTTTAAATTGGTTTGATGTTCCGAAACACTTAAGTGTGACAAACATGCAAAGGAACAGGAAATGAGGAAGGGGGCAAACACTTTTTCACACCACTGTATCTGTTACAGTGACAGTCTTGAGAATGTATAAGTAGTTCTTTCCAAAGAGATCTGAAAGGTTTGTTGTTATATGAATACCAAGATATTGTTTATTTTATTTCCGTTTCCAAAGGAAAGGAAAGTCCTTCTGGCATTGTGCTACTATGTCTTCTGGAAGGGAGATATTGAGAGCGTGAGATTTATTAAAATTTATTTTTAAAATTGGACAGATGTTGGAAAAGTTCAAAGTCTTTTAACAGGTTTGGGATTGATAGCAGTGGTTTCTTTAGAAATAGCAGAATATCATCTGCGAACACTGCTAATTTGTAAGTGCAATCTGTGATAGGTATGCCTTTGATATCTGCGTTTACTCTGAGGCAGCACAGCAGGGGTTCTAGAGTTAAGACAAAGAGAATTGGGGAGAGTGGGCAACCTTGTCTAGTCCCATTACTGATGGAGAAGGCGTTCGACAGGTGACCAATGACCCAAACTTTAGCAGTTGGTGTTGTGTGTGTATAGGGACATAATCAAATTAAACATCTGGTTTTAAATACTGATATGCCGTAAGACTACTCACAGATAGTCCCAGGCCAGCCTGTCAAATGCCTTCTCCGCATCTAACGATAGGAAAAATCCTTTGAGTTTACGGGTAGTCAACCAATGATGGATGTTTAGTGCTCTAATGGTGTTATCCCTTGCTTCTCATCCTGAAATAAAACCAACTTGGTCTTTCATTATTAAGGAAGGCAAAAGAGGTAGCATGCGATTAACTAAGATTTTGGCAAAAAGTTTCACATCAATGTTCAATAGGAAAATTGGCCTATAATTACTGACAGATGTAGCATCCTTTTCTTCCTTCAGTATGACCGTGTTGTGTGCTTCTAGTAATCTGTGGAAGGGAAGGGTGGAAGAAGCAAGGGCATTAAAGGCCTTAAGAAAGAGAGGAGAAAGCGTCTCTGTGAAAGTTTTAACGTATTTTCCCGTAAACCCATCCAGACCAGTACTTTTGCTAGCTTTAAGTTGTTTGATCGCTCTTTTTCATTCATCTTCTGAGATGGGAATTTCTAGGTAGCAAGCATCATCTTCATCAATGGGTTTACGGAAAGATTTCTTGAAATAGTTTATAATGAGGGAAGTTCACGTGTCATGTCCAGTATGTGTCATTGACTTTTAGGGAGATTGTACAAGTCAGGGTTGTATCTCTCAAATTGGAACGCTATGTCCGGTGAGGCGACATGAGGTCTATCCTGGGAATCTTTCATAGTGTGTATGTTAGTGTTTACTCTTTTTGTTTGAATAGCTCTAGCTCATGAAAGAGGTTTTGGTGAAGTACGAATTTGTGTCGGGTTTTACGATCTAACTCCTCACGCAGAAGTTCCCTAGTCTGTGTGAGGTCGTGGTACGCATGTTCCTCCTGATACTGTTTATGGACACGTTTCAAATTTTGGCTGTCTGTGACTGTGGCTGGTTGAGCTTTTTTCCTGGTTGCTTTTAGTCCAAGGAATTTTCCCCATATGACTCACTTGTGAGCTTCCTACTGAGTAAGGGGAGCAGTCTAAGGTGTGTCATTATTAAAATAATTTGTGTATGCTGTTTCAGATGTTGTCAATGTCAGTTTCTGAGGTCAGCAAAGAGGAATCCAAGCACCAAAACTTTTTAACTTAACTTAATTTATTATATTGTAAATCAAACTAGAGGTTTATATGAGGTCGGCCCACCGCTGCATAAATTAAAAGCCAGCAGCTGAACATACAGCTGCTGTTGACTTTTAATAATCGCACACTTACCTGACCTGGAGTCCATTGTTGTCGGCACCGCAGTTCACGCCGTGAAACCTACTGCGAATGTGCAAGGCACTGCTCCTCACTCCTACTGGCCTGGTGGCTGGGGAAGGAGGAGGGAGCCCAGGCAGTGACATCAATACCCACGGCTGAGGCTCCCGTAAGCAGGAACAGGATACCTGTGAAAAACAGGTATCCTGTCCCACCTTCCTCCGAAAGGTGCCAATTTTGGCACCAGAGGGGGAGAGGAGTATAATGAGCTGAAGTTCCACTTTTGGGTGGAACTCCGCTTTAAACTTGGTTATTGTAGTTAAATGTTCTTAATCTAAAACAGGTGGTAAGCAACCATGTGTCTTAAATAGGTCCTATATTCATGTGTTGACTTAAAGGTATATTAAAGTGATTGTAAAGTCTTGTTTAAGCACTTGCAGTCCATCGGCTGTCCTATGGCGGCCAGGCGGTGCGGCTCTCGTTTTGGGAGGGCGTCATATGACGGCCCTCCATTTAAACAGGGAATGCATGCGATTTTGTGCCATTGATTGTGTGTCATGACGGTGTGTCACGGAGACACCGGTCACCACTGAGGGGGGTGAACAGCCTTTGGGCATGGCTGTTTACCACATGATCGGGCGTGATGAAGTCACGGCCGATCACAGGTGGTAGTGCCCCACTTTGCACGGCGCATGTGCACGATCGCATCGTTGGTAAACAGCCATTGGCCAGTGGCTGTTTACCACGTGGAAATGGCTGTGATCCTTTCATAGCCCATCACTAAATGTCAGCAAACCACAGTAGCGAGATGTTACTGGGTTCTCCTCCTCATACACTGATCGTGTGTGAGAAGGAGATTGCGGTAACATCTTGTTACTACCTACAGTGTACACCAATCCCACTGATTGTCCCCCAATAAAGAGGACCTGTCACCACTCATCAAAGTGCCTGTCACAGTTTATCTCAGTACCTGTCAGAGTACCCGAGTACCTGTCACAGTCCATCTGAGTACCCGAATACCTGAGTACCTTTCACAGTCCATATGCGTACCCAAGTACCTGAGCACCCGTCACAGTCCATATGAGTACCCGAGTACCTGAGCACCTGTCACAGTCCATATGAGTACCCAAGTACCTGAGCACCTGTCACAGTCCATATGAATACCCGAGTACCTGAGCACCTGTCACAGTCCATATGAGTAGTGAGTACCTGAGTACTTGTCACAGTCCATATGAGTACTGAGTACCTGAGTACCTGCCACAGTCCATATGAGTACCCAAGAACCTGAGTACCTGTCACAGTCCATATGAGTACCTGAGTACCTGTCACAGTCCATATGAGTACAGAGTACCTGAGTACCTGTCACCGTCCTTCAGAGTACCCGAATACCAGTCACCAGCCCATCAGAGTACCCAAGTACCTGCAACCAGCCCATCAGAGTACCCAACTACCTGCAACCAGCCCATCAGAGTACCCAAGTACCTGCAACCAGCCCATCAGAGTACCCAAGTACCTGTAACCAGCCCATCAGAGTACCCGAGTACCTATTTGCAGCCCATGCCTCATAGAACATACGTTGGGGTGTTTGCTTTCCAAAATGGAGTCATTTTGTGGGTAATTCCACTGTCCTGGTGCTCAAGGACAGTTGAATCACAAAAATGTGATAGGTAGGAATGAAAAGATTTGTGTAATTTATGCCCGTAGAATGCCTGAAGGTAATACTTCAATGTTGGGCCTCTGTATGTGGCCAGGCTGTGCAAAGTCTCACACATGTTGTATCTCCACACTCGGGAAGAGTAGCAGGATGTATTTTGGGGTGTCATTTTTGCTATATACATGCTATGTGTTAGAAATATCGTTTAAATTGAGTTCATTTTTTTTCCACATTTTTCAAAAATTTCTGGAAAAAAATGAATCATTCAAAAGACTCATTATGCCTCATAGATTATACATTGGGGTGATTGCTTTCCAAAATGGGGTCATTTTGTGCAATTCCATTGCCCTGGTGCTCCAGAGCCTTCAAAAGTGTAATGGGTGGTTGAAAAATTAGATATGTCATTTATGCTCGTAGAACGCCTGAAGGTACTACTTCAATGTTGGGCCTTTGTATGTGGCCAGGCTGTGTAAAAGTTTCACACATGTGGTATCGCTATACTCGGGAAGAGTAGCAGAATGTATTTTGGGGTGTAATTTGATGTATATGCTATGTGTGAGAAATAACCTGATAATTTGACGATTTTGTAAAAAAAAATCTTAATTTTGCAAAGAATTGTGGGAAAACATTACAACTTAAAAAAAAACACCATGCTACTTACTTAATACCATGGAATGAAATGAGATTCACCTGATGTACTGAAGGCCTGATCAGATGTGATCAATTTTCAGTGATTGGCGCCATAGTTTGTAGACTCTATAACTTTCACAAAGACCAACTAATATACACTAATTTGGGTTATTTTTACCAAAGATATGTAGCAGTATACATTTTGGCCAACATTTATGAAGAAAATTCCTAATTAGCAAATTTATATGACAGAAACAAAGAAAAATACATTTTTCACAAATGTATGGTCTTTTCTTTATTTATAGCACAAAAAATAAAAAAACCCACTAGTGATTAAATACCACCAAAATAAATCTCTATTTGTGTGAAAAAAAGGATGTAAGTTTCATATGGCTACAGTGTTGCATGACTGAATAATTGCCATTCAAACTGTGAGAGTGCTGAAAGCTGTAAATTGGTCTGGGCAAGAAGGGGGTATAAATGCACTGTATTGAGGTGGTTAAAAAAATAAAAATAATAATGAACATGTTATACTTACCTGCTCTGTGCAGTTGGTTTTGCACAGAGCAGCCCAGATCCTTTTCTCCCCTCCTGTCGAGTGCCCCCACAGCAAGCAGCTTGGTATGGGGGCACCCGAGCCGAGTCACAGCTCCGTGTGTCCATTAAGACATGGAGCCTCAAACCAGCCCATACCCTCGCTTGATTGGCTAATTGAATTTAATTAACAGCCGTGGGAGCCACTGGCGTCGCTGCTGTGTCTCAGCCAATCAGGAGGAGTGTCCTGGATAACTAAGACACTCGTGGGCATTGCTGCTAGAGAGATGGGGTCTGGGTAGGTAATTAGGGGGTGCTGGGGAGTCTGCTCCACACAGAAACCTTCTGCCTTTACAACTCCTTTAACTTTGATCTCTTGATTAGGCATTTAGGTAAAAGTAATAGAAGGGTGAAAAGATGAAAATACTTTTTCAGGTTTCTTCCAGCATTGGTTTCATGACCAAATGTCTAACCCCTTGATCATGTAAGGATCAGACTGTCAAAAATCCAGTTCTACCACTCATCAATGATCACACAGCCAAATGCCTAATGCCAAATGTTTTTTGTCAGGTGGCCAGCACTAGAGGTTTCCTGGAGCAGCTTTTTCTCAGGGAAATCTAAGCATTTCAGCCCTACTGTTATTCTTTATTCATCCATTCCAGCATGACTAGTTTCAAAGTGGACTTCAATGTGGACCTTGCAGTAAAAGCAAGGTCAACTTATTGGCTCAGAGACCTCCCTCCCTCGGTAAAAATTGTTGCACAATGTTAGTGGAAGAAAGTAACCTTAAAGAAAAGGTCATAAACGTATACTCACCTTACCCTGTCTTCCACTCATAACATCTAGGCAGGAGTTATGTCATGTTCTTCCTAAAGAAATCCTGGGAATGATGGGTAACCCAAGTCTCACAAAAAGACACTCTTGCACTGAGCTGGATTGTCTTCTTGTGAGATTTGGAGAGCTGAATCTCAGAGGAGGTTTAGTGACATCATGCCCTATGATGCAGAAGATGAGGGTTAGATAAGGTATTTATGCCCTTACAAACAATTGAAGCAAACCTTATTAGGCATTACTGCTGGTGAGCTCTATGTTAACATGTATAGATATGTTTTTAGTGGAAGACCAGACAAAATGTTTTTATTAGTTTTAAAGCTAGAGACATTAGATATGTTGTCAGATTTATATTGTTGTCTGCATCCCCTTTTAGTGATTTCCACTTGGATCCTGTGCCAGTGACCACCAGGACATTGCTAAGAGCTTCTTGTTTCCATCTTGTTGATTGCCTTCTACATATATTAAGGTGGAGAATCTACTAGAAAACATCTAAAGGAATATAAGGAAAATTTACAAGTGTTCTGCTCAGAACAATGTTTCAGTAGGTACAGTGTGGCTGTAGACAATAATAAAAAATAAAAAAAACCTTCACTATTGTAGCGCTGGCTCCTGATGTGCATGCGCTATATATTTTTCAAAGTTAAATCTCCTGAAACCACAGTTGGGTTTTGGGGTGCCAATTTTACTAAAGTTATGGTTTCAGTACCTGTCTGGCTGGGTTGCACTGGGTTCCCCTTGGCCGCAGTTGTCGCTGTCACTGCCGGCAAGGTTGAGAACACAGTCTAGCTGGGTGTATTGAATTCCACGTTTCTTTCGGAATCAGCCCAGTGGGAGTGTTCTCCTGCTGTGCATTCTGGGAGGTGGTATTTAAGGTGCTGACATCAAGCTCTGCTCAGTTCTGTTAAGGAGATTGTTTTCGGTCGGCTTGGTTCTGGTCCTCCTGACCAGCCCCATGGCCCTCCTGGCCTGGGGTGCAGAACCATGCATTTCCAAATCTCGGGGCTGGCTAGCTCAAGGCGACGCAACTGCAGGGACAGGCCTGAATGGATATCGGGTCCTATTGATTCAAAGGTGGTCCGGTGCCGTCTCATCTAAGGGAGAGGCCCAGCAACTAGAGAAGCACCCAGGGGAGGACTCTTCAGGAGAAGGCCGTGCGCAAGGCTGGCTTCTCTGAAGGAGCCTGGAGGCTCAGTTGAAGGACACTTCATGGATCTACACTCATACGGTAGAGAGATACTGATACCGTATGATAGCTCTTTAAATTTGTCTATGTCCCTCAGTCTGTGGCAGAGACTTTTCTCAAGTATTCTACATTCAAGTCTGTGGCAGAGACTTTACTTAGCACCCTGCCGGCTGCTAGGCCCAGTGAGAGGGGGTTGTAAAGTCCAGCTGGGAGACAGTTATTCTCTGGATTTCTTCTATAAGAGACTTGTAATTTTTGCAGTCCAAAGTACCTGAACTTACTCCTAACCCTCTACGCTAAACTGGGAGACTTTGTTTATACTTCAAATAAATAACCTAAAAGAAGATTCAGTCAGTTTCCACATTTCTTTGGGCCATTTACCATGGGAAACCCTAGACGGAGATGTGGTCAAGAAGGTAATGGTAAGCCCAATAAAACCAGCAGCTCCTTCGGGGGACAGTACTACACTATTGTATCCAGAATTAATAAAAAGTTCCACCATAAAACTGCAGTGTCTTAGTTCAATGTATTTTCTATGGCATACAGTATATTGTTAAAGAACTACTTTTACATGATTAAGCTGTAGTTATTTATTAAATGCCATAAGTGGCATCATATTTCATCCATTGATACTTCTGTCACATACAGAACCCTTACACCAAAGGTCTATTTATTTATGCTCAGCACCAAATGTCACCTCCTGCGGAGTTGAAGGCTTCATGTACATATGTTGTTGTAGATATTTTAAACAATGACACCTATAGCTAATGGTTTGGGTTATCCTAATTTTGAAACTGTCTACACTTGTGCAAAGCAATGGATAGTATTTTCTCAAATGAGTATCCCTAGGAATCTTACTGAGGTACCTGTCAGCTGCAATCTCTTTGAATTACTTTTTTTTTTTTTCAAACAGTTTTTTGATGTTTTCAAAATATGGATGCCATATGTATAGAGAATTACTTGTTCAGCTATCTTTCAAACCAATTGCAAGTAGGATACAAAATTCTTATGTCAATTAGGTATGAACAACTTAAACGTGATTCATATATATTGGGATGTCTGCAACCGTTTAAAGGGTTTAAAGTGGAACTTTAGTCAGTAAATTAAGTCCTGATCATTCATGCTGACCCCTTTTGCAGGTATGGCTATGTAAAACATTAAAAATAAGTGCCTAAGCTGTTTAAAACCTAGAGGCATGATCTCACCATACTCTGTGCATCCTCAGTTGCTCTTATTTTTGACACTGTGCAAATAATCAGTGAATCGGTAGAAGCCAATCTGCTGAAAGCCCATACATTAGTAATTTTTTTTTGTTCAACTGAATTTCAAAAATTATCTGATTCTCCTATTCACATATTCAATGTGGATAGGTGAATTACTCCCACTGAATGATTGTGTTCTGGCAGCAGGGAGACCTCCCAGCCATCAGAGTACATTGATCAGTGCTGATCACTATAGCAGACAGCACTGATCATGTGGACATTTTCAAACAATCTGATTGAACAGAAGTCATTCAGTAGATCGACTTTGGTACAACAGGCCTATCCACACATGAATCAACATTCAGCTAGTCCCTGCTGAACCAGCCAAATTTTGATTAATGTATTTATTACAGGTACTTATATTACACAGGAGCGAATTAACCCACTAGCATGTCTCTGAAGTATGGAAGGAAACCAGAGTACCTAGGGGAAACCCGTGCAGGGATGGGAGAATATGCAAACTCTGTGCAGGTAGTGCCATGGGGGAGAACCAACGATCCTAGTGCGGCAAGGCGGAAGTTATAACCATTTAGTCACTGGCCACTATAGAGATTTATAATAGAGATTGTGCCAATGGAGGACAGATAAGGTAACATGAAAATAAAAGTAGGGGAAGTGACAAGATAAACTTTTCTGCCAAGGAGACACAAACGTTTACAAGGATAGTATCTTATCTTATCTTGGTGATAGTCTCCCCTTTCTCCTTCAGCATCAGCAGTTGTGAACCTGAGAACTGTCAACTACTGAAGCCTTTCCCTCTAGCTGACCCAAGACATACTATTAAGGCTGGAAATACACACATTAATTGCAGGAAGTGACATATAGTTTTTGAGACCAAGGAGAGGGGGGGGGTTCTCAATAAGGAAGTGGTTGCCCTGGGCTTCATCAAAAAGGTGACTTCCAGCAAGAAGAAACAGAAGCAATGCTGGAGCCAATTTACAGCAAACACAAATTTTGGTAGCCTAATTATTAAAGGGGTTGTAAAGGTAAACGTTTTTTCACCTTCACCATTCTATGCATTAAGGTGAAAGAACATCCGACAATACCGGCCCCCACCCCCCACCCCCCACCCCCATTTTACTTACCTGAATCCTCAAAAGTCCCGTCGCCCTCCTCTTCACTGCTCACCCTGGCCTTTGATGGCTAGAGTGGATGGATTGAAAGCAGCACAGCCATTGGCTCTCGCTGCTGTCAATTACATCCAATGAAGCGGCGTGCCGGGGGG
This sequence comes from Lithobates pipiens, assembly GCF_037356315.1. Classification (NCBI taxonomy): domain Eukaryota; kingdom Metazoa; phylum Chordata; class Amphibia; order Anura; family Ranidae; genus Lithobates; species Lithobates pipiens. Next base: position 164,037,788 of record NW_027507903.1, on the reverse strand, counting down.
TGCGGCCGCTAGCTGTATTATGGGAGTGTGCCCGAAAGCACTCCACACTATGCGAGGGAGCTCGTGTGAAGTTGTGGACTCCTTGCGGGAGGGAGCCGAGCCAGCCGCCGAGGGACCCCAGAAGAGCAGGTTCGGGACCACTCTGTGCAAAACGAGCTGCACAGTGGAGGTAAGTATAATATTTTTTTTTAATTGCCTTTAGTGATCCTTTAATGTGCAATGTACTGTATGTTCCTTGCTAAAGAACAATTCTTTTTTATCAAGTTGTTATGGGTAAAGGTCCACTTTAATTTTCACTGAGTATTTTAAGGGTGAACTTCCAGTTTAGGTATTTACAAAGTTATTGACTGACAAATAAACAGTTCCACAGTAGAAATGTAAAAATTACTCATTGGTATTGGTGTACAGGTGTAAAAGTTGAATTGGCTAAATTTAGTGGGTTATTTTTTAAACAGTATTTACTTTGATCTCTGATCATAATAATAGGTCTTTGCAGCCTATGTGGTTTAGAAATGTTGGTATGGCTATACTGTTTCAGAAACTACATAAGAAAGGCCATGTTACAAATGTTTGCTCTGATGATTTAATGCTGTCAATATATATCACACAATTGATGAAATAAATGTGTTACAGATATATTATGAAAACAATTTTAAAAGCACAAATATGTTGGATTTTGACTTCTCTCAGTTGAGTTTGAATTATATTTTGACATTTTTAACCTAAATAATAATAACAATAATTGTTGAAATGGTTTTATAATGGGTTTATTATCCATAGCATTTATTCATATAATAATCTTCATCTTGGTGAAGATTTTGATCTAGGTCTGTGGATGCCTCAACCAGATGACATGTGGTGAAAATCCCTTTACTTCTAGGATGAATGATCAAATATGACCTGTGTTGTTTCTGTCCTAATAACATTACCATTTAAAAAGCTGCCCAGTGACCTCTGTGACACTATCTGTGGGTTTTACTTTTATTTCCAGTCAACAGGTATTCTCATCACAGAAGCTGGCTTCACAGTTATGAGTTTCAAAATCCGAGCAAGGCATTGTATAGCTACAGAAAGGGGAATCTTCATTGTTTTCTTTGGTGGGTCTATCACAGTGCTTTGAACCACTTTCTTTAAACCTTGCATTGCTCTCCCTTCATAGAGAATAGATTTACCCAGCTTGAGCCTGGGAACCAAAGTTATAAACCAGGGTTTTTCATAAGGCGTCATTCTCTCTATCAACATTGACTATTATTATTCCTTATGCAGCTAGCATTTGTAAATAGATACGAATGGATATCATGTTTACTTGTTTTTTTTACATTTCTTCAATTTCTTCCTGGTTTCCAGGCTTAGGCAAATTATGCTAAGCATCCCAGAAGTCTTCAGCAGAGGAGAAGGGGTCTTCTCAGCTAAGCACACCGTGCTGCATGTCTAAGCTAAGAGCCGATGAAATCCACAAAGTAAAAGCTACATGCATCGCCTGTCATTACTCAAAATGGCCATGGCCAGAAATGTTAAGGGGTTGGTTTTTAATGTGATTTCTCAACAAAATAAAGCACAGAGACATGAATGGGTGGATACGTTTGCTTAGAAGATTAAAAGATAATTAAATAACTTTTTGGTTTGTGGTGCTCAGATACAGTGTAGTTCCAGTTTTGGTAGCATTTTAAATAATATTTGTTATCATTACATTAGCATTGTTTGCAAACTAAATATACTGCATGTCTTATTACGTTTCATTAATACAATAAGGTTACAAAATCTCTGCAAACAATTCTGATTAGATGCATGCCAGCCAACATGGTTGAGCCTTAGGTAACAGGTTTCTGTGACCTACCAGCTGGCAAGTTTGTTCAGAAATTGTGAGACAGGATCTCTCTATATTAATTCCCATGTGGACAGCTCTTCTACTCTCTTATTATAGTTTAGGCCAGCAAGTTTTAATAAATGCCTGGCCTAGGGGGAATGTTTCTCTCCGGTGCTCCCTCAGGCGAATTCCACCTCCTGGAAAAGGTTACACATGGAGAATTTTGCACTCTGATTAGAGGCAGCTCCAGCCAAAACATTGTTTTTTTTCTGGTTAGGAGTGAAAGGATGTCTTTCTAATAAGGAAAGAGACAGAAGCAGCAAAAGCAGATACACCGGGTCAAGGTTGTGAAGATGAGGCCCTTGTCTGCTTTAACATGGGTCATGTGGTTTGGGGGGGTTAAAGCTCACTGTCTTTCCCTTTTCTGTCCATCCAGACTCATGCCTGGAAAAGGGATTGGTATGAATTTGGAGGGGAAGGGGGCGATGCTTTTTTTATTTATTTTTTCTTAAAGGAACGTTTTTTTTTTAAAGTGTGTACTATCCACTAAGAAAAACCTAAAGATTCATAGAAGATCCAAATAAAAGAGTGGGCAGTGAGTTTGTGCTCTTTGCCTCCTGGACCCTACTCAGCCACACGCCCTCAGCATTGGAACATTGGAAGGATACCTTGTCAGAAGAGACAGAGATGCAATGTTACCCCCTCTGTTAAGGCACCTTGTCCATGTGTCCATGCAGGCAAGGACCTCATCTTCACATCCCTGGCCTGAAAACAACAAAGAAAATTTCCCAGCTCACTTACCAACCAGCCTGCAACAAAACCGACTTGTCCTAACAGTTCACTTTAAAACCAGGGGTTTAGTTTGCACACATTTGAAAATATATGCATGGCTGCATGGCCACTCCTAACTCTATAAACTTTGAGAGTGAGAGTCTCCCAAGATGGAGCATATATATATATATATATATATATATATATATATATATATATATATATATATATTGTAAAATATCCGATGGTTGTCACTGCACACAAATCAGAGATAGAAATGGGCCTGGGTGCACAGCTGTAGTGCATATAAACCAAAAAAGAGAGTGGCACTCACGGTTCTTGAAACGTGAATGCACAATGGTGGCTTAATTTGACATTTCCTTGAGACATAAGCTCGTCTTCCTCAGGATGATCCTGAGGAAGATGAGCTTGTGCCTCATCGAAACACAGAATTAAAAACCACCATCGTTAGTGCACCTTTCAAGACCCATGAGTGCTGCTCTCTTTTTTGTTATTTATATATATATATATATATATATATATATATATATATATATATATATATATATATATATATATATATACCCCTCACCCCTCACGTTTTGGTCATTATTTTGTTATATCTTTTCGTGTGACAACACTGAAGAAAAAACACTGCTACAATGTAAAGTAGTGAGTGTACAGCTTGTATAACAGTGGAAATTTGCTGTCCCCTCAATATAATTCAACACACAACCATTAATGTCTAGACCACTGACAACAAAAGTGAGTACACCCCTAAGTGAAAATGTCCAAATTGGGCCCATTTTCCCTCCCAGTGCCATGTGACTTGTTAATATAACAAGGTCTCAGGTGTGACTTGTGAGCAGGTGTGTTAAATTTGGTGTTATTATTACGCTAACTCTCCCATACTGGTCACTGGAAGTTCAACATGGCACCTCATGGCAAAGAACTCTCTTAGGATCTAAAAAAAAGTATTGTTGCTCTACATAAAGATGGCCTAGACTATTAGAAGAATAACAAGACCCTGAAATTGAGCTGTAGCACTGTGGTTAAAATCATACAGCGGTTTAACAGGACAGGTTCCATTCAGAACAGGCCTCGCCATGGTCGATTAATGAAGTGCACATGCTCAGCATCATATCCAGAGGTGTGCTGCCAGCCACCATTATCGGTAACCATTATTGTCCAGCACTTGTCCAAGAGGATTAAGGCAGTGTTGGAAAATAATGATGACCACACAAAATATTGACACTTTGGGCCCAATTTGGACATTTTCATTTAGGGGTCTACTCACTTTTGTTGCCAGTGGTTTAGACATTAGTGGCTGTGTTTTGAGGGGACAGCAAATTTACACTGTTATTCAAGCTGCACACTCACTACATTGTACCAAAGTTTCATTTCTTCAGTGTTGTCACATAAAAAGATATAATAAAATATTTCCAAAAATGTGAAGGAATGTACTCACTTTGTGAGATATAGTATTTAGTAATTTAGTAATTTATAGATTGAGGGCAGGTATGCCTGGAGGGAGCCCAGCCCTCTTTAAAGGTACTGAAATGCACTGGACAGCAATAGAACAGTGGCAGCAAAGGGATCCAGCGCATCCCCTCACCAATTAACAATTACAGAACAAACAATTTGGTGGGAGGATGCACTAGATACCTTCTCTAGCTATGTGCTATTGCAATACAAGAGGGTTAGGATGGCACTGCTTGTGGCTGCTTACAATCTAAATGGGAGAGGCAATTGGTACAAAATTACTGTGAGGGATGAGCTGGAGGAGAGGGAGGAATTAGGAGTTTTGTGTGTGGAGGCAGGATAGGTTATCCTGAAGAGATGAGATGAGTTCATGGATCTTCTAAAGCCAGAGTAAGAGCTAACTGGACATATCTGGGTAGGGAGTTTCAGAGGATGGGAGGGGATCTGGAAAGGTCCTGTAAGTGAGCAATTAGGAGGCGATGGGTGAACTGGAGACCAGGAGGGCTTAGGAGTAACAGAGTGGATGGTATGGGCGTTGTTTCAAGATGAGGTTGGTGATGTCGTTGGAGGCAGAAATGTGGATTGATTTGTATGCTTTTTTTAGCTTTTTGAATTTTTTTCCTCTGAGCTAGTGGAAGTCAGTGGAAGGAATGGTAGAGAAAGAAGGCAGCTGAAGATTGGTTAGTAAGGTGGATGGGTCTAGCAACAACATTCATGACAGACTAAAGGGGCACAGCCTGCATAAAGGTAGGCCTACAAGAATGGTGTAGCAATATTTGTGGCAGGAGATGACCAGGGAGTGAATTAGTAGCTTTGTGGTGTTGTTAGGAAGTGTAGAATTTTGGGAATGTTAAGGAGGTTAAGGTGGCAATATTTAGACAGTGATTAGATGTGGGGCCTGACAGAGTTGTCAGAGTCTAGGATTGCACATAGCACCCTGGTATGTGTGAAGGGGCCTGATAGTTGTGCTATGTTAGTGATATGTCAGTCAGTAAATTAGTGATGCATAAGGGTGAGCTAAGGAGTAGAAAATATATTTAACTGTCATCAGCTTAGAGATGGTATTGAAAGCTATGGGAAGTTATTAACTGGTCCAGAGAAGAAGTGTAGAGAGAAAATAGAAGGGGTCTAAGGGCAGGACCTTGGGAGACCCCAACAGAAAGATGATACAAGAGGATTAAATAGAATGGTAGGTGACACTAACTAAGGTAGGAGGAGAATCAAGACAGAGCACAGACAAAGAGATCAAGAGAGTGGAGATTTGTTGAAAGAAGTGGATTGTCAACTGTATCAAAGGCAGTAATAAAGGCTTAAGAGTATGGTTGTTGAACATTGACCATTTGTTTTGTCAGTTAGTAGGTCATTAGTCACTTTTATTAGGGCAGCTTCAGTTGAACGATGTGGGTGGAAGCAAGACTATAGATGAACAAGAAGGTCGTTATCAGCTAGGTAGCCATTCAGACAATTGTTAACAAGCAGTTTGAAAGGAGTAGGGAAGATGCCAGTGGAGAGAGAGAGGGAAGATGCCAGTGGAGAGAGAGAGATTGAAGATGTGAGTTAGAGCAGGAGGGTGATCACAGTAGTTTTGAGGGAATATGGACCAAGGAACAGGTGGTTAGGTGGGTTTAAGGAAGAGATTTTGTGACATCCTCAGCGGTAACAGAGCCAAAACAGTACTGAGTGTGGTGGTAGACCTTGTATGTTGATTGAGGGAGATAGTTAGACAGTGGATTTCTCATTGAAAATTGTATAGATCTTGTTTTTTGAAAAGATTGGCAACCTCTAATATATAAAAAAAACATATTAATGTTCCCTGATGTAAATTCAATGCCAATCGCATCATCCAGAAATGTAAATCCAGCCAGGATTAGCCTTGTCCTTAGCAACCAGTGAGTTACCTAGCCCAATTAATTTACTGGTGGGGATATTGCTGACATCACTGATCAAATATGGCCACAAGAAATCATACATCACATAAATCCCTATCCCTTAGTTTACTTTTAGTGGCAGGGATCGGGAGATGTCATGTGATGCTGGTGAGCAATGGAATCATGAAGGCCACTGTATTTTCTTATCTTTTATCAGGTAGGCAGACATTGTTCATTGTGATTGACATGGATTAAATCACTGGACAGTAGGATTGACAATGAATATACGTGACCATTTTTTAAAATTTGAATTACTGAGTAGGGGATGTGGAGAAGTGGCCCCTGTCCTCATCAACAAGGTACTCCCGTATGCTGAAGGCATGTGGCCTAGTGTGGTTCAGGAGTGGGGGCTGCACCTTGTCACCCCCTTTTCTAGCAAACCAGTTTGCATGCTCAGAAAAGGGTCTGCTTGGGATATGCCCGATTGCCTCACAAATAAAGAGGACCCATCATAGCCCATCTGAGTACCTGCCACAGCCCATCTGAGTACCTGTCACCAGCATTAGAGTACCTGTCACAGCCCATCAGAGTACCTGAGTACCTGTCACCAGCCCATCAGAGTACCCGAGTACCTGTCACCAGCTCATCAGAGTACCCGAGTATCTGTCACCAGCCCATCAGAGTACCCAAGTATCTGTCACCAGCCCATCAGAGTACCCAAGTACCTGTCACCAGACCATCAGAGTACCCGAGTACCTGTCACCAGCCCATTAGAGTGCCCAAGTACCTGTCACCAGCCCATCAGAGTAGCTGTCACCAGCCCATCAGAGTACACGGGTACCTATGTCCAGCTCATGAGGGTACCTGAGTACCTGTCACCAACTCATTAGAGTACTCGAGTACTCGAGTACCTGTACCTGCATGTTGGGCCTCTCTCTGTGGCTAGGCTGTGAAAAAGTCTCACATATGTGGTATTGTCATACTCAGGAGGAGTAGCAGAATGTTTTTTTGAGGTGTAATTGTTGCTATGTACATGCTATGTGTTAGAAAAATCTTATAAATTGACAATTGTTTGTAAAAAAATATATATTTTCTTTCCACATTTTCCAAAAACTTTTGCAAAAAAAGACATGTTCAAAAGACTCATTATGCCTCAAAGAATATATGTTGGGGTGTTTGCTTTCCAAAATGGGGTAATTTTGTGGGCAATTTCCCTGTCCTGGTGCTCCAGGGCCTTCAAAAGTGTGATAGGTCATCAGGAAATTATATGTGTAATTTATGATCCTAGAATGCCTGATGGTGCTCACTGCATGTTGGGCCTCTGTATGTGGCCTGTAGCCAGGATGGGAAAAAGTCTCACACTGTGATATTGCCATACTCTGGAGGAGTAGCAGAATATGTTTTGGGGTGCTTGGGTTTGCTATGTACATGCTATGTGTTAGAAAAAATCTTATACATTGACAACTGGGTGAAAGAAAAAATATATTTTCATTTTCTTTCCACATTTTCCAAAAACTTGTGGAAAAAAATTAAATTTTCAAGACACTCATAATACTTCATAGATTATACGTTGGGGTGTTTGCTTTCCAAAATTGTGTAGTTTTGTGGGTAATTGCATTTTCCTGGTGCTCCAGGACCTTAAAAATTGTAATAGGTAGGGATGAAATTAGATGTGTAATTTATGCTCCTAGATCCCCTGATGGTGCTCCCTGCATGTTGGGCCTCTCTATGTGGCCCTTCTGTAAAAAAGTATCACATAAGTGGTATCGCCATATTCAGGAGGAGTAGCAGAATGTATTTAGTTGTGTAATTGGAAGTATACTTATGCTGTGTGTGAGAAATAACTTGTTATTATGACAATTTTGTGTAATATATATATATATATATATATATATATATATATATATATATATATATATATATATATATATATATATATTTCTTAATGTTCCCAAGAATTGTGAGAAAAATTACAAGTTCAAAAAACTCACCATGCCTCTTACTAAATACCTTGGACTTTTCCAAAAAAGGGTCATTTGGGGGATATTTGTACTGTCCTGAAATTTCATAGCCTCAAGAAATGAGAAAATGAGGCTGTCAGTACATCAGGTGTGATCAATTTTTAATCATTTGCGCCATAGCTTGTAAAGTCTATAACTTTCACACAGACCAAATAATATACACTAATTTAGGTTAGTTTTACCAAAAATATGTAGCAGTATAAATTGTGGCCCAAATTTATGAACAAAAATTACAAAATTTTGAAATAGAAACAAAAAAGTTTTTTTTTTTTTTTATTTTCGCTATTTTTCACATACTTATATCGCAAACAATACCCAGTGGTGATTAAATACCACCAAAAGGAAACTCTTTGTGAATTTGTGTTAAAAAAAATGAGAAAAATGTTGTATGGGTACAGTGTTGCATGACAGAGTAATTGTCATTAAAATTATGAGAGCACTGAAAGCTGACAATTAGTCTGGGCAGGAAGGGGTTATAAATATTTTATCTAGGATGGGGTCTGATATAGATGAAGGGAAACCCTGGCCCTTTGTTTACACACATAAATAGGTTGTAAATTGCTGTTTTCTTTTTTTCTTTCAATATCAGTTTTGCTTCAGAAATTTTAACACATCATACAGATGCACCACTTCCCCGTCAGGTTAAGGGCACCCCCAGGCAACTAGTTTTACAATAACTTGAAAAGAAAAGTAAAAGATGATACTGCACTACAGAGTATGTAAAGAAATGCAATTATGGTTTGGAGGGGAGAAGTTGCCTCTACAATTTATTTCTACCCGCAGGTAGAGTAAGAGAAATGAGAAGAAAAAGTGTATAAATGGCGCTAGCCCTCTGACCCAATGGAAGAGAAAATATGATGTATTGATATATAATATGCTTGCAAAGTGCTACTACATAAAAAGTGCTGTATGAAATCAGCCTATGAGATCCAAAAAAGAAAACTAGAAAAACACAAATTCCCCAAAAATGGATATTGGACCCTCTGTCTGGCGTTTTTGACAGAAGTTCTGACCGAAGAGAGTGATCAAGGTGAAAAATGGATATAATTATGAATGAGCTTGTTCACTCCTACTTTAATCAAAAGAAAAATGATAAAATGTGGGTAAATGAAAAGAAGATTGCATGAAAAATGTGTTAGACCTTCTGTGTCATAGGTGTGTGTACCCCAAATCAAAATGAAAATAAAATAAAAATATAAAAAAATGTTAAAAAAGAGTGGTTGAAAAAAATCCAGGATCTGCTGTTGGTTGGTGGAAAAAAAAATGATGATGATAATGATATTCACCTACACCTGTGTTAGACCCTTGGTGATGGACCTAATTTTAATTAGCTGACTATAAAAACAGAGTGATGAAGTGTGGAAACTATGTGATCTCTAAAATGTTAAAAAATAAAAGAAAATTAATCTATCAGTTGCTTGTGTGATGTGCTGAAATGTGTTAGACCCCCTAATATATTGATTGGTGAAATAAATTACACAATACAATTACGATATAAGTGTTATCACCAAAAAATAAAATAAAGAATGGTAAGGCAAACCAGAAATATCAAATGGTGCTAAATAAACTTATTGGTTAAACTCACTGTGTGAATAATAAATCATATGATGTGTTGCACAGTGAAATAAAACAGTTAGATAAATAAAAAATCATAAATCAAAAGGAAAAAAAAAATATATATATATATATATATATATATATATATATATGTTTAAATACGGTTAAAAACTACTATGTTGTAAGCTCTAACGAGCAGGGCCCTTTGATTCCCCTTGTCTTGAAATGTATTGTATTGTATTGCACTGTCTACCCCAATGTTGTAAAGCGCTGCGTAAACTGTCGGCGCTATATAAATCCTGTATAATAAATAATAATAATACTATATAGTCCATAAATATGGTGAAAAGGGAAGGTGACTTATGCTCAGCGGATGATTTCTAGTGATTATAAAATGTGCTGCAATCAATCCTTCATGTGCTGGGAGAAGGTGCCAGTGAGCTTATCCATGTTGATAATAGTTTTGCACTCACTGGATGCCCTACCCTCCTGGGGTGTTGCGCTTTCACAGTATAAGCCCTACAATAACTTGCCTATTAGTCTAGAAGATGGCTATTATTGTTTTTTTAACATTCAGCTCTTATCGACTTCCACGAGGTTCAGATTTAGGACCTGCCTCAAACAGAACCCGGGTGTGTTCCACTCATTCCAATTCCTTAGCATTAAAGCGGTAGTAAACCCTCCTATACTATCATAACAATTTACATATTCTTAAAGACAATAAAGTTCTACATCGATTGATCGCTATATGTTTATCCACATTATTTGTCTTGCTGTAATAAACTGGTGATCTTGTAAAGAGTAACTCCTATAGTAAGCCCGCGCCATCTCGGTTGTGGTCTTCCGCGTCTTATTCAATTTGAATTTCCGCTCACAGTTCCTTCTTGTCTCTGTAATCCCACATGTGCGCACTACGGTCACAATATTCAAGCCATCATGCTCTTTGTGAGCAATGTGCACGAAGCATTGCGGGATGTGGGGGCTGACGTCTACATGAGGAAATGACGCAGCCCCAACGTAAACGAATAATTTTTCCAGTAGAGTCTCTGCTTGCCAGAATGAACAGAGATCTGGTGCATGCGCAGTACACTTCCCCACTCGTGAATGCAGCTGTAACTTCACAAGTAAACAGGTAAGAAAAAAAAAGGCTAATAGCAATCGCTTTAAAATAATGACATGCACAATTAAATTGAAAGTGAAAATTTTGATTATACAACTGCTTTAATGGTCAGAGGTGGGAAGCCTATAATGTACTTCTAGTCTTTACCAATGGTGGTCACTGTAACATGTGACATTTACAAGCTGTAGCTAGGTACTGTATATGGATCTATTCACAGTCTGAAGATGTAGGCAGGGCTACTCAGAGACACAGACTACCCCTCATAAGCTATTTCTCTCCTTTGCAGTCAAACAGAACTATTTTAGCTCAAACAGGTCAATCAAAATGTTTCTCAAAACACATAAAGCTAGTTTTCACACAAGATGTGGTCAAACCAGAGTCTTGTAAAGTGGTAGAAATTCAGGTTTATCTCTTAAAGAGGAGCGCCACCTTAAAAAAATAAAAATAAAAGTCAGCAGCTACAAATACTGCAGCTGCTGACTTTTAATAAATGGACACTTACCTGTTCCAGGGCCCAGCAATGTCGGCAGCAGATGACGAGCAATTTCTCGTCTCTCGGCTGCCCCCACCGCCATCCTCTGTCAGGGAATTGGGAAGTGAAGCGTTGCGGCTTCACTGCCTGGTTCCCTACTGCGCATGTGCGAGTCGCGATGCGCGTCTTCACTGGTCCCTGTTGTGTCCTGGGAACTGTGTGTTTCCCAGAACACAACGGGGGAGGCTGGGCATCTGCGGGTAGATATTCCCAGAAGTGGGTGCAGATACCTGGATTATACAGGTATCTGCACCCGCCTCCCCCCTGAAAGGTGCCAATTGTGACACCGGAGGGGTGGAGGGTTCTGATGAGTGGAACTTCCACTTTAGGGTGGAGGTCCGCTTTAAGTAAATCCCCTCTATAACACATGCTAATATTCTGCTTGCTTTGCTTGCTGCAGCTTGGCGTTGCATGTCATTACTGAGCCTGTGGTCTACTAGGACCACCAGTTTTTTTTCCATCCTGAATTTCGACAAAGGTTCTCCACCTAGCGAGTAACTTTCATTCATATTTTTAGCCCTAAAATGCATTACTTTACAGTTTTCAACTTAAAACCTCATTTACCATGTAGTTGCCTATCCCCTTATTTTATTGAGATCTTCTTGTAAAGTTTCTATATCCTGCGGTGAAGTTATTGCTCTGCTCAGTTTTGTGTCATCAGCAAACACTTAGATTGAACTATTTATCCCAACTTCTATATCATTTATGAATAAATTAAACAGAATTGGTCCCAAGACAGAGGTTTTTGGTACCTCATTTACCACTGCAGACCATTCTGAGTACTCGCTACTTTTTTCTCTTTTATATGACTTTTTATGTTAATATTTAGCCAACCAGGTTTTGCTCTTTTATACTTGTTGCCCATTGAAATGCACTGGCTAATATCTTTATTTAATAGGTTCTTGAAGCTTTCCTATTTTTCCTCAGTGTTAATTGTTTTTTATAATCTTATCCCATTTAATATCTTGTAGTATGAAGGGCAGTTTAGAGAAGATGTTTAGAGAAGATGTGTCTTTTGAAATGCTAAGTTTTTGTATTACCCTCGTGCTTCAGTTTCCTCTGATTTATACTTAATTAAGTTGTCCCATATTTCCACATCTGCGATCAGGTCTATATTATTTATAATCCATAGATCTAGTAATGCATTATCTCTGGTTGGGGCATCCACCAACGGACACATGAAATTGTCCTGCAAGATGCTTAAGAAATGATGTGCCTTGGATGAGTAAGCAGTTCCTTCTACCCACTGCCCTGTCGATATCTGGATAATTGAAGTCCCCCAATATAATAACATTGCCCTGCCTCACTGCCATTCCTAACTGTGATACGAGAACATACTCATGCTTCAGGTTAAGGGGCCTGTAGTTCCAGCCATGAAAGATGTTTATTTACTGAAAATGAAAATTTATGTCTCTGAGTCATTTTGAGATAAAGAGCCATTTAGGTATAAAACAACAGATACTGAGAAAATAATTTAGATCTCATTCATGCAAAAGAAGCAGTGTCTCTGCATGAGAAAATGTAAGTGGGAAATAGAGGAATCAAAACTTAAGCGTCAGATAAGCTTAATGTGAGACTTTTCTGTAGAAGTGTTGAAGAGGTGTGTTGAAGGCCTGTTTTCTATCTGCCTGGATGTTATCATAGAGATAATTTGAGAGCATGTGCCCAAGTGTGTTAACCAGGGGAAGGAGTTTAAATAGCCCAGTGTATGTTTTCAGTTTTTCAACTTGTTACACATGTACATGAACAGTTATGGATGAGCAGTGATCTAAAAGATGTATGCTAGTACAGAAAGAGCAAATTAATGAAAACAATGACTAATCACTGTAAAGAGAATATCACTTTAAAAAAATATATATATAACTTTTTTGTAATTCTAATACTGTAAAGAAACTGAACTTGCTTTGAGCTCTATTTTTGCCCATAGAAAACCTTAAATTGTAAAGAAAACACATTAAAACCATCTAATCTTTGAGTATCTGGTATTAATCTCTGATATTAACATCTGGTATTAATCTTTGGTATTAACATACAGCGGTTCTTTCCTATATACGAATCCTGTTTAAGAGTGGGTATACACAGAACATTTTCAGCTCAGTGCAACTAGATGATGTAATGATCAGGACAAATGATAAAGACAATACCTTAATGGGGGTACCATGTTTGTTCTTCAAAAAATAAAAAATGTAAATCTGTCAGAGAATCTATGCAAGAACAAAGGGCCCAGTCCAGTCTGTTTTATTACAGAAAAACAGGTGGATATCCACATTTGTGTGGCTGGCAATTTTTTTTTTTTTCAGCCTTGTCATGCAGATAATGGTGATTTCAAGTGTGACCAGATATCTCACTGAAGTTTTTCTCAGTAAAACACCTGCCTGTGTATTGCTGATCTAAGGGATTATGCACACAGGCATTTGCTTGCATCTGAATCACTTTTATTATCCATATAAGTCGATGTGAATACAAAAGCAGTTTGACATAGCTCAAAAGCAAATGGACGCAACTCAGAACTTATAAACAAATCAATGCAAATCAGAAATTTGTCAAAAGCATGTGAAAGAAAAGTCAAAGAAGCACAAACATATTCAACATTTGACTTGCTTCTGAATCTGACATCACAACACTTCTATCACTCCCTTTCTTTAATAAATATTATATTTTTTAGCTGCAGTTAAAAAAAAAAAAAATGAAAGAAACACCGGGGCTATCATTGCTAGATTTCTTGTTCTACAATACTAGTTACAATACTTAAGTCACTAACTAGAAAGCAGATAAGGGATACTTACTTTTCTTCATGGTGAACATCGTATTTTGTTATGGGCTGCCAGTGTTTTTTGCGGTAGTTTATTTTTTCAATATGACCTGATGTTTTGTTTTGTGCATATATCCCAGTTACCCTGTGACCTTTCAACTTTGTACTGTATTGCAACATATACAGCATGTTGATGAGATGAGATTTAAGTTTTAAATGTATTTGTGTCACATGTGTTTAGTGTCTTGAGAAAGGCAATCAATGCCTTGTCAAAGTATCGACCCACATACCTGCACTTGAGTGCACCCAAGCAGTCCTTGTTCTATCTGGTGTGGTGCCCACCATTGTTATATACATATATATATATATATATATATATATATATATATATATATATATATATATCTATATATCTATCTATCTATCTATATCTATCTATCTATATCTATATATATATATATATATATATATATATATATATATATATATATATATATATATATATATATATACATATACAGATGTTGACAACAGTATAATAACTAAAGGACAGTAAGACTAGTAGCTAGTAGACATAATTGATTTTTAAATGTGTACCTGCTATTGATGCTGAACCTAAAATCTTTTAAAAGGTTTATTAAAGGTTAAAGGTGTTTTGGCTCACAGTGTCTTCAAAAAACCTAATGGTGTGACTGGATGACAAATTAAGTAATTGTGTGGCCTGTCTGAACAGCCACAGCCCAACTCCTGAAGGAACTGATAACACCAGACTAATTGATGAGGTTGAAGGGACATGTGTGCCAACACAAAGGATTTTGCTTGTCTTGAATATTCATCTCACTAGGTAGTGTGCAAGCATGTGCATATAACTTGTATCTTTCAAGACAAAGATTTGTAAGCACATTCACAGAATGTTGTGTTTTTTTTGTTTTGTTTTTTTGTTTTTTTTACAACCTTTGTGGTTGTTTTAATCAGGTTGCAGGACAATATGTATGTTTGTGTGTGTTAGTTAGCTGAGGTCAAAACAACACCAGTGAACATCAAACTGTAAATCAGAGCTTATCTCATGCACTTGTCCCTCCCACACTCATCCATCAAACTCCTAACTCCTTTGCTTTATCCCAAATATCAAAGGTTTTCCTTTTTTGTTTTCACATTAAGGTTTAAGCAAGCACTTGCTTTCAGGGAGTTCCACTAATTCCATGGACGGATTTACAAAACTAATCCTACTTTTTTTTTTACTTGTTCTAAGAACACTCTACATTCCCATGTTTAACAAAATGACATTATGTCTACCACCATACAAAAGAGTCGTAGTTTCTATAGCTTGATCTGTGCAGTTGTAGAGAAAAAAGTAAATGTACTTGGGGAGTTCAAATTAAGACTGTAATAATGGTCTGTATGTACTTGTGTTATTAACCTAACAGTCATTTATGCTTTGAACAATGATCCATCCATTCCTCCAAAAAAAAGTAAAAACCACAATCAGCATGCCTGACTCTTTCAGGGTTATTTTAGGTCAGATCCAGACAGATGCATCTTCGGGGAAATCCTGTAGATGTCTATTAAAAAGGAATGTTTCACCATACCTGTGACTTGGCTACAATCACAATATTGTTTTAGACATGCATGTATGCCCTGCAAGAAAGGATGGAATTATTCACACAGAATAGCTGTTAATGATAGGAACAAAGCATTTGAAGCCTAATGTTAGTGTTTCTTAAGGGTTTATGGTAACTGCAAAAACAACTGCTTAGGAAGTTGAGCTTCTGTCCCAGCTATTCTGTCCTTCTGTTTTCTAATGCATTTTACATGAGTTAAAATGCTCTGACAGTGTTTGCTTTGACCTGACTCCAGTTTAAGCTGCTGAATCAAGTTAGAAAAATGAGAGGTCATTCTAGAGAAATAGCCAGCTCTTATAGTCTTGTATAATTGTTCCTTCTTAGTATGAATTGCAGAACAAACTGTAGTTAATTCTTCAGTGGTATACACCAGGGTCAGTAACACAAAGCTGCTAAATGCCTTTTTTCACTGTGCATTACATCCTCAATCAGGCCACACTTACTTTAGAACTTGTCTCAACTCTTGTTTTACTCTGATCTCCGATATAAATCCTATACCATATACATGTTCTTCTATATCTTGTAAAAGCAACACATTAGTGATGGTATTGGCATTTATATGTTTAACCACTTTCAGACCGGACCATTTTGCTGGTCAAAGACCAGACCACTTTTTGCGATTCGGCACTGCATTGCTTTAACTGACAATTGCGCGGCCGTGCGACGTGGCTCCCAAACAAAATTGACGTCCTTTTTTTCCCACAAATAGAGCTTTCTTTTGGTGGTATTTGATCACCCCTGCGGTTTTTATTTTTTGCGCTATAAACAAAAATAGAGCGACAATTTTGAAAAAAACACATTATTTTTAACTTTTTGTTATAATAAATATCCCCCAAAAATATATTAAAAAAAACATTTTTTTCCCTCAGTTTAGGCCGATACGTATTCTTCTACATATTTTTGGTAAAAAAATCGCAATAAGCGATTATTGATTGGTTTGCGCAAAAGTTATAGCGTTTACAAAATAGGGATAGTTTTATAGCATTTTTATTAATAATTTTTTATTATTTTATTTTTTACTAGTAATGGCGGCGGTCAGCGATTTTTATTGTGACTGCGACATTGTTGGGGACCCATCGGACATTTTTGACAAATTTTTGGGACCATTGTCATTTATACAGTAATCACTGCTATATAAATGCAGTGATTCCTGTGTAAATGACACTGGCAGTGAAGGGGTTAACCAGTGGGTGGCAGTGTAGGGGTTAAGTGTTCCTAGGGGTGTGTTACTAACTGTGGGGGGGGTTTGGGCTTTCATTTAGTGAACACTGATCTCTGCTCCAATCACATGGAGCAGAGATCAGCGTCACTAGTTGCTAGGCAGAATGGAGAAATGCTGTTTACACGGCATTTCCTCCATTCAGCCGTCCCGTGAGACGATCGCGGGGATGCCCGCGGCGATCGAGTCCGCGGGTCCCGCAACCGGACTCACGGGGGTCCCGACCGGCGCGGGAGCGTGTCGCCGGTGGCGCACTCCCGATGGCAGGGCGGCATTGAAGATTGGACGTACATGTATGCCAATATGCCTGCCCGTGCCATTCTGTCGACGTACATCGTCGTGCGCTGGTCGGGAAGTGGTTAAGAGGAGTTCCAGGCTCCTTCTTAAAAAAAAGTAAGTCAGCAGCTACAAATACTGTAGCTGCTGACTTTTAATTTTAGGGCACTTACCTGTCCAGGAAATCGGCGGTGTCCTTATCTGATCCCATTTTTCAATTGGCTATCAGGTGCTTGTGCCATCTTAACTAAGTTAAACCAGCAGTGAAGCGTTGCGGCTTCACAGTTGGTTTCCTCCTGCACATGCACTTTGTGAATGGGATGGTTGCAGGGGAAAGAGGAGGGGGCCAAACTTCTGGCTCAGTTCCCCGCAAAGTGGGAGAGGGTACCTGTCAAAACCAGGTACCCACTCCCAAACGTTGTAGTGGAGGGGGGGAGGAGGCAGACAAGCTCCTTTTTTCTGTTTGCCTTTTGAGTGGAGCTCCACTTTAACATTTCTGAAATAGTTGAAAATGCTGATAATTCCGGCTCCGGTGCCGTATGGAGTAGCTGCCTTTCTCTTCAGCTCCCACAGCATGACCCTCAAATCAGCCTATAAAACCAGCCCAATGCTCCACTGCTGCCTGCAGCCTCCTCGGGTGACACTGCACACACCCATGGACCGATTTGTGGAAAAAAACCTCCCGCAAACACAGATGGCCCCAAAGGCCCAGCCGCAAATCGAAGCCCCGGTCAAGGCCTTTCCAGATCACACGGCGTATGCGCCAAACATGGAGGTAAGCGGCTGCTCAGCCTCTCCCTCCTCACACCAAGGAGAAAACAGCACAGAGAGCATAGCTCAGGCTGTGGCAGCAATTCTGACCCCCATGATAGCTGCCTCAGTGGAGAAGGCAGTGAATGCAGGGATGAAGCAGATTAAGTCGCAACTGGGGGAACACGCCACCAGACTAAACAAGGTGGAACACCGCCTCTCAAATATGAAGAAGGAACTATATAAGCGCAAGCCACAGAGCAGGCACAAGACAAAACAAACCAGTATATACTTAAAAAACTGGACGATTTGGAATATAGATCCAGAAGGAGCGATTTGTGGGCATCCCAAAATCCCTATAAACATCAGCCCTCACTGAATTCTGTGCCAGATGCATCCCAGAAGCTTTGGGCCTTCCAGGCACAGTAGAACATGCCCACCACATGGGAGCTTTTGCCACTGACCGCAAGACTCCCTGCCCGATCATCACCAAACTACCCGGACAAGGACATCATCCTGCAAAGGTTCAGGCAGTCCAGATCCCTCCAAACAGACAGAATCAAAGTTATGATCTTTGCAGACTACTCCATTGAAGTCTCCAAAAAATGGAAAGCTTTCAAACACATATGCACGGAAATCCACCAGCAACAAGTGAAATTCACTTTAGCTTTCCCTGGAATTCTTCGCCCCAAAGCCCCCCATGGTAACCAGCTCTCCTTCAAATATCCTTCTGAAGCCAAAGCCTTCCAGTGTATACTTCACGCTGACTCAAACTCCAATCCCTCATCCAGGGTTGCCCCAAATAATCGCCCTCTGGACCAAAGAAGCCCGCGGAAAGACTCTCCAAAACGTTTCAGATTCTCTGAACCCGACCATCGCTCTACCCCTCATTGATGCGGTAGATGTATAACTCGCTCTGATCACCATTGGACCCTTCTATGCTCCCTTATAGGTTATCCCAGGTTGGTCTACACCTACACTTACGTTCTTCTCTGGTATAGCCTTCAACTAACTGGCAGGCTTTGATATTATGTACTGTTTTGTTGTCTCTAACCTTACTCCATCTTCTTTGCTCTGAATTATCCCCTATGGTCTTACTGCATACAGCCACTTCCCTCCTTCATACACAACCTGAGCTTGCTGCGCATGATATCTTCAAGGTATGGGCATACATCCACTGCAACACTTGGGTCAGTATTGGGAACTGCTCTACACAGTGAATCCATGTGGAAAAAAGTTCTCTCAATATTTAGTAGTATGTTTTTATTTCATGTTTTGACCCCTCCAAATCCCTCCCAACTTCACTCACCTCTACCCTATGCCACCTGTCCAACATCAGACACTCAGGCACCACCTACTTACCATATGAATACCCCCTCACATTAAATTAACAGCTCTTTTCTTCAGGTCAAAACCCAATACATTCATAATATCAGCCCAAATCCCCCAGATGAACCCCCCCCCCCCCGAAGATCACTTCTTGAAATGTGAAAGGGCTCGGGTCCCCATCAAGAGACTTAAAATTCTTTGCCACCCTAAGAGACTTAAAACCAACATTGCCCTACTCCTGGAAACCCACCTATCATCCCCCGAAAAAACTGTGGGTAGGCACTGTCCTAGGTTCCAATGCAATTGGACGCAAAGCAGGGGCTCTCATCTTGATTCACAAAAACCTCCCCTGTGAAGTCATGTCTGTAGACACCGACAGTCAGGGTCACTTCCTCTCAGCACATATTCACTTAGGACACAGAGATCTAATGACATCCAACTTATATGCCCCCAATAGCCCTAGTAAACAGTTCTTTGGCAAGATCTCCACTTGGCTACTATGCAACTCGCACATTCCGCATATAGTTGGAAGGGAATTCAATACCACTCTACACCCGACAGATGACAGATCCACAACCAAACATCCTTGAGAGTACCCAAAATCTCCGATCCTATGTACTTCGTACTTCCACTATAGACTCTCTCCACTTACATGACATTTAGCGACTCTTACACCCAGTGGACAGGGAATTCACTTTTTACTCTAATCCACACAACGTCTTTATCAGAATCGACTACCTCTTCTGTACTGACAGCCTTGTCCCAATGATCTCTTGGAGCAGCTATCCATGACATAACCATATCAGACCACGCCCCAATATTGGCAACTCTAGATAACCCCAACCAACATCCCAACCCCCAAATATGGTGTTTTCCATCCTATCTCCAAAACAACTCTGATTTCCAACAATACTTGGAGAAAGCATGGACAGAATTTTCAACAGCCAACTCATCACACACTGACAACCCAAACCTTTTTTGGGAACCTGGCAAGGCCTTCCTTAGAGGCTGGATCATTTCCTATGCCACTTCTTACAAAAAAACACTAGCAAACTATAAGACAGCTAGTACCAGATTCTGACTGGCAGAAGTACCCAAAATCTCCGATCCTATGTACTTCGTACTTCCACTATAGACTCTCTCCACTTAAGCCCCATACACACTATCAGCTTATCTGCTGAGTTTTTCCTTCAGATTTACAAAAACCATGTAGTAGAAGGGCCTGCCTGATTGCATACACATTGAATTTCCTAAGGTTTGTCCTCATATTATATGGTTTTGGTAAATCTGAAGGAAAAACTCAGCAGATAAGCTGATAGTGTGTATGGGGCTTTACACAACATTTAGCAACTCTTACACCCAGTGGACAGGGAATTCACTTTTTACTCTAATCCACACAACGTATTCATTAGAATCGACTACCTCTTCTGTACAGACAGCGTTGTCCCAATGATCTCTTGGAGCAGCTATCCATGACATAACCATATCAGACCACGCCCCAATATTGGCAACTCTAGATAACCCCAACCAACATCCCAACCCCCAAATATGGTGTTTTCCATCCTATCTCCAAAACAACTCTGATTTCCAACAATACATGGCGATAGCATGGACAGAATTTTCAACAGCCAACTCATCACACACTGACAACCCAAACCTTTTTTGGGAAGCTGACAAGGCCTTCCTTAGAGGCTGGATCATTTCCTATGCCACTTCTTACAAAAAAAAACACCAGCAAACTATAATGCCCCGTACACACGAGCGGACTTTTCGACATCCAAACTCCGACGGACTGAGTCCGGCGGACTATCCGATCGTGTGTGGGCTGCAACGGACTTTAGCGAAGCTAAAGTCTGACGGACTTTAGAAATGAAGCATGCTTTAAATTTTCCCGACGGAACTCCGCCGGACCCGGTCCCCTTTGAAAAATCCGCTCGTGTGTGTGCTACTCCGACGGACTAAAACCGACGCTAGGGCAGCTATTGGCTACTGTCTATGAACTTCCTACGTCGAATCCAGTCGTACGTCATCACGTTCGACTCCGTCGGAGTTTGGTGTGATGGTGTGTGGTCAAGTCCGTTCGGTCGAAAAGTCCGCCAGAACTCCGTCGGAACTCCAGCGGAACTCCGGCGGAACTCCTTTGGAGGTCTGTCAGACTTAATTCCTCTCGTGTGTACGGGGCATAAGACAGCTAGTACCAGACTCCAACTGGCACAACACTCTCTATATACCATAGACTCCTCTGAAAACAGAACTGAATGGCAGGCAGCAAAAAGTGCTTTCGACACTTGGGCAGACACATTCAAACTGACAGAAAGGGCCCACATTGACGCCTCTCTTCATAAATTTGGCAACAAAGAAGGCAAATTGCAAACAAGGCTTTGAAAAGGCCCTTTCCACCCAACACATATCACCTCAGGCACCATTAAATCCTCGCAACAGGAAATCAATAAAGTCATGCTACAATATTATTCATCATTGTATGCCACTGACCCCATAGACAAAACAATTGCACAATCCTTCCTTGATAAAATATTTCTACCCACGGTCATCCCCTCCCAACTTAAGACCCTAAACACACCCATTCCCCTATCTGAAATATCTATAACCATTCGGAATCTAGCCCCTTCTAAAGCCCCAGGCTCCAATGGGTTTACAGGGAAATTATATAAAACCCTACAAAAAATAGCAGAACCAACCCTCCTCAAGGTTTACAGTGGTATATGGTCAGGTGGCCCCTACTTACTTATGGGGAATCAGACAGAATCAAATTGCTTTCAAAGAAGGGCAAAGACCCCCAGGAACCGCTTCCTATTGACCCATATCACGTCTAAACCTGGATGTTAAAATCCTCTCTAAAATTATAGCCACCATCATTCCTTCTCTGATACACCCTGCTCAGTCAGGTTTTGTACACATCCCTGCAGCCAGACTGGTGGTGGCTGGGCTCCTCTTAGATGAATTCCACGTCCACAAGGGCACAAATCAAGGATACCTCTATCCCTGGTCCTTTTTAATATTGCATTAGGACCCCTTTCTAGGGACTTAAAAGGCCCCACTACATGGAATCAGTATTAGCAAACATGAATTAAGCACATCCCTTTTGGCCAACGATCATATTTTCAGCTAATCCCTCCTCTGAGATGTCCATTATTAAAACAATATTCAATGAATTTAGACTTTGTTCGGGCTCTGCATAAACTATAACAAAAGCGAAATCCTCCCCATAGGCACCCTCTCCGACCCTCCCTGGGCCTCCAATTCACCTTTCACAGTAGCCAAATCACACATAATCTACTTAGGCATCAAAATAGGGAAGTTTTCTTCTTCTATTTACCACCTCAACTATCCCACTCTGGTCAAAAAAAATCTCAAGAAATGGGAAACTGGATGGATCTGCCCCTCTTGCTCCTGGGAAGATGCCACTTTATAAAAATGGTCAGTTTGCACACTTATTATACCCACTTCAAATGATTCCATTACTTCTGCAACACAAGGATATAATTTAATTTAATCATTTTAAACAAAGCTATCTCAAAATGTATCTGGCAAAATAAATGACCACGTATTGCTTTTACAAAATGTTATCTTCCCAGACGCAAGGGGGGTATTAGTCTTCCTTATGTCAGAGCATATCACCTAACATGTCTACTCTGGATAGGACTAGATTGGATAGCAAAATCCTCCTGCTACTCAAACTACCCCATGGAATCTCTAATGGCCCACCCCTACTCCTTGGTGGACCTTCTTCACTGTAAATGGAAATCTATTCCCTCATCCTTACAACATAACCTCCTCTTATGGGACACAGTCATAACCTGGAAAGAAGTAAGAAAAAGTCTGAAACTCTATCCCTTCATGTCCAGGCACCTTCCAATCCAGGGTAACCCAAGTTCTCACCGGGGATGGAGCACAAACCTTTTTCCATCTGGAAACAAAAAGGCCTCACCAAATTCTCTATTCTATGTGATGCAGAAACTTCTCAGTCATCACAACTTCTCAGTCACCGCTGAAACATTCTTCCTCCCCAATCTCATGCTTTTCATTTTGGGCTTAATATGGAACTCATGCAGAGAGGAACGCAAGAAATGTAAAGTGACCATTACAGATCATCTGCTCCAAGAAGACTCCAATACAATCTCCGACATCTACAAACCTCTCCTGCAAAAGTTCACTCTTATGATAGCATCCTCATCCTGTATTCTACTAGGATACAACAAAATCCAACAACTGATCCCCAACGAATCGTGGAGAGAAACCCAACTAAAAATTCTTCACCGTGCCTATATACCCTTCCTCTCAGACAAGAACAACCAGGGAACCACCACCTGCCCCCATGCCACCAGCCAAGACCATCCCTAACTCACTATTTCTGGGCATGCACCTTCATTTCCACCTTCTGGGATCAAGTCATCTCTTACATATTTGGTAAAACCCTGCTGAAACTACCTAAAGATCCCCTGCTCCTCATCTTTGGGTACTGGGACAATCAACTAGTACCATGGTCCCCCAACACCAACCCACCACACAAAGAATGGGCCCTGATCTGTCTCCTAGTTGCCAGAAGATCCATTTTAAAAATTGGACTTCCCCCCACTGTGCAAAGATCTTACAAATCAAAGGGAACTTTTACACTTATTGCACAGACAAACTCAACACCGACCTCAAACATGAAGCATCCAGTACATGTCTATACTCCAGATGGCAGGCTTTCATGAAATCGACACTATCTGAAGAGGAACTCAAACATTTTGGATATTCATTCTCATACTATGGGGCTCTCCCTACACCCCCAGGGAAAGAGGTCATCTCCGACAACCAACCCACAACCAGTGGGACTCAAAGTTCTAGAAGTCTTTCAGCATGACCACCCTCCTTCCTCACGATACTTCAATCATCAACACCCCGACCGAGAGCACCCAGCTCATGACTTTAGTCACAGTCCTAGTTTATTTTACAGTATAAATTGGTGTGCGCCCCCACCACTCCAACATATGTGCATTCACCATAATTTGCCCCTTTAAAACACTGCAACTGCAGGAAATTACTTGTTCATGTGAATCGCTTAGTGAATGAGGTGAAGCTTTTTTTACTTTCATCATCCAATCATGTGCAAGCAAAAAATATATATTTTTTGCAAAGTGAAGTTTCACCACATTCACTAAGCTCTTGGGAAAATTCCCTTGTAAGGTGCACATGGACACTCACACACCTAAAGTTCCAACTACTGGATAAAAATGTGAATAAAAAATATTTATATGTAATTGATATTACCTGCCTAAGAAAATAAAGCATGTTTCTGCTTTATTGAATGTTCTGCAATATAAAACATTTGAAAGGACTGCAAAATACATCATAAAGTAATACTTCTGACACAATACTGAATGCTACAGTACCTGAACAACATGTGAGAAGTCAAAGATCACAGTGTCGACCGCGTTGCCCAATGTTGTCCCCTCACTACCTTTTTTAAACCTATATTTGCTGTACTACCACACCACAATCACCTTCATTGCACAGCAATTATAGTTTTAAATCAGACGGTGAGGAGGCAACATATACCCTCCTCTTGACCTGCTCAGATAATTTTTCAGAGGAGCAATAGTGCCTGCTGCACTTGTGAATAAGACTTTATTTGCATTTGTTGGCGATGCCCTTTGGGCTTGTTCAGTTGGGTGGGGGGGGGTTGTAAAAGTCTTCAGTTGAGCTGGAATTTTACAGCCCCCAATCCCTACCCCCATTAGCCTACCCCAGCCTTAACCCAAGGGTGTACACATTCTGTGGCAGGAATTATTCCACTTGTCGCTTTTAACGGGTGCTACCTCCCCGCCAATATTGATTAATTCAAGTGAATGGGCCAGTTTGCAAGTGCCCCACAACCATATAGAATGCACATGGTTGCAGCGCGCTAGTGCAGGGTCTAAGGGGTAAAAAAGGTGGTAAGGAGGTAATGCAATGCCTCCTTACTGCCTGCTTTAGTCCCTTGTTCACTGTACTGTGCAAGGTTGTAGGGTGTTTGCAGAGTAGCTTTATTCATTTGAATGGAACATGCTCAGTGGGCGCTACACCCACAAAGGTTGACATGGAATATAATTCTTGCTGCGGCTGTGGAATGCATACACCCCAGGAGTCCACTGGCACTATACCTCAGCAAATGGGAGCTCTTCTACTTTGTTTGTTATGACTAATGCCTAATAGGCTGAAAAGCAAATGTGTCAATGGATTTTATCTGTGTTTGTACATTGTGGCTTTCTAATAAAATGAAGATTTTTTTTAAGAGCAGCAACCAGTGTGTGGATCATCTTTACTACAGCTCTTCTACTTGGCCTCTGTCACTTGCAGCTGCTGCTGGCGCAGCTCCAGTCCTAAGTCAGGGATAAAGAAGGCAGAATGCAGTTCATTTCACTCCGCCAAAAACTTCAGCCGGAAATAGAGAAGCAGTGTTAGCACGTGCGACCTCCTGCTCACTCCGCTGGCAGCGCTGGTCTGAGCCAATTAAATAAATAGTCCGACTGCTTCTTTGGGAGACTCCACTGTGGGATTCTGCAGACGGTGGGTCGGCAAGTCGAGGACCTGATCAGTCACCTGGCTGCGATTGACTGGTATATTCCAAACAACAGGTTGCCAGCTCTTGCTGTAGAACATCCTGAACATGCATTAGTGCATTAGAGGGGAAAAAAGATTGCACTCTTCAGCTTCAGTCTTCAGCCTTGCAAGGCACCATTTATCACATGTGCTGTATGGCCTGCATAAACACCTTGTGTCCTTACTATCCAATATTCAATCTAATTGCACAATCTCCTTTAACTCTACCATTAACTAATTAGTGCAAGGGACTGTATGATTTGATGCCAATTGAATGGATTGTTTACATTTGTCCTCATATTACACAGTTTTGGTAAAGTTATAGCAGATTGCATAGAGATCGTACAGTGATTGTAAAATGTATGGCTAGTAGCTTAACTCTCTAACTTCTAGCATTCCTGGTCATTGATAGTGAGCCAACGGCTTTGTTCCCTCTCCTCAAAGCATTAAAAAATGTTTTTTAGCTGTCCAAATTACTTCCTTATGTGAAAGTTTGTTCAATGTTTTTAAACCTAAATAACCTAAACCATTGGAAGTATCTTCAAGTTTAAACTTGGCATGTGGTACTTGAATACAAAAGCTTTATACTATGAAATTTTGGCACAGGCTCTATCCCCAGAATTGTAAAAAAAAAAAAAAGTCTAGGGGCAGTTTTAACTGTTTACCTCATATATTAACCATTAATATTGTATTTCAGTAAATTGGGTACATTTGTAGAACAATTTTAGCTCAGTTAGTTGAAATAGAAATGTATGGCTTGATTACTGATAATTAATGACATTAAAACTGATCATTGGTGATTATTTACTTTTGTAACAAACATATTGAAATATTTATATGTTACTTGACCCACGCCATACCAAACCTGGTACTGAGTATATAGGGAGAATAGCAATTCTGTTGGGTCAAAGTTCATTCTCATAGATTCCTTAGGGAGCTAAAATCTCATGAAGTATATCAACAATGTGTAATTTGCTGTTATGGCGATAATATGGAATGAATATAACTAAACCACCTAAGTGCATAGGGTACCATAAACATTTCTACCTTTGGGTGATAATAGAATATAGAATGTATGTCAAATTATGATAACCAGTTTAAGGGTGAATACAGTATACTAATTATTTATTAGAGTGCATGTTTAGGTTTGTTTACCAATGTGTTTTTCATTAGAACTGTTTACACTGCCTTTGTACTACCTAAAAATAGAGAGAAAAATAGATAATAAATGAGCTGGTTTACTAAAGAAATTGAGAATATTTACAATATAAATTGTGTGAATAGTCACTTCAATTATCCAATCAGGTGTAGATGAAATGCATCAATGGAAATGTTTTTTTACTTTTCACTTGATTGAATTACTAAAGTGAATATTTACCCAATTTAATGTATGAAGATTCTTATCTCCTTTAGTAAATCATCTTCATCAATTCTAATAGGTTGTGTTGGTGCAATGAGAACAGTTGATATAGCCAGGGCCGATCCTAGGGTCTCAGACGCCTGGGACTCTTCCCCTTTACAAATAACTCTTCCCCTTTACAAATGTTTTTATGGCAACGACTCAAACACAGAGATACTCCCCTAAGGAGTCTTCGTTACTCTGGGATTCTCCCATGATTTTTTAACAATAAACAAAATACAGGAAGCGAATACACTAATTGGACCTGGAGAGTGGTGTCTCTAATGGACACAGAGAGGGCTCCTGTTAGAGAGTCTGTCAGAGCCCCCAGACATACTGCAGACACAGTACAGGAGATGGTCAGAGACTGCAGACATGATACAGGAGATGGTCAGAGACTGCAGACATAGTACAGGAGATTGTGAAAAATCGAAGACATGATACAGGAGATGGTCAGAGACTGCAGACATAGTACAGGAGATGGTCAGAGACTGCAGACATAGTACAGAAGATGGTCAGAGATGCAGACATGATACAAGAGATGTTCAGAGACTGCAGACATGATACAAGAGATGGTCAGAGACTGCAGACATGATACAAGAGATGAATGCCTCAAATGCATCCTCATCATTGCCCACCAATTGTAGCCTACCAGTGCCCACCAAATGCAGCTTATCAGTGCCCACCAAATGCAACCTACCAGTGCCCACCAAATGCAGCCTGTCAGTGCAGTGTCCATCAAATGCAGCCCACCAGTGTCCACCAATTGCAGCCTACCAATGCCCACCAAATGCAGCCTACCAGTGTCCACCAAATGCACCTTATCAGTTCTCACCAAATACATCCTATCAGTGCAGTTTCCACCAAATGCAGCCTACCAGTGCCCACAAAATGCAGCTTATCAGTACCCACCAAACACAGCCTTATCAGTGCCTATCAAATGCAGCCTTATCAGTGCCCATTAAATGCAGCCTTATAAGTGCCCACCAAATGCAGCCTAACAGTGCTCACCAATTGCGCCTTTCAATGCTCATCAGTGTTGTCTGAGTGTTCATTAATGCCATCTATCAGTGCCCATCAGTGCCACCTATCAGTGCTCACCAATTGCCACAAATCAGAGCTCATAAATGCCCCATATCAGTGCCACTTATCAGTGCTCATCAATGTCCCCTATATGTGCACATCAGTGCCACTTCTCAGTGCTCATCAATGCTGCCTTTCAGTGCCCATCAGCAGGACTCTGAGCCTGCACCCCTCACACGGATGGGACAGGAGAGATCTGATCTGCTCCTTCTCTTCCTACCCCTCTCCACCTGTGTGCACTGCATAAAGTGTTAGGACAAACAGCTGAATGATCAAACTTAGCAGCTTCACAGTTCCTGCAGTACACAAAGGTGGAGAGGGGCAGGAGGAGAAGGAGCAGATTGACTCTCTCCTCTCTGGTCCGTGCGAGGGGGGACTGTCAGTGCAGACTCTGAGCCATATGAGAGATACGCTCTCAGTGCCGTGTCCTGCAGCAAGCAACCCAACAGTGGCGGAGCACTAGGGTGGCGTATGCCCCCTTCACAGCTCTCACCCACTTGGGGACCTGGATCCCAGAAGTTCAGGGATGTCTAATCTGGAACTTGGGAGCAGAGGGCTGCTTTGGCATGACGTCAAGGTGTGTTCCCAAGCAGCACACTGAGCTGGAAGAGAGGGGCCTGGTGGCAGCAGAGGGAAGATGTATAGGAGGAGCAGCGGGGTGGTAACATATAGAGGAATCGATTCCTGCCTCCATTTAGCGGCTGCAGGATGTGGGGGTCAATTCCCCTATATGCCGGTCCTACTATTCAGATGTACAGGGGGGCCTCAAGTGCCCTCTGAAGCATGGGGCCGGGTCACAAGTGTGACCCCTGTAGCTCTACCCCTGCATCTGTGTAGCAGCCAGCCTCTCCTTGATTTGGGGGTGGGGGAGGGTTGATAAGATGATACTGTATGTGCTAGGGGGCACTTTGAGAGGAGAAAGGACATGTGCTGGGGAGTCAGAATTTATATCCAACCTCCCTCCTAGCACAAGTCCTCTCTCCTCCCAAAGTGCCCCCTAACACATAAAATATCCTCTTGCTCCCCACACCCCAACTCGCTTGCATCCTCTTACCCTCCCCTCCAAATTGCTAGTATCCTCTTACCCTCCCCCGAAATCGCTAGTATCCTCTTACCCTCCCCCACCCTAAAAATCACTAGTATCCTCTTACCCTCCCCCTGAAATAGCTAGTATCCTCTTATCTTCACCCCCAAATCGCTATTATCCTCTTACTCTCTCCACCCCTCAAATCGCTAGTATCCTCATCCCCCAAATCTCTACTATACTTTTACCCCCCACCCCCCAAATCGCTATATCCCCTTAACCTCCCCCCACCCCCAAATCTCTATTATCCTCTTACCCCCTAAATCACTAGTATCCTCTTACACTCCCCCCAAACAGCTAGTATCCTCTTAACCCCCCCAAATCGCTAGTTTCCTCTTACCCTCCCACTCCCCAAATCGCTAGTATCCTCTTACCTTCCCCCAAATCGCTAGTATCTTCTTACCCTCCCCCACCCCAAAATCACTAGTATCCTCTTACCCCCATGCCACCAAATCGCTAGTATCCTCTTACCCTCCCCCACCCCTCAAATTGCTAATATCCTTTTACCCCCACATCGCTAGAATCCTCTTACCCCCCACCCCCTACCCTGCAAATTGCTAATATCCTCTTACCCCCACACCCCCACCCCCAAATCGCTAGTATCCTCTTACCCTCCCCCCACCCCCCAAATTGCTAGTATTATCTTACCCTCCCCCACCCCCAAATCACTTGTATCCTCTTACCCTCCCTCCACCCAAAGCGCTAGTATCCTCTTACCCTCCCCCCACCCCCCAAATCACTAGTTTCCTCTTAACCCCCCAAATCACTAGTATCCTCTTGGTGTGTTATAATCACAGACCTCGAAGCAGAGCCACTGATGCACAGTGCGGTGTCCCTTCTCCTCCCTGGCTCCTCCTGCTGTCTGTTTTTTTCTCAACTAATTATTCCTTACTCACAGAAAAGTGGAGTAGCTTCCACAAGGCAGAAGTTCCTGTTTTCTCTCTATACCAGATGTGCCTGTAAACAAACTTAACAATAAGCAAAGTTCACAATCAAAGCAGTGAAGTAATTCCAAGCCTCAGCACTCTGTCCTCTCTTCCCTGTTCATGTGCACTAAGGATGTGCTAAAGGTTGGGCCAAACTGACTTCAGCCCAAAAAACTGTACAATGATAGCTGGCCACCAGCCCAATCAGCTGGGGCCATATAATTCTACAGAGGTCAGTGATGGCTCATTTTAAGATGGATTTACTGACTGTTAATACATAAATATTTGACTGTTCGTAGCTTAGTCACAGTTATACTTTAATACATGTTATTCTTTCTGCCCTCTGGAATAACTCAACAGAGGCTGGAATATCATATAAGAGACGAAAATCCCAAGACATAGTAATCTGGAGTGAACCTGCTAACAAAGAGCAAGAAACTGAACATGAAGTGGGACATGTAAGCTGTATCCGAACAATGATAGATTTGTAACTTACTTGCTGAACACAAGGTGTAAGGTTCTTTATCTCTTTAATATCTGTAAGGTGAACTTACACAGGATGCCCTCCCCACAGGATGCCCTCCCCGTCCTGTCACTGCAGACAAAGAGGAGAGAAAGCCATTGGGATTTCAAATCCCCAGACCAGTACAGGACCTTTACGAGGTGTCAGTGCGAGGGATCGCCGGACTCCAGTTTAGCGACACTGGGGGGGATGGACAGTGTAAGTTCATCTTACAGATTTTCTCTAAAGGTGAACTTACACTTTAACTAAGATTAAAAACTACACTGATATATAGATCTGCTTGTCAAGTAGTAGAGGGAAATGCACAACTGTCTGGTAGATAGTCCATTGAGACACACACTTGCCTGGGAGACAATGCATCATAATAAACACCCAGCAGTCTCACTGAGAAACCTATAACAATGTGTTCAAAATTATTGCTTTTTCTTTCTAATAAAAAAAAGCTACTAAAATTAACCATAAGTGTGTGGTAATTTACTACAGGTGTCATCTGATCCAGCAGGTGACGCACACTTCTCAGGGCCCTGGCAGAAATGAGCGATGGTGGAGGAGAGCTCAGCAGAAGACAAGCCAAACATTCTGGAATTGGTGGAGCACATGGTAAGCCTTTCAACAACCTAATTTGTCTGAGCAGTTAAAGCACTTTCATTTTTGGCTTGTGACATATGGTTTTATCTGTATTTTCAGCCTCATTTCTGGTGCATACCTTGCTTGTGGCACATGTTTGTCCTGTATTAGATGGCTAATTTCTGCATTCTTATAACCCCTTTTTAGCTTTACACTTCTGCTGTGTCCCTCGCTACTTGCTGCACAAATTATTTAGCAATTAAGCATAAGCACGGCAGCAGAACAATAGTGAAGCAAGCTACAGTTCAACTTAACGTTTTCATAATAATCTGCTGCTATTGTGTTAGTGTTGTGAACTTGATAGTGATACTAGTGTTGCTATTGTTGTGATAGCCTCAGAGGCTGCCCGTGTTGTGGTGG
This sequence comes from Lithobates pipiens, assembly GCF_037356315.1. Classification (NCBI taxonomy): domain Eukaryota; kingdom Metazoa; phylum Chordata; class Amphibia; order Anura; family Ranidae; genus Lithobates; species Lithobates pipiens. Next base: position 164,006,095 of record NW_027507903.1, on the reverse strand, counting down.
GGGGGGGGGGGGATTTATTATTATAGATTCTATATTATAGATTGAGATTCTATATAGAGTTTATATACCCTTGTTACCTGTCTGATGAGTGATCACCAGTCCATTTTCTGTTTGAACTATCTACATTCAACATGAACGACAAAGATTTGACAAAGCAGCGAAAAACATACAAACGTCAAATCTTTGGCTTATGGTGTATGTCGAACGTTTTAAGAAGATTTGACAGAGCAGCTAAACTATACAGAGTCATACAGTTTAGCTGCTCCGTTGAATCCTACAACGACAGATTCAACCTTAATTAATTTGGATTTTTGGACTGATGCAATTTTTTACGAAAAACAAAATAAATAAAAACAAATTCCTAAATGAAATAAATCCAACACCTGATTTTTTCACTCCCTTTGATGTTGCCATTTTGTAAAATTTATCATTAGTCACCAGTTTTTTATCCAAATGTGTCTTTTTATATGTGACTTTTGTATTGCACTGCAAGACGATGTAACTGAAGTTGACATTTTTTTGGGGATACAGCAGTGAGGGGTTAAAATATCCTTTTTTTTCTTGCTGTCTGTGCCCTGTTGGGGAGATTCCCTCTATCTGTCTCTACTGTTTGTCCTTATCAATGAGAGAGAAAGACCTCTAAAAACCTACATTTTGTTTTATTATTCAAACAGACGGTGAATCTCATTAATGTGACCTAGATGGCAAAAACAGACTGACAGGGGTTCTAACACTCCGTTATTTTATCCAAAATGAAAAAAAATTTAAAACAGATTTTCCCTTAGTTACACTTTCAAGTCTTTTGGGACATTATTTTTAGCAACGTAATTGCTATATATTGGCACATCTGTACTTTTTGATTATAGAATAGACATTGGGTGTCATTTACTAAAACTGGAACACAGAGAATCAGGTGCAGTTGGTCATACTAACCTTATACATATGGCTTGTTCTATGAAGCTTGTACAATAACACTTAGTGACTGATTGGTTACTAGGCCCAGCTGAGCAAGATTGTATGTGCTGCAGTTTTAGTACATCTCCACCATTATCATTCTAGACAATGTTGAGCCTAGTTCTTTGAACCTAAACATCTCCTCATCATCAAGATGTAGTGTGCATCAAAGTAGGAAGGCACACCTATGTTCCTTTGGCATATACCTCAAGACTTATAAATACAGTGGATTTGCACAGTTCTGGTCTAACGCTGGTTGTTTGGCCTAATATTAATATTTGATTTAACCTATTTCTTTGTTTCAATTAAGGTTTTTGTAAGCAAACTTACAATAATGGCTTTGTGTGATTTAAAGTTTGGCCTAAGAAATCTCCAAATGTAAAATGTATTGCTGCCGGTACATGTGACATATGTCCAAGGTCTCATAGCCTCAACAGAAGCTGCTGAAAAGATCAGCTTGTGTTGAAATGAGAGGGTTATAGACAGCCTGAAATGGGGCCACTTCCTGTGTTCCTTTGTAACCACCACAGCCTCTTCACCAAAAAAAGAGTAAGCCACATGATATGATTTACAGAGTTAATGCATACCTTGAAAAATAACTTTGATGCATTGTCGGACTTGATAGCCACACTCCTTTTGATAGGGTTCAGGGATTGGTGGAATAGGGTCCTCATCGGTATCTTGATATTCAATATCCAGGAGCAATCCTGCACGATGGGCTAAGTTATGAAGGATGCAGCAGGCAAAATACATGTTGCCAACTTTTTCAGGGCTATAGCACAGAAGACCACAAGATAGTGAGATAATGCGGAACCCGCTTTTAAGAAACACAAAGGTCCATGACATGTCTTGTCTAGTAAGTGCTGCATTGTAGCAAAATTCTGCAGATGTTGAGCACCTCAAGAGTGGTGTTAGCAGCCGGGCAGACAAGGATAGCCAGAATCACCTACAATACAGTTTGAAAATACCATTTTAGAACAGCAATAATAAATTATGATTAGTGGGTAATAACAGGAACATTTCTTCCCTACATTTTGTTTTTCATTGTTGATTGATTGTAATGTGAAGGCCTTATGTAAAATGGCTTAGTTGGAAATGGTTACACCAGGTTGAGGATCTGGTTTAGCCATTTATTTAACAGCCAAGGCTAAAAAGCGGCTGTGTCTATTTTGTGTGCAAGGTGTGAGGAGTGAACATAGGAGTGTAACATATGAACATATACTACCATGTATGACGTGTGTGGCATGCTTAGAGACATATTTGATAATAAAAAGTGCCTTACCAAGAATCCAGCATTCGGTTATTTTGTTAGTGTCAAAGCAGTGGTAGGGCTGTGATTGCTTTATAAGTGGGCATCATGGACAGATCCTGGGAACCCTGTGACCACATTTCTTATTTCTTATTTCATATGATGCCCAGTCAGGATAACTGATCCCCCACCCATCATTTTTTTTTATAGGCCGGGTGGGACATGGTTAATACATTCTATGCATTAAGATAAACAACCTTCTGTGTAGCAGCCCCCTCAGCCCCACTAATGCTTACCTGAGGCCCCTCTCTATCCAGCGATGTAAACAAGTGCCTTAGCTGTCTAGGACTCTCCCTCAAGATTGGCTGAGACACAGCAGTGGTGCCATTGGCTCCCGCTGCTGCAAAGTCAGTTAGCCAATCAGGAGAAAGGGGAGGCGGGGCTGAACAGTGGCTCCATGTCTGAATGGACACACAGAGCAGTGGCTCAGCTCAGAAGTCCCCATAGCAAGCTGCTTTCTGTGGGGACACTAGATAGGAGGGAAAGGCCAGGAGCACTGAAGAGGGGCCCATGAAGTGGGGAATATAGCCTGCTCTGTGCAAAACCATTTCACAGGGCAGCTAAGTATAACATGTTTGTTATTTTAAAGAGAAAATAATGAGACTTTAATATCACTTTAAGACTAGTTTGGCCCTTGCTACCTTTTGAAGTAGATGATAACATTTGAAATAATAGTAACATCTAGGAATACCGTTTGTGCAGTTTTAAACTAAATGTTTTCAATAGCAGAGTCATCTTGCTAAAAGTTATTCTACAGTAATATATTGCTTAAATGTTGAGGAGATATGTTCACATATAAAATACAGTATAAAGTCACTATTTGAAATACAAATAAAGGCTTCTGTATTTCCAATAAATACATTGTTGACTTATCTTCTTGCAGACCACAGAAAGAAGGCTCTGTGCGCCAAGTAAAATACTGTCAGAGCCAGAATAACAGACGTTTTGCATTTGACTTTAATTTGTTTGTTAAACACTTGACATGTGCACTAAATCTACAGTAAACCATTTTGCTTTGTTCTGAACATTACCTGAAAGGCTGGCTTTAAAGAAAAACTCAAGCTTTCACAGCAAGTCAAAAGTTTGATTGGTTGTTTTTTTTTTGTTTTTTTTTATATATATATGGGGGGAAATTAGCAGTACTATTGATCGTGACATATCCAGAAATAACAAAGTCTTGGCTGAAGCAGGATTTTTTAAAAAGGGTGTCTAATTCTCAGCCATTGATAAAGACATTTTTATTTGAACATTTTAAATGTGTCAAATTATTTCAGCAAATCAATGACAAAGAATTATGTATGTAACAGGGATTCTGATATTACAAGGATATAATATTTTAACATTGTTAATAAAAAACAATTATTTTAGGGAAATTATTTTTATACCAAATATGTTTTAGCTTGTTTTGGAAGCCCTTTGCATGTTGCTTTACATTTTTAAGTACCCATACTTATATTTAACTGGTTGATTTTCCAATTTATGTTTCTTACATTTACAATTTTGCATAAATAGTTTCTTCCATTGTCCTGATGGTGCTGAAGTGTGTACCCCTAAAATGTTACCAACGTTATCTGCCTGTTCAAGAAAGAGTTAGAGGAATGGTTCATATAATTCAATTTCAGTAATGCTAGCAAAAGGATAGGACTCTGATATTTCAGTTTAGAATTCCTCCTTATGAAGATACGATTACCCTGTATCGAGCATGTGTAGAGGAGGGTCCGGGACGGTACGGTACAACAGACAGTCTATCTGCCTAGGAAGAAGCATACACCATTCCAAAACCAGCCGCTGTAATATTTCATGCCATACACAGAGTGGTGCACTGACACACCTGGTACATGTGAGTACCTCATTGGGGGATTGTTCCTATTTGTTTAATAAAACATTTGAAGCGATATCACACTATCAAGGTTTTTTATTCCCTATTATTCCTAAGATACTACATGGGAAGCCCAGGATCCTGTTACTATATAGAACCCTGGGGTGGTTCACAAGCGTGTATTGACTGAGCATAATTGCTAAGTCACACACTCCAAGGTGAGCATTTAATACCTAGGGGGTCACTGGAATAAGAGCACTGATGCATGATCTTCAACATCTGTCAATCATTTTTAGATGCATGGATTTATAAGAATGCCAGCATTGCTACTAATGGGTACCACGCATATGCACTTTTTTCAACAGGACTGTCACAGCATTGTTTTATAAAAAGACTTGTTTTTTGCACAATAGCACTTTTTGCTATTTAAAGTGGGACTAGTGTTGTTCCCTATATACCACCGGACACTTATATCTGTGTTACAAAGCACTTGGATGCACATGAACACTTTATTATTAATGTTTTAATTGACATATTTATTGTTTTTATTTTTGTCATATCACATCTATGTCACTTACGTCACATTAACACTACATGTGTTTATTTTAATCTGCAGCACACATTTATTGTGTAATATTCTAAAGCGCAGCGTATAATTTATTATTTTTGTCTATGTTCACAAGACGTGTGTAACGCTTGCAGCTGGTTAGTGATATCTATTAGGGTTCAGGTTGATTGAGGCTTGCAGGAATTGTATTACTTTCCTGATATTTCAGTTTGTGTGGAAGCTGGTGGGTTAAGGCTGAAGTTGAGTCAAACCTTTTTCTTTTGGATACATAACCATATACAAAACTCTTTAATAACACAAAAAGGTATCTTCCATTACTTGCAGCCTCTTCCAAATTCCTTTTTCATTTTTGCTGTGATCTGACCTCTTTTTAGAAGGTGGCGATGTTTGTTCTCCATGGTTCCACTGTATGTAGGAATGATTTTGCTCACTCCCAAGATGGACTAAGGACTATGGACTTACATATGTGCAATTTGTTTTGTTTTGTTTTTTCAGTTGAAAATTCTGTTTTTGGGATTTCAAATGTATCTGAATGTCTGAATGGACAAAAAAACAAATGGAACAAAGTCATAATGAAAAACAAACAAACAAATGCATGTGTTCATTCATTTAATTTGGATGACATCACATTTTAATTAAAATTAATTTGATAACATCTGAATTTATTGTGCATAGCTGTGGCTGTTAAGGAGCAGGCGACCGCCATGTCCTTAACAACGATTACTCATCTTCTGACAGCGGGATTCCCCACTGACAGTAGTATGTAAACTAGAAAGTTCCAGTTAAAAATAATTAAAAAAAAACAATGTGGGGGTCCGCCCTAACCTATACCAGGCCATTCTTGTCTGATATGAATTTTTAGGGGAACCCCATGCAAAAATAAAAATAAACATGGGGTTAGGTTCCTCCCATTATCCATACTAGACCCTTATCTGAACATTGAGCCCAGCAGGTCAGGGAAGGGAGGGATTAGCAAGAATCTCCACCTATCTGAACCATACCAGGCCACATGCCCTTGACAAGGGGGCAGCTCCCCCTCTAAAACACCTTGACTCCATGTTGAGGAAAAGAGCCTCTTCCTCTCAATCCTGGCCAGGTGATTGTGGGGGTACAGGGGTGACTTATCGGAATATGGAAGCCAATCCAATTATAGAACTCCCATAATGCATTCAGTTCTGCGAATGGGAGGAGGAAAAGCTGCCACTCAACTATTTTCCTCTCCATTAACTTTCAAGGAGAGTAGTAAGACGAGTTCTATGAATGGAGGAAGAGAAAACTTTTCAGAAGCAGCCACTTGCAGGTAAAGGGTTACACACCATTACACATACTTGATATATAGTTCTGTATCCCAAATAATGTTTTAACTAAACTACAGCTTTAAATAACCCATTGTGCTGTTGTAGAGAGCTACTGACAATAATGTATTATATGTCAATGCATTTCCAGCCAAACCTCTATCTTCTTCCTTCTTTCTCCAGCCAGGTGCACTGTTCTCAGGGATGCTCATAAACTCCATGTCTACTGTCTGCCTTGTCCTTTGCTCTGTTTCTAGAATATACCTTTCTGCCTCTACATTTTTGGTACTCTATCTAATCACCAGCCACCACAAGTGTTACCTGCTGTGCCTCTAAATATAGCTGTCTCTGTTAGAAGCATGGGTGAAGGTCTGGCCCTGCTATGACTGTGCACTTTTTTGTAAATGTCTATTTAGCTGTAGTAATATGTATACATCCTAAAAATGTATCAATTGAGCAGTTTTTTTTTAAAGAAGTAGTGCATTTTTAGGAGTGCGCATGCGCGACGCCCTGTGATGGATGCTTAACCCAGGGTTCTGCACAGTTCCATCCCTTCCAAGATCCTCGCAGCAGAGTACCGGATGCCACAGCCTATAAACTGGGGCGGAAGGCTCCCGCAGACACCGGGGCCCATTTGTATGCAAGGAGGGACTGTGAGGAGAGGCCTGGGACCCCAGCTATCAGCGCTCCCAGGAGTCACCGAGATTCACAAGATGGCGACGGAGCGGCCACCTCCTGAGGCAGTCACAGGGCACACCAGCTCTCCATGGCATGACAGGCTGCAGGATGAGGTATGTGGAGGGGCCCCTTCACCCACAACCAGCGGGGGCCCTCTGTCCCAAGCCACCACAGTCTCCCTGCTTGAACAGACACTGGAGGAGATCCAGGGACTTTCCCCCTCAGGAGCTCACACACCCAGGCATAATGCTTCTTCTCAGGAAGCAGCCCAGCACATCTCACAGCCCCTACACAACTCTCAACCTCAGGACATTTCTCTCCTGTTCTCTAAGTTTGCATAAATGTTAGATAAAAGATTAGTTTAAACTGCTTCCAGAATTACCTCTGATATAAAGGCTGACCTCCAAATCTTAGGCTCCCGCATCAAAAGCATTGAAAATAAAGTAGATGCCACGATCGATCGAGTAAACCAAAATTCTGATCGCTTTCAGGAATTGCATGATCAACTAGAAGGGGCCATGGCTAAAATCGTTGATTTGGAAAATAGGTCCAGAAGACTCAATTTCTGGATCAGGGATCTCCCTGAGTCTGTTACAGACATCCCAGATGCGGTGCATTCCCTCATCAAATCTCTCATCCTTGATATCAGGGCTCTAGAGTTGGACCGAGCACATAGGGCCCTGGAACCACCACGTCAGGGTGGCCTGCTGCGTGATATCGTGGTTAAGCAACACTACTATAATGTTAAGGAGGAGGTCATCAGAAGGGCCCGGACATCCCTGCAGATTCAATTACTGGGCCACCAGATCCAAATTATGCAGATATTTCACCCTTCACCAGCCAGAAGAGAAGGTCTCTTAGGCCGCTCCTCACAGCTCTGACACAAAAGAATATCAAGTACTGGTGGCTTTTCCCTTTCAGCTTGAAATTTGACTTTAATGGCAAACCGTTCCAATTTTCATCATTCCAAGAAGGGGAACTTTTGCTACGGAAGCTAGGACTACTCCCTACACTCACTACTCCAGCCATCACCAAACCTTTACGAGAATTGACCATTTTTTTATACTCCAACAACATGTCTCGATGGCTCAGCATTCGGGCATTAGGGACTCTTTAGGTCGGACCATTCTCTTGTCCTCGTGTCTTTATGTGGCCGTCCAATGCCACGCTCTGGGTTTCACTGGAGACTGAATGCCTCCGTTCAGGAGTACTTCCTATTAAACGATGTGGACAAGGTCTCTCCCTCCTCTCTGTGGGCTGCCCATAAGGCCACGATTAGAGGTCACCTAATCCAAATCTCAACTAGACTGCGTAAGGCTCGAAAGGCAGACTTCGAGAGGCTGGAGAAGGACTTTACCTCTTTAAGCAAACTGCATAAATCCAAACCCTCTTTGGGCTCGGCAGCAAGACTATATGCTGCTTGCACAGAGTTGAACTTGGTCCTAACTGACCTGGCAAAGAAGGAACTCAGATGGGAGGGAGGACGCTTCTATCACCAAACTGACAAACTTGGAACATTGTTAGCGAGGCGGTTAACCCCTAGAACTAGGTCCTATACTCTCCACAAAATAAAATTGAGGGATGGCTCCCTCACTCAGAATCCCCAAAAAATTATGAAAGCTTTCCATAAGTTCTACCTCTCTCTCTACAGCAAATCTGGGTCGGAACCCTCCTCTGAAGCTATACATTCATTTTTGCAGTCAGTACAACTACCCAGACTGAAGGAACAGCATAGGGAGGAAGTTGATGCCCCAATATCTGCAGAGGAGTAGGTCATTAAAAACCTTAAAACGAATTCAGCTCCGAGCCCAGATGGCTTCTCTGTTCCGTATTACAAACACTTTTCCCAGATCCTTGCTCCGTACCTAGCACGCTTCTTTAATCATCTTAGGTCAGGAACACCCCTGGCTACAACCATGAATTCAGCATTTGTAACCGTAATACCTAAGCCAGGAAAGGACCCCAGTTGCACCCCTAATTATAGACCCATATCACTGATCAATAATGACCTTAAATCTTGACTGAAATTCTGGCCGATAGAATCTCTCACTTCATTAGCCTTTACATTCATGGGGACCAGGTCAGTTTTATCCCCGGGCAGAAGGGGCCGGATCAGATCAGGAGGGCTGTAGATATAATCTCACTATTGAGATTGGGATGGCATGGGGGCCCCCGTCAACAGGGATTCCTGCTTTCCCTAGATCTTATGAAGGCATTCGACTGGGTCTCCTGGTCTTTTCTGGTCCCCACCCTGGAGAAATGGGGATTTGGTCAGTCCTTTATGAACATAATTAATGTTTTATATTCAACCCCAGAAGCCCAGATTAAGATGCAAGGGTATTACTCAAACCCTTTCCCAATTTGTCGAGGCACGAGACAGGGATGCCCCCTATCACCACTGGTCTTTGCCACGATCATCGAGATGCTAGCCATTACCATCAGAGCGAATCCCGATATAAAAGGGATCCAATGTGGGCCAAACACTCATAAGTGTGCCCTATTCGCTGACCATGTGTTACTTTTCATATCATCTCCAAGCACCTTGCTTCCGATTATATGCCAGTTGCTGGATGATTTCGAAAAAGTGTCAGGCCTCACGGTTAACTATTCTAAGTCCCTAGCACTCAATATTAATTTACCCTCTCAGATGGTAGCTCAACTCAAAGACAGTTTTGGGTTTAACTGGTCAAAATCTGTGCTTCCTTATTTAGGGGTCAATTTGACAGCTTCTATAGGCAAGCTTTACTCCGCCAACTACCCTGCCACATTTCCAAAACTGGAGGACGACCTAGCCTTTTGGGATAAGCTGAGCATCTCCTGGTTAGGCAGGGTAAACTCTATAAAAATGACTTTACTCCTGTGTATCTTATATCTATTTAGATCCCTACCCATCTCGTCCCTAAAGACCATCTTCGTTCCTTTCAGTCCAAAATTATGAAGTTTATCTGGGGATCCAAGGGACACTCTTCATGTGCGAATGTGAAAATGATCTTCATCAACAATAGATGGTAGCTGAATGGAATAAGGCATCAGTTGCTGCCTCAAAAGATCTACTTAACTTAGCCTTGGTCGAAGCCAACTAAAATACTAATGTGGAGGTATATGGTGCCTCTGCGACTGTCCAGGATCTACCTGAATGCTTCCCCCTTATGTTTCCACAATTGTGGTCATATTGGTTCTATGCTACACATTTGGTGGGAATGCCCGAAAATTTGAAATCTGTGGAACAAGGTTTTCCACATTATTAGGAAGATTACAACAATACCCATTCCCCAATCTCCTCAATATGCCTTACTTAATTTCCCCCAACCAGGGATTCTGAAATTAACGCAAAATTTTATTAGGGTTATCTTAATCGGAACTAAACTGACAATTGCGCGGGCTTGGAAGCAACCCATAGTGTCCCTGAGGCTGGTCAAGCGGAAGTTATCTTGGATTATGGCCCAGGAAAAAATGGTCAGCATCTTCTTGGACACAGTGGAGAGTAAGGATGAGCCAAACACCCCTCTGTTTGGTTCGCACCAGAACCTGCGAACAGACCTAAACTTCGTGTAAACTTTAGAACCCTATTAAAGTCTATGGGACTCGAATGTTCAAAATCGAAAGTGCTAATTTTAAAGGCTAATATGCAAGTTACTGTCCTAAAAAGTGTTTGGGGACCTGGGTCCTGCCCCAGGGGACATGGATCAATGCAAAAAAAAGTTTTAAAATCTGGCATTTTTTTAGGAGCAGTGATTTTAATAATGATTAATGTGAAACAATAAAAGTGTAATATTCCTTTAAATTTCGTACCAGGGGGGCGTCTATAGTATGCCTGTGAAGGGGCGCATGTTTCCTGTGCTTAGACCTGTCCCTGCACAAAGTGTTATTTCTATTGTTTTATTGTTTCACTTTGATCATTATTAAAATCACTGCTCCCGAAAAAAAACGGTAGTTTTTAAAACTTTTTTTTGCATTGATCCATGTCCCCTGGGGCAGGACCCAGGTCCCCAAACACTTTTTAGGACAATAACTTGCATATTGGCCTTTACATTTAGCACTTAAGATTTCTCCCATAGACTTGCACAAGGGTGTTCCCGGCTTTTCGAATTTGCCACGAACACCCCAAATTGTTCATTGTTCGCCGAATAGGCAATGTTCGAGACGAACATGAGTTTGACTTAAACTCGAAGCTCATCCCTAGTGGAGAGACATGAAGCGGTGTGGGCTCCCTGGACTAGCTGCATCTCCGGGTTTACATATACTTCCGTGCCACCTGTCTCATTGCGGATGAGTGAGCACCACTTCATCAGAAGTTACAGTCCAGCTCCTATCCTCTGCTTCTTACTTCTCTATCACTTATTCTTCCTATTCTCTGTTGTATACTTACTCCAGGTCTCTTATATTGCCTCAACATTGCTCTCTTTAGGCACATTATGTTACTACACAGATCATTAGAGGTTTTGTTTGTCAAAATCTTGTGTCAAACGACATGTTAACGTCTCTCTCTCTCCCCTAGAAGTTACTCTAAAACCTAACACTAGCCACATATGAAGCTCCGAACACTGTTACTCTTTCCAGATGTAGACGGTTCACAGTATTTTTTTTTTGTGTCTGTGGCCTGGGGAGGGGGGTGGGGTTTTCGGGCTTCCGGCACAGTTGGCTCCCTTTAGGGGTGCCAGAGCTTGGGAACATGCCCCCTACCTGGGTTCAGATATGTTCGGGGAGGGAATGTGCATATGTTACGTGTCTTTAATTTAAGTTTGCTTGTTAATCAGCTGACAAGACTCAGCAGGTTAGAACTGTAATTTTTGGGTTCCATTCTGGGTCTCTTGGCCAGCAAATGTCCTAAGGTGACACAATACTACTGTCTGTAATTGTAAGCAATGTTCATGTTACTTTGTTTGCTTCTTTGTATACTCAGTAAAAACGTATTGAAAGAAGAAATAGTGCATTTTTAATATTTTCCTTTAAGATATAATATAAACGCCCCCCCCCCCCCCACTGCGCGCAAAACTATATCTTTTAATTGTTTTTGTTTTGTTTTTTAGCTACATGTCAGCAAAATGGGTTAGTTCCCCATGCCTTTTTTGACAACTTTTAGCCTTGGAAATAGGGATAAAGTAATTTAAAGGTTTGGCTGCAATTGACTTTATTTTGGATTCGGCATCTGAACTTGTGAAACCTTCCCCAGCGTCCTGTAAACTGAACCTGGGTACGTAAGGCCCATCTCTGCTGGTATCTGGACTGTCTGCTTTTCTGAGCAGCTGATCTTAACCCCACATATGACACAAGAAGAAAGGCAGAGATGCTGGAAGATGAAGACAGAAAAGACAGGACTGGACTGCTGAGCATGAGGACCCATGTGGGCATGAGATACAGATGCAGATTGGAGAGGGGAGCTCTAGAATGCTACTTTTTGCCTAGCTTCATGGGAAGACATTTAAATGGTGCAAAAATATCTGGAATAAGAGTGATCTTTACTGCAATCATCATCATCCAGTTTGAGATTTTTTACAGTTTATGTGGCACTTTACAACATGAGGGCAGACAGTACAGATACAATACAATTTAATACAGAAAAAATCACGGGGCCCTGCTTGTTGGAGCTTACAATCTAAAAGGGAATTGTGTGTGTGTGTGTGTGTGTGTGTGTGTGTGTGGAGGGGGGGTGAGCTGATAGAGAAAGTGAAAATATAGTTGTTAGGTGGAGGTGAGATAGGTTTCTCTGAAGAGGGGGGTTTTCAGGGATCACCTAAAAGTGGACAGAATAGGAGAAGTGGTGACAAGGGAGCAAAAGAGCAGGAGGTCTTTGGAGAAATAGAACAATTTAGTTGATATTTTGAGACAAGGTTAGGGATGTAGCTGGGGAAAGAGTTGTGGATGGCTTTGTAAGTTATTGCTTGTATTTTGACAGAGGCCAATGGAGGGATTGGAAGAGAGGGGTAGCAGACACTGAACAGTTGGTAATAGTAAGGTGGATGCGTCTGACAGCAGCATTCATAAGGTACTGAAGGAGGATTTATGTTGAGGAATGAGTAGCAGTAGTTGAGGTGAGAGATGTTCAGGACGTGAATTAGAAGCTTTGTGATGTCATTGGTTAGGAAAGGGCATATTTTGGAGATGTTGCGGCGGTTGAGGCAGCAAGCTTTGGACAGTATTTCAATGTGGGGTGAGTTCATAGTTCTGGATTAAACCTAGCACCCTGGCATGGGGGAACAGGTTGATTGTTGAGCCATCGATCTTGACAGAGAAGGTGATTGTGGGGGAGGAAACATTATGAGCTGTGTTTTGGATAGATTGAGATTGAGAAAGTGGTTTGACATCCAGAATGATATGTCTGTCAGTAGATTAGTGATGTGTAACAAGACTGATGTTGTGAGCTGGGGGTTAGAGAAATATATTTGGTTGTCATCAGTGTAGAAATTATATTGAACATCATGGGAGGCTATTAGCTGACCCAGGGAGGAGGTGTAGATTTAAAATAGGAGAAGTCCCAGGACAGAACCATGGGGGACTCCAACGGATAAAGGAAGAGGATAGGAGGAAGTAGAATTGTAAGTGCTACTGAAGGTGTGGTGGGATAGGTAAGATGAGAACCAACCAGTACAGTCATTGAGACCAAAGGAGTAAAGTTTTTTGAGGAGGAGGGGTTGGTCAACAATATCAAAGACAGCCAAAAGGCTCAGAAGTAGGAATACAGAATAGTTGTATGTGAGTTTTAGGTGAGCAGTTTCTGTGTGAGGGTGAAATCCAGACTGAAGGGGAGCAAGGAAGTTATTCTCAGTGAGGTCACCAGTTGGTTGTAGACCAGGTGTTCAAAGAATTTGGAGGAAAAGGGGAGCAAGGAGATGGGACATAGGTTGTCCAGATTGGTGAAGTTCAAGGAAGGCTTTTTTTTTTATATGGGGATGACCAGTGCATGTTTGGAGAGTTAGGGAAGATGCCATAAGAGAGGGAGAGATTGATGATGTGAGTTAAAGAGTGTAGGATAGAGATGAGAGTGACCATAGTATTTTAGAGGAAAAAAGGTGGGAAGGCAGGCATTATAAAAAAGTTTAGCAACCTCGTCTATAATAGCGGAGTTGACTGAGGGAAGCAATGAGTGTACCTGTGGACATGTATGGGTGTATGGGGAGGTATCTGTGTAGATCTCATCCCAGATTGTATCAATATTATTTTTGAAGTGATTAACAATCTCATGGGCAGTAAGTGAGTTAGTGGGTGGAGGATATAGGGGATAAAGTAGAGAGCTAAAGGTAGAGAAAAGTTGCAGGGACTGGATCAAAGGGTGTTAATGAGAGTGATAACATAAGTCTGCTTCGCAGTGAGATGGCAGATGTTGTATAATTGGAGGGCAGATTTATATTGTTTGAAGTCTTTCTGAGACTTTGCCTTATGCCACGGGTGCTCAAGAGTGTTATATATTTTTAGACTTCTGGTGTCAACTGCTTGCCAAGGCTTGGGGCCTGATTCTGTGTGTAGTGAGAGGGCGGAGCAGAGGACAGGGATCTGTATTAGACAGAAATGGCTAGGTTGGGGCAGGTGAGATTTTGTCACTGGGTTGGTCAGTAGCAGAAGAGACGGGTTAAAGTGGTGAAGGTTTCTATGGGTAATTGTTAGGCGGTTGGAGAAAGAGGGAATGGAAGACAGGGATAGAGTGAAACTTATAGGGTAGCGATCAGAGAGAGGAAAATTATTGCTGGAGAGGTTGCATGGAGTGGGAGGGGTACAAGGTCAAAGGTGTTGCCATCAGAGTGAGGAGAAACATGAATCCAATGCTTTAGGTCAAAAGGAGGAGGTTAGACTGAGAAGTTTAGAAACAACAGGGTTGTTACTATTAACATGGTTGTTGAAGTCACTAAGAAAGATTGTGGGAATTTAAGAAGAGAGAAAATAGGGTAGCCAGGCAGAGAAATTATCAAGGACAGTTGTTAATAGTCCAGGGGGTCAGTAGATCATGGCAATTCCTAAATAAAGTTCAGAAAATAGACGTATACAGTGAGCTTCAAATGATGAAAGCAACAGAGAGGGAGGAGAGTAAATGTGCTTTGTGAGGATGGGAAAATACCCACTTAATCTCCCTTCCAGCTACTGGATCTGCGGGAGTGAGTGCAGAGAAGACCACCATGGGGGAGGGAGGGAAGCAGGAGAGGCCGTGTCAGATTCATGAAGCCAGGTTCCAGTAAGAACAAGTAAAAACAAGTAGATTAAAGGAAAGAAATAAATTCAATAAAGGAGATAATGATAAAGAGGACATGGATAGAGGTGAGTTTGTTGCAGACAGCATTCCAAAGGGCACAGGAGAAGGGGAGGCTGGTTTTGGAAAAAAAGAAGAATGGAAACTACATTGTGTTGATTGCACCTGCTGCCAGAGGGTGCGAGTTGTACAGTTAAATGATGAAGGCCCAGGGTTTGAAGCTAATATTTAAAAGTTACGAGAAGTAGAAGGGTGACGGAGGTAATATGGGAGTGCAATTTATATGAAGAGACATGCCTCAGCATCCTGGGGGGTTTATTAGCATGTGGGTTTAGAATTAGAAGGAGGTGATGAGTACAGTAATAAGAAGAGAACAGAAGTGAGGGTGATATATACAGGCTGTGGGCTGGAGAAGAGGGGTAAAGGAAACCGATTTTAAGAAGAGAGGACACAACTGTGAGATATAGAGGTAGAGAGCACATGTTACAGAGAGGAAGGAGATCTAAATAAGGAAATAAAATCACCTGCAGTCTATTTGGTGTTTTGCAAAGTAGTTTGCAGTAGATTTGCTTAGTGCAATCACTGAAGTGTAGAGCGGAATGCCACATAATTAAAGAAGCCGCTTTATTTAAAAAAAAACTTAAAATTTGCCCCCAAGCCATGTGCTACCCCATAAATGTGGACTAGATTTATACCATGGGGGGTGGAGATGGACGTTAACAATTACTCAATCAAGAGTTAACAATAGGCACACTGCTAGCAGAGCAAACTTTCACACCATAATCAAAATGCAAGAGGATGGTGACTGTGTTCAGCAGGGTATCCTCGGCCCCGCCCGCTGCAGCTGACGGGTCGAGAGAGGAGGCGGGTCACGTTAGTGGCAATCTGTGTTCTGCAACAGGTATATAGCAGCATTATTTTTATAAGGCAAAGACCTAGGGCAAATTACAAGAATACATAGAGAGGATGGTGTAATTTTAACTTAGTGGGTTAACAACCCCTTTACCTAGTTGCTGCCTGCCCACCATCAAATGACGGTGGGGCGGTGCGGTTTTTGTCCTGGGATGATGTCATAATGCTCTCGTGCACCCATGGCGGCACACAGCGTGGCGATCATGGCTGCCTCATATTGCTAGGACACGGTGCAACCCTGATCTCTGTAACGGCTGTAGCGGCTCTGTAGCTGCTCTTTAACCATGTGATTGGCTGTGTCCAATCACAAAAAGGCACATGTAAACACGGAGATGCCCGTAATCAGTGCTGCTTGTCTCACACTGACAGAGTGTGTGGTGAGGAGAGCCGATCAGAGTGATCTCCTCACAAGGGGCATCTACACATTTAATCAGGTCACTGATCATCAGTGCCCTGATTACAATAGCAACACCAGTGCCACAAATCAGTGCCAGCGATGAGTGCCCACCAGTGCCAGCAATCAGTGCTCCCACTGCCCATAAGTGCCACAAATCAATGCCCATTAGTGATGCTGGATATCGGTCCTGCTTATCAGTGCTGCCCATCAATGCCCATAACTGCTGTCCATCAATGCCCATCAGTGTTGCCCATCAGTGCCACCCATCAATGTCCATCAGTACTGCCTATCCATGCTGCCTATCAGTGCCCACCAGTGCCACCTATCAGTGCCAACCAGTGCCACCTATCAGTGCCCATAATTGTGGCATATTAGTGCCTCCTCATCAGTTCCACCTAATCAGTGCCCATAAGTGCCACCTCATCAATGCCCACCAGTTCAGGATATCAGTGCCGCCTTGTCAGCGCACATCAGTGAAGGAGAAAAATTACTTAATTACAAAATTTACTGACCAAAACTAAGTAAAAAAATTATTTTTTTGTAATTTTTTGGTATTTTTTTTTTAGTAAAAAAAAAAAAAGACAGCAGTGATTAAATACCACAAAAAGAAAGCTCTATTTGTGTGAAGAAAATGATAAAACATTTCATCTGGAACAGTGTAGCATGACCGCTCAATTGTCATTCAAATTGCAACAGCGCTAAAAGCTGAAAAATGACCTGGGCAGGAAGGGGTTGTGAGTGCCTTGTAGACAAGTGGTTAAGGTAAATAATGTCCTGTGTTTACAACCACTTTAAGCTTCTAAACACTTCTTGATACTGTAGAGGAAATGCAATACATTTACCTGTAATTCCATGGTGTTTGGGCTAATTATTACAGCAGAATTAAGAATATACATGTATTTAAGATAATTAAGAATATATAATGTATATATGGGTTTGCAGAACTGCTGGAAAAAGCTGTCAGGTCTTCTGTACTCTTGTTCTCAGTAATATAAAATTCCAATTCTGAAGATTTTATGTGTTTGCAGCTGTTGAATATTTAAGCTCTGTAAAGTTAATATGATTAAAGATGTCAAGTTATTCTGCATTATGTTTTATCTTATTGTAATGGAAATATATTTTGGATTTATTGATAAAGCTAGATAAAACCATTTAAGAACACAGCATGAATCAGTTAAGCATATCATGTTGCTTTTGATCACATGTTCTTTGATTTACACGTAAAAAATATAAAATCCATTGGGAAGATTATCAATTTTACGCTCTATTACTGAATGCTTGGGAAGTATGAAGCCAAGTTAAACCTAATACTAAACTATCTGCCTATTGTCCCAATTGTAAGCTTTTGCATAAATAAATTCTGAGATTGTGGTAGCCATTGTGACCCAATCATTATACATAATAAATACTTTTATTAACTAAAAGGCATAATACAAATACTGTAAATGAACACTGACCTACTTTAATAAAATTATAATTATTAGGCAAAATTTACTACACCTGCATTTTGGACACTGAAGATTATTCATTATTTATACTGTTTTTTGGAAAGCATTGAGGGTTGATTTACTAAAACTGGAGAGTGCAAATTCTCATGCAACTGTGCATGGCAGACAATCAACTTCTAACTTCAGCTTGTTCAATTAAGCTTTGACAAAAAAAAAAAAAACTGGAAGCTGACTGGTTTCTATGCAGAGCTGCACTGGAATTTTCACTCTTCAGTTTTAATAAATCAACCCCCGGTGTGCATTTTCACCAGTTTAAACATGATGACACAGATAACCTTTCATTGGATTGGTAATATTCGAAAATTTGAATAATGTGAACACTTTAAAAAAAGACTAAAAGGGAACGTGTGCCTGGAAAAAAACTGTTAAACTTATTTATTTAATTATTTTTAAATGTATTATATTTCTTATTTTTTTGGGACCAAACAGATTTATAAAACAGTAGGGATTTTTTTGACTTTCATTGTCATCATCGTTTACTCAGTTTTCCTTTTGTAAGACGTTGGGAGCACCTGTGATCTAGGAAGACCTCTGGTCCTTTGTGATACTTCCCAGTATGTGCTTCTTCCCAGTACCCAACTTTGCTTTTTCCTCTTTAGGTTGGACATGCTTTTTTGGAGGGCTTTGCTTTTGCCATTTACTGGCTTAATCATTTGCTGCACCCATGCTTGTAACAAGGTGCTCTTTTTCAATTATGGATCAATGTACTGTATCAGTGTCTGAACAAATAAGTTCCCACTGTCTGTTCATCTTGCCTACGCAATTTAAACACTCTCCTTAGTCTCTAGTCTTTCAACTTCTCTATGTCTGAGTGTTCCTAATGATGTCATTGCTGTATTTTGATCACTATTCTTGTCAGGGTCCCTCTAGTATTCATGTTGCAGTTACAGTTCCTGAGCACTGTTACAGTCACAACTGTTGGCATGACTCTGGTAACCAGTCTGGACTTCAAGCTCATTTTCGCTGTTCTAATTGTGATTGTTGACATCAATCCAGAATTCTGTTAGCAGAACTGGCTGGTCCTTGGCATGTCTCATTCTGCATCTTGGTTGATGGGTCCTGTTATGCTTGATAGTAGCATATGCATTTTTCTGAATCCTAGTTTTTATTTTTAACTTTGTAGCATGCCTATCAGTGTTTGCCAATAACCTAAGAGTTACCATGCATTTTGGTTTCATTCCTTTCTGCAAAAGTGTGTCGTCAAGACCCAGCACTTAGTCTTGACACCCTAGTGAGAGCTTTTGTCTACAGATGGAAACACAGTAGAACCAAGGACCAATATCATATAGAAAGCAGAAAAGCTGTAACATATTTTAAAAAAATATATATTTTTATTAGTACATTTTTAATATATTTGTTAATGGTAATTATGAATAATAAACTTTAAAACCTCCTCACAATTGCTTTTCTGGTGATCACAAGTTGCTTCAGTTTTTTCAGCACCATCTGGTACTTGTCAGACAGTTGCATAATACCACAACAATGCAAACCAATGGTAAGGAGATTTTGTAAGGGATCTAATAAATCCATGACTATTTGATTTATGGTCATTTGAGCAATAAAACATAGAATAATGCTTAACAATTACCCATATAATTTGGCCCAAACCTTACTTGCCAAGGTAGAAGTGAATCACTGGGTTTAAAGTGATTTTAAAGGCTCACGATTTTTACCTCCAATGCATTCTATGGATTAAGGTAAAAAAACCTTCTGAGTGCAGCTCCCTCTTCAGCCCCCCCCCACCCCTTATACTTACCTGAGCCCCATCTCGATCCAGCGATGTGCATGAGAGCAGCTGCTCTCCAGGGTCTCTCTCTCCTGATTGGCTCACACAGCAATGGGAGCCATTGGCTCTTGCTGCTGTAATTCGCAGCCAGTGGGGAGAAAGTGGGGGACATTCTTACGAAGCAAAGAATGTCAAGTTTGTCAACTGATGGAATATTCAGCAGACAGACACTGAAGGGTACAAGAGTTAACATATTGTAAAGGACAATGAACCACCTTACCTTATAAGACTTTGAGAACCTAAATCAGAGTACTACAATACATAAGCTAAAATACTGCATTTTTATATTATTAGAGCTCCATGCTGACTTCTGATATCCATAAAAGCTATTTTAGAGGTAGATATATTTAACGGGTTAAGATTTTAATTTTTAAGGTGTTCTGCAATCAATTCCATAAGTAGTGTAAAGGGAAAAATTTATAATTTTGACTGCAATCAGCATTCTTTATTTTAAATAACAGCTTCCAGTTTCATAATTTTTTACTTTTAAAATAACTCTGCAGAAGAAGTTTATATAAATTTTCATTGAACTTTTTAGGTAGCTAAACGTGTAATGTTGTACATAAGAAATCAATGAAAATGGATCATCATAATATGAGATAATTTACAGTCTTACAAAGGAAAGAAACCATTGTATAAAGTCATGCTTTCGCACTAAGCATTCATGTTTAGTGAATTGGCCCGGATTCGGCCAATTGCAAACCTTAATCTAAACCTCATTAAAATGAATTTGGGGGAATCTTGGAAATCAATTCTGGTCTTTTTCAAGGCTAATATGCAATGGGATGGAAAATAAAGTGCGGGGGTTGGGCACTAACATGGGAGACAAGACAAACACAAAAATACATTTTAACAATTCAAGCTACACCAATCCATTATAGACCATACACACTGATCAACATATATGGTCCAAACAAGCAACTGTGATTCTGCAAAAAAATTGTACAAGAAGGTAACACGAATCCGAAAAGAAAGACTTCTCCTTGGAGGTGGCTTCAACTTAATTGGTGACCCGAATATGGAGACTACATCCAGACCCAGACACCATTGACCTGCCCTAAATCTCTTTGATCCCTGGAGATGCCAACATGGAAACGAGTGGTACTTTTCCTACTTCTCCTCTTCTCAACTCTCATACTCCCGTATTGACTTCTTCCTTGTTGACAAAATCACACTTCAGGACATGACAAACTCTGAGATCGGATCCATTACCATGGGGAACCGTAGACCAAGAATACCTTGCCTATGAAGGCTTGAAGCTTCTCTCATTATGTCATATGCCTTAGGTAATAAGGCTGGTGCTCTGTTAGCCTGACAGGTCAAAGCCCAATACACTAAAGCCCCGTACACACGAGCGGACTTTTTGACATCCAAAGTCTGACGGAATGATTCCGTCAGACTTTTCGATCGTGTGTGGGCTGCAACGGACTTTTGATTCGCAAAAGTCTGACAGACTTTAGAAAATGGAACATGCTTCAAATTTTTCCGACGGAACTCCGCCGGACCCAGTTCCTACCGAAAAATTTGCTCGTGTGTATGCTATTCCGACGGACTAAAACCGATGCTAGGGCAGCTATTGGCTACTGGCTATGAACTTCCTTATTCGAGTCCAGTCGTACGTCATCACGTTTGAATCCGTCGGAGTTTGGTGTGATTGTGTGTGGCCAAGTCCGCTCACTCGAAAAGTCCGTCAGAACTCTGTTGGAACTCCGGCAGAACTCCGGCAGAACTCCTTCGGAAGTCTGTCGGACATAAGTCCGCTCGTGTGTACGGGGCTTTAGAGTAAAATCACATCCTCCCACCACCATACCACCAAACAACTTCTCACAAATCCACAGGACATAGTTAATGCTTTTAGTGATAACTACTCCTCTCTCTACAACCTCACTAATGACATAGCTACTCCTCAACTAACAGATCTAAATATACAAAGGTTCCTGTCCCTGATTGACCACCCAACTATTATCCCTGTCCAATCAGCTGAACTCTCCCAACCATTCTTGGACAAATAAATTATAAAAGCCATCAATACGATTCCCTCTCCAAAAATCCCCTGGAGAAGATGGCTACACCAATGAATTTTACAAGAAATTTGCCAACCTCATTATCCCCCACCTCATGGCACTCTTCAATTCTGCTGCCACCTCTGGTCCTCTACCAATTGCTACATTGAATTATCACTACCATCCCCAAACCTTAAAAAGATCCTATCTCTACGACTAATTACAGGCCCATATCGCTCCTTAACACGGATGAAAAAATATTTGCCAAAGTTATTGTATCTAGATTGCTGAAATGTCTCTGTTCTTTGGTGCATCAAGTCGGCTTTATGCCAGACAGACTAGCTCCAGATGCAACTAGAAGAGTCATCAACTTAATTCGTCAACTCACCTGTCACAGACACCTTCTTTGCTTCTATTCTTGGATGCATGGAAGGCATTTTACAGGGTTTTCCCGCTCTCCCCTCTCATTTTTGCTCTATTAATGGAACCCCTGGCTGCGAGGATTAGAGAGGATAAGCATGTCTCAGGCATTATGCACAACGACATGGATCATGAAATAAGTCTCTTTGCCAATGATGTCATACTTCTGATCACAAACCCAGTCCATTCTATGCCAGCAACCCAAGACATCCTTACCCAGCTTAGCCTAGCCACTCTCTACAAACTCAATTCACCTAATTCCCTGGTCCTTCTGCTAAATGTCACAAATAGGCAAAAGTCCCTCCAGGAAGAATCACTTCCTTATACTTGGATGAGTCAATCTACCCCATACCTAGGGATAGAGTTAGCTCCCTCATTGCACCACCTCTATGACCTGAACTATCGTGCCTTCCAAAGATTTCTTCCCCAACTACTAATCCAAATGTGCACAACTGGCCTATCTAAACTAGGAAGGATTGCCTCCTTTAAGATGTTAATCCTCCCCAAACTCCTTTACTTATTTTGCACAGTAATCATCCCTACATTCCATTTTTTTTTACCTCAACACAAAAGCAAATTTCAAGATATATGAAAGAATGTGAGAAACTGCGCTAAGGTAAAAGAAAAAGTGTAAATTATATGTACTCTAAAGTGATACCTGTGGGAATGAACGTTTAGCTGCGGCTTTACTGTGTCACATAAATACAGAAAAAATGAAAAAATATACTACTAAGCCGCGCTTAACTTATGCAAACAACTGATTGTGCACAAAAATTTATAAAATTGAAAACACAATATAATGACCATAAATTAGTGAACATGTGTGCATAGTGTAAAGCACATATAAAAAACTTTAAACATGAAAATTGACCCTTACAACATAAATTTCCGTTATGTGGGCCTCTATCGGCATAAAAGAAAATAAAACAAAAACATCCAGTATTTGAACAGTGAGTCCGTATGCATAAACCACAAAAACAATTATTATAAAGTGTGAAGATGAAGTCCTTCCAAAATTAAACCACCATATTCATGGAAAAACAGCCACTTAGTCCAATGAGAGGGTAAGTGTTCAATCCGGCACCAACATGTGATAAAAATTTGCCGCTTACCAGAAAAACATGACCCCCCACTACAGAGGGTCACACGAGACTTGTGAAGCCGCGTACACACGGGCGGACTGTATGGCCAACTTAGTCCGTCGAAACACATTTCAGCGGACAGTCCGCTCGTGTGTGGGCTTCAGCTGACTTTTTCAGCGTGCAGTCTGGCGTACTAAGTATTTTGGAATTTCCGTAATACTGTCCGTCATACTTTGGTTTCAGCGGAAAATCCGCACGTGAGTAGGCTAGTTCGACGGACTAAGAATGGCGCATGCTCAGAAAGGATTTACACGGCGAAAGGTTGCATTGCTGTGTATTGGACTTCCTATTTCTATTCCCGTCGTACGTGCTGTACACGTCATCGCGCAAGCTTTCGACGGACTGTTTGTGCATCCGTGTGTGGTCAAGTCCGTTCATTCAAAAGTAGGACGGACTGTCCGTCGGATTGTATGACGGACTAAGTAGGCCATACAATCCGCCCGTGTGTACGCGGCCTAAGAATGACTTCCGGCCAAAGGGGGATCCTCACTTTCCTCCTGGTTCCACTACTCCAGTGGGGATTGGGAAGAAGGCCTGTTCCCAAGGTTATTCCTCAAAGGCCCAAAGAAGGACTCAAAAGAAGGGACATCGGAACCATAAAGGGAAGATAAAGCTCCAAATAGTGTAAAACCCTTTATTTCTCAAAATAAAAAAATAAAAATGCACTTACAAATGTATAGAAGAAAATAAGCCTTAAGTCTGTTGCGCCGGCCGGACGCACACAGACAGACCCGTTCTCCTGGAAACCGTCACAAACACGAGGTGATGTATAGCGTACCACTCAGCCCTACGCGTTTCGCAACAAAATTGCATCATCCAGGGGCACGAGCGGGCACCTGGCTGTTCCCACCAAAACCAAGCCTCATTCTGATGTCCATACCTGATTGGTCGGATCCCCACCCCCTAGACCAATCAAAGACTGGATCTGGGTCAGAGAACCACACCCCCCAAAGGGCAACCAATCGCATTCGTTTCCTAATGTCTATCCAGACTATAATGGAACCAATGATCAAGCACACAAAACACTGGTATATGTTATCCCACTAAATCTCCTGGGTCACACAGCCATCCACACTAGTACATGCCTCCAACTGTAAAAGAGGGGAAGAGGAACGTGGGGCATCATGTTAAAAATCCTCCCGCCCCACTTCCGGTCTACAACCATCCTGTGAAGCCAAGCCTCGCTTTCAGTCTGTAATGACTTCCGGTTTGGCGAGGTCCAGTATGCAAACTACTAGTATTTGGTGTTCAGCTATATTCAGTGTAACGTGCGCCCATCTACATTAGTGTATATCTATATCTCTTTGGGAAAGATTGTTAAAAGGGGGGAATGAACATGGAATATTATAATGGGACTTCTCCCGCCCCACTTCCGTTTTAAGGCCGCCCCACTTCCGGTTTATGGTCGCCCCACTTCCGGTTTACGGCCGTCCATTGAAGCCAAACCTCGCTCTCACTCTCGGCTGGCTTCCGGTCCGGCGTCATCACTCAATGGCTGTGCTCACAGTAACCACGCCTCACTTCCGCTGTCATATCCAGTATATGGCTATGACAGTCAAGCCTCATTCCCATTTCTTTATATCATATCCGGTCTATGGCTCACTAAAGAAGCTACCAAGCCTCATTTTCATCAGCCTGTAGTCTCCAGTGTGTCCCGTCCGGTAGCCAATCACCGTCCGCTCGGGCACGCACCTGTTAGCCATATAGTCAAGCTAATGTCCCTCACAAAGGTAGCATCTATATTAGGGCGCCACCTAGCGCCCCAATTGTGGAACCAAACACAGTCCCACACAGAACAAAGTCTCCATTGATAATCTAATGGACAAAAGACGGTTACCACAAATATCAGCCCAGATACCAGGCTCAGGCTACTTTGAAATACTCAGGGGTCTGTATACAATCTGGGTACAATCTGTATACTCTTACAGCTTGGGGGAACATGATATCACCCCAACAGAAGAGGAGAAAGGTACCATAGATGGAAAATTAAGGGATAAAAAATAATAAAAGATAAAAAATGATAAAATAGAAGTATAAAAAATACGATCAATAATGAATTTAAAAATAAATGATAGGGAACTTGTTCAGGTAGATGGAGGCTCCGCCTACATTAGATGGAGGTGGGTCAATCACCAGACCCCTCTCCTCTCTAAGTCCTAAGATCAGAATACACCAAAAAACCTCCATAATTTTAACCCCAAAAAAAGGGCATTGCTGACTCCCTTGGGTGCCATTAATATATAAAAACTATTAAATCAATGTTACGTTCCCATCATTCCATATAGACAGATTTTTGTGACCCCTTACCACACACCACTTCACACTAAGATCCTAAAATCGGGATATACCAAGATTTACCATAGTTCTGACCTTGGGGACTCCCTCATAAGTATCCCCTTTGGACATATGTCATAAAGCCACCGGCCCAGAGTGTAAGTCTAGTGGGGAGAGCTCACAATATCATAAATTGAACATAGTATGTAAACAGACTTAGAAAAGCTACCATCCTTGACCTGGTAAAAATAAAACATCATATAAAACTATATTCCCCATTTTCAAAAAATGTCTCCAACAAAGGACATGGAAAGTTATTCAATAATAAATACAAAACAATGCCCACAGCATACCAATTTCAATCCCTATTATGGGCCCCACAATAACTGGGGTTCCTTATTTTACAAAGGATATTCACAAAGTGAACAAACAACTGGAAGAATGTGGCAGGGACGTGCGCGCCCTCACAAATTATTGATGAAAGCGTTCACGTCCGTGTCCACATTCAACCCGAACGGAACATACGTTTTGAGTCTGTATATCCAGGCCATTTCTTGTCTGGAGATCTCTCGAACAAGTGACCCACCCCTCCAATGGGGTCTGTATTTGTCAATGCCCACATATAGCGTATTGGAGGGGTCTCTATTGTGTACTTCGTCAAAATGGCGTGACACCGGATGTTTTTCGAAACCCCTCCTAATGTTGCCAATGTGTTCATTGAGCCTAGTCTTCAGTGCCCTTTTGGTCCTCCCTACATATTGGAGGCTGCAAGGGCACTGAATCAAATATACTACTCCCTCGGACGAGCAGGTAATAAAGGATTCAATGTCATAGGATCTTGATGTACTCGTGGATGAAAATTTGTAAATTTTCCTGTCTTTACAGCTATTTAAAGTACACACTTGACAATTTCTACATTTATAATAGCCTTTCATATCCTGAAAAAAAGATCTATTCACTTTTGGGGGGTTGTGCACACTCGGTGCCACCCTGCTCCCCAGGGTTGATGCTCCCTTAAATACCACCTGTGGTTTGGATGGTAAGACAGTGCCAAGGACTGGGTCTTTCGTTAACAAATGCCAATGTTTTTGTATTAGCTGTTTAATACTGCGATGTACATATAATTTACACTTTTTCTTTTACCTTAGCGCAGTTTCTCACATTCTTTCATAATTTTCTTTTCACATTTATTAATTGCAGCTTTGGTTGAGGGTAACTTTGACCCTTCTTTAAATATGGAAATTTTTGAATTCCGAGCTAGGAGGGTGGTCAACACCTCTGAAGTTTTTAGTTCCACCCCCTTTATCTCGGAATCAGATGTGGGGGGTTTGTTTATTAGATTAAAGAACCTCACCACGTCTGAAATACATGCACAATGGGACATTGCTTTCCTAGAAACATATATTAGGGAAGCCATGGTACCCAGAAGTCTGAGATGGGAGGTAAGCCCCCCTAGGGGTGACTCCGATGTGGAGAGTTGGTTTAAATTTTTTAATGATGCAGGGATCGATCTGTTGCGATTTCTTGTTCGTAAAAAAACTGAGAAATTGACCAGATTGGATGAGGACATCAAAGAAATTAGAGAAAAATGAACACCTTTTATTAATGGGGAGGAATACAAAGAGTGTTCAAAAAATCTTCAGAAGGTTTTAGAGAAGGAAGAAAGGGACCAAAAACTAAAAAAGAAAAAGAAATACGATAGAGACAGGGAGGACTATCAGACTGGTTATGTCTTCATTTGGCAGAGGAAACTCGCCTTAGAAAATGAAGAAAACATGACAATGGACACCTTACCACAAGGGGCAGCCCTTAATGGTCTAACTAACAATCCCCATTAGCCCGTGTCCAACAGGGCCCCCACCATTCCCCTAGAAGGGGTAATACACATAATAGATCAAAAGTAGAGCCAAGGCTACCCTACAGAGGGACAGGACAACGCCACTCTGACGCCCCAATTCGGGGAAGGAGAGGGAATACGGCTCACGGTTCCGACCCCTACCAACATCCAAATACAAGGTGGACGCAGGTCGGTTCCCAGAATGGACGGCCCCCTCGTAGCCTGACACAGGGATATGATAGGACCCATGTGTCTTGTTATAATAGAGAAAACGGCAATTATGATACAGAGATCAATACCCAGAATCGTTTTTTTCCTTTGTCTGATTTAGAAGCCTCTGATTACAATAGACAGGTAGATGGCCCGAGGAATAGAGGGGGTCATGATAATGGCCCCAGGATGCATCACTATTCTGATTATACACAGGACCCAGATAATATGGGACCCCCCCACCACCCAGTTGTTTTGGGAGGGAGGGGAGGACTCGGATGGAGACAGGATGACCGTAGGCCCTTACTTTATACAGACTCTCCCAGGAGGAGAGATGGTCAAAATTTGGATTTTCACAGGGACAACAGGGGCATAAAAAGACCCGTAGAACGAAGAGAGGAAGCAGAGGGGGGAGGAGAATCCAGTCAGCTAAAAAGAAGGAGACCATAGGGTCTGGAATTTTCAATTTGAGTAAACAGACTCTATCGGATCCTGAGAAAAGACTACTAGACAAAGGCTTAAAATTTGCCCCCCCAAGGAACATGAGCAAGTTCCAGACGTACATGGACATACACAAGTACGTCCGTAAGTTGAATATTAAAAGGTATATGCTCAGTAGTACAATCCCCGATGGAGGAAGAAGTAGATCAGCGTTCCAACAGTTGAACATTTCTAATGCGTCTCTATTTAACCCCCCTGGCCCTACACCGCCCAACATCAAGGTTTTTAGAGATGTAGTACTGCGTGATCTTGATTCTCTTAAAGTGAGGAAGGTCAGGATACAGAAGGACCTTGAGGTTGGGTTAGATTCATTGTGTACCAATAAATCTTTGGTTATCAGACCAGCAGATAAGGGGGGGGGGGGATTGTGGTGCTGGACCGCGATGATTATTTAAAAGAAATGCATCGCATTTTGGATGACAATGAGACCTATACCATCCTAAATAGGAATCCCGTCCTGCATTACAAAAAGACTTTGGAGGGTATTGTCACTCAGGGCTTCCATAAGGGGATTCTTAACGAAAAGGAGAAGTTGTTTTTGGTACCGCGTGCCCCCGTACGCCCATAATCTATTATCTCCCTAAAATACATAAAAGTGTAACTTGCCCCCCGGGACATCCGATAGTGAGCGGTATAGACTCCATCACGTCCCGGGTGGGCAAATACATAGACCATTTTTTACAGCCATTGGTTCAAACCATGCCGTCCTATATCAAGGACACGAAACAAGTCATTAACATCTTGTCCAGATTAACCCCCAAGAGGGGTCTTTGGTTAGTGACGGCCGATGTGATGTCACTATATACGATTATTCCACATCGTTTTGGCCTAGAAGCTGTTAGACTATACCTGGAGAGGGGGTCAGGCCCTGTGCCCGCACAGATCGAGTTCATTATGGAACTTTTGGAATACGCAGCAAGTCACAACTATTTCTGGTTTGATAATCAATTTTATCGCCAGGATAGGGGAGTGGCCATGGGGGCTAAGTATGCCCCCAGCCTGGCCAATTTATTCATGGCCAAATGGGAGGAGGACGTCATCGATGCCCCTAGGAGACCGGAAGTGGCCCTATGGGCATGATACATTGATGACTTCCTCCTCCTATGGGAGGGAGCGGAGACTGAATTACAATCATTTATGGCCAACCTCAATATGAACAATAGGGGCATCAAGTTCAATTTTGAGGCCAGTCAGACAGAGATATGTTTCCTAGACCTTAGGATTAAGATAGAGGGTGATCGTTTTGTAACATCAACCTTCTTCAAAACAACCAATCGTAACTCCTACATCCCCCTAGACAGTTGTCATTATGAACCCTGGTTGAGGGCTGTACCTCAAGGGCAATTTACGCGTTTGAGGCGCAATTGCACTGAAATTAGCACCTTTGAAGATCAGGCTACCCTCCTTTCAAAGAGATTTTTAGAAAAGGGATATAATAACGATCACCTATTAAAAGCACTTCAAACAGCCCGAGCACAGGATAGAACAACATTGTTAGGGGACAGGAGACCTGGTGACACAATTCCACAAAAAAGGATCCCATTTATCACCACTTTTTCAGCACAACATCGCAGTATTAAACAGCTAATACAAAAACATTGGCATTTGTTAACAAGTGACCCAGTCCTTGGCACTGTCTTACCATCCAAACCACAGGTGGTATTTAAAGGAGCATCAACCCTGGGGAGCAGGGTGGCACCAAGTGTGCACGACCCCCCAAAAGCGAATAGATCTTTTTTTCAGGATATGAAAGGCTATTATAAATGTAGAAATTGTCAAGTGTGTACTTTAAATAGCTGTAAAGACAGGAAGATTTACAAATTTTCATCCACGGGTACATCAAGATCCTATGACATTGAATCCTTTATTACCTGCTCGTCCAAGGGAGTAGTATATTTGATTCAGTGCCCTTGCGGCCTCCAATATGTAGGGAGGACCAAAAGGGCACTGAAGACACTCAATGAACACATTGGCAACATTAGGAGGGGTTTCGAAAAACATCCGGTGTCACGCCATTTTGACGAAGTACACAATAGAGACCCCTCCAATACGCTATATGTGGGCATTGACAAATACAGACTGCATTGGAGGGGTGGGTCACTTGTTCGAGAGATCTCCAGACAAGAAATGGCCTGGATATACAGACTCAAAACGTATGTTCCGTTCGGGTTGAATGTGGACACGGACGTGAACGCTTTCATCAATAATTCGTGAGGGCGCGCACGTCCCTGCCACATTCTTCCAGTTGTTTGTTCACTTTGTGAATATCCTTTGTAAAATAAGGAACCCCAGTTATTGTGGGGCCCATAATAGGGATTGAAATTGGTATGCTGTGGGCATTGTTTTGTATTTATTATTGAATAACTTTCCATGTCCTTTGTTGGAGACATTTTTTGAAAATGGGGAATATAGTTTTATATGATGTTTTATTTTTACCAGGTCAAGGATGGTAGCTTTTCTAAGTCTGTTTACATACTATGTTCAATTTATGATATTGTGAGCTCTCCCCACTAGACTTACACTCTGGGCCGGTGGCTTTATGACATATGTCCAAAGGGGATACTTATGAGGGAGTCCCCAAGGCCAGAACTATGGTAAATCTTGGTATATCCCGATTTTAGGATCTTAGTGTGAAGTGGTGTGTGGTAAGGGGTCACAAAAATCTGTCTATATGGAATGATGGGAACGTAACATTGATTTAATAGTTTTTATATATTAATGGCACCCCAAGGGAGTCAGCAATGCCCTTTTTTTGGGGTTAAAATTATGGAGGTTTTTTGGTGTATTCCGATCTTAGGACTTAGCGAGGAGAGGGGTCTGGTGATTGACCCACCTCCATCTAATGTAGGCGGAGCCTCCATCTACCTGAACAAGTTCCCTATCATTTATTTTTAAATTCATTATTGATCGTATTTTTTATACTTCTATTTTATCATTTTTTATCTTTTATTATTTTTTATCCCTTAATTTTCCATCTATGGTACCTTTCTCCTCTTCTGTTGGGGTGATATCATGTTCCCCCAAGCTGTAAGAGTATACAGATTGTACCCAGATTGTATACAGACCCCTGAGTATTTCAAAGTAGCCTGAGCCTGGTATCTGGGCTGATATTTGTGGTAACCGTCTTTTGTCCATTAGATTATCAATGGAGACTTTGTTCTGTGTGGGACTGTGTGTGGTTCTACAATTGGGGCGCTAGGTGGCGCCCTAATATAGATGCTACCTTTGTGAGGGACATTAGCTTGACTATATGGCTAACAGGTGCGTGCCCGAGCGGACGGTGATTGGCTACCGGACGTGACACACTGGAGACTACAGGCTGATGAAAATGAGGCTTGGTAGCTTCTTTAGTGAGCCATAGACCGGATATGATATAAAGAAATGGGAATGAGGCTTGACTGTCATAGCCATATACTGGATATGACAGCGGAAGTGAGGCGTGGTTACTGTGAGCACAGCCATTGAGTGATGACGCCGGACCGGAGAGCCAGGCTTGGCTTCAATGGACGGCCGTTAACCGGAAGTGGGGCGGCCATAAACCGGAAGTGGGGCA
Source organism: Lithobates pipiens (assembly GCF_037356315.1). NCBI lineage: Eukaryota > Metazoa > Chordata > Amphibia > Anura > Ranidae > Lithobates > Lithobates pipiens. The sequence continues at coordinate 163,974,750 of NW_027507903.1, read as the reverse complement.
GCCTTAAAACGGAAGTGGGGCGGGAGAAGTCCCATTATAATATTCCATGTTCATTCCCCCCTTTTAACAATTTTTCCCAAAGAGATAGAGATATACACTAATGTAGATGGGCGCACGTTACACTGAATATAGCTGAACACTAAATACTAGTAGTTTGCATACTGGACCTCGCCGAACTGGAAGTCATCACAGACTGAAAGCGAGGCTTGGCTTCACAGGATGGTTGTAGACCGACAGTGGGGCGGGAGGATTTTTAACATGATGCCCCACGTTCCTCTTCCCCTCTTTTACAGTTGGAGGTATGTACTAGTGTGGATGGCTGTGTGACCCAGGAGATTTAGTGGGATAACATATACCAGTGTTTTGTGTGCTTGATCATTGGTTCCATTATAGTCTGGATAGACATTAGGAAACTAATGCGATTGGTTGCCCTTTGGGGGGTGTGGTTCTCTGACCCGGATCCAGTCTTTGATTGGTCTAGGGGGTGGGGATCCGACCAATCAGGTATGGACATCAGAATGAGGCTTGGTTTTGGCGGGAACAGCTAGGTGCCCAGAGTGAGGTTTGGAGGATAGAGACAATATAAATGGAGGTGATGCAGCGTGCCGCTCGTGCCCCTGGATGACGCAATTTTGTTGCGAAATGCGTAGGGATGAGTGGTACGCTATACATCACCTCGTGTTTGTGACGGTTTCCAGGAGAACGGGTCTGTCTGTGTGCGTCCAGCCAGCGCAACGGACTTAAGGCTTATTTTCTTCTATACATTTGTAAGTGCATTTTTATTTTTTTATTTTGAGAAATAAAGGGTTTTACACTATTTGGAGCTTTATCTTCCCTTTATGGTTCCAATGTCCCTTCTTTTGAGTCCTTCTTTGGGCCTTTGAGGAATAACCTTGGGAACAGGCCTTCTTCCCAATCCCCACTGGAGTAGTGGAACCAGGAGGAAAGTGAGGATCCCCCTTTGGCCGGAAGTCATTCTTACAAGTCTCGTGTGACCCTCTGTAGTGGGGGGTCATGTTTTTCTGGTAAGCGGCAAATTTTTATCACATGTTGGTGGCGGATTGAACACTTACCCTCTCATTGGACTAAGTGGCTGTTTTTCCATGAATATGGTGGTTTAGTTTTGGAAGGACTTCATCTTCACACTTTATAATAATTGTTTTTGTGGTTTATGCATACAGACTCACTGTTCAAATACTGGATGTTTTTGTTTTATTTTCTTTTATGCCGATAGAGGCCCACATAATGGAAATTTATGTTGTAAGGGTCAATTTTCATGTTTAAAGTTTTTTATATGTGCTTTACACTATGCACACATGTTCACTAATTTATGGTCATTATATTGTGTTTTCAATTTTATTAATTTTTGTGCACAATCAGTTGTTTGCATAAGTTAAGCGCGGCTTAGTAGTATATTTTTTCAAATTTCAAGATATGTCTGGGATACTAAACCATCCAGATGTGCCCATCACATCTTAACTAAGCACCATAAAAAAGGAGGAGTGAGTCTTCCTCACATCCAGACCTACTATTATGCTTCTATCCTCGACCAACTTTACTACTGGTGGCACCCAACTCCTAATACAACCTGGTCTATCAGTGAATCATCATCCTACCTACCTAATGATCTGCGTGACATCCTCCTGTTCACCTCTGCAGGTTTTTCCCCCAAACACAATGACTACCTCCCCATCAATTATAGCCTCACTGACAGCCTGGAAAAAATTCACCCAGGCAACATCCATAGCTCACCCATCTCACACTCTACTGATCCCTCTCAAAACACTAACAATGCACATGTCAAATCTTAAAGTACAATACTGGCAGAAACACAAGATTAGCAACATATCAGACCTTTACAGTGAAGGCACTCTAAAAACATTCACAGATCTCCAAAACAAATACAATCTGCCTCAAACTGAAGCCTTTATATACATGAGGATCTCCCACAGGTCAAGATTCCTGAACCACTCCACAACTTCTACACCTGTACAGGGCACCAAAACATGGTATCTCCACAAGGTACACTGCCCTCAATGACAATAATCCCTACTCCCAACACACCTCCCTCTCAAAATGGGTTGAAGAGCTAAATATCAGTGTCACCCCTGACATGTAGTCACAAGTCTTCAAATTCACCTTTACAGCCTCCCACTGCTCCAACCATTGGGAATCACATCAGAAAACAATACACAGGTGGTATCTGACACCTTACCTGCTCTCCAAATTCTTCCCAGGACATCCTACTACTTGTTGGAGGTCCTGTGGAAGTTATGGTACCATAGCACACATAACGTGGTTTTGTAGATCCATATGCTCATACTGGAAACAAATATTTGCTCTGATCTCCACATTATCACAGTCTGCAATGGTCCCAAATCCTTCGCTAGCATTACTACATCTTGGTATAGAGAAACCCCCCAGGTCAAGAGTAATAATCTTAAACCTACTAATTGTGGTCAAACTGAACATCACCAAACTCTGGTAAATGACAGAAAACCCATCAATCTCCATTATGATTGCAGATCTAAACCTGAAATGCAAGGTATTGCTAGAAAAATTGTAAGCATAGAAAAGTTTCTGGATAAAAGGTCATCCTGGCTCACACATCTAAAATGTACTGTAATTTCCTGATGTTCTCCTTATACCACAAACTCCTCTTATTTCTTTATCTTCTCTCCTTCGTCTTATACTTCCCCCTACCGTTATATAGCATAACGGCTTACCTAGCTGGTGCCCCACCCCATTCCTTCTATCCAACCCTGGACCCCCCATCTGGAGTCATCAATGTTTGCATACATTGCATATTCTACATCTGTTTAGTTTACATTTTGTAAGTTTGGTTATACATCAATAGAACTAATGCCGCATACACCTGACCAGACTTTCCAGCTGAAAAGGTCAGACGGAATCATTTAATTGGATATTCCGATCATGTGTGGGCTTCAGTTGACTTTTTTTCAAAAAGTCTGACGTACCTAGAAATAGAACATGTTTTAAATCTTTCAGACGGAATCAATTCCTATCGGGAAAACCGTTTGTCTGCATGCTAGTCCGACGGACCAAATATGACTCAAGGGCAGCTATTGGACTTCCTTTTCTAGTCCCGTCGTACGTCATCTCGTTCGAAACAAATGGACTTTGGTGTGATTGTGTGTAGGCAAGTCCATTCATCAGAACGGCAAATTTAAACAATTGGAAAGAACTATTCACACAACTAACGTACAATGGTGGGATAAATTCTTCCTAGAAAAATATATTGAAACAAAAATTGCCCCTAGAGGTTTACGCATTAAGAAACCCCCTCCACTGTTCTTAGATGACCCCGGAAAAAAAGAATGGGTAGGGGTAGCGGAATTCTGTACGACTAAATGGATGGGGATACTAGTATCCCACAGGTCCGACAAATACAATCTATTGGTCCTACAGATAAAAAGAATTGTGGAAGAAATATTAGGCCATTCACAAAAAATCCCAGCATCATGGCTGGACATCCTCAAGAGAAACACCAAAAAACTAGAGGATGACCTTATCACCACCAAAATAGGAAAATTGAAACGTGACCTAGACGACTACAACACAAACCACATCCTCTCTTGGAAAATAAAAAATGATCACGGATCACAAAATCTTGATATCCCTGCACCGAATCTCCCTCCCCTCAAACCAAGAAACCAAATACAACATGACACTAGTCATTCCACCACAAAGAAACCGTATAAACAATCTCCCCCTGCACTGATGAGCATTGACCCTTTTGGTCCTATCACTCATCGATATCATCTGAGTTAAAAAAACCTGAATAAAGATGAAAATAAGAACAGAGTGAGAATGGACGAAAAAATAAAATCTCTCAATCAGTTTTATAACAGATCTCCAGGGCCCCCAGAATTCAGATTGGAACCCCACAAAATCAACACAACACAAATTGTTACTTCGGGAAACAACAAAAACACAAATAAAAATAAAAATAAAAACATAAACAGTAGCCCTTACAATAAGAATGAGAAGAGCTCCCAGCCAACCCCTACCACCTCCAATATAATAAACTCTACCATGGTAGAATCCCCAATCACCCCCGTACAAATAAACCACAACCCAGAAACCATACCCCCCCCCCCCATAGTAAACCAGATTATATCATCGCCTTTTTTAGTGAAAAGTCCTCCTCCAACCCCAAACCCCAGAAAAAGAAAACTCACAGAAGAGGCTGTAGAGGAGGACGAAAGACCAACTTACGCAAACATATCAAAACACCAAAAACTGTAAAAATCTTTAATCTATCCTCATACAACCCATCACCCGCTGATATCTCATTACTCATTTGGGGCTTAAATTTCGCACCTATAAATAGACCCAACCCTTTCACCATCTTTAAAGATCTGAACAATTACGTACGTACGTTGACTCTAAAAAGACACTTCCACATAAAACAAGAAAAAAACTCAAAAGAGACTAAAGAACTACCCGCCCCACTGATCACATCCCCACTCCATGACCATACAGGATCCATCTCCAACTCATCTTTTATCGACATCGACACTCTAGAAATATCTAATGACGATGAAATGACGTCACAATTACTCACCCAACATCTTATCTCATCCCCCCCCATTATCCATACATCACTGAAACCTAAATCAATATTTTTTCCCACTCATTCTAAAGGCCCATACATTGAAAGTTTTTATCGAGTAGTCTATGCGGACATAATCAAACTATGTACCACCACTTCAAAATCCCAAAAAAATCAAAAATATAAAAACAATCTAACCCGCTCCGAAATTTTAGCCTTAAACAAGCTAATACATAAAGAAGACCTAGTAATCAAGCCTGCCGACAAAGGGGGCGGAATAGTCCTCCTAGACCGATCCGACTATGTGGTGGAGTCTCTCCGCCTCCTTGCTGATGATTCTACCTACAAAAAACTGACCTATGACCCAACCAATATTTTTGCAAATGAAGCCGAGGCTTTAACCAAATTTGCCCTCCAAGAAGGGATCCTTACAAAAACAGAAGCCGCCTTCCTACAAAAAAATTTCTACCAAATCCCCTACTTCTACCATCTACCCAAAGTACACAAAAATCTCCACCACCCTCCTGGCCGACCAATTGTGGCTGCTATGGATAGTGTCACCACAGGCTTCAGTTTATACATTGATCAATTCCTACAGCCCTTGGTGACACAACTGCAATCCTATATCCGCGATGGCCGTCACCTCCTAGAACTCCTGGCCCCTTACAGATGGGAAACGTCATATACCTGGCTCTCCCTGGATGTCAGTTCACTATATACCTCCATCCCACATGACTTTGGCCTAAAAGCGATTGAAAACTCCTTAATCAATGACCCCCTAATGAATATGAGGCAAGCGGACTTTGTGCTAAAGGCCGTTAATTTTTGTTTGACACATAATTATTTTACCTTCAACGGTGACTTTTACCAACAGATCCAAGGTACAGCTATGGGCGCCAATTTTGCGCCCTCATATGCGAACCTTGCGATGGGCTTCTGGGAGTCCCACTACATCTACAAAAATAATCCTTTTTCAGAAAACATAATCTTTTTCGGTAGATACATAGACGACCTTATCCTCATCTGGGATGGAGCAGCTGACTTAATCCCCCCCTTTGTTCAACATTGTAACAATAACCCCTATGGCCTATCCTTCACGTCTAATACCAACTGCGAGACCATAGCATTCTTAGACCTAGAACTGGGACACGAAGGTCATGCTATTATCTCAAAAAATTATACAAAACCAACCGCGGGCAACTCCTACCTTCACTTTAATAGCTGTCACTATCCAAAATGGATTAAAAACATCCCAAAGGGACAATTTTGGCGCCTAAGGCAAAACTGCACCAAACAAATCGACTATATCGAATCCAGTAACACCTTGAAAACTAAATTTAAAGAAAAAAACTATCCTGCACCCCTTATAGAAAACGCTTTCAAACAGTGTCTTTCAGAAAAAACTGCAACAAAAACAGACCGCCCCCCACAGAATTTCTCTAGTAGATTCATCACCACTTTTCACAATGAACATAAAACTATGGAAAGAATTTAAAAAAAACACTGGAATATCCTACAGCAGGACCCCCACCTAAAAACTGAACTTCCAGCCCGACCATCTGTCACTTACCACAGGGCCCCAAACTTGAGGAACAAAATCGCACCCAGCAAACTAAAAACTCAATCCATTTTTCCCAAAACCCTCCAACTGATACCTCTAACTGGGATGTATCAATGCCACAAAGCACTTTGCAAAACATGCAAATTTGTCAAACACGGACAAAAAGAATTTACCACCAAAGGCAAAACCTATGAACTAAAAGAATTTTACAACTGCTCATCCGATTTCGTAATATATGGTCTGAGTTGTCCCTGTGGTCTCATATATGTAGGGAGAACCATTAGGACTCTCAGACAACGTTTCGGTGAGCATCGTAGACTAATAGAAGGAGGCACAGACCCCCATAGCGTGCCCAGACACTTCGCCCTCTGTCATAAGGGGTCCACATCAGGTCTCAAGGTCTGGGTTATTGAGCAGATCCCCAACCATCTCCCTTCAGTGGAAAGGTTTAAAAAATTATGCTCCCGCGAAACCTTCTGGATCTACACTCTCGACGCACTCTCCCCAGGGGGAATCAACGAGTGTATCGAAATTGCCACCATCCTCTGATATAACCAACCCGTTATCATCTGTTGTAGAGCTCAAACTGCCCCATACCAGACACCCCTTGTCCATAGTGCGGTCTCTATCATACAACATGATTCCACAAAAAATATCCTTCCATCTATATAGATATCCTCTCAATCTATCCGCTTGCTCTAGCTACCGATATTTATGGAAAATATATTAGTATACATATTGTTTCCACCGTTACTGCATCTCTCAAGCGATTATACTCTCTCTTCTCCTCGCAAAGAATCATGCACTGATATTGGCTTGTATATGTACCCATGCATTTCTTTTAGAAAATTATTGTTATGATTTTGTATTTGTGTAATACTCCCCCCCCCCGTCCACCCCCCCCCTCTTTTTGCCGCCCCCCCCCCCCTCTCCCCAGGCCCCCCCTCCCTCTCCCTTTCCCTTTTTTTCCCCCCTTTTTTTCCCTTTCCCCCTCCCCCCCCATTTTTATTTCCTCCCCTCCCCCCCCTCGTAATCCACTCCCTCGTACCCCTTTTTTTCCTATCTCCGCGCCCCACACTCATGTATGTGCTCACACACATACACACATGTGTCCATGTAGGCATATATGTGTGCTTTCCTGATTATACTTCTGTTTTTTAATTCTCATTTTATTGTATACAATACGCTTAGAATAACATTATTAATTACATTAAAACACTGATAAGCGTACGTATCTACACGTGTATGTGTATATGTGTCTATACACATACACTATTTTTATTTTTATTCCCTTATAACACATATGTCCTGCACGTCCAATCTCCAATATAATTATATCTACACACGCCATGTATGCTCCTCTCTTTTACCTTCCTTTCTAAGTTTTTTAAGCCTTTTTACCCATTTTTAATATATATTTTTTATCTTCCTTCCATCCCCCTTTGTTTACTCATTCTTCCATCCATTCTTTGATTTTTTCCAAATAGGATTTTATCCCATAGATATCTTTACCGATATGTACATAAGATTTCACCATAGACGTTGACTTCCTCCTTATACTAAGCCGCTCCAGCTCCCTCTCTCTCCCACTTCCCTCTCCCCTCATTACTCATCCCACTTCCCTCTCCCCTCATTACTCATTGTTTTCCTTCTCATACTCGATCGTAGCCATGCCCCTTCACTTGCTCCTAGTCCGCCTCCAGCCCCGCCCACTGCCCTTAGCCTGCCCCTATTTATATCCTGAGTCCCCTGCATTTTTTTCTGATTCTGCCTGATGAAAGAGCGTGGTCGTCCGACAATCTCGACACGCACGCTCAAGAAACGCGTCGCATACCCGCTGACGTCACAGCCCCGCGCCCTGGTCGTCTCTGCCTCCCAAGCCTCGTTTTGAAGACCGCACATCTCGTGTCCACCACAAGCCGGCTGCTTCATACAAAACACCTGCAGTGGACAGCATGTGAGAGGAACAGGAACAACGCGATGAGATGACAGATGTGGACCGGACCACTGGCTGACGTCCCAAAAATCAGATATACCAGATGACCCCTGGTGTTTAATGCTTACTTTTTGCCTACTAAATGTGAGTGCAAAATTTTATGTTTTTTATACTGAAAATAAAACCTTTTAAAAAAATCTGCACCCAGAGGCGCCCCTTTCTCTCCTTTTTCTCCGGTATCTGACACCTTACCTGCTCTCCAAATTCTTCCCAGGACATCCTACTACTTGTTGGAGGTCCTGTGGAAGTTATGGTACCATAGCACACATAACGTGGTTTTGTAGATCCATATGCTCATACTGGAAACAAATATTTGCTCTGATCTCCACATTATCACAGTCTGCAATGGTCCCAAATCCTTCGCTAGCATTACTACATCTTGGTATAGAGAAACCCCCCAGGTCAAGAGTAATAATCTTAAACCTACTAATTGTGGTCAAACTGAACATCACCAAACTCTGGTAAATGACAGAAAACCCATCAATCTCCATTATGATTGCAGATCTAAACCTGAAATGCAAGGTATTGCTAGAAAAATTGTAAGCATAGAAAAGTTTCTGGATAAAAGGTCATCCTGGCTCACACATCTAAAATGTACTGTAATTTCCTGATGTTCTCCTTATACCACAAACTCCTCTTATTTCTTTATCTTCTCTCCTTCTTCTTATACTTCCCCCTATCGTTATATAGCATAACGGCTTACCTAGCTGGTGCCCCACCCCATTCCTTCTATCCAACCCTGGACCCCCCATCTGGAGTCATCAATGTTTGCATACATTGCATATTCTACATCTGTTTAGTTTACATTTTGTAAGTTTGGTTATACATCAATAGAACTAATGCCGCATACACCTGACCAGACTTTCCAGCTGAAAAGGTCAGACGGAATCATTTAATTGGATATTCCGATCATGTGTGGGCTTCAGTTGACTTTTTTTCAAAAAGTCTGACGTACCTAGAAATAGAACATGTTTTAAATCTTTCAGACGGAATCAATTCCTATCGGGAAAACCGTTTGTCTGCATGCTAGTCCGACGGACCAAATATGACTCAAGGGCAGCTATTGGACTTCCTTTTCTAGTCCCGTCGTACGTCATCTCGTTCGAAACAAATGGACTTTGGTGTGATTGTGTGTAGGCAAGTCCATTCATCAGAACTCAGTTGGAAACTCCGTCAGAAAGACCGTCAGAGTTTATTCTGACGGAAAGTCCAGTCGTGTACGCAGCATAACTCTCCTTTTTTTTACTGGTTCAACTTGTTCCAGTCGGAACATCCTATATGATGTAACAAATAAAATCCTTTTTAATTTTACTGAAAATACCAATAAAGAAATTTTGAAATAAAATTAAACATACTTATTAAAATATACTGTTCATTAGGGATGGGTGAATAGTTAATTTGCCTGTTCGGCCATTTGTGGAACACCTGAATTTGCAGGATGTTCACCGGGTGTGCGAACACCCTGCAATGCACTGAGCTGCACAGTGCATTCTATACCCTGATTGAGCAAATCTTTGCCCGATCAGGGCTCAGTGTAAGCTGGTTGTTAAGGAGTGGCATACTTAACAACCGATGAGTTATCAGCTGTCAATGGGTTTGACTGCTGACAGCTGAATAATAAAAAAAATACCATAGGGTCCCCCCAGGCCATACCAGGCCCTTCAGGGGAGTATGAAGGAGAGCCCCATGCTAAAAACAAAACAAAAAAAACAGCATTGGGTCCCCCCAAAATCCATACCAGACCCTTATCCAGGCATGCAGCCCAGCAGGTCAGGAAAGGAGGGACAAGTAAGCACCCCTCTTGAACCAAAACAGGCCACATGCCCTCAACATAGAGAGTGAGCCTCCCACCCCAAATCACCCTGTCCCCATGTTGAAGGGGACAAGGCCTCATCCCCATCTTATCGAAATATGGAAACCCCTTTAAAAGGGGGGCCCCAGATCCCACCCCTCCATGTGAATGGGTATTGGTACATAGTATCCCTGCCTATTCACCCAAAAAATTGTCCAAAAAATTTATAAAAACAAGAGACAGGTTTTTGACAAATCCTTTATTAAAATAAAAAATAAAAATAGTTTCCAATGTAAATCCATCATAAATCCTGCCGCCTGCACCCCCCGAAAAATAAGAAAAAAATAAAAACGCTCTGCCTCCTGGGAAGGCCTCCCACCAAATGCCTCTTCTGTGCTTGGACAGTTCTTATATAGATGAGGAGTGGGGGTGGCCTTGCCCTTTCTGACATTTCTGGCCCTTTCTGACATTACTGTGACGTCCGAACTTACCTATATAAAAAATGTCAAAGCACAGAGGAGGCATTCGACAGGAGGCTATCCCAGGATGTGGAGCATTTGTTTGTTTTTTTCACGTGGGTGTGCAGCGTGATTGACGATGGATTTACATTGAGGGATCCTATTTTTTTTATTTTTTAACAAAGGATTTGTCAAAAAAGTTTCTCTTGTTTTCATTATTTTCTGTACACTTTTTTGGGTAATGGGTAGGCGTACTATGTTCTTAATACCCATTGACAAAGGGGGGGTGGGCTGAGATCTGGGGGCCCTGCCCACAGATCCTCACATCCACTGGTCATGGTTGTGTGGATGAGGCCCTTTCCCCATCAGCATGGAGACAAGGTGCTTTGGGGTGGGGGTGCAGTGTATGGTTCAGGAGGGGGACTCTCGCTCGTCTCCACCTCCACCTCCCCCCCCCCCGGCACTATATTTAAAGGAATTTTTATTTGTTATTTTTGCACTTTAAGCATAGTTACAATCACTGCTCCTGAAAAAACTATTGTTTAAAAAAAAATTGCTTTGATACATGTCCCCCAGGCAGTACCCAGACCCCCATACCCCTTTTATGATCAATAACTTGCATATAAGCCTTCAAAATGGGCACTTTTGAATTTTCCTGTTTGGATCCCATTGACTTCCATGAGGTTTGCCGTTTGGGTTAGACCGATTCCCCTGCTCTGGGGTTCTACTACGAACCAAACAGGGGGGATGTTCGGCCCTTGTCTACTGTTCATCTACATACTAGGGAGATGCTTTTAGTCTGTATGTGGTGTTACAGAAGAGTATGGAACTCTCAAGCACATCATCAGTGATACCATATTCTGGTATCACATAATTTGTTTATGTAATACATATTTTAAAATTTTACATTATTGCTTGGCTTAAACACAGAAGCAGTAGCAGCATGCTCCAACTTATTCATTTTTCCCTTTCCATCATTCCCACCGCTCCATGAAATTCTCCATCTGCATCTGCTGCAACTGCCTCATGCAGTAGGGAAGGAAGTCTGACAAGAAGTCGGGCAGTCTTACCATACAGCACATAAAAATTTTGAAGCCAACCTGAGTAGGGTTAAGTGTAGGCTTGAACCTCACCACAAGTCTCCTAACCCCACTCCGCCATGACCAGCAACATCCTTGATGCTGAAAAAAAATATTCATTAATCACCTCCATGCCCAGTGTATTCTGCCTGCTGACTTTACAGCTAATTTTCCACCAGTTCATGACCTGTGCTGTACCACAGTGGCAGGTACCATGCCACTATTTTTTGCCAAGAAAGCCATGCCTGTCCTCCAATAGCAAGTGCAATGGTAATGTCTTTGTATCTCTGGTACAGAGGCAGGGGCCACGTGACCACAGATACATGGTCCAGCAAGCATGGCCAGTGATGTTACATATCCTTCACAGCTCTCTGGCCAGATTTTTGTGTACAAATAATTTAATTAAAAAAGGCAAAAGCAAAAAAAAAATACAGAAATAGGAATATTACAGATATCATCAAAAAGAGGCAGAAATGGCAAAGGTCAATTGTCTTATCTATTGACAGTAAAAATTAGAAAGAGATTCCAGAGCAGATATACATGTACACTATATAATGCACATATGACATATCATTTTTGTGGCACAAAGGTGAAACGATTATAGGACACCACCGTAGTAAACAAAACAAAAAAAATAGGAAAATTGAATATTATACCAAGCTTATCAGATATATGGAAGAATGTCTTATCAATAGCTAAACAGAATAGAATTATATAGAAATACCTTTTTTTAATACAAGGTATGGTTTATATGTTCAGTTTAATCATTTCCATGCTGGATAATACTTGGGACCATGGTGCCAGCTGACTATGCCAGTTGAGTGATATTACTCATTGTATAGAACAAAGTAAAGTGTGCAACAATCTTTCACATGGGGTGGGAACCTCAGGGATAAAAGAAAACAGAAGGCACATCAGCATAGGTATGTAAGATTGGTACCAGCTATTTGTGTTGATCTAGTTGCAGCTTATGTCAAAATAAGTGGAGTACTTTCCAGCTTCAGAAGATGTGGAGAAATGTACCACAGTCTAAGCACCCATGGATGCAGTTGGAGTGAATGCCAAGACAATAGGTGTGGATTTAAACTGGAGTCATATACCATCTGGTATGTAGTTGTATAGCAGGCTCATGGATTGTGACCAATTGGGTGCTCTTAAAAACTCCTGATCTGAAAAAGTGCCATAGCCAACTCAGTTTCCCATTGTACCACTGGGGCTGTTTTTCTCTGGGAGATGGGATTCATTGAGATATCGATATATGGAAGAGATAAGGCCACTTCCTCCTATTAGTAGATAGGCAAATGTGCTCAAAATGTGGAAAGGGTTTTATGAGTTTTAGAGCATGAGTAATGAAAAAGTATTCAATTTGCATATAGTGAAAGCACTCAAGGTAGGGGAGGTAGATTGTTGAAGATGAGTAAATGAGCTAAATATTTAGAGTTAACTGTAAGGTCAATGTCAGATTGTTCATCAGTCAAAGTGAGAAAACTTGTTCCACAATTAAAGGCTGTCGAAAATAAGGTATCAACCAAAAAATTATGCTAAAGATATGGAGACAAATTTCTATTTGATCTTATATAAAGATAAAAGGTGGAGAGACTGAGAAACCCCCCCAGTACTCTATAGGTCTATAGAGTAAATGTATAATGTGTAAAAAGCAGTCAGCGCCAACCAAATCTCTGCAGCTGCTGTACACATCTAGTGAATCCACCTCACCATGCAGCATGAGAATTATTAACAATAAGTGCAACGCTGCTAATCTGTCTGTTAAATAAGTCAGAGATATAAAATATTTAAATAATGAATAAGTGCAATATTCATTAAATGTATCTCGTATTAACCACTTCAGCCCCGTGTCTCTTTCTGAGATTTGGTGTTTACAAGTTAAAAACTGTTTTTTTTTTGCTAGAAAATTATTTAGAACCCCCAAGCGTTATATATGTTTTTTTTCTAACACACTAGAGAATAAAATGGTGGCTGTTGCAATACTTTCTGTCACACCGTATTTGCGTAGCAGTCTTACAAGCGCACTTTTTTGTAAAAAATGTTTTTTTGAATAAGTAAATAAGACAACAGTAAAGTTAGCCCATTTTTTTATCTTGTGAAAGGTAATGCTATGCCGAGTAAATTGACATCCAACATAATACGCTTCAAAATGGTGCCTGCGTGTGGGGGGGGCGTGGCCAGCCGCGGAGCGAGATGGACGTGTAGTGTCTCAGCTCCGCTCCAGAGCAAGGGGATACAAGCGGCATACAAGCTACAGACAGCTCTCCTCTTCTTGGAAAGAGAGAGGAAAGCCTCGGGACACTCTCGGGCATGTCAGGCAGGCGGAACCCTCCATCACATCCACGCCGCCTGACGGAATACTTCGGCCGCATGGAGCAGAGGAATCTCCAAGATGGCGCCGGCCGCCCTCCGCCGGCGGGAATGCACCACGGCGGGACACAACATCTATACCCGCAACAGCACAACGCTGAGATGATCCAGGAAGACAATGAGTCTGAAGAGATGGACAATCTTCCACCCCCTGACAGGGCAGCCACAGCGGTACAACAGGACAGAGGTAAGAGACTTGCCTCATCTCCCTGCAATTCTCCTACTAAAGCTCACCAGGCCAAAAAGCACCAAGGCACAGCACCAGCTTTAGCCTCTCACAACATGGCCCCTATGTCCTCCCTAGCTACTGTACCTGCCACAGACAACCCTGTCTCTGAGAGTACATTAAAATCAATGCTGCTTACTTTACAAAAGGACGTGCACAGAGAACTGCAGATGTCTCTCTCACAAGTTCATGACAGAATTGACTGCTTAGAGGACAGAGTGGACATAACAGAGGAACACATGTCAGATGTGAGCAAAGCACATAATGAGCTACTGGATGCTCATGAACATCATGCAGCTGAAATACATAAAATAAAACTCAAATTGGCCGACCTCGAGGACAGGGGCCGAAGGAATAACATAAAATTCAGGGGGATCCCTGAGGAGGTCCCGCCCACTGAACTCAAGCAATACATACAACAACTCATGACGTCTTTGATCCCCAATTTATCTGCTCACGACTTGATCATAGATCGTGCGCATAGAATCGCCAAACCGGACCACCTACCTGCAGATACACCCAGAGATGTCCTGGCCAGGATTCATTTTTTTCACGTAAAAGAACAGATCCTTTATTCGGCCAGAAACCAGAAACCCCTTCCTTCACCTTACTCTAAAATCACCCTATATGCTGACCTTTCACCAGCTACAATGGAGATGCGCAGGGCGTTTGCACCGGTCACTTCGGTTCTCCAAGAGAACAAGATTGCCTACCGTTGGGGTTATCCGACAAAGCTCCTGGTGACCTACCAGCAAAAAATTGTACCGATACTGTCTCCTAAAGATGGTTACAAGAAACTGACTAATTGGGGCCTACTGCCTATCACCTCGACCCATCGCGGACATAGTGGCCAGAATGCCTCCTCAACCTCTCGCCCTCGCCACCATAAGGACAAAACGGATAAAGCCTGATAATTGATTGTTGCGATTATCTACATGTCCCCAGCACAGAATTCCCCTGCTCGGGCGTTATGTCAGACTCTTACTCCCCAGGATTAAAGTGTGCCAGGCACATTTGGTTTCAAGTTTTCTTGCTCTATATCAGTTGATACTGTATTCATTATAGGAAACATATGCAGTTCTAGTATACAACTTTACAGGTACCTGTTCGTTACCTATACCTTTTTCTGTGTTTTTTCTTAGAGGGGTTGTGTTTTTTTTTTTTTTTTTTCATCTCCCCTTCCCCTTCCTGGCAAGTGCTATCATCCTGACCGACTACACACATTATTCTTAAAAGCTTCAGTCCCGTTCAACTTATATATCCACCCGTGACTACGGTAAACCTCAGATTATCACGTGTAATCAATTATTTTCCAAATGGCTATCACCATTCTATCACTTAATGCAAAGGGGCTCAATTCTCCTTTTAAAAGAAATCTCTTATGGAAGGAAGCACTTGTGTCTAAAGCTGACATCTTATGCATCCAAGAGACACACTTTAACAGTACCAACCCACCAAATTGTAAACATAAGAAATTCGCACACTACTTTTTTTCAAACCATGATAAAAAAAAATGTGGGGTCATGATAGCAGTAAATGCTACCATCCCCTTTACCCTTCATCACATGGAAACAGATGATGAAGGGCGATTTATTATCCTATCCGCCACCATTAATAATCACCCCATGACACTTGTTAATGTATATGTACCCAATACCTCCCAAAAATCGTTTTACAAAAAACTCAAATCCAAATTGGCTCCGTATATGGATAAAGCCTTAATCATCTGTGGTGACTTCAATGACACCCCGGACCCCTGCTTAGATTCTACTAATCCACGCAGGAGAACCACTTCTGCCCTCTCAGCCTTTATAGCCAACGAAGAACTCTATGATCCCTGGAGGTGTATGCATGACGTGGAACGCGACTATACCTTTTACTCGCATACGGGAGGCTCTTACTCTCGGATCGATCTTTTCCTCACCAACAAAAAATCTTTATTATCAATTTCAGAAACGCGAATTGGTCTTATCACCTGGTCTGACCATGCTCCAATTACCTTGAAAGTGTTCCCACAACAAAACTCACACATGCGTCCCCCATGGAGAATGAACACCTCTCTCTTAACTAATCCAAAATATGAGGAGAAGATCAGGTCCGAGATTGAGGGCTTCTTTGAAATAAACTGTGGCTCTACTGATGATCACTCCATGGTCTGGTTGGCCCACAAAGCCTTTCTACGGGGTCTCCTTATTAAACTTGGAGCGCAGGAGAAAAAAAAAAGGTTGGAAGAGACAAACTCCCTACTTAACCAACTCAAACAGTTAGAAAATATCAACAAAACCTCACCTTCTCAGGCGACACTAGCAGCAATAACAGAACTCAGACGTAATCTGAGCGAGCACCTACATAAAAACTTTGAATTTTATATAACGTTCTTACTCCTTTAACAACAAATCTAGTGCATTCCTTGCTCGACAAGTTAAAAGACAACAAATCAGAGCCAAGATCCCTTTCTTGTTTAATACAAAAGGAGCTAGGATGACCAATCCTTTAGACATCGCCAACACCTTCGCGACCTTTTATAACAGATTATATAATCTACAAGCCTCAGAGGGTGCCACCCCACCACGTACCAATGACATCAATGCTTTTCTAGACTCCATCCAACTCCCTAACCTAACTCAGGAACAACTAACAACTCTTTCTACCCCATTTACTACAGAAGAAATGAATAGAGCCATCCAATCCCTCCCCTTACATAAAGCTCCAGGCCCGGATGGCTTTGCTAATGAATATTTTAGACACTTCCACCACACACTTACACCTCATCTATGTAAGACACTCAACCAATTTGCCTCCACTGGTGTAATACCTAAAGAATGTTTAGAAGCCCTTATAGTTACCCTCCCCAAACCCGGCAAACCCCATGACGTTCCGGAAAACTACAGGCCCATTTCCCTTCTAAACACGGACATCAAATTATACGCCAAACTACTAGCTCTTCGACTTTCTTCAGTTCTACACCACCTAATACATGTTGACCAAGTAGGTTTCATACCCCGAAGGCAAACGTCCGACGGAACTCGTCGATTCATAGACCTCATTCAGTGGGCAGAAAACCGTCGAATGCCTTCTCTGCTCCTGTCCCTGGATGCAGAGAAGGCATTCGACCGGGTGCAATGGACATACCTAGAGGCAGTGTTACGCAAATTTGGCATATCAGGCACTCTATTACATGCCATACTTGGCTTATACACGAATCCCACTGCAAGAGTGTGGACTTCGGGAGTAACATCTGACCCATTTACTATCTCGAATGGTACCCGACAAGGGTGCCCGCTTTCACCCCTAATCTTTGCCATGGTCATGGAACCCCTAGCTCAGAAAATTCGAACAGAAAAACAAATTAAAGGAATAACAGTAGGGCAGACGGAACATAAAATTGGACTATATGCGGATGACGTGATCATCTCCATTACTGACCCAACGAATTCTTTATTGACGCTACAAACGATTCTCGACCAATTTAGTACAATCTCCTTATATAAAGTGAACCATAGTAAGTCAGTCATGTTAGCGATTGGTTTAGATCGAAACACCAAACAGCAGATTTCTACACAATCCCCGTTTACATGGTCAAAAGACTCATCCATTACATATTTAGGGACCCGCTTGCTCTCTCCTAGTAAAAATATACTGCGCATCAACCTAGCAGACCTCATAGAAAGGCTCAAAAAATTGTCTGCTGATTTAAATCTTCCTTTTGTATCATGGGCTAGACGAATATCACTTGTTAAAATGTATCTCCTCCCACATGTTTTGTATTTATTTCGTACGATGCCAATGCCATTTCTCTCCTCGCAATTAAGATCCCTTCAAGCTATCATCAACTCCTTCATATGGCAACACAAAAGACCCAGACTACACAGGGACAATCTAATGGCGCCCAAAAAAATGGGTGGTATGGGGTCTCCCAACATTGGTCTATATTATAAAGCTGTCATTCTGGACCAACTTAATCAATGGTGGAACACTGACACAATCTACAACTGGTCACAGATAGAAACATCTGTTTTAGCCAAGGACCTCCAGCTATACCTCTGTGCAGCTCTCCTAGCTCCTGTACCCACGCACTCCCAATTGGACTCGATAACGGCATCTCTCAGGGTGTGGACATCCCTTTCTCAACTATCAAAAGGAATACCACAGTCCATACTGCAATATATACCACTCTCGGCTGTCTCATTGCTACTACCGGACCTTCCTCTGACATCCTGGCTTGAGGCAGGCGTCCACACTGTCGGGCATCTCTTCCATTCCAAAACCTTAATGTCTTTTGCTCAACTAAGCTCCACGTTCGGGCTTTCTTCAAAAACTTTTTACATATACCTCAGGATCAGATCCCTACTCGCTAAGATTAAATGGTGCACTCGAGACACTATACTGTTGCCGGTCATACAACATTTCCGGTTAAGGAAACCCTCTTCCAAAGGCATTTCATACTTATATGGTCTACTTTCCCAGGATGCAGAAAAGCACATCCGTGCTCAATCAGAAAAATGGAACATATACATCCCACAGGCCCCGCCACTATCGCAATGGCAAGCAGCACTATCGTTACCGTCAAAACTTTCCCATTGCACCACGCACTGGGAATCCGCACAAAAACTTTTTCATCGATGGTACTATACCCCCAGTAGACTTGCCAAAATTTACCCTACCTCGTCTAATCTCTGCTGGAGAAATTGCGGCCTTCCAGGATCTTTCATTCATATCTGGTGGGAATGCCCCGCACTTAGAGTCTTTTGAAATCAAATAACCGACCTGCTCAAAGTAAGCTTCCCCTCAAATACCAATTTATCTGCGGTGGATCTCCTCATGGGCCTGATGGTCACTACATGGCTCAAAAAATCCCAAACTGTGGCCACCCACATTCTCATCGCGGCAAGACTAGCATTGGCTAGAAATTGGAAAAAGACTCATCCCCCTTCTGTCCAAGACGTCATTACAATACTTAACGATAACTTCAAGATGGAATATAGCTTTGCCAAAGCTCATCTCCAAATAGGCAAATTCTTCCGGAATTGGAACCCATGGATTAAGGACCCCAGATGTGTGTGGTCGGTCTGTTCCCCCAATTCAGCGACATCCATACCCTCTTGTGTCCCACTGTGACTTTTCACGTCTTGTCCCCACCACTTGATACTTATCTTTCTCACACCGAAGAACCGGAGTAAAGATGTAAGACAGCAACAGCATAAACTGACTACGATATTAAGTGTTAAAGAATATTGGTTTTACTGCGGTGATTGCTAACTTTACCCCTCCCCCCCTCTTTTTTTTTTTTTTATTTTTTTTTTTGTTGTGTGTTTACCCCTACCTTCGCAATTTGTTATACTTACTATAGCCCAGGACTGGGCAGCGCTGTCACTCTCCCCAGGACACAGTTAGTTCCCAGTAGGGGTGTTCAGGGTTGACTGATGGTGCTCTCGTCCTCTCAGGATTTGTTCTTAACTCTTAACTGTTAACATGTACATCTACGTTTTCAATATGCTTGCTCTTGTTAGAATAAGCTTCCCGACTGGAAGCAACAACTACAA
Organism: Lithobates pipiens; assembly: GCF_037356315.1. Taxonomy (NCBI): domain Eukaryota; kingdom Metazoa; phylum Chordata; class Amphibia; order Anura; family Ranidae; genus Lithobates; species Lithobates pipiens. The sequence continues at coordinate 163,955,143 of NW_027507903.1, read as the reverse complement.
CTACACGACAATGTAAGTCTTATATTGCTGTTATCTTTTGTGCAAAAATTTAATAAAAAAGAAGTTAAATAAAATTGTGCCTGCGTGTGGAATAGCGGCAAACTTTTACTCTTATAAATCTCCATAGGCAATGTTTAAACAATTCTACAGGTTGCATGTTTTTAGTTACAGAGGAGGGCTAGAATTATTACTCTTGCTCTAACAATTGTACCAATACCTCACATGTGTGGTTTGAACACCGTTTTCATATGCGAGCGCTGCTCGCGTATTTGTTCGCTTCTGAATTTGAACTCGGTGGAACAGGGCACGTTTATATACAAATGTAGGGTAGGGAGAAGTACTCCCCCAAGTATCCTATCTCTTAGTATAATCCCCCAATGTTTTTTAACTATATTTTCGATTTTTGTCTTTTGTATATTATATCCCAATAATATCCTGAATTATTCTCCTTCTATATTTTTACCTCCTGCTTTCTCTTTTGTTACTAATAAATCCTTCCTCTCCATATTTTTAACTAGTTCAAATTCTTTCTTAATAAATGTATCATCATAACCTTTTTTATAAAAAATTCTCTCCAAATTGGGCTGCTTGAATTATGAATTCTTCCTTCTTAGTGCAATTTCTTCTTAATCGTACAAATTGTCCCCTAGGGATATTTAGCAACCATGGTTTATGATAGCAGATTCAACCTGTCCATGAAGGAGAGTAGACTATTTTCACCCCCCCCCCCTTCAAATCATGAACTGGTCGTCTATAAATCTCTTATAGCAAACCATTTCTTCTGGTCTATCCAAAAAGACCACTTGGGACTCCCACTGAGCCAAAAATAAGTTGGCTACACTGGGAGAAAAAAGAGCTCCCATAGCAACCCCAGTCTTTTGTAAATAATAGTTGCCATTGTACCAAAAATAGTTATGGAGCAATCCAAAATCCAAGCACTTTAATAAGTATCTATGGTGCTTTCTTTCTAATAAATAATTATTCAATGCCCCTTTCACTGATTCTCTTGCCTCTGTATGTTCAATTATAGTATACAGTGATCCTACATCTGCTGTTACCAAAAAGTAAGGAGAGTTATCTGTTTTGACATTCTTCAGGATTTGTAACAAATGTTTAGTGTCTTCAAGAAACGTAGGGGTCAACATGACTAAATGTTGCAAAAAAAGTTTATATATTCTATTCTATATATAAGTCTAGAAGTTAGGGATTCTACCCCATTTACTCTAGGCCTACCTGGTGGATTCTTACTACCCTTGCGTGTTTTAGGGAGAAAGTAAATTATTGGGGTTCTACAGGACATGGGGTTCAGATATTTTGCCTCTTTTTTACATAGAATATTTTTCTTAATTCCTCTCTTTATTAATTGTGAGAGGTTATTCTTATATTGTCTAACCGGATTTGATCCAAGCTGCATATATGTATTAGTATCTCTCAGTGGTCTTTCCATCTCTTTCATATAGTAGGTTCTTGACTATAGCACTAACCCCCCCCCACACACACACACACACTTTATCTGCAGGCCTCACTACCACTTCTTTCTTAAATATAGATTTATTTTGTAAGTCAGTACCTGATGCCATAGCACTATCGTTAACCCTGTCAGTGGTTTTAGTAAATATATAGTAAATATTTGCTCAATCTTGGCCTCCTTGGCCATATAAATTTGTTAAGTTCCCATTTGTGGAGTATATATGATAAATGAAGTGATATATATTGGTAAGGCTCTGAAATAATAGCAATTTTATAAACATAGATATTGTGATTGCCATGACCCGGGCTAGGAACAAAATATAATAGGATGTCAAAACTAAATTTGTTTATTTGTCTCCTCATAACCCACCCCTAGCCTTGATGCGGGGTTCCCCTTAATATCCATATCAGACCTGAAGGGTCTGGTATGGATATTTAGGGGACCCCCACGTCAATTTTTTTTAATTTGACACGGGGTTCCCCTTAATATCCATGTCAGACCTGAAGTGCCTGGTAATTGAATTTAGAGGAACCCCCACGCTTTCTTTCTTTTTTTTTTTTTTTTTTTTAAATCAATGAATGAATGAATTGTCGGCTAATACAGAGAACACTCATTGAGTGTTCTCTGTATTACGGGGAGCCGACAATTTAGCCGCAAGTGATTTTAAAAGACTTTTTTTCCTGCACAAATGACACTTTGTGCAGGGACAGTTCTAAGCACCAGAAACATGCACCCCTTCACAGGCATACTATAGATACCCCCCAGCTACAAAATTTAAAGGAATATTACACTTTTATTGTTTCACTTTAATCATTATTAAAATCACTGCTCCTGAAAAAACTGCCGTTTTTAAAACTTTTTTTTGCATTGATCCATGTCCCCTGGGGCAGGACCCGGGTCCCCAAACACTTTTTAGGACAGTAACCTGCATATTACCCTTTAAAATGAGCACTTTAGATTTCTCCCATAGACTTGTATAGGGTGTTCCGGCTTTTCGAATTTGCTGCGAACAGCCCAAATTGTTCACTGTTCGCTGAACAGGCGAACAGGCAATGTTTGAGTCGAACATGAGTTTGACTCGAACTCGAAGCTCATCCCTACTCCTGATACATTTGAACCCTTCCCCGCTCTCTGCAAAACACATGGCATCCCAAACTCTGAACTCACAGACTCCCTACCTGATATGACTAATTTTGGATGCACCTGTAAATCAGACCCACATGTTTGTCTCTGATCTCTGCTTTCTATGCCCATTTGTTAGATCCCCCACCCCGTGCATCTCTCCATTATGTAGTTAGGTGGGAGAGAGACTTAGGTCTCCAGCTAGACCCTGAGGACCAGTCTGATGTTTGGACAGCCACCAAGTCAGCCTCACAGAATATAGTAGCTCTAGAAATGACCTTTCTCCAAACTTAGTGGTATTATAAGTGCTAATTGAATCCTGTAGGAATTAAAGTGCAACTGCGTACTAACTCTGTTTAGTTTCAAAAATGAAAAATATATATGATCGGCATTTAAAACAACTTATGAGTGCCATATAACAATGAGTCAAACTCCAAAAAATTCATATGAAAAGTGTTCATATGGATCATAGTAGATACTGAATCCTTATATAAAAAAAAAGAGAAGCGTGGCCACGTTGCGTGCACCCTTTCCATAGACAGAGACGGCCGGCGGAGATTATATGCATTTGTTTTTACTGCTAAATGTGAGTCGTTTTTTTCATCTAATAAACAAAGGTCTTGTTTAAAACGTATTACACTATGGATGTGTTTTTCCTTATGTATATCCATTAACGGAGTCCATAAAAATGGAACAGTGAAACTCTCCTCAGTGCACCAGCAGCAGCAAGATAGCGACACAGTGGCTCACACTGTGAAGGTCCATCTAGCCCCATAGGGGCATAAGTTCTGGTGAGAGCATTCACATACTATAACACTGAGTGGCGCACCGGGGATGAATGTTTTCCTTTCCACTGAAGATTTGCACTAGTAACTCGAGTTGGCATCATTACCATCTATAACACCAATATTGGATACGTGTAGCGTGTTTCCATGTGTTTCCATGTGACTGTTTTTTTAATTGAAGTTTGACTTAATTCTTTTGCACTTTCTTTGCACCTATTTGCACTGATCACTTTTTATCCTGTATCACGGTTAATCAGGATATCACTGAAGGACATATTTAGTGACTTTATGTGGTTTTGAAAATGTCTTAATGAGATGGTATCTAGTCCCTGCCCAGGTTACTAAATTTCTCCCGCCTTACTCCCCCACTTGCTTTCGAGGCTGCTCAGACAGTGGCACACATCTACATATGTGGTGGAGCTGCCCAACAGCCCAGTTGTTTTGTGCAGATATTCTACATCATATCAAACTTATTTAGCTGTACCCTCGACCTTGATCCAGCCATGGCTATACTCAATCAAAAGCCACTGGCAGTGACTAGACAGCAATTCAAACTACTCTTAGCCCTTGTACACACGGTCAGAGATTTCATTGGAATGTTTCCTATCCGACCGTTTTGTCGGATATTCCGACTGTGTGTGGTCTGCATCGGACTGTTTCCGTCGGAATATCCGACGGACCAATTTTTCCAACTTGCCGGTAAAATTTTCTGACAAAAAGCTCCTATTGAACATACTCCGATCATGTGTAGCCTACTCCGACGGACAAAGTGCCATGCATGCTCAGATCAAATTTCTAGACCAAAGCTATTGGCTACTAGCCTGAACGTAGTCCCGTCGTAACAAAATAACGTCATCACGTTATGTGCAATCGGATTTTCCGACAACTTAGTCCGACGTGTATATGCAACATCACTTCCGGACCTGTTCCGAAATTAATCTGTCGGAATTACTCTGACGGATTTGGTTTTCGGAATCTCTGACCGTGTGTGCAAGGGCTTACAGGTCACCACTGCAGAAAAATAAACTATAGCTAAGGCTTGGAAATCCCCACACCTTAGCTTTGTGGAAACTAAAAACAGAAATGCCAGAGCCATGATCCATGCCAAGGTCGAAGCAATTCTGGTTGTTAAGGTAAAGAAATATGAAAACCTATGAAAACCCTGGGTGGACCATTACCTCCCAGTTGATTTTTGACAGTACACCACTAACTCCATGATTTTTAACAAACTGCTAATCAGAGCCCTTCTGCTAGGGCTCTTCGCCTTCCCAATCCCCACCCCTCGGGACTGGCCCTAATCCCTCCCTTTCTTTTCTCCTATCCTCTGTTCCCTGCTCCTCATTTACAACTCCCCAATTCCCACTAGTTTTCAATTGCTAGTGACCTACTTCTCTAATATTAGGTTACTAGTAGAATTATATTTGACAGGACAACATCCGTGACAATTTATGAAACTCATGGTCCAGTCTTAAAATCCTGATAAGCCCCTTAATTCTGCAGTCTTATTCAACTGAGACCCTAGCATCCTCTTTTTTGTTTCAAACTAGGTTTGTTCGCTTGAGCTGTAATTTGTAAGAGGTTACACAGAATACCGGCCTCCATACTTATCTGGGACTATAATACTGCTACTTATAACCTTCTACATATTGTGGGCAATTAGCTTCATGTAGAGAGTTCTCAGAGAGGTAATCCAGCCACGTGCAAGGTTAAGGGCTTCCTGCCCATGCTTATTTGGTCAGCAAAACAGCAACAGGCAACAATTCCCACGAAGGGGTAGAAAACATAGTCTCAAAGCAAATGTCCATCAAACAAAATGTAAGCCTCCTAGCTAATAAATAGACCTCACTGAGTCTGCTTCAGTCCTACAGGCATGTTTCCTCACAGCCTGCTTTCTATCAGGGATTCTACTCAGGTAAGTCAAAATTATACCCCAGGTGGGGGAGCAAGGTTTGGGCAGTCCTTAACCCCTTGCTGCCTACAGACCTTTCACTGTCACTCATTTCTCTTAAGAACCTCAAGATCCTGCGTGGTAGATTCACCTCATCTATCACTGACATTGGCTGTCTGACACAATATATAAGAATTGAGATGTTGCATGATTCTTTACATACATTCTCTTGCAAACTTTAACCTATTAAGGGCTGCGTCCCTGTCACTGCATTGTAATACAATATATCCTGTCTTATTTTTCCTGCTGATGGGAATTGTCTTTAATGCTCTTTATCTATGTATAATAACTATATTCGTCAATAAAAAAGTTTGAACAAGAAATATAATAGGATGATCATAATCTCAGCAAATATTTAATTTGAGAAGGGTTTGTCTGATGCAGCAAATGAAAAGATGGGGTAAGGTGAACACCTAAATAGGGGAGGGAACATGTGAAATTTTAAATTGGGTACAGAGGTAGGTGCTGAAGGGGATAATGTTATGGACATAGGAGCACATTTAGATAGACCTTAAAGATCACAAAAAATCTCCAATACAGAAACAAAATTAGGGAGTGAGATAACCCCTCTTGCTAAAATTGATGGCAGCTGGGAAGGATGTGGTATGGGGCACACTATTGGAGCTGGTGGTGTTTGCATTTGTCCTGCACCTTGGTGATGGTGAGACTGGTGAGACTGCAGTCCCCTCACCGTTTTTCCTCAATGGCCTCAGCTGGTGACTTCTCAGTACCACCAGTGCTCCCAAACACTCCAGAGACTATGCAACAACCGAGTCAAAACAGTGTCATAGTGTCATACTGTTTTGGAGATGATATTCCTGCAGGATGGGATTCACATGAAGCAAAAGACTCTGGCAGTTCTTCAGGGACACCGAAGATGTGGTTAACTCTATGCCTAGGTTGTACCATGTCACAACCCCGTTAGCCAAATTTTGGCAGGGGGAGTCCACACATCTTGCCAGGCATACGGTATGTCTGGAAGCTGGTGGTGCAGACTTTTCTAATTAGGTATCCTAGCATTCAGGATGTCTTATGGCAGGCCAAAGAGGTATGTAGCCACTAGACAATCATATCCATGATGTGGATATGAAGGTATATGAATATAGGAAGATATGAAGGTCTGCTGCAGCAGGCAACTAAAATGACCATTTGGCTTGCCCATTTGCAAAAGCATGAGCAGCTGGAGTTTAGGCCAGGTGAGCACATCATGGATATGATCATATCCATGATGTGCTCATCTGGCCAAAATCCAGCGGTAGCAAAAACTGCCTGTCAACTACCTGATTCAGGTGCAGCATCTTGTCACCATTTTAAGAGGTGACCAGAAGAGGTGACCAGAAAGATGATGTGCTCACCTGGCCAAAATCCAGCGGTAGCAAAAACTGCCTGTCAACTACCTGATTTAGGTGCAGCATCTTGTCACAATTTTAAGAAGTGACCAGAAAGATGATACGCGATAAGCCAGGATTAGCGCTACAATCCATCTGGTGTTCCTGCTGGAGGCTCAACAGCAGGAGGAAGAAGAGGATACCACCACTAATTAATCACTTCCTGCATAGCTGCACAGCTGAAGGTCTGCTGCAGCAGGCAACTAAAATGACCATTTGGCTTGCCCATTTGCAAAAGCATGAGCAGCTGGAGTTTAGGGCAAATCCTTGCTTTGTCAACAGAACCCACTATGAATTAAATTGCAGCATTAGGGTGTGTTTCTTTCACTGTAAAAAAAATCACAATATTTTGTAGTTTGAACACTTTGACTAGGCTGCATTTTTAACAGGACCCACAAATGATTTGTTTTTAAATCAAGAATCAGCATTATAGTACTGTATATTTATTTTGCAGAAACAAAATCTCCCAAAATATTGCAGTGAGCTTGTGCTCACTGTTATTAGGCTTTTGTTAGGCTGCATTTTCAACAGAACCCACATCAGCTAGCTCATAATAAAAACATAATTACAGTGTATTTATTTACTGAAAATAATCCAGAGCACATGTGTGGCATGGACCTAGATGGATGCCTGAGACGTAGCACTGAGTACAGTGGGAGCATTGGCCAGATCCCCAGGGTCTATACATTCCATACTTATCCCCAATCAATGTGCACCCATGTGGGAACATCTCATGCATGCCTTCTCCCAAGAAGCGGTTATCAAAATCAGCTCAGAAGTCCCTTACTACTCCGGGAGCAGACCAAGTTGTTAAAAAATGCTGCCCACCAACAGCAGCACCCGGATGTGCTGAACAGACTGCTGATTAACAAGAGGCTCCAGGGGAAGATTGTGAGTATTTACTTCACCTGACTAAAACACACTTAGGTTGGAGCCTCACAGCCATGTACAAAAAGCTTGCTCACAAATTCCAAACACAACTGCATAAATTGACCCTGACACAAGAATCAGTGGCTCTAGGCAATAGAACTGATCTCCTTAAGACTAAGCATGACAAGCTTAACCTGGCCTATATGAGGCTCTCTTTGAGAAATTTTTACAGTTACAATCTCATTTGGATGACCTAAACAACAGGAACAGATTAATAATCTGGGGGTATGGGGTGTTTCAGACTCCATCACAGACCTGTTGCCATTGGTTACTAAACTTTTTTGCCCTCTGCTTCCTGACACCCCAGAGTCCCTCTTTGTCTGTGATAGGACCCATAGGGCATATCAACACACCAAATATAAACGTAAATGGGTGAAAATACAGCTTTTTACAGATTCACAGCTACCCTGGAAAAGAGAGGGCAAATAAAAGAAGTCTGCTCTGCCCTGCAAGCCGCATGGATTCGTTACAGATGGGATTTTCCCTTTAAATTGACAATCCCCCACATTAATTCCTGAAGGCAAGGAGATCCTGGTTAAGAATCTGGTTAAGCTGGGCCTTTTGCAGGCAGAAAGCCTTCCTTGGGCCCCATTGACACCCCGTCCATTCCAAATCTGAGCCACACCATTCCCTAGGAGAGACCACAGGTGTTTTGGTCAAGATCAATATGATGTTTCTGCCTGATTTCCTGCTGAGGGCATTTGGCTTTTTTCTACCTGGACCTCTGTAGCTTTTTGAGATAATTTCTTATGGCTTTTTTTTTTCTTACTTGGGAAGCATGCTAAGTTTATCACTCTACACAATCTGCTTCCCATGCTCACATTCATATCCCCCTACTCATTCAACACAATCCTCTAGTGGACAATCAAACTGAAATGTTGACTTGATTTTTGTTTTATTAACTAAGCTGAAAAGTTTTTTTTGTTTTTGCTCCACCAGTCTTCTTTCTAGGATAGGACTGCTGTTGCCCATTTTTTATCCTATACTCGTCTGAGCTGCAGAAACACAGGAAGAATCTGTATTGGACTAATTAGTCCACACATTTTTGGTAATATGTCGAGGGTATTTTCACCTCTGACTCCATTACTGTCTATGGTTATTGCTAATTTTATTTTCTCTATGCTGTATGTTAAGTGTAGCATACTGATTTTTGACAAGATGCATTACTCTTACACCTTTTATGGAGTAATGTAAAACTTTGCTTCACAGATCTGGGTTTATCATTTGGGCACTTACATTTGAAGCAGAAGTCCGGTGGGTTAAAAAAAAAAAAAAATAATCAGCAACTACAAACACTGTAGCTGCTGACTTTTAATAAGGACACTTACCTGTTTAGCAAGCCTGCGATGTCAGCCCCCCGAGGCCGATCCATCCATCGGATCAGGTGCCGGCGCTGCCATCCTAACTAAGGGAAACAGGCAGTTTCCTACTGCGCATGCACAAGTCGTGCAGTGCTTTGTGAATGGCCCTGTGGTTTTTTGGGACACACACATGTCCCAGAAGACAACGGGGCAGTTCGCCGAAGAGGAGGAAGCGAAGGAGCAGTGCCGCGGAATTGGAAGAGGCAGACTAGGAAGACTAGCCATTTCTGGTTAGTAAAAAAACATTTTTTCAAATTTTTTATAGTTTTTTGTAAAATGTTAATGTAATTTTTAATTTTAGGGTGGACCTCCATTTTAATATAGGTGTCCTTCTACTGCCTTTCATCCTCATGGTACACATTTTGCTTTGCTGTCTTGATCAAGGGTATGCTTAGCAGGAATTATCTGCCCATGGAGGCAGTCCAAGCATTTCCTTTTGTGTTAGTAGAGCCCATTAATGATTATTTTGAAAAATGGGATTGAAAATTATGTCACACAATACTAAGGGTTTCAACTCCCTCCATAAGAGGAGGAAAGCTTTTAGCTTTTACAAACACCTTGGGGGCGGATGTTATACTCCTGAGGATACACATTTTTCTGTTAATAATCACCCCCAAGCTTTTGATAGATCATATAGGTAGCATTTTTTCACTACTTATGGATCCAAGGTACATGGAGTGGCTATAGTATTTATAGGGACCCAGACAGCAGGTTTCTCATAGTCCAAAGCTAAAGGCTCCATACAGGGCCAAATTATTAATGTACCAAATGATTCACAAGCTTCCTTTTTTAATGCTTTTATACCATTTTACGCATGTGCTGGTTGAGGGTGACTTTAATTTGGTTGCCCATAGTGGGCTAGACAGAAGTGGATCTTCTAGAACAGCCAGCCCCTCATGAACCTAGAGGTTTTTCTTCCAAAGCTTATCATGGTTCTGCAGAGATTTCAGGACTTTTCTGGTCTTGGGGTCAACGTGTCCAAATATGTAGCTCTACAGGCAGCCTTTGGGTTTTCTTGTTGTGAAAGTTCTTTTCCATATTTAGGAGTCTGCCTAGCCCCCTCTCTGCTTGACCTCTATGCCTCCAACTACCCTAGTGTTTGCTTGGATTAGACTGTTGTTGAGAGCATGGTCTCCCTACCATATTTGCTTTTTGGGCGGAATGTCTGTTTTGCCTAAACTTCTATTTTTTTAGAGCTCTTCCAGTAAATGTTTCAAGAAAGATAAATATCCAGTCGATAGTGAACAAGTCTGTGTGGCAAGACAAGCGGCCCAGACTGAGTAGAGCTATTATGCATAAAAGCCCTAGTTCTAGCTCTATCAAGGAAACAGTAGTGAAAATACACACTAGATGGTACCTTACCCAGGTCAGGACCCATGCTATCTTTCCTGATGTGAGTGACATATGCGTTAGAGCAGGGGTTTAAAACTGGCGGCCCTCCAGCTGTTGTGAATCTACAAGTCCCATGAGGCATTGCAAGGCTAACAGTTACAAGCATGACTCCCAAAGGCAGAGACATGGTGGGACTTGTAGTTTTGCAGCAGCTGGTGGGCCGCCAGTATGTGATCCCCTGCATTAGAGAGTGTTATCTTTCAAGGTTCCTATCTCCACATCTTTTGGAGCTTTAAAGTTTTCCAGCCTATCTGGCAAAAGGCAGCTATTAAAGTGACCCAATCACAGTAATACAGGTTACCCTAACTGCCTCCATGTGCCTATTTTTCACAACTATATCTGAAGTACCTAATCCCTCCCTGAGGCTCACTCATACACTGTTTAGTGCTATCTTCTGGGCTATTACCCTTAACTGGCACTCTCCCTCGGTTTAATTGTCTCAAGTCATGCAAAGGATGGAAGCTATCAAATTCATGGAGAGCATTCACCCTACAATTTTTGATGCCAGGCATATTGCTGGGCATAAATGGGAGAACTGGTCTTCCTATTGATATTCAATGTTGCAATACTGTGGAATGAAATACAATGGATTACCATCTTTGACTCAGAGCTCAATTTTATAATAGCATGCCTACATCCCAAGTCTCTTTCTACATATCTTACTCTGAGCTTTATGTTCTACATAATCAGTGCGACACTTTATTTGTTGTATTATGCTTTTTCCTTAATTCTGTATTCTTTAACAAAATCCATTGAACCATGTTACCAGACATAAAGAACTTTGACAACTATAAACCTTATATGCAGATCATTCTTATTATGATTTTGTATATACACTGTGCTCCAATTAAAATAAAACTATTGTGTACACAGTCTTTGCACACTTTATATAGGCTGCTTTGTTAACAGGACCCACAATTGAAAAACTGTAACTAAACAGCATCTGAACAAAAAACTGTAAACACTCTGTAATCTTTCTCTAATATGCTATGGGACTGTCCAACACACAGTGTGTCTGTGACTCCCCCTGGAAGAAAATAAGAAAACCCTTATGACTGGCCCATCTAAGTCCCCTGACTACAGTTCAGGGGCTGTGAAGTGCATTGTTCGTAATTGGCTGCCATAAATCCAAACAACTGCAACCCTTTGCTGTTTTTTTTTTTTTACCACAAACAGCTTGGGTTTGGGCCTAACTCATGCTCAACACCAAGCCAAAAATCACCCTGACTGAGTATACTTTGGTATTCAAGGCAATGTTTTTTAAGTGAGCAGACATAGTCTTAACAATTGATTATTTACTTGACAGACAGTTGCCATTTGTGTAAGGTTCTGCCATCAGGCAATTAAACCCCAATTCCCATCCTTTTACACTGACATAGAATGGCTAATTACTGTGTTACAAATAAATGAAACCATGAGAATCATAGTGTGCAATATATGTGTTCAGGAATGCATTTATTCTTGCTTTCTGTATCTTTTTTCCTCTATGTTTCTTTACATATGTTTTTCACATTGTCTGATGTAGAAACTGTATAGTTGTCAAAGCAACACAAAATGATCCTGATTTAGGCCAGTCTCCATAATCCAAGCAGTTAATGCATGTACACTGATCATCTATCAGCATCAATCTTCACAAACCTGTTCACTATTTGAGTTATCTGCAATAAGTAAACATTTAATATTGGTGGAGTTGCAAAACACATGGCTTGCATTGAAATAGTGAGAAACATAATGAGAAACTTTTGAAAGCACACCATTTCAGCAAGGGTGGTTGATATTGGGGGGGGGGTAAGAGTGAGTACTGGCTGTTCTCTTAAAAAAAATGAATCCTTGCAATGTATATTATCATATATAGCAAGCCTGAAACAGCTAAGAAGTTTCAAACAATCACCAATAAGATTCCTTCTACTGTGAATGTTTTCCGTAATGCAGGAGGCAGAGGTAAAGAAAGAGGAAAAGAGTGCAGGCTTCAGGAACTAGACAGTCTTTAATGGAGAGTGACAGTAGTTTATTGATTGCTTTAACCCATTACAATTAGTTTCCAGTGTAATGGGAGTAATAATTTTATATAATGGAGAAGAGAGAATGATTAATGTATAGAATAAACAATGTGAATGACAAGGGCAGAAGTGCAGCTAACATCACAAGACTCATCTGCCAATCTGTCATGACCCTTATTTATCCTGTGCATTGTGGTCATATTTTTTTTTTTATGGCATTACATTTTAAAGAGAACCTGTTGGTTTTACAAATATGTTTCAGTTTTTATCTTCTATACCTTTTTTCTTTGGCCCTCCTCATACCTCATGAGACTTTTATGGTCATGGGTGAGTAGTTAGGATTCATTCGTTTGAGAAAGGATTATAGAAACAAAGGAAGCTGAGGGACCAACATCTGTTGCACAAGGCTTTGTGGGTCTTCCAAAGCACAGAAACAGAGATGACTGCACATGATTTTTAGTATACATAACTGTGAATCAACAGAATTATCCTCTTGTAATTTTCTATTTGAATTTTACCTGACTGATGATAAGCGTAATTTTGATGTGTGTTACTTCAAAACACAAAGCCTACAAATAAAAAAGAGAGAAAGCCACCCAGCTTTAAAAAATACTGCAACGGGGAATCAATCAATATTTTTTTTTATGTTTTTAATATATCATTATTATCAGTTAATTTCCTATTAAAGGGAATATGTCATATGACAAAATATTTGCAGAGCTGTGTGTCTGAATGACACTGCCACGGAGGGGGGGTGGGGTGGCAGCGGGCGACGGCTTCAGCACTGGAAACATGTTACATGTTCCACCCTAAAATCATGTGTAACATGTAACATGTTAACAAAGGTGACCTTACACTTTAAATTAGGAAGTTCATGAGAGGAGCAAATAATTCAAGGTTCACTAGAATAAAAATAGATGGCAGACGCAGGAGAGGTTGTGGCTTCAGATTCCAGTCCTGACAAAAGCAGTTTAAACCTAAAGAACACAAAAAGGAAATATCATTAATAAATAAATGATCACAAAGTGCACGAGTTATCTGACTGTACAACCAAGTGCTATTCTGATTGCAAATGTTCACCAGTCCTTTCCAGTGATGCCTTAATGTGAAAGACACTCTTCAATAGTGCCACACCAGTGCACATGTGTTTCTCCACCTCCCAACAGACACTCACAGAATCTAAATGCCTCTCTTATCACAGATTGGCAAATGAACACTAATAACTAAGTAAATTTTTTTAATTTTATTAACTAGGGGATTATGCTTTTGTATGATTGCTTGTGGCATTTTGTCATGGACCTCTGTACTGTTGCCATGTGATAAACAGAGAATTGGAAAAGAAAAAGAAGATTCCATGAATGCCTGTCTGTTGGGAGCTGGAGAAACACAAGTGTACTGGTGTGACACTACTGAACAGTGTCTTTCACATGAAAGCATCACTACAAATTTGTTTTTAACCACTTGGGATCCGCGCTATTGCCAAATGACGGCATTAGCGCGGACCTACTTTTCCGGGACGACGTCTATTGACGTCGTCCCGTGCACGAGCGGCCTGCGCGCCCCCTGAGGGGCGCGCGCGGCGCGCTCTGTGATCGGCGAGTCCATGAGACTCGCCTGATCACCGATCCGTGCAAGGGGTCGATCCCGACCCCTTATCACGTGATCAGCTGTCAGCCAATGACAGCTGTTAATGTGATAGAACGGAGCCGGTAAACGGCTATTATTCCTCCTCGCGCTGACAGCGCGAGGAGAAAAAAAAAAAGCCGATCACCGGCAGCCGTGATCGGGACATCAGTCCCGATCACGGCCAGCAATACAAGTGACCACCTGCCCCCTGCCAGTGCCCACCTGCCCCCTGCAGTGCCATCCTGAATAAAAGTAAGTGCCCCCCGTCAGTGCCACCCAGCAGTGCCCATAGTGCCCACAGTGCCACCCACAGTGCCACCCACAGTGCCACCCACAGTGCCACCCACAGTGCCACCCAGCAGTGCCACCCACAGTGCCACCCACAGTGCCCACAATCTGCCTCAAAGGTGCTGCACCCCAGTGCCGCCCATCAGTGCCCAGCAGTGCCGCCCATCAGTGCCCAGCAGTGCCGCCCATCAGTGCCCAGCAGTGCCACCTATCAGAGCCACCTATCAGTGCCACCTATCAGTGCCCATCAGTCCCATCTATCAGTGGTACCTATCAGTGCCCATCCGTGCCACCCATCTGTGCCACTTATCCGTGCCACCCATCTGTGCCATCTTATCTGTGCCCATCTTTGCCCATCAGTGCCGCCTTATCTGTGCCCATCGGTGCCGCCTTATCTGTGCCTATTAGTGCCGCCTTAACTATGCCTATCAGTGCCCACCAGTGCAGCCTATCAGTGCCCACCAATGCAGCCCATCAGTGCCCACCAATGCAGCCTATCAGTGCCGCCTAATCAGCGCACTTCAATGAAGGAGAAAAATGACCCGTTTGCAAAATTTTATAACAAACTATTAAAACATGATTTTTTTTTTTTTTTTGCATCTTTTTTTGTTTGTTTAGCAAAAAATAAAACTCCGAGCTGTGACTAAATACCACCAAAAGAAAGCTCTATTTGTGGGAAAAAAATGATAAAAATTTCATTTGGGTACAGTGTTGTATGACCGCGCAATTGTCATTCAAAGTGCATCAGCGCTGAAAGCTGAAAATTGGTCTGGGACTGAGGGGGGTTTAAGTGCCCAGTAAGCAAGTGGTTAAGGACTGGTGAACATTTATAATCAGAGTGACACTTGATTGTACAGTCAAAAATGTATTTCTGCACTGAACACTCGGTGATCATATATTTATTATATTACTATTGCAATTTTTTTGTACTTTATGTTTAATTGATTGATTTTTGCACAGCGCTGCACTTGAATTCATATTTAATACAAATTTATTTGTATTAATTGTGAGGAATATTTAATGCAGCAGCAGTGGTATGTATAATGCTTTTAAAAGCACATATAATCACAGTTTTGTTGATAAACAAAGTCACGTCAACAAACATAGCTTTGTTTAGCTACAAACCATTTATCCCCATGTCAGTATCAGTGCTGACAGGGGGTCATATGGCTTTGTTGATAAACAAAACCATTCATTACCAGCTCAGCACCAGTGCCGAAAGCTCATCAACATCTCCCCCTATCCACATCACCTGATCTGGCCACTCCCTCGGTGTAGTTGGTACTTGACAGTCAGTTTGTCAGCTGGTCCCCCTCTGTGTATAAGAAGGGGTTGTCATTGTTCCTGATACATTGAATGGAACCAGTCATTGATGGAACCTTGCAGATTACCCTACTACATAAAGAGGGTAGAAGGATTTCACACTCTCCAGGTAATTATTGGTAAGCCAATAATAAGAAAAGATGGAATATATCTTTAATACACCTATTTTCCTTCATTGCACTGGGTCAGTGTGCTTTTTTGTTTGTGCCTTAAGAACCCAAAAATATCTGGGATTTACTTTACTCTTGGCTCACATTTGGATGGCCTAAAGTTGTCAAAATGTTTTTGTGCACAACTTTTGTTTTACTTTTATTATATGCATGGCTATAATCGTGACTCTGTAAAAAAAAAAAAAATCACAATGTTTAAAATAATATTTTGTACATTAAATTACATTTAAAAGACAGATTTACCTTTAGTTACATTAAAGAAAGGAAGGTATTCTGTCGCTCCAATTTTTGTAATGTCTTATTAGGATGGTGCAATATAAGCCTAAATGGCTCATTAAAGCCAGTCACTATTTATTTGCAGGTGAGAAGGCAACCATTCTCAGAGGGTGTCCATTACCTCAGTATACAAGCAAAAAAACAACAGGAAGGGGGGTTTTGGAGGCGCCAATTCCAGTAGTTCTATCACATAAATATATGGGTTTTTTTTTAAACTTACTGGTTTGCAGGTTCATAAAGTGGTGATGTCCATCAAAGGTTAAAAAATCCAATCCTGGAGTGTGTTGGTGATAGGGTGCAGGCTCCGCTGGCAGTGCTTTTGCTTTAAGGATGTTAGTCCTGGTTGTTTTAGCAACTAGTCCGTGTTGTACATGGTGTGGGAAGCTCCATGTTGACCACCCTGGAACGCAGAAGTGGAAGTCATGTCAGCAGTGCTCAGCAGGCATCCAGACACAGAGTGTATAATGTACAGGCTACGTGCTCGGGGCTCACAGCTCCTTCTACTGGCCTCCAGAGGCCCCCAGTCCATACCAGGCCCTTCAGGTCTAGTATGGATTTTAAGAGGAAACCTATGCCAAAATTAAAAAAGAAACGGCGTGAGGTCCCCCCAAAATCCATACCAGACCCTTGTCCAAGCATGCAGCCTGGTAGTTCAGAAAAGGGGGGGGTGAGCGAGCGCCCCCCCCCCCCTATTGAACCATACAAGGCCACATGCCCTTAGCATGGGGGAGTGCTTCAGGGTGTGGGGGCTATGCCCCTTCATGCCCCAAAGCACCTTGCCTCCATGTTAATGGGGACAAGGGTATCTTCCCCTCAACCCTGGGCTGTGGGTGTGGGGGTCTGCAGGCAGGGGGCTTATCAGAATCGGGAAGCCCCCCCTTTAACAAGGGGGCTCCCTAGATCCCGGCCCCCTCCCTATGTGAATGAGTATGGTCTACCTGTTCACCAAAAAAGTGTCAAAAAGTAATAAAAACACAGAGACAGTTTTGATACTTTGATTATTAAAAAATAAAACAAGAGTGTCCCCCCTTATCATAAATTACAACACCCACCACACCCAAAAAACACTATGCACTCATTGTCGGCAGACTGCTGAATGCCTTTTCTGCTGTTTAACACTTCTTATATAGGTAGGGCGGAGCCACCTGGTGACGTAACCTTGTGGCATTGCCCTGGACCCAGCAGCAGACCCGAAGGGTTTAGTATGGACTGGGAGGGACCCCACAGCATTTTTTCCTTAATTTTTTTAAATAACTGGGTGCCGGCAATTGCAAACGTGAGTCAATTTAAATGGGGTTTATCTTGATTTTTTTTTTTATTTCATTTTTGCTGCAGCATGTTTTTATGCTACAGATGCATCACTTTGGGGGCAGACTAAGGGCACCCCATCACTATATTTAAAAGATTTTTAAATTGTTTTATTGTTGCACATTAAGTATCATTAAAATCGCTGCTCCTTTAAAAAGTATCGTTTTATGGAAAAAAAAAATTGCATTGATACATGTCCCCCGAGGCAGTTCCTGTACCTCCATACACTTTTTTATGGCCAATTACTTGCATATAAGCCTTCTAAATGGGAACTTTTGATTTGTAAAGTTCGGCTCCAATGGTTGGCTGTTTGGGTCAGAACTTTTTCTCTGTTTGGGAGTTCTAGTGCAAACTGAACAGGGGGGTGTTTGGTTCATCTCTAGTGAGCCCTTCCTGAAATTACTGTGTATATCTGCTGGTTCTAGCAGCAGATATGAACAGAATGAGAGCAAGAAGATGTTTTGATGCTTATTATGTACTGGCTTGCTTTGTCTTTTCTTTTTTCCTGTATGAATTTATTTTAAGCAATTACTTTTAAAAATCTCAGGTATTTGTATGTCATCACTCCCATCACACAACAAAAATGAGGGGTGCATTACTCAATTAACCTTTTTCTGTCTGTCCACATACACAACAGATCACAGATCAGGATACGGTGCTGCTTTAATTGGCGCAGTACCATGTGATGGCTGTGATCACAGTGATCACATTAACTGTAGTAAACAAAGACTGTCATTCATACAGCTGTTGTTTACTACTATGATTGGTCACAGTGATCACATTGTACAGGACCAATCACAGTGGCTCTGCACTATGATCACTCTGGCCAATCACAGCGATCACAGTAGTAAGCAAAGAGTGTGTGAACGGCAGTCTTTGAATTAATGGTGTTAGGGTATTGATTGCGTGGCGTGAGGTCCCCCCCCAGAATCCATACCAGACCCTTATCCGAGCATGCAGCACGGCAGGTCAGGAAGGGTGGACAGGCGAGGGAGAACCCCTCCATCCTGAACTATACCAGATCACATGCCCTCTACATGTGAGGGGGATGCATCGGGGTGGGGGGCTCAGCTTCCATTCAGAGGGAAGGCAGATCTAGGTTTTGAAAGGACATACCTGGCAACCAGCTTCAATTCACAATTGTTCGGCACTCTGATGGCTGATCAGCTGACTTCTGTGTCCCAACCATGTCACTTACGGTGACTTGTGTCCCTTCATCTGGATCTCTTAACACACCAATGGTCCCCTGGCACACCCCTCCATCTGGAAATAAGGAAAAATAAACTGCGCTTGAGTGAAACAAAACAAAAAAAATAAATAATAATCTATAAAGAAAGCAGCAGCAATAAGTGAGATACACACACCTAACAACAATAAGGAAATACAAAAAGCTGCGCCAACAAGAAAATAATCTATACGTTAACTATCCAAAATAAAATGAAGATTATAAATAGTTTGATATATTCAAAACTTATGGCTAAAAAATGACAATTAATATGAATTCATAATTAAAGAGTTCATGAAAGAGTCCATAGATAATCCACAGTTGCGATCCTATGTAAAAACACCACGGTGGTTACACACACTCAAAATGCGCACAAGTGCCCGTCACCTTATAGTGTGTGCGCTTACCAGATGGAAGCTTAATTAAAGCGTTGTAAATATATCCTCAATCTCCTCAGAATACTCCTCCTTTTAATGGATCAGCTCACCGTAATGAAAAGCAGTATTCACATATACACATCTTATTCCACGATCCCAAAAATTAAGGTTAAATTAGATGAGTTCAGTATGTGGTGAAAATCATGAATGCTGGGAACCAGGAGGCAGGAAACAAGAAGCAGCTGGTCGTGACTTCACACCCCTCCATCTGTGGGTCTGGATCGGGTCACCTGCTGATAATGCTGCTTCACATCCAGTCTTGTTTTATGCTTTTTTAACCTGTTGGAATAAACTTTATCTTCAAATGAATACCTGACCATTGGCTTAACTGAGCTTTGGAACTTCATTTGTTATCAGCCCTGCATATATGTTTTATTGACAGACAGGATTCATGTGCACTATTGTAGGGGTGCCCATTGGTGTGTTGTTTTTTAAACTATGAACATAACTCTTTTTGCCCTTGTGGTCAGGTCTGTGTAATGAATTGTTGGATTCTAGTAGATGACTGTTTGATTTATTTTAGTCTCCTCACGATAACCTGGACAATTACAATATCTTTTATGTATTCTAAACAGTATAAATTTAATAGTAATAAAGAAACAATCCCTGGAAAAATATTTAAAATGAGTAATACATCACTTGTCACAGTGTGCGGCCTCTGAGTCATGCTACTGCTGCTAGGTTTATTGAATGAAATACCAGATTCGTTTTGAAAATCATAACTGTTTTTGATATTATCCACAGTGTAGAATGATTTAGAAATAGTAAGTAGTAGTCATTATATTTTAATTGAAAAGTTGCTGAAGAGTAAACAAGTTAAGGCATTTGAGTTGAGACTTTGGAATGTTTAATTATTAATGACTACACTAAAGTTTGAAATACGATTTCTGATTAATACTGTAAAGCCCCGTACACGTGATCGGAAATCCCACCAGCAAAAGTCCAATGAGAGCTTTTGGTTGCAAATTTGAACCGCGTGTATGCTCCATCTGACTTTTGCTGGCGGAATTTCTCTATTTCCATTTCTCTATTTTTTCGACGGAAAAAGTTCTGATTGGAAAATCCAATTGTCTGGAGCAATGCTGACACACAAAATTCCTATGCATGCTCGGAAACAATTCGACGCATGCTCGGAAGCATTGAACTTCATTTTCTTAGCTCGTCGTAGTGTTGTACGTCACCATGTTCTTGACAGTCGAAAGTTCAGAGAACTTTTGTGTGACTGTATGTATGCAAGCCAAGCTTGAGCGGAATTCCATCAGAAAAACCATCCAAAATTTTTCTGTACCCAAACTACATATTTATCATTTTGTTCACATTACTAGAGCTTTCTTTTGGTGGTATTTAATCAACACTGATTTTTTTTTTAGTTTTTTGCTAAATAAATGAAAATTATTGAATAGTTAAAAAAAAAAGTTTTTCTTAGTTTCCATTAAAAAACTTTGCAAATAAATAACACATTTAGGCCAAAATGTATTCTGATAAATGTATTTTGTGAAAATAACCCAAATCGTTGTATATTACTTAGGCTTTAGGAAAGTTATAGAGTTCACAAACTATGGCATGAATCTGAAAGTTGATTAATCCTGATGTACTGATGGCCTATCTAATTTCTTGAGACCCAAAAATGTCAGGACAGTAGAAATATCCCCCAAATGACCCATTTTTGAAAAGTAGATAGTCCAAGGTTTTTAGTAAGAGGCATAGCAAGTTTTTTGAAGTGGTCATTTTGTTGTCAAAATTTGATGGAAAGTGGAGAATTAAAAAAACAAAACAAAATCACATTTTTTAAAACAGTACTGTGCAGTACAGCATAACTGACAGTATGAAAGAATATTTTTTTTCATATTTTAATTTTTTTTTATTACATTTACATTTTTTATCTTTGTTTCCCCTTTTTGTTAACATGCTGTAACCAGAGCAATATAATATTATCAAAGTAACATTATATTACTCAGGTGAAGTGATCAGTAGTGATGGACAAACTTCTGACGGGACGTTTCACGAACGCGAACTGCGAACGTGCCCAAAAGTTCCCGAATAATGGCAGGCGAACCTTAAAAACCTCCAAGTTATATTTTCAGCCACAAAATACTTACTAGCTGTGCACACATAGTCCCACAACATGAACACTGGCATAACAAAAGTATTAAGGGAATGTGAGATCAACAACGACAAGCATTCTTTTTTTATCTGTGCAATTTTGAAAATTCAGGAACGCATGAAGGCCGTGGAGGAGAGGCAAGGTCAGGCCAGGCTATGAAGGGGTGCAGGAGATGATCAGTGCCACAGTCAGGGCAGTGCAGTCCTGTGCCAGTGTCCCAGTGTGCCAACCTGTGCTTGAGCCCCTCCCTCTGCCCAGCCCTTACCCCCACCTATGCAGGGCTCCACTGCGGTACCAGTCCAGTGCTGATCCTCAGCCATGGTGCTGGCACTGCCTGCTGATTGGCTTCTCCGCTGCTATCTTCCTCACTGTCTGAAACCAGCACCGCAATAGAGACTGAGCACTGACACCAGCACAGTGATAAAGAGCACTGACACCAGCACCGAGATAGAGAACACTGACACCAGCACCGTGATAGAGAGCACTGACACCAGCATCATGATAGAGAGCACTGAGACCACACCAGCACTGAGATAGAGAGCACTGACACCACACCAGCACCGAGATAGAGAGAGAGCACTGACACCAGCACCGAGATAGAGAGAGAGCACTTACACCAGCACCGTGATAGAGAGCACTGACACCAGCACAGAGATAGAGAGCACTGACACCAGCACCGTGATAGAGAGCACTGAGACCACACCAGCACTGAGATAGAGAGCACTGACACCACAGCACCGAGATAGAGAGAGAACACTGACACCACACCAGCACGGCCATAGAGAGCACTGACACCAGCACTGATACCAGCAACTCGCTGAGGGACCCACAAATAGGACACTGCTCAATCTCTTCAAACAGGAGGGTACAGGCATATAGTACGGTGTGCTTTTTTTGTACAAGGAAGTGAGCCAAAGGTATAAAAAAGGTCTGTGTGCTAGATTATATAAATCGTTTATAGAGTTATGCATATACATGGTCTACTGGTCATGTATTGAATTCCTCCGAGATCCATGCCTCATTCATTTTTATAAATGTGAGGTAGTCAACACTGTCGTGAGCTAGGCGAGTGCGCTTATTGGCCCTGGTGCGCTGAACGTCCTTTCGGACAGGACACTGGACGAGGGGCAAGCCAACAGTTCTATTTCAAATTGTGCAAGCTCTGGCCAGAGGTCAAGCCTGCCTACCCAGTAGTCCAGATGTTCATCACTTCTCAGAGCATCCACATCGGCCGTTAACCTGATGTAGTCAGACACCTGTCGGTCTAGGCATTCCCTGATGCTGGATCTGGATGACACCTGTCGATAGGTCGGCTGAAAGAATGATCTCATATCAGAAGTGACCAACGCATCTTCAAACCGCAGGCGCTGTTGGATTGGTAATCACAACTCTTTCTCTGGGAGTGGGAATTCCTCCTCTGCCAGCGCATGCAAAAGCAAAATGCAGCATTTCTCTAAGCAAGGCCTGTAAGTGCTCCATTCTGACAGCCCTCTGTGATGGTGGTAACATTTTCACCATTTTGTGTTTGTACCGGGGGTCTAATTACGTTGCCACCCAGTACTGGTCCTTGACCCTTATGCTTTTTATATGGGGGTTCCTGTTAAAACACTGGAGCATGAAGGCCCCCATTTGCACTAAACTGGAAGCGGTGTGGTGGCCTGGCTCCTCCATCCAGGATAATGTCGTCCTCCTCGTTCTCCTCTCCCCATCCACGGACAACAACAGGGATCCCAGTAAGGTTTAAAGCATGCTCTTCTTGCTCCTCCTCATCTGCCCCGGCACCATCCTCCTCTGACTCCTCTTCAGACTCCTGTTGTTGACTTGTCTCAGATAGAGTAGCCCCCCCTGGGAATTCATCCAGCATTGCAACTTCCTCATGTCCCTGCTCCTCCACGGCTTGATCAATGACATGACACAATGCACTCTCCATAAAGAAGGCATAAGGTACGATGTCACTGATGGCACCATGGCTGCGACTGACCAGTTTGGTGATCTCATCAAATGGCCGCAGAAGTCTGCATGCGTCGCGCATGAGCAGCCACTTGTGCGGTGAAAAAAATCCAAGCTCCGCAGAAACTGTTCTGCTGCACAGTTCGTACAGGTAGTCGTTAACTGCATGTTTCTGCTGGAGCAGCACAATCAAGCATATAGAAGGTTGAGTTCCATCGCGTCGGGCAATCGCAAAAAAGACGTCTGACCGGCAGATTGGGTCGCCACTGAATGTCAGCAAGGCGAGCCATGGCCGTGTAAGATCTTCTGAAATGGGCTGAGATTTTCCTTGCCTGCCGCAAGATGTCCTGGACCCCAGGGTATTTGACAACGAATTGCTGTACGACCAAGTTTAAGACGTGTGCCATGCATGGCACATGTGTAATTTTGCCCTGTTTCAATGCACTAAGCAGATTGGCACCGTTGTCACACACCACTTTACCAACTGTCAAATTGAGCGATGTTAGCCACTGATCTGCCTGTGAACGCAAAGCTGAAAGGAGTGCAGGGCCAGTGTGGCTCTTGGCTTCCAGGCACAACAGACGCAGCACAGCATGGCAACGTCTCACCTGTGATGTCGAATAGGTTCTGGGGATCTTGGGTGGCGCAGCGGAAGAGACGCTAGCAGCGGAAAGGGGGGAGTCAGCCGAGAAGGAGAGGGAGGATGGAGTAGGAGGAGGAGAATAAGAGGCAGACCTGCAGGCAATCCATGGCAGTAAAACCAAATCTACACGGGTGCCATGGGTTACATGCTTGACGGCCATCAGAAGTTTCACCCAGTGGGCAGTAAAAGTTATATACATTCACTGCCCGTGTTTGCTAGACCACGTGTCTGTGGTCAGATTTATCTTGGCACTGACACTGTGTGCCAGAGATACATTTGCTTGCCGCTGAACATGGCCATATAGCTCTGGGATGCCCTTCTGTGAGAAATACTTCCTTCCTGGGACCTTCCATTGTGGTGTTCCAATGGCCACACATTTTCGAAAGGCCTCTGAGTTCACCAGTTTATATGGCAGTAGTTAGCAGGCTATCAGTTCTGACAAGCCAGCGGTTAACCGTTGTGCAAGAGAGTTATCCGGCGTCATCATTTTTTTTACGCTCGAACATTTGGCCCACGGAAGCCTGCCTTTTTCCAGAAAAACGTGAGGACGGCATGATGGAAGGTGGGGTGGAGGACAATTGTGAGGAGAGAGAAGAAGGAGAAGTAGAAGACAAGGCTGGACAGTAAGAGCCTGGAGTGTGGCTTTGTGGGTTCCGTTGCTCCCACTGGGCTTGGTGATGGCAGCTCATGTGCCTTCTTAAGGCGGTCGTCCCTAGGTGAGTGTTGGGCTTACCGGGACTTATGCGTTGACTGCAAAGGCAACACTATTGACAGCAGTGGACACGTTAAAATAAGCCCACACTGCGGAGCCATGTGCCGGCGTCCTGGGAGCACCAGATGTGACTGTACATGGTTGATTCCTCTCTCCTGATACATTAGCAGTCTGGTTTGTCCCTCCTGTGCAATTTAAGTTTCGCCTGCTTCTCCTCCCTATCTGCTGGTCCATATCTCCCTCTGAACTCCCCTCCTCTTTCTCTCTTGTGGGCACCCACGTGACATCACTAGACATGTCATCATCGACGACACCTTCTCCACCGCTATAATTAGAGATCTCAGATTAGCAGCAACACCAGGGACCAACCTCCTTGGGCTGAACTGGGTACCGTCGTCAGACTGCTGAGTGGCGGTTGTTACTACCTCCTCTTCCTGATCCAATGCCAATAATAGCTGCGCATCGGCAATGTCTTGTGATGGATTGGAAAATAATTCATGTGACTCAAGCAGAGGGTATATGGTGGTGGTGGTGTTGGTGGTAGTGTCTTTGGGGGTGCCCATAGCAGAGAGTGAAGAGGGTGCAGATTGAGAGGATGAGGAGGGTGTAGAAGAGTAAGGCTGACTGAGCCACTCAACCAAGTCTGGTACGTCTTTTGATGTAATCGAACGCACCTTCTGCAATTTGCTACTTTGGCTCAAGCCTGTTGCTCCTGCCCTACCCCTACCACCCCTGCGGAAGGGCCTGCCTCTTCCTCTGCCTGTCATTTTTCAAATGACCCTGTGACAAAAGTCTCTAGAGAAGTGCAGTATATGTGGACGAAGGTATATAACACCCCACTTCAATCTGTCCTTTTGGGGGGCCACTGGTCTATCACACCAGTTATAATACTTTTTTCTAATTGCGTTTGTCACTCTTTGTAGTATCTGCAGAACCGCTCAGCAATCACAATGCAGTCACAATGCTGCACAGTGGAAATGCACTATACTATGCTTTCTATATTTGAAAGTATTTTATACGTGTATTACACCCCTATATACTGCCCACCAAATAGTACACCTATACCAGTCCTTATAAGGACCTTTGTGGACCTAGTAGTAGCTAGCTAGTAGCTAGTGAATTGCAGACTGTCCCTGCTCCAAACACCAAACTGTCCCTCCCTACACTGAGAAAAGACAGCTGCAGAATCGGTCAGCACTCAGCAGCAAAGCAGTGCACGATAATATGCTTTCTATATTTGAAAGAAAGTATATTATAAATGTATTACAACCCTATATACTGTACACCTATACCAGACCTTAAAAGGACTTTTGTGGACCTAATAGTAATAGCTAGTGATTAGACTGACTGTCCCTGCCCCACACAGCGTTCTTTCCCTACACTGACAAAAGACAGAATGTAAAATGGCCGCCAGATCAGGTCTATTTATAAGATAGAGGGTATGTCCATGTGCTGAAATGTCTCAATTGGCTGTCCTGTACTCCATGATGGATGTGTCATGGATCAAAGTTCTTCACAATGTAAACAAATATGTCCGCCGCACAAACAGCGACAGAAGTCCGCCGTTTTGGCGAATCACGAATGAGCAAAGTTTGCCGCGAACTGACCGCCGGGCAAACTGCAAGGCCATCTCTAGTGATCAGTATTTTTTTTTCAACAATACGATTGCTTATAGCAGTGAATTACATTGCTGTAAGCGAGCATTTTACTTAAAGAGGAAGTAAACCCTGATGAGTTTACTTCCTCTTTTTTTCCCTGCAAATGTAAAGCATAATGGACTACTATGCATCGCATAGTAGCCCATTATGTGTCACTTACCTGACACAGGAGCCAGCGAAGTCGCCGCTGTCCCCTGTAGTCCGCCGCATCCATCTTGCTGGTGGCGTCTCGCAGCTCCCCCGCTGTCATTCGGCGAAGCCGCGATGACGTCACTCCTGCGCATGCGCACGGGAGTCGACAAATGCGGCAGCTACATTCTTGGAACTGCCGCGCTCAGTGCGCCTGCGCACCGCTGTCTACAGTGCATGCGCCGTAGACAGCGGTGCCCGTTTTCGGGCAAATATCTCCTAAACCATATAGGCTTAGGAGATATTGCTTGGACCTACAGGTAAGCCTTAATCTAGGCTTACCTGTAGGTCAAAGTGGTTTGTAAGGGTTTACAACCACTTTAATGAAACTGATTAACCACTTCAGCCCTGGAAGATTTGGATGCTGAATGACTGAGCCATTTTTTGCGAATTGGCACTGCGTCCCTTTAACGGACAATTGCACGGTCGTGCGACGCTGCACCCAAACAAAATTGATGTCCCAAATAGAGCTTTCCTTTCGTAGTATTTGATCACCTATGCATCTTTTATTTTTACTCTATAAACAAAAAAAGTGTGTCAATTCTGGAAAAAAACACAATATTTTGTACTTTTTGTTGTAATAAATATCCCCATTTTTTTTAAAAAAAAAGCAAATTTTTTCTCAATTCTTCAGGTGGATATGTATTCTTCTACATATTTTTGGTAAAAAAAAAATCACAATAAGCGTATATTGATTGGTTTGCACAAAAGTTATAGCGTCTACAAAATAGGGAATGGATTTATTGCATTTTTTTTTTGCTAGTAAAGGCGCCATTCTGCAATATTTATCTGGAATGTGACATTAAGACGGACACATCAGATCATTTTGACACATTTTTGGGACCATTGGCATTTATACAGTGATCAGTGCTATAAAAATGCACTGATTACTGTAAAAATGTCCCTGGCAAGTTAGGGGTTAACGCTAAGGGGCGATCAAGGGGTTAACTGTGTTCCCTGTGTGTGCTTCTAACTGTAGGGAGAGGGGACTGACCTAGAGGAAATGACAGATTGTGGTTCCTAACTATTAGGAACTCACGATCTGTCACTCCTCACAGAACAGCAGTGCACCCATCCCGAGAGCAGGCGTATAGCTTGCAGGATCAGTATAGCAAAAACAGCTAGTCTCTTGGCTTCCATTAGCATTGGGGTTGATCTACTAAACCTGAAAAGGGCAAAATCTGGTGCAGTTTTGCATATAAACCAATCAGCTTCCAGGTTTTATTGTGAAAGCTTAATTGAACAAGCTGAAGTTAGAAGCTGACTGACGACCATCTGCACCAGATTTTGTACTCTCCACTTTTAGTAAGTCAACCCCACTTTGTTATTAACCCGTTCCCGCCCAGCCTATAACAAAATGATGCATGGATAGTACATAGTAGTTTTTTTTCAAAAAAAAAAAAAGGTAGTGCGTACCCGGCTTAAGGACTGGCTATGATATTAAGATGTAATAATGAGATTTGCAGCACAGTACAGACAGGGTTAACTATAGCAAACACAGATCCACATCCCCCTCATAAAAAAAGAGATCTAAAGCCTCATACACACGATCGGACTTTGTACAAAAATTCACGAGAAAGTTTATACAAAGGGCTTCGGCCGAGAACTTGTACTGCATACACACAGCAGGACTTTTTCAGCCAACTTTCACCAAATCACATGGTTTCTCTGCTCTTTACCGCCACCTTTGGTCAACTTCTGCATTGTTGTCTGATCTTTTGCATTGGTTCTGAGCATGCGTGTTTGTACTTTGCACAAAAGTCCTATGGTTTTCTGTACACACGATCAGACTTTGCTCCATCGGACTTTTGTTGCCAGAAAGTTTGTCCGTTCGCGCAGCCAACAAAAGTCAGATAAAAAGCGAAAAAGTTTGTCCGATGAAGCATAGACACGGTCGGATGTTGCTCCAAAACAGCTAATTTGCATGTTTGTTGTCAAAAAGTCTGATCGTGTGTATGGGCCTTAAGTATGATTTTTCAGTGCTGGAATGCCCATTGTCCCAATTTGACAAAAGTTTAAAATACACTTTAACCAGTTCCCATCCGCGCTATAGCTGAATGAGGACTACAATGTGGACCTATATTGCTGGGAGGCCATCAATAGATATCCTCCCCTTTCCTCGCTCCCCGAGAGCCCCCATGAA
Source organism: Lithobates pipiens (assembly GCF_037356315.1). Classification (NCBI taxonomy): domain Eukaryota; kingdom Metazoa; phylum Chordata; class Amphibia; order Anura; family Ranidae; genus Lithobates; species Lithobates pipiens. Next base: position 163,926,694 of record NW_027507903.1, on the reverse strand, counting down.
CGTGCATCGGGGAAAATCTGTGCTGGCCCTTGGACACAGCCAGTCACAGATTGCGGTAAATGGCCATTTACAGCTGCCATTTGCTATGCAATCGGTGTGGCCAATGAGAGATGATCTGAAATGTCGGACAATTTTGACACATTTTTGGGATCATTGGCATTAATACAACGATCAATGCTAGAAAATTGCACTGATTACTGTAAAAATGTCACTGACAGTGAAGGGATTAACCACTAGGGGGTGGGGAGAGGTTAAGTGTGTCCTGGGGGAGGGTTTCTAACTGTCTGGGGATGGGCTGCATGTGACATGACACTGATCGCTGTTCCCGATGACAGGGAGGAGACAATCAGTGTCCTGTCACTAGGCAGAATGGGGAGATGCTGTTTACATCGGCATCTCCCCATTCTTCAGCTCCGTGACACAATCGCAGGTATCCCAGTGGTGATCGAGTTAATGTACCTGAAAAGCCCTCCCAACACTGAAGAGGCCTATGGCTGCTATGTAGCTTCTAAATTGCAGCAAATGGAGGAGGGCCAATGCCTCAGGTGTGAGAAAATTGAGGCCATTCAGAAGGGGTTGAGTATCCAAAAAAGTGATAACATACACTTATGTATGGGCGCCCATCTTCCAAGGCCATATATATGAGCAAGCCCCTCAAGCCCCTACTCCTCCTCCTCCTGCCATAAGTCCACCACCAGAGGCACAGCCTCCAAGAAAGGCTGCACGGAAGTGCGGAGGGAAGGATGCAGCGAAGAGAAGAAAGTGATGGCCTGGGTTCAGTCTGGTCTGACAGAAGACACAGGCTGTTGTAGTACCACAGCCTGGGGACATATATGTCATCTGCTGCTGCTCATAATCTCTGTGAGTCCTAGACCAGATTGTGCTCCCCATTATATGGACTTCTCAAGCTACCAATTTTATTTTACAAATAGTTGATGTGTGGGGTAGAAAGGCTTCGCAAATTCCAGCAGTTTCTCCAGCGTTGCCTTCTTTATTTTATCGGTCAGAATAAATGGAGATTTATTTTTTAGAAAATACTTGACTATGTGTTTTTCTTCTATTAGACCGGTACATTTAAAAAATACAATGTCAAATTAACAAAGGACACCAACCAACCTCCTTGAGCTTTAAAAAGACAAGATAATAAGGTTGTTGTGTAAACTTGACACGGAAGAAAATGATGAAGATGACTAGAAAATAATAATTAAAAAAATGTCTTGATTAAAAAAAAAAAACACTTAAAAAAAATCCAAAATACAAACATTATTATGGAGATCTGGCTTTAAAAACAAAAAATATTATTCATGAGATTAGGAGAAATAATAAAGAAATAAGTTTGTGAGAACTCTGTGTGAATATGAGCAGCAAAACAACTTAATTCTTCTAGTACTGTAAAGAAGAAGAGAATGTGCTGCATTAAACTATTAAAACAAATTCAGCATGACGAATGTGCTATGTCCATTACGAACGGTAGTTTTACCAGACCAATTGCTTCAGTCTCGTAGATGAATCTGAGCATGCGTGAGTTTTTGCATGACGGAATTGACGGAATTGCATAGACAGAAACGGTTTTCGGATAGGAACTTTTTCCGACTGAAAAATTGAGAACATCCTCTCAATCTTTTGTTGGCCGAAATTCTGATGGAGCATACACACAATCACATTTTCCAACCAAAAGCTCTCTTCGGTGTTTTGCTGTCTGAATTTCTGATCGTGTGGACAATGCATTAGATGCATCATTTATGCTCCTAGTACACCTGATGGTGCTCCCTGCATGTTGGGCCTCTGCCTGTGGCCAGGCAGTGAAATAGTGAAAAAATCCCACATATGTGGTATTGTCATACTCAGGAGGAGTAGTAGAATGTATTTTGGGGTGTCATTTGTGGTATGCACATGCCATGTGAGAGAAATAAGCTATTACAATGACAATTTCGTGAAAAAAAAATAATTTGCAAAGAATTGGGGGAAAAAATGACAACTTCAAAAAACTCACCATGCCTCTTACTAAATACATTGGGATGTCTACTTTCCAAAAAGGGGTCATTTGAGGGGCATTTGCACTTTCCTTGCTTGTTAGGCCGCGTACACACGGGTGGATTGTCTGCCCAACTAAGTTCGTCAGACAATCCGACAGACAGTCCGTCCAAATTTTGAATGAAAGGACTTGACCACACACGATGAACAGACAGTCCGCTGAAAACTTGCGCGATGACGTGTACAGCACGTACGACGGGACTAGAAAAATGAAGTCCAATACACTGCAATGCAACCTTTGGCCGTGTAAATCCTTTCTGAGCATGCACCATACTTAGTCCGTCCAACTTGCCTACACACGAGCGGACTGTCCGCTGAAACCAAGTTTGGACGGACAAAATTACGGAAATTCCGAAAGACAAAGTCCGTCAGACTGTCCGCTGAAAAAGTCCGCTGAAGCCCACACACGAGCGGATTGTCCGCTGAAACACGGTTCAGCGGACTAAGTTGGGCAGACAATCCGCCCGTGTGTACGCGGCCTTAGGCTCTCAGTCCGCCAGTACATCAGATCAGTACATCCCCCATTACATCAGATGTGATAATTGTTTTATGATTTGCACCATAGCTTGTAGACTCTATAACTTTCACACAGACCACATAATATCCACTAATTTGGATTATTTTTACCAAAGATATGTAGCAGTATACATTTTTGCCAAAATGTATGAAGAAAAATTACTAATTTGTGGTATTTTATAACAGAAACAAAGAAAAATGTGTTGTTTTCAAAATTTTAGTTGTATGAATGGCACAAAAAAATTAAAACCAAAAGAAAACTCTATTTGTATCAATAGAAGGAGAAAAATATAATTTGGGTACAGTGCATGACTGAGTAATCTTCATTCAAAGTGTGAGAGAGCTAGATTCACACCTATGCATTTTTAGTGCTTTTTTCATTTTGCAGATTTGGACTACAGTCCATTCACCATGGTTTCCTATGGAACACCTTCTGTAGTGCAAATCTGCAAAATGTAAAAAGTACTAAAAATACATAGCTTTGAATCCAGCCTAAGTGCCCAATAAGCAAGTGGTTAAATTACAAGGTTTCAATATAGCTCAAATCTCTTCAGTGAGAACAAAAATGCATGCATTATCATTTAGGAGTAAAATTCCAACATGGACAAATTAAAGTAATACAGTATATCTAAGGACCAGACAACTCAGTTGATTCTGTTGATTACAAAGCAGCAGCAATGCGGGGGAAGATTAGCTCTAAACCCAGAATTTGCTATATCTGGTCTCCCAAGGTACACAAAACATGGAAATTCATGGAAATGCAATTATTTTAGTAAATATAAACGGCTAAATATCTTTTCTAATCAGCAGTATATAGCAGTCTTGTGACTTCTATCAGTGTCCAGCTGAGCACTGGTTAAAGCTTGTAGGAGGAGTTTTCATTCTTCCCTGATTGTCCTATGATTCTGCAGGACCCCTGACCCTCTGGACTGTGCTCTCTAGTAATACATATCAAACTGAGCATGTGCAGAGTGCCTTCTAGGGCTCTGTTCTATCAGCAGATAGATTGGGGACAGTAAAAAAATGGGAGGACCAGAGAAGATGGGATCAAGCAGTCTTTTTACACCCCTACACACCAGTAGTTTTTTTTTGTTTAACTCAGCAGGAATGAAAAAATACAAAAAAAAACTGACAGCTCAGTAGGAGCCCCTGTATTAACTATCCAATATTAATACAGCGATCTCCCCTGCTGTGCTATTGTGCTCTGACAGGGGGACGGGCCCCTCACCAGAACACTCTGGTCAGCACTCTCAGTCATTGGCTGAGAATGCTGACTGGGAGCCAGTTGGCAGGCCTGTGTCAGTCATGCTCCTTCGACAGAAACTGGCCAAACAGACGGCTTCTGTAGGACCGACTCCAGTACATACGGTGTACATTCAGCCCATGTGTACTAGGCTTTAGGTTCCGCAGTGAGTATAACAAGCATGCTTTACTGCATATACAGACTGATTTTACTGTTGTGGGTTTAGTAACACTTTAAATGGGTTTTACAGAGTGAATGAATGAATGAATGAAATACTTGTATAGCGCACAATGCAAACTGAATCGCCTCTAGAGTGGCAAAATGCTGTGCCAATGGTGCCTTATAGTCTTCAATGAAAGCAAATGTGCCAGTATGAATATGCACAGAGCAAAAACAGAGTATCTGAACCCTATCAGAAGAAGCTTTTCTGAATAAAGACTGTCAGGATTACCTGGATGTTTTCAAGATTAAAAACTATTTTTAAAATTGCATAAACATGTTTAAATTATATAAGAAATGTAGCGATTTGGTTTACATATACCTTAAGTGTTATATAGCTACATGTTGCTTATAAGACTGTCGCTCGAACAATATGTATGTGCAATTAATGCAAAACTGCAAAAAAGTGATGATGGCAGCTGTACATTACCTCTACTGCAATGTGGCTTTGTCTCTCCTAAACAAAAGCTGCTTCATTATCATTCCGCTCCACAAAAGGAAATCTATTTAATTAAACAGTGCCTCCCTAAAATAAACCTGTCACCTAAATATGTAGCTTATTTGATGGAAGTAATTACCCAGCTGATACATTGTGACAAGTAAATTACTTTAAATAAATAATTAAAAATATATCACTTACTCCATTCACAGTAGCAATAGCAAAAAGTTTATTTAGTCTTTACACTAAAACTGCATCAACAGCGTTGTAAAACCATAACGCTTCCGTATCATCTGAAGAAATAATAAAGCTTGTCTACCTAATGAACTGTAACCTTTAAAGTCGCCCACTGTAATTATGTCTAGCACACAACCAGCTACAATTTTTTTCCATTGGTGTGGTCTGTCAGGAGTTTCAAGAACATGCTTATACGAATGCCTGGTTTTGATATTCAGGGTCCTTTATGGGCATGACCAGATTCCAGTGATGTCATACCCTATTAGGCTAATAGCATGTCCATTGAATACTAATAAATGATCTGTGTTTGCAAAGGACTTAGCAATTCAGGAATTCTGAAAGAATAATTAGCAGCACTAGTGTTAACGTGTGTGAGGGCTCTGTGTTAAATATGTTTTTGACTTTTATTTAAGAGAATGAATCACAGATTTAAAATCCATGCAGACAGTCTCCCCAATGGGAATAGTTTTCAACATAAGATTTAATATGTTTTCATGTCAAGCAATGTCAGGTAATACCCAAGATACTAAAAAATACTTTCTATAAAATCTTAAGGTATTAAGGCACCCATAGTTTTTATATAGTTTTTTTGTTTTTGGTCAAGTCAGGTGTGTAGTACAGCGCTAACTGTAATGTAATGTTTATCCCATGAATATTGCTTCATAATGCAACTGCTTCAACAGCTCCATACTGTCAGGGGTGGGCTCAGCCCTTCCTTCTCTGGCCCCTCAGCTGTTGGTTAATTGCCAGCTCCTATCTCTCCACAGTTACTAAGCTGTTGATGATATCCTGCTCTTCAAGCCTGCGTACTTAAGCCGGCCAGTCCAGAGGATCACCGCCTTCACCTTGGTCGACATCACAGAAACAGAAACTCCTGTGATCCTGTTCAAGACTTACTTTACTGACATCCCTTCTGGCTCCAGATCCCGCTTGCTGTTCCACTACATTGCTCCCTGACTTCTGGCTTGGCTGACTATCCATTTTGGTTACAGAACTTTGGCTATGTTTTGACTAAATTTGTTCTTTGTACTTTTATTATTAAACAAGTGTGATTTAAGTGTACTTCTGTCTTGGCCTGATTTCATGGTTTCTGACAGTAGACGAAGGCCATGAATTTAGAAGATGCAGTCAATCCACTTGTTGGTAATATTTTTCCCTAATTGGATGAACTGGATCACTGTATCGATCAGTTTGCCATGGCCTTACAAATGCAAAACATTTGTAATGAATTACTAAGTTGCACGGCTCACATGGAATCTCCCACTGTGGCCGTCCCGGTACAACCTATGTTGCAAGCCAACCCTGCTGCTGCTCCAGTCTCTATACAGGCACCCAACTCGAGTACTACCTCTGTAAGAGGTACAGTGCCTTGCGAAAGTATTCGGCCCCCTTGAACTTTTCAACCTTTTGCCACATTTCAGGCTTCAAACATAAAGATATAACATTTTTATTTTTTTGTGAAGAATCACCAACAAGTGGGACACAACTGTGAAGTGGAACGAAATCTATTGGATAATTTAAACTTTTTTAGCAAATAAAAAACTGAAAAGTGGTGCGTGCAAAATTATTCGGCCCCTTTACTTTCAGTGCAGCAAACTCACTCCAGAAGTTCAGCGAGGATCTCTGAATGATCCAATGTTGTCCTAAATGACTGATGGTGATAAATAGAATCCACCTGTGTGTAATCAAGTCTCTGTATAAATGCACCTGTTGTGGAGAAGTTTAAAGCCGGATTTGGATACAAAAAGATTTCCCAAGCTTTAAACATCCCAAGGAGCACTGTGCAAGCGATCATTTTGAAATGGAAGGAGTATCAGACCACTGCAAATCTACCAAGACCTGGCCGTCCCTCTAAACTTTCAGCTCAGACAAGGAGAAGACTGATCAGAGATGCAGCCAAGAGGCCAGTGATCACTCTGGATGAACTGCAGAGAACTACAGCTGAGGTGGGAGAGTCTGTCCATAGGACAACAATCAGCCGTACACTGCACAAATCTGGCCTTTATGGAAGAGTGGCAAGAAGAAAGCCATTTCTCAAAGATATCCATAACAAGTCTCATCTAAAGTTTGCCACAAGCCACCTGGGAGACACACCAAACATGTGGAAGAAGGTGCTCTGGTCAGATGAAACCAAAATCAAACTTTTTGCCCACAATGCAAAACGATATGTTTGGCGTAAAAGCAACACAGCTCATCACCCTCAACATACCATCCCCACTGTCAAACATGGTGGTGGCAGCATCATGGTTTGGGCCTGCTTTTCTTCAGCAGGGACAGGGAAGATGGTTAAAATTGAGGGGAAGATGGATGCAGCCAAATACAGGACCATTCTGGATGAAAACCTGTTGGAGTCTGCAAAAGACCTGAAACTGGGATGGAGATTTATCTTCCAACAAGACAATGATCCCAAACATACAGCAAAATCTACAAAGGAATGGTTCACAAATAAACGTATCCAGCTGTTAGAATGGCCAAGTCAAAGTCCAGACCTGAATCCAATCGAGAATCTGTGGAAAGAGCTGAAAACTGCTGTTCACAAACGCTCTCCATCCAACCTCACTGAGCTCAAGCTGTTTTGCAAGGAAGAATGGGCAAGAATTTCAGTCTCTCGATGTGCAAAACTGATAGAGACATACCCCAAGCGACTTGCAGCTATAATCGCAGCAAAAGGTGGCTCTACAAAGTATTAACGCAAGGGGGCCGAATAATTTTGCACGCCCCACTTTTCATTTTTTTATTAGTTAAAAAAGTTTCAAAAATCCAATAGATTTCGTTCCACTTCACAATTGTGTCCCACTTGTTGGTGATTCTTCACAAAAAATAAAAATTTTATATCTTTATGTTTGAAGCCTGAAATGTGGCAAAAGGTTGAAAAGTTCAAGGGGGCCGAATACTTTCCCAAAGGCACTGTATATCTGGTTCCGTTCCTCTTCCCCAGCAATTTGGGATCGATCCAGTCCAATGCAGAAGGTTTCTCAACCAAGTTGTGATATACTTTGAGATGCTGCCCCAGGCATTTCCCACAGAAAGAAGCAAAGTAGGTTTCATTATATCTTTCCTTTCTGAGAGAGCCTTGGCCTGAACAAACCCTCTGTGGGAGACACAAAAACCTGTTGTCTTGTGCTACCCTGAAGTATTTGACATTCCTACACACTCTGCTTCTGCTGCCAAGTGCCTCATGTCCATCAGAGTACAAGAACTGTTGCTGACTATGCCGTTGAATTCTGTACTCTGGCAGCAGAGGCTGCATGGAAAAATGAGGCCCTCATGGTTGCTTTTTCTCATGGTCTCTCGAATACCATCAAGGATGAGATAGCAGCCCAAGATATACCCACTGAGCTGGAGACAACTGCCATCTTCATTGACTCCAGACTCAGAGAAAGACTCTCTTTTAAGGAGAGCTTGTGGAAACCGCTTTGCAGTCCCACCCGTGTCTCCCTCACCTTCCATGCCTCCTTGTACCTAGTCGGTCAGTGAAGGTGAACCAATGCACCTTGGTTTGACATGTCTCTCTGTGGATGAGAGAACCTTTAGGAGGAGGCAGAGATTGTGCCTTTATTGTGGCAGGTCATTTTTTGAAGTCTTGTCCTACCTGTCCAGGGAATGCCTGAACCTTGAGGTCCTGTCACGGACAGACCTTAGGTGGCGTTGTTTTCATCCCCAGTTATCCAGAAGGATAAGCCCCTGATTTCAGTCACCCATTCTTGGGTCATCCATCGAGATACACACTCTAATTGACTCTGGGGCTGCAGGCCTGTTCATTAATGCTGCCTTTGTATCGAAGCACTCGATTCTGCTGCAGCTGCGTGACACTCCACTTGCCATTGAGGAGACCTCTACAGCCTGAAAAGGTTGTGTGTGATTCCATGCAGAGGAAAGGCAGATGAGAGATATAAGAGAGAACTGCTGCCCCTATCAAATACTACCACCTGAGTGGAGTACAGATAAATTCGCTTGGTAAGTGTGACGCTTATTTCTCTCAAAAAGACTAATATATGTGATGTTAAAGTGCTTGGAGTGAATAAAGTGACACGTGCTTAAAAATAATACCCGAAAAGCCTGTGTGGTATACTAAATGAATATGTGTAACAATCTTTACATGTAATTAAAGTGATGTGTGCTTATGTGTTACACCCTCTGTAGAGTGCAACACTCAAAAGATGACATGTGCTGATGGCGTGTGTCGAAATTACAACCCCTGCGTGCTTTTGCTCCTGCTTTCTTTTCCACAAGTGTTAGTGAGATGTGAGGGGGTTTGACCCCCTGTTATTAGTGCAACAAATACTAATTAGCCGCGATTAATTGAACGGCATACAAATTGCTTTGGTCCACAATAGAGATCTTAAGTGAAAAACAGCAAATAAAAATCAAGTTTCCACCTGAATTTCGGGTTGACCAGTGAATGGGGGAAGTGTGGGTGCTGCAGAAGTGGTGGGCTCCCAATTAGGATTGGCAAATGCAGCAAGAAGGGCACTATGGGCTCGATGGGCATGTCTTTGTCTTCTTGGTGGCTGTAGGACACTAGTTGTGCTAGCCACCTCTACGGCCTGCCCATGTGACTCATGAGACAGTTCTGTTCTCCATGGCAGGAGGGGCTCTTCACCATGAGATAATCCAATTCCAAGTTATTTCCTCACCTACGTTTCCATTGGTTATTGGTTATCCTTGGTTACAGAGGCACAAACCCTCTTTTGATTGGCTCCATGCTGAGGTTCTCTCCTAGTCACCACAATTCAGTGAGACATGCTTCCAGAAGGTAGCCAGGGTCCTGTGCACCTCTTCACGCTCCTCCCTGCTGTAGGAGTACCGTGATTTTAGCGATGTCTTTGACCAAGGTCAAGCCGGTAGTTTGCCTCCACACGGGCCATATGATTGCGCAATTGACCTTCAACCTGGTGCCATAACCCCTCATGGCTGGGTTTACCCTTTGTCGGTCTTGGAGGATAGGGCCATGGAGGAGTATGTTGCAAATGCACTTTCTCGAGGTTTCATCCACAAATCCTCATCTCCTGATGGTGCTGGTTTCTTCTTTGGGAAAAAGAAGAGTGGTGAACTGAGACCTTGTATTGATTATAGGGGTCTCAATCATTTCATGATGCCTATCTGACTCTGTAGATTACGGAGTTATTTGACTGTCTCAAGGGAGCAACGTTTCACAAAGCTTTGGGTGGGGCATACAATCTCGTGAAGATTAAGGAGGTTGACGAGTGGAAGACTGCTTTTAATACCAGAACAAGCAATTATGAGTACCTCATAATGCCTTTTGGCCTTTGTAACAGCAGTTTTATAGGTATTTATTAAGGATGTCCTCCGAGATTTGTTGCAGTTATGTGTGGTGGTTTATCTTAATGATATCCTCATATTTTCCAAGTCCATGGAGAGCCACCACACAGATGTCTGTCGTGTGCTTCAGAACAATCTCTATTGTCAAATGGAGAAGTGCGAGCTCCATCCTGAACAAGTTAAATTCCTGGGCTCCATGTCATTTCCACTGCTGGTTTTTCGATGGACCCAGAGAAACTTTCGGAAGTTCTACAGTGACACTGACCTGTGGGTTTACATTCTTTGCAGCATTTCCTGGGCATTGCCAACTATTATCAGAAGTTTATTCAGAACTTCTCATCTCTGGTCAAGCCCCTGACTGATATGACTAGAAAGGACGGTAACCCGCAGAGTTGATCTCCGAATTCCATTAAGGCCTTTGAGAGTCGTAAGGCTGCCTTTGTTTCTGCTCCTGTTTTGGCACATCCTGATCTTACGTTACCTTTTATCCTTGAGGTTGATGCTTCTGAGAGTGTTGGCGCCCTTCTGTCTCAATGTCCTACCTCTGAGAGTGCTATGCATCCTTGTGGCTACTTTTCCAAAAAAAATTCACCTGTGGAGTGCAATTATGAGATTGGTGACAGAGAGCTGTTGGCAATCATTTTAGTCCTGAAAGAATGGAGACCTCTCCTCGAATGGTTCCACTGTCCTGGTTCTCATTTTTACTGACCATAAGAATCTCACATTCTTGTCTGAAGCTAAATGCCTGTCTCCCACAAGGGCGCGATGGGCTCTTTTCTTGTCAAGTTTTAATTACATTGTCTCATTCTAAACCGGTACTAAGAATGTAAGGGCTGACACCTTGTCATGACACTTTTCCTACACTTCCAAGTTGGAGTCAGTTCTGGTTTCTGTGATTCCTCCTGATCGTATTCTGGCTACAGTTAGCACACGTCTCACTTCTTCTTTGGGCTACACAATTCTGGCTGCTCAGGTACATGCTCCTCCTGAGAAACCTTGTGACCACTGCTTTGTCCCAGAGAGTCTCCGTACTGAGGTGCTAGAGACCTACCATTCTCCAAAGGCTGCTGGCCACCCTGGGAAGAATCAATTCTTTTGGTCCATTTCCCAACAATTCTGGTGGCCTAGTCTACGTACTGATGTAACTGTCTTCATAGCTGCCTGTTCCGTGTGTGCTCAGAGTAAGACTCCACGACACCTTCCAGTGGCCCTCCTACAACCCATACCCAATGAAGAGAAGCCCTGGATCCACCTGTTTATGGATTTCATTGAGGAGTTACCCAAATCCCAGGCAACACAGTTATCCTTATGGTCGTTGATCAATTCTCAAAGATCTGTCATTGTATTCCACTTAAGAAGTTGCCCACTTCTAAGAAACTGGCTTCCATTTTTTTTCTCTGGAGATCTTTTGCTTACTCCTACCAGCTCCTATCTCTCCACAGTTACTCAGCTGTTGATGACATCCTGCTCGTCCGTCCTGCCCACTTAAGCCATCCAGTCCAGAAGATCTCTGCCTTCGCATTGGTCAACATCACAGAAACTATCTCCTGCAATCCTGTTCAAGACTTGCTTTGCTGACATCCCTTCTGGCTCCAGATCCTGCTTGCTATTCCACTACATTGATCCCTGACTTCTGGCTTGGCTGACTATCCGTTCCGGTTACTGAACTTTGGTTATGTTTTGACTACATTTGTTATTTTTACTTTTATTATTAAATAAGTGTGATTTAACTGTTCTTTTGTCTCAGTCTGATTTCATGGTTTCTGACACATCTTCAAGCACTAATATTAAATACCCATACATTAAACCAAAACAATGTAAACACTGATAAATCTATCTGGCAAAACAGTGTATCATGTTCCTGGTGACAACTGGAATGTCGTTGAGGCCTCTCTTACACCACCTGCCCAACACTCCTGAAGGTAGAGACAGAGTTAGAGCACAGAGTGGCATGAATGGCAGAGTAGCTGGCTGGTGAAATCCACACTAAGGTGTATGAAGATCGGTGTTGCAGTCCTAGGAACAGGATACCAAAGCAGCTTGGCACCAGAGCAGGAGTTGGTAGCAAAGCTGGTATGCAGCAGTGACCAGTGACAAGAGACCAAGTCAGCAGACAAGGCAAGTCCAGAAAGCATGGCAAGATCATTAACAGCCGGGCAGCACAGTACAGAATCAGCAGGCAAACACAAGTCCGGTAAATAGGTTGAGGTCAGAGAGATCAGGTGAACAAGGTTAATGCAGAACCAAAGGCAGAGTCCAGGAGAAAGCCAGGTCATACACAGGTAAGCAGGTTTAATGGATCAGTTCACAGGAATACAGGTACAAGCTGAAGACCATTCAGCAACTGTTCATGGTGACAGGCCAGTTTAACTAGGCAACTGGGTGCCAAGTATGAACGCTAATTTGTATGCGCACGAATATGAGCATAAGCTCGCACTGGTTTTCTGGTGCTGGGAATCAGATTTACTTTACATTGTGCCTTGCTCTTTCATCTGCCTCTCAGTCTGGGTTCCATTTTGTGGCTTTTGTAGATACCTGTGTGGCCTATTTGTGGCTTTATATGCTGCTAACAGCATGCAGGGATTCTTTTAGTGATGATTTCTGGGCTACGGATGTTCTTTTATGCGTATGTTTGGCTGGTTAAGCGTGTATTGACAGGGCATTTGCTGTGGAGCAGAGTTGAGTTCAGATATAAGAAGGAGGTGATTACTAGGATGTGGAGATTAACATCGGCTGTACCAAAGGAATCTGTAATGGTCCATCTAAGGGATGAAAGTGCAGTTAGACTGAGCATATACTGTGAGGTCAAATATTAGAGGTTAGAGTATATCTGTGGTGTATGCACAAAAATTTCATCTAAAAAGAGCACAGAAAGTGGAGTACATTTAAAAGCAAAGAACATTATAATTATAGTTAATTGTGAAGGATTTATATTTCACTAATCATTAATTGTTACTTCACATTGATTTGATTTACAGTATATTATATGGATATTTAATTTTAACACTGCACTATTTAAAATATTTTATATGTCTGCTGAGTATAGGTGTTGCGTTGAGTGCTAAGGTGCTAAGATGCTAATTCAGATTATCACACTGTATACTTTACTTGCTTTTTGTTTTGTTTTGTTTTTTAGGTTTATTGAAGTATATTTATTGATTTTTGGTCTTTGACAAACGTTGAAAAAAAATCTGTTATAGCAGATTGCAAATTAATTTTTTTTATCTTTAAGATTATCCTACCTGCTACCCCTCAATATAATAAGAAAGCTGCAGAGGGCAATACTGTAGACAAGCACTCAATGGTTGGTGTGATAACAATAACTTGATACTCATGGAACAAGTGTACCACAGATTGGTATGTTTGCTGTTTTGTAAGAAAAGAAAATTGAAAAATGTTAATTGAACAAACGGTATAATGCATACTTTCCAAACAATTTATTAATGCTGTTAAAATATGCAACCATATTATAGAGGATTCTTCCGTTTTAGGCCTCATGTACACTGCAGCTGCTAAACTGACGTTTTAGGAGCAGTTAAGCGTTTTTTTTCAGCAGCCCCTGAACTTTCCTCAATGTTATCTTATGTGTACATGTACACTCAGTAATCTATAGTAGGTTAGAAGCAGTTGAGATTAGAAGCATTTTTTTTAAAGCAGATAAACTGCATTCAGGATGGTAGTTTACTAGCAATTGAAATGCCAAATGCTTGCAACAGCGTGTAAACACAGTAACCTGCTTTTTCATTTGTAAGCGTTTTAAGGGAAAAAACATTTCTGGCCATTTACAACGTGAAAAAAACAGCCTTTCCAGAACCAGAGAGAAAAGGAGAGAGAGAAAGAGAGAGAGAGAGAGAGAGAGAGATGAACTTGTTAATAATGCTTGTTTTTTTCTGCATTGTGAACATTTGGGAGGGTCTACTGAGGCTATCTGTAAAAAAAATGCTTTTAAAAACACAAACGCTCATAAACACCACTAAACGTGCATAAACACTGTATGTAAAAGTGGCAAAACTGAAAATTTTAACCGTTGGTCACTAGCTGTCAAGTTTCCAGTGTTCAGATGAGGTATTCAAGCATGTGTAACATTTATTGTAAAGTGTCAGTTTATGAGGACACCTTCAAAATTCACATGTATTAAACAAATAAATATAGAACTTATGTAACAACAACATAATTTAACCTGCTATACTAACAAAAAACAAACAAACACCACAATGTGTGATAATGGTTCCCTCACAGGGAATTTCTAAAACAATTTGCAATGACTGGGGCCTCTTTTTGAGGTCTGGGGGGGCCCTCCTGCCTATGTTTTTATGCAGTGCCCATCAAATGCAGCCTCACCAGTGCCCAACATTGCAGCCCTGTAAGTGCCCATCAAATGCAGCATTGCCAGTGCCCATGAAATGCAGCCTTGCCAGTGCCCATCATTGCAGCCTTGCCAGTGCCCATCATTGCAGCCTTGCTAGTACCCATCAAATGCAGCCTCATCAGTGCCTATCAAATGCAGCCTCATCAGTGCCTATCAAATGCAGCCTGATCAGTGCCCAGCAATGCAGCCTGATCAGTGCCCAGCAATGCAGCCTCACCAGTGCCCAGAAATGCAGCCTTACCAGTGTCCAGCAAATGCAGCCTCATCAGTTCCCATACATTCAGCCTATAAGTGCCCATCAATACAGCCTTAACAGTGCCCAGCAGTGCAGCCTTACCAGTGTCCAGCAATGCCACCTTACCAGTGCCCAGAAATGCAGCCATACCAGTGCCCAGCAATGCAGCCTGATCAGTGCCCAGCAATGCAGCCTGATATGTGCCCAGCAAATGCAGCCTTCCCAGTGCCCAGCAATGCAGCCTTCCCAGTGCCCAGCAATGTAGCCTTACCAGTGCCCAGCAATGCAACCTAATCAGCACCCAGCAATGCAGCCTCACCAGTGCCCAGAAATGCAGCCTTACCAGTGCCCAGCAAATTCAGCCTTATCTGTGCCCAGCAAATGCAGCCTTCCCAGTGCCCAGAAATGCAGCCTTCCCAGTGCCCAGCAGTGCAGCCATATCAGTACCCAGCAATGCAAAATTATAAATTCAATTTGCGCTGATTGATGGTTAATGATCTAGAATGATAGCTAAACAAATGTTACAGGGGTTATAACCCTTCCCTATGTTATCCAAAAAGCTTAAAAATAGATTTTTTGGCTGGAGCTACACTTAAAAAATGTACCTATTTTGGCTTACAAAAAGATTCAACTTAAGAACAAACCTACAGTCCCTATCTTGTTTGTAGCCCGGGGACCACCTGTGTTTCTATGGGGACCTATTGAATACATTTGTGTATGAGGCTTTCCATTGGTGAGGATGCCGGGAGTATTGGTGCACAGCACAGAGACCCGAGGCGCGGTAATAAG
Source organism: Lithobates pipiens (assembly GCF_037356315.1). Taxonomy (NCBI): domain Eukaryota; kingdom Metazoa; phylum Chordata; class Amphibia; order Anura; family Ranidae; genus Lithobates; species Lithobates pipiens. The sequence continues at coordinate 163,911,330 of NW_027507903.1, read as the reverse complement.
CCACAAGCGCATCTGATCTCCTGTAACAGGGGGTCATTTACAGCTGGTAAGGCACTATCCTATTTTTCTTTTCACTTTTTCGATGGTGTTTTGTTCGTGTACCACTGTGGAGGAACACATTGAAGGACCAAATTCAACACCTGGACTTTTTATTTGGTTCTTTATTCGTCAAGGACAAATTAGTGACTATTTCACCAATTGCATCATTTTGTAACATCTAGGGGTATTCAAACATTCTTTTCACAGGTTACACATAGAATTATACCTTTGTTTATGTGCCACAAATCTAAGGTATCATTCTAGTATCCTTCAGTCAGCGCAACTTGAATTTCTCATTTTGTATGGTATTGTGTGTGTCTCACATGAAAGGCCAACCCTTTACAACTATAAAAGCTTCAACTCTTCTGGGCAGACTGTCCACAAAGTTTAGGAGTGTGTCTATGGGAATGTTTGACCAGTCTTTGTGAGGTCAGGCACTGATGTAAACGAGAAGGCCTGGCCCACAGTATCCACTCTAATTCATCCCAAAGAGGTTCTATGGGGTTGAGGCCAGTAGTCTGTGGAGGCCAGTCAAGTTCCTCCACCCCAAACTCAGTAGATCAGGATCAGTACATCAGGATTGATCGATTTTCAGATATATACAGTATACTATAGTTTGTGGACTCTTTCCTACAGACTAAAAAATATACACTGACTTGAATTATTTTCACAATTTTGGCCTAAATCTATGAAGAACGATTATTTATTTGCAAAATTTGAAAATATAAATGAACAAAAGTGTATTTGTTTTCAACATTTTTGCCCATTTTTTATTTATTTAGCAAAAAATAAAAAAACAGTGCTGATTAAATACCACCAAACGAAAGCTCTATTTATGTGAAAAAAGTTATAAAAATTTAATTTGAGTACAGTATTTGACTGCGCAATTGTTATTCAAAGCACAACAGCGCTGAAAGCGGAAAATTGGCCTGGACAGGAAGGGAGTAAAAGTGCCTGCTATTGCAGTGGGTAATAATGCAAATCTCTAAATGGCATGGCTGGGGGATACCTTTAATCTTTCTGTAAAGTAGTGTATCTGTATGATGTATACAACATACTACAACATATGTATGTGATCCATGTTGATAAGGATAAGGGCCTCTTCCCCAAAACCTTATCTGAGTGGTTGTAGGGGTCTATAAGCAGAGGACTTACTAAAATCTGTAACCCCCCTTTAAAAATAAGGCAGACTTAAATCTTTCTTCCCTGCACATAAATGAGTAATGGGTACATACTATTCCTTCTCTTTTGCAAAAAAACACACTTTTTAAAAATGTTCTACAATGTACATCCATAATCAATCATGTTGTCTAGCAATACAGATCCTCATCAAACATGATAAACAATGCCCGCTGATACTTGGAAATAAAAAATCCATCAAACAACCCAATCCAAACAGTCCATTCCTGTTCCAGTTCACACCAAATGCAGTCCAGTGCGGGTTTTTGTTCTGCATCAAAAACGCATAGAAAGAATTTTATTTGGTATTTAATGGCATAGTTCACACCAGTGCTTGCAGCTTCAGTGCGTTACAGTTCCAGAAAAAAATCAGAACATGCTGCATTTTTCCTACACTGGACTGGACTGAAACGCAGTAAAATGCATCAAAAATGCACCTATACGGACCCAAAAAGCACTGGAACACACATGTTCTTATTTAAGGTTAAGGAAAAAAAGGGGCGACAAATGCACTGGACTGCATCAAAAATGCACTGAAAATGCATCAACAAGCAACGGAACACATCAAAAAACAAGCAACGGAACACATCAAAAACATGTAAAAAATGCACATGCAGAAAACCATCTGGAACGCATCCGGAATATATTTCCATGGTGTGAACTGGCATTTAATGTAAAAAAAATAAATAAAAAAAAGTATACCCTGTGATGTCATTGACTAAATATGGCCAAACACCCAAACAAGCAAAGTGTGGTCCAAACTTCTGACTGAATCTTTAGTTCACCCTTGTTATGTTTAATTCTGCACGACATTTGTATAATCAAACCATGGTTTCATATTGGCATGAAAATGTTCAATTGTTTTGGCATATATTAACTGTTTTTAACTTTTATAAATTATATCAAATTGTTTTGCTATTCTTTGACAGAAGTATTATGATTTCCAATTCTTTTGAATAAGCAGTTTTGCAGTGATGTATATAAAATTATTTACCTTAGATTGTAAGCTCTCTGAGGGCAGGGACTGATGTGAATGTACAATATATATGTAAACAAACTATATAATGTAATAAATAAATAAATAAATACATTAGGAAGGACTTAATGAGAAACATATATGTTTTAGAGGGATGTGAAAAAAGAAACCTTTACCATTTTACTAACATTTCTACTTTTTTATTTAACAAAATTGTAAATGCTTTTCATAAAGTACTAGCATTCTGGAACAAGTTTATGGGGTTTATTTAAATTCATCCAATACATTTTTATATACCGTATTTATCGGCGTATAACACACACCGATGTATAATATGCACCCCAATTTAAGAGGGAAGTTTCAGGAAAAAAAACTTTTTTTTAACCACTTCAGCCCCGGACCATTTTGCTGGCTTAAGACCGGACCACTTTTTGCGATTCGGCACTGTGTCGCTTTAACTGACAATTGCGTGGTCGTGCGACATGGCTCCCAAACAAAATTGACGTCCTTTTTTTCCCACAAATAGAGCTTTCCCACAATTGAGGTGGTATTTGATCACCCCTGTGGTTTTTATTTTTGCGCTATAAACAAAAATAGAGCGACAATTTTGAAAAAACGCATTCTTTTTTACTTTTTGTTATAATAAATATCCCCCAAAAATATATAAAAAAAACATATTTTTCCCTCAGTTTAGGCCGATATACATATTCTTCTACATATTTTTGGTAAAAAAATCGCAATAAGCGATTATTGATTGGTTTGCGCAAAAGTTATAGCGTTTACAACATAGGGGATAGTTTTATGGCATTTTTATTAATATCTTTTTTTTTACTTGTAATGGCGGTGATCAGCGATTTTTATTGTGACTGTGACATTATGGCTGACACATCAGACATTTTTGACACATTTTTGGGACCATTGTCATTTATACAGCAATCGCTGCTATACAAATGCAGTGATTCCTGTGTAAATGACACTGGAAGTGAAGGGGTTAAACAGTGGGTGGCAGTGTAGGGGTTAAGTGTTCCTAGGGGCGTGTTACTAACTGTTGCGGGCTGGGCTTTCTTTTAGTGAACACTGATCTCTGCTCCAATCACATGGAGCAGAGATCAGCGTCACTTGTTGCTACGCAGAACTGGGAGATGCTGTTTACAATCGCATCTTCTAATTCAGCCGCCCCATGAGACGATCGTGGGTATGCCCACGGTGATCAAGTCCGCAGGACCCGCAACTGGACTCACGTGGGTCCTGACCGGCACGCGAGCGCACCGACGGTGGCGCGCTCACAATGGCAGGGCGGCAAATTTAAAGGGATGTACAGGTATGCCCATTTGCCTGCCCGTGCCATTCTGCCGACGTACATCGGCGTGCGCTGGTCGGGAAGTGGTTAAATAAAACATTTTGAAGCATTACAGATTGGCATGTTTGGTATCTATTTACTCAATGTAAGCCTGTCTTTTATATTTTACTAAAAAAGTGGGTGTTGTATCACTTAAATGTATTTTAGTGTATTTTCTCCTGAAATATATGTTTTTATTAGTTGTGCAAATAAAATTGCCACCACCACCATGTTATTGTGCAGGAGGTCTGCTGGCAGGAAGTATCCACTGCTGTGGGGTTTAGTGAATACAGATTTGTGCAGAGAGATAGGTGTTATTTTTTGGGTGTATTCTACTTTACATGGGTGGCTGTGAACTACTACGATGCTACAGGAGGCTCATTCTACTTGCCAGTTTGTTTCTTTGGAGGCTAAATAAAAGACGTGCATGCCAGAAAATGTATTTGGGTCAGTGCTTTTGGTTCTTCCCAGTAATTGGATCCAAGAGAATCAACAGGTGACTGATATTTTTGTTCTAAGCCTTAACAAGTTATGACCACAGAAAACCTACATATAGAGTTGATGAGTGCATAGTTCCTACTGGTGTAAGCTAACCTATACTGTGTGCGTGCCAGAAGCTGCAGTCACCAGCCTAAAAGACTACACATCCCAGAATGCCTCGGGAGCGGAGCCAGCAGGGGGCGGACGGTCCGAAAAACACCTATTTGGGGTGGGGCTCCACAGATGATTCAGAAGGGGTGAGGTTGGTAGAGGGCTGAGGACAGAGGTGTGTCAAGGGTACGGCATTAGGTGGGGTCTAGCAGGGAAGTGCGGGAATAGAAATTACGTCTACGGACTGGAGAATACTCTAGTAATCTGTCATCTGTTTCCTTGGTTCTCACATACAGTCCATTGCCATTGGACCAGCTCCTGTGATAGACAGAACACTGGTCCAATGCTGGGAGTGGAGGCGGGACTGTGTGTGTGTGTGATGTGCAGCCGAGTTAGAGCCAAGCGGAGAGCCGAGTGGAGCTCTGTGATTTCAGGCGGAGCTTGTCCCCCTCCTTCCCCTCCTTGGTACACTATCGGCATATAAAGGGGAAAAAAGTGCGTGTTATACGCCGATAAATATGGTACATTCATCCAATGTGAATTGGGCAAAAACAAATGTTCCTGATGCTGCGTAAACACGACCGGACTTTCCGGCGACTAGGTCCGATGGTCTTCCAGACGGATTTTCGGCGGAGTTCCGACGGACTTTCTGAATGAACAAACTTGGCCACACACACTCACAGCAAAGGTCTGATGGAGCCCACACACGATCTAATTGCTGTCAAAAAGTCTGGTCGTGTGTACGTGACATTAGGCTATTTTCTGAACAAAGTTAGAAAACTGAAAAACAAAAAGCATTATGGCCATTAGATGGTACTGAGGAGCATAGGAAATACATACAGTACATCTGTGTAACAGGAGATACAATGTAACAGTTTTAGATTTTAGTTACATTTATTTTCCAATTTCCTCTAGTCTTATTACATTGTATCTATTGTTACAAATATATATGCATTTCCTATGCTCCTCAGCTCAATTTATTGCCCATAATGTGGACCACTAGTATCCCCAATGTAAGAGTCTTCCTAACTGGAGCACAGACAGCAATAAAAACCTGCAAGATGTTCTAATCCCTCTCCACTCTGTTAAAAACTACAGTAAAAAAGTTACTTTAATATATGACCTCCACTACTGTAAATTTTCCAAATTGTGCTCACTCCACAAACGTGAAGCTTACTTTTTAGAGTGAGTTATGTTAATCTATGGATATTTTTTACAAGGTTAGATCATTTTCAGTCCATCCACTCATCTTGGGATCACACGCAAAAAGTTTATTGACTAAGATTTATTTTCATGATGTAGGTAGGTAGAGCTTTATTATTTTATAATTCTGTTTTACATGAAAGATACAGTGTGCAAGGTCATTAATGTGTCTCGTATTACAGTTAACATGTTCAGCACACATGTAAGCCTATAAATTGAAACCTGAATTCTACAAATGGCCTGTAAAATAAATTAGGGGATTGACACTTTCAGACTTCATGAAAGTCATTTACTGATTTTACTAAGAGTACTTGAAGAATAATGGCTTACTAAAGTCAGAAACTCTAACAGTAAATCCCAATATGTTGCTTTAATCTCTTTCACTGGAAAGGGAGTCTTTAAGTTCTCTAGGATGAAATGTGCATATGTGGAAGTACTGAGCTGTTGAATTAAAGTGATAATATTTGAAACATTATCTAAATGAATTATTTTTCTTACGTCCAATAATCTCTAACTTAAACCCAGCTAATCCAAATATTTATATTACTTGACAGTGGATATTTTTTCCCAAATGTTTCTGTGTAGCTAACACACAATTTAAATATCCTGTATCATCAGTTTAGTAGGCTCATGGGATTGGTTACATTGCATTAGAAAGCTTCTTACGTACAAGAGTTTCACAAATACTTGAGAGTAATCTGTAGTAAATATCTTGAAATAAATCAGAAATGTAAACAGTATGTCATGTAGATGCATGGATTGCACTAACAAATGATTCATTAGGTTTATATAAATAAGTTATTGGATAATGTCTGCTTATAATGTTACATATATGAGAGCTTTAAAGCCCAGGTGCAACTAATGTGCTTTCTCTACTTGCCTGATGACAATGCTCTCAGATGTTGAAATTTAGGTGAACAATGTAAAACCAAGGAACTGCATGCATCTTTCCCATATATCCTTATAACGTGTATATATATGTATATATATATATATATATATATATATATATATATATATATATATATATATATATATATATACTGTATATATATATCTCTATATCTCTCCAGACTCACTTTACTCACTCTTTTGGATAAGAAGTTTGGATATTCCAAAAATTGCCCTGAAATCATATGGTGCATGGATGCAGCTCCAACACCATGGAATGCAACCCCTCTTCCTTCTGTGTGACTTAATGCCTTTATATATTTTAAAAAGTAAAACAAAAAGTTGTAAGATCTAGGGAGAAAATTACTATAAAGTACTATAATTATTGTTATTATTAATATCATCTAAAGCTAATGCTAAAAGGATAGATCAGACTCACAGATTCATTTTTTTGCAGATCCATATGCAGCAACACAGACATAGTATCAGACCGTCTGACCAGTCCTTATTTTGCTTATGCACCAAACAAATCCAATTAATTCATATGGAGAGGCCTTTCCTGTTGGAATGTGTGGCCTCACTATTGGAATGAGTAGGACTTTGTCCAAGAAAACGCAGAATAAATAAGGATATATATATATATATACAGTGGTGTGAAAAAGTGTTTGCCCCCTTCCTCATTTCCTGTTCCTTTGCATGTTTGTCACACTTAAGTGTTTCGGAACATCAAACCAATTTAAACAATAGTCAAGGACAACACAAGTAAACACAAAATGCAATTTGTAAATGAAGGTGTTTATTATTAAAGGTGAAAAAAAATCCAAACCATCATGGCCCTGTGTGAAAAAGTGATTGCCCCCTAAACCTAATAACTGGTTGGGCCACCCTTAGCAGCAACAACTGCAACCAAGCGTTTGTGATAACGTGCAATGAGGCTTTTACAGCATCCTGGAGGAATTTTGGCCCACTCATCTTTGCAGAATTGTCCTAATTCAGTTACATTAGAGGGTTTTCGAGCATGAACGGCCTTTTTAAGGTCATACCACAACATCTCAATAGGATTCAGGTCAGGACTTTGGCTAGGCCACTCCAAAGTCTTCATTTTGTTTTTCTTCAGCCATTCGGTGGTGGACTTGCTGGTGTGTTTAGGATCATTGTCCTGCTGCAGAACCCAAGTTCGTTTCAGCTTGAGTACACGAACAGATGGTCGGACATTCTCCTTCAGGATCTCTTGGTAGACAGCAGAATTCATAGTTCCTTTTATCACGGCAAGTCTTCCAGGTCCTGAAGCAGCAAAACAGCCCCAGACCATCACACTACTACCACCATATTTTACGGTCGGTATAATGTTCTTTTTATGAAATGCAGTGTTCCTTCTACGCCAGATATACTTGGACACACACCTTCCAAAGAGTTCCACTTTTGTCTCATCGGTCCACAGAATGTTGTCCCAAAAGTCTTGGGGATCATCAAGATGTGTTGTGGAGAAATTGAGAAGAGCTTTGATGTTCTTTTTGCTCAGCAGTGGTTTTCTCCTTGGAACTCTGCCATGCAGGCCATTTTTGCCCAGTCTTTTCCTGATGGTGGAGGCATGAACTCTGACCTTAACTGAGGCAAGTGAGGCCTGCAGTTCCTTGGACGTTGTTGTGGGGTCTTTGGTGACCTCTTGGATGAGTCGTCGCTGCGCTCTTGGGGTAATTTTGGGCGGCCGGCCACTCCTGGGAAGGTTCACCACTGTTCCATGTCTTCGCCATTTGTGGATAATGGCTCTCACTGTGGTTCGCTGGATTCCCAAAGCTTTGGAAATGGCTTTATAACCCTTTCCAGACTGATAGATCTCAATTACTTTCTTTCTCAATTGTTCCTGAATTTCTTTGGGTCTCGGCATGATGTGTAGCTTTTAAAAGGATCTTCTGGTGGACCTTACTGTGTCAAGCAGCTCCTATTTAAGTGATGCCTTGATTGTGAACAGGTGTGGCAATAATCAGGCCTGGGTGTGGCTAGAGAAATTGAACTCAGGTGTGGACAACCACAGTTATAGTATGTTTTAACAAGGGGGGCAATCACTTTTTCACACAGGGCCATGATGGTTTGGATTTTTTTTCACCTTTAATAATAAACACCTTCATTTACAAATTGCATTTTGTGTTTACTTGTGTTGTCCTTGACTATTGTTTAAATTGTTTTGATGTTCCCAAACACTTAAGTGTGACAAACATGCAAAGGAACAGGAAATGAGGAAGGGGGCAAACACTTTTTCACACCACTGTATATATATATATATATATATATATATATATATATATATATATATATATATATATATATATATATATATATATATATATATATATGAAAAACAAGCACTATTCAAAAACCAAACTGAAAATCACATTTTTTGTTTTACTCTCATGTGATGTCTATTAATAATTTAAAGTGATTACATCATTTAAAGGCAGATTTTTTTTTTAACCTTAATGTATTCTATGTATTTAAATAGAAAACTTCCTGGGTGCAGCTGCCCACCCCACCCCCCAGCCCCTTCTTATACTTAACTGAGCCTGATGTTGATCCGGTGTTGTGTATGAGAGCAACATCTATGCGCTCTCTCTCCTCACTAGTTCAGAGACACCAGCAGGAGCCATTGGCTCCTTCTGCTGTCAATTACAGCCAGTGATGAGGAAGCGTGGGGGGGGGCAAGCCCCATTGAGTGTGTCAAGGGGCACACAGAACAAAGCTTAGGAGTGAGCTTGCATGAGTATCCTCATAACATGTGGCTTCCATTGCACAGAACGGGTAAGTAAAACATGCTTTGTATTTAAAAAAATACCTTTATTGGATTCAAGCCAATAACGTGCAAATCAATATGTAGAATTATATTTTTGCTAAAGGGACCATGCTGTTTCCAAATTCTTGTTTTTTTTAAAATAATCCATAGACATTATCAGTGGTTTTAGTTTTACATATATTTATGAATAACCATGTTCTTATTTTCACATATATATATTATAAAAAGTAAACTTAAGTTCACTTGAGCATATCTGCCTCTTATCTCTAGCTTTCTTTGCTTATATTTTTGTTATCTTGAAAAATCACAATTCTCCTGGAGTCAATCAAGCCTGAAACTGTTTACATTTGCTTTGCACATGCTACATTCATTTGCACAAAAGTTATAACAGACATGTCACTTGACTATATCTTGATATGCGGTAGAGCTAAGGCAGAAATAAAGGTATTTCTTTTCATTCACTTTGCCTTCACTTAATGCTGATGTGTTTATGTAATGTCTGAGAAAAGCCTTTTAAACACTATCAATATATACACCCTAATATTGCAGTACGTTCTATGTTTACTTATGTAGAGACCTTTTAACGTGAGAGATATTGTTCTAACTCAATTCTTAGCTAAATGCAAGTGGTAATTAGTATTTAACATACAACACAAACTTTATAATAACTATAATAAAATGATATTTTAATATAAATGTTAGACATTGTAATCATCTATAAAATGTGTTATGTAATTTCTGTTTTAGGAACTGTATTTACCAGAAATCCTTAGGCAAAATATCTTTCTCTGCAGGGGGAACTAAACTGGCCATAGGCATTAGAGAGCGTGTAGGTGTGTTGCGGCATGGTGCATCAGCAATAACATACACAGTCCAGGTGCAATGTAAAGAACTTGTATTGAAGTAATGCAAATACATTTCACAATAAACCCAGTGGGAAGACAGCCCAACCAGGAACACTGGCTGAACTGACAGCTCTTGTTGGGAGGGGCAGAATGCAGCCTGGCTGTCTTGTTCCCAAGTGGGAAGATGTCCAGAGAAGTTATGAACTTTGTCTCCTCATCTGAAACCTTTTCCTGACGCTAGTTCTGTCCCTAACAGATGGATAACTGTCTCTATTCTACTCACTCGCAATTGGGCACCATGCCTGGGAGCCATGGCCTTAAATAGGCTCTATCTGACCCAGAATGGCTGTTGGAGTTATATGGGGCAACAGTATCCAATTGGATAGCTTTCTCATTGACCCAGGAAACCATAGAGGAACAATGTTCCTTTTGACTTCCTCTCCAACTGCAATGCTACTGCAGACGAGCACCACCTACAGTAAGGTAAGTAGATTGCACTTGCCTACAGGCAGATGGTTGTTCATGCCTTAATCCATTCTGTTAGTCATCTGACTCTATATCAAAGTTCCCAAATATGATTTGTTGCCTCAGATAACCATTTATGCCTAGGCCTTTGAATAAAAGCAGGTGAAGGGTGCTGCAGCAATTTGCTTCAATGTGATTTATATGTGCATGTCAGTACAGTTCTATTTGTTCTGAATGACACCCAATAAGCATATACAGTATATAACAATGCAAATGCCATTCAGCACACCACAGAGCAGAGATGTAAATTCAATGTGCAATGTGGTGTAATCTGCTTGGCCAAATAAAGAGTGTAGCTGCATTTTTTTGTGTGTTGAAAGTTAGTGAGCTGCCTTAATATGTGCATTTAAAATGTCAGAATTTTTTTTCTTTTTTTATATTTGAGCCCCAGTGAAGATACGTTTGCCAAAGATAAGCTACTGCCTAATGAATAAGAATAAAATTAGGTTTTGCTTTCTAAGCACTAAGGGCACAATTCACTAAGCGATATGTTACCACATTCGAGTATGCGGTACCATATCGCACAACGTTTATAAAAAAACCCGGTGCAATTCACAAAGAAACTCTTGTTATACACACAAATGCATGATCTATTCAAAAATACTGCATGACAATGTGCGGTAAGTTATAGCAAGCATTCAGTTTTTTAAAGGATAAGACAACAAGCTTTAAAGAGAGGATGAAACATGTAGCTGTCTTATCTATCAGCCAACCTGGGGATATTTTGTTTGCTTTGAAATTCTCATAGATTAGGAATTGGCATATTGCATGTGCATCATGCAGAAATCCTGGAAATCCTGTGATCACATTCCTGATGATCAGATTGGCATCAAAAACCATCGGGATGTTTAAAGAGTGGTAACCTTTCCTGTTCCTGTATATGGGCTCCTTAAATGATGGTGCAAAAAAGCAACATGTGTACAGCCAATTGCACCAAGCACATAGTTATTCCTGCAATACTGTAGAAATATGTTTCTATTACATTCCACTCCGGATGAGAATCAGGGAAAAAGATGTATTTTGGTGCTATTGGATGGAATCCAAGTAGAACTTGGTCGAGGAGATGGGAAAAATAGAACTGGGAAATTTACACAATCTCAACAGAGACCATCTGGTATGACGCCTTTCCAAAAATATATAAGGCTGACAGCAACTTGGACATGGCTGGTATGGCATGAATTTTCTGTGTAGAGGGCTCAAGGTACCTGATCAGTTGGATATAGAGCTCTATTATCAGTTGCTTGGATAACCTGAACTTATGCAGGGTCTCAGCTTCAGAGAACTGGTCCAGAAGTGTGCACTCCTTGAAGGTTCCTTCCTTCAAAAGGACCATTTGACAAATCCTCCTCCTCGTCTTCTGTTTTGCTTTAAAATCCAGGAGACTGGATGCAAAGGGCTCCATTTAAATAGGATATCCTCTGATGTCCTCTGACATCCTCTAGATAACACTCCTCACTCCTCTTACACTCCACACACCTCCAGCTTGCACTTTCCAGCCTATGTTTCAACCAATCGCAGGGGGGGGGGTCTGACTTTGCTGTAGTTACCGCATACTTATTGTAAGCTCGGAGCAGTACATTTATTTATTTATTTCCTTTAATGAATTAACTTTAATGCCTTTTTATGCATTATTTACCAAATGTTTTTGGTGTTTCTGTTAACGTTAATTAGGTAAGTAATTCATAATGAGTTAGTATCCTATGCATACTAGCTCATTATGCCTCTGCTTTGCAGGTTTATTTTTTTTTATTTTTTTCTAGGGTTTACAACCACTTTAAATACTGCATAGGAGCGATAGTGAAATAACATTTTCATTATTGCATGCAGTAAGTGATCATGTGATCAAAATAACACATGTGATAAGCTTTAGTGACTTCCCTGTAAGATGGATGTGCTTGTATTTTAAAAACGAAAGCGTCAATAACCGCTAGCTATTTCTAACCACTCAGATCATTTATTATTTCCCTTTTTTCAACTAAACTAGGTCCAAAAAAATGCAGTTGACTGTTGCCCCATCCACCTTTTCAGAAGGATCAGGTGACAATGGGAAACATATGATAACTGTAAACTCACTAAGACAAAATGGTACCAAGAAAAACATGAGCAATTAAGCAACAGAGTGTTTGTGTGTATGCTTGCAGCTAGCCTGAAGCCCACCTGGTTGTTAGATCGTGAATGTTTGATTGTACTCTGCCAGTCTAAAATTACGAAATATTTTCTAGAAACCATTGCTACTGACATTTATTTTATACTCATTTTACCAGAGCACTAACTAAATATTATAAGTGACTCTCAAATCAGTTTTCTTTGTACAAACAAAACAATTTAATGCAGACATATATTAATAAAAAATCATTATCAGTGTGCTGATGTTTTTTAATTGTTCATTCACAGGCTGGAAGCAGGGGATGTCCAATGGGCATGTTAGGACTGTGTATATCTCAGAACTAGATGGACAAAATGAAGAATCCTTTGTCAAGTAAAGTACCTCCTCTATATGAATTGAATTTGTGTTTCAGTAGTTTTTCTGAAGTTCAGCCTAAATAACACACCAATATACATCAATGCCCATGTGCTGGCTTGTTAATTTCAAAGAAGCAAAATTCTACTTTTTGGTATCCATAATTATGAGATGAGTGTTTTTTTTTTTTTTTAACATACCATTGCTGTACACAAAGTATTGAAATAGTGTTATACTGTTATATAGTCTAGACTTCTTTGTGTGTGTGTGTGTGTGTGTGTGTGTGTGTGTGTGTGTGTGTGTGTGTGTGTGTGTGTGTGTGTGTGTGTGTGTGTGTGTGTGTGTGTGTGTGTGTTGATCATTGTATTGTATTTTTTTAATTGTCTTATAATTCAAAAAAGTGTTATAATTCAAAATATACTGTTGTACAAAGATTCAATGTATGAGCTTCAAGGAAACATATCATATTAAAAATCAATAATAGATGAGTTTTATATTAAAATTCTCTATTAGGAGTTTATATCCAAATCTCTGCATTGATATTCATGGCCTAACATGCCATTGAATTAAAGAATATGATAAAACAGATCATTTTTTAAATGTTTAGCCTTTAGACAAGTTTCTACCTAATAAAGAATTTATTGGATGTCCCTTCCAGAAGGCCCCAAGCAATGTTTTTAATGTATAGAACAAAGAATACAATTGCAATGTCAATATAGTATACTGTAATATTACCAAGCCAATCCAAGTCACAAAGCATTTGTTACCAGTTTCAGTCATTCCAATTTACTTGAACAGAGCCATACACAGGGTCCTCAGATTTTTACATTTCAAGTAATTTGGACTTCATTAGACTTTAATCATCCAGCTCACCCAGTGTTCAGTGCAAGTTATGCAATCTCCCCTCCAGCACATTGTTAAAAGTGAGCTGGTAATCAAATAAAAATGATCAACCTAGCAGTCATTTTTGGCACTGGTCTCCTGATGTTATATTTTATATTAACTAAACTATAAGTACCTCCGAATGTAACTAGAGAAAGAAATACCCTCTAAGGAGGGTATTTCTTTCTCTATATAATTTAGGGATGAAGGCACTCCCACCCTTTCACCATACTCCCATATTTCTATGGATGTATCTAGAGCACACAGAGACCCTTTGATCTTGCCCCTACAATTCTTATTTATGCACCGGTGATCAGAGGTGGCCAAAATATAATGTACCCCATAAGGTTGGTATTTATACCATTTAATACTGGTAATGTCATGTCAAATATCTTTGTTGTGAAACAAGCAATGATCAATGTAAAATCTTTGCACCATCTTCAAAAAGTCCTGCAAAGTACTTTCACTCTCACATATTTACTTTTAATTAAAATTCCATATAACTTGTTTTGTCAACCATGCAAATTATATAGTGACACCCGATATTTGGCCACCATCTCCTTACCTTATAAGTGATGTGTAAGTGGCACAGATGATAATGCATGATGTTAAATATGTTATGATTTTGCTATATACTTATTTTTTGTGTTTTCTTAGTTAGGCCAACTTTCTTTGCTGTTGTTACATAAAAGGTCCTCAAAAAGCTTATAGATGTGAAACATGTCTACCTCTTGGACATTTCAGCAAAGCTAACTATGAACTAAGATTATATACAGTGCCTTGAAAAATTATTTGTACCCCTTAAAATTGTCCACATTTTGTCATGTTTCAACCAAAAACACAAATGTAATTTATTGGGATTGTATGTGATAGACCAACACAAAGTGGCACATAATTGTGAAGTGGAAGGAAAATTATAAATGGTTTTCAATTTTTTTTGGAGTCAATACTTTTTAGAACCACCTTTCACTTCAATTACAGCTGCAAGTCTTTTGGGGTATGTCTCTCCCAGCTTTGCACATCTAGAGAGTGACATTTTTGCCCATTATAGCTTAAGCTCCATCAGACTAGATAGAAAACATCTGCGAACAGTAATTTTCAAATCTTGCCACAGATTATCAATTGAATGAAGGTCTGGACTTTGACTGGGCCATTCTAACACATGAATATGGTTTAATCTAAACCATGCCATTGTAGTACTGGCTGTATGCTTAGGGTTGTTATCCTGCTGGTAGGTGAAACTCCACAACAGTCTCAAGTCTTTTGCAGACTCTAACAGGTTTTCTTCTAAGATTGCCCTGTATTTGGCTCCATCCATCTTCCCTTCAACTCTGACCAGCTTCCCTGTCTGTGCTGAAGAAAAGCATCCCCACAACATGATGCTGCCGCTACCATGTTTCATGATGGGGATGGTGTGTTCAGGGTGATGTGCAGTGTTAGTTTTCTGCAGTGCATAGCGTTTTTATTTTAGGCCAAAAAGTTCAATTTTGGTATCATCTGACCAGAGCACCTTCTTCAACATGTTTTCTGTGTCCCCAACATGGCTTCTCAAAAACTGCAAGCAGGACTTCTTATGGCTTTCTTTCAACAATGGCTTTCTTCTTGCCACTCTTTCATAAAGGTCAGATTTGTGGACTGCGCTACTATTAGCTGCCCTGTGGACAGATTCTCCCACTGAGCTGTGGATCTCTGCTCCTCCAGAGTTACCATGGGCCTCTTGGATGCTTCTCTGATGAATGATCTCCTTGCCTGGCCTGTCCGTTTAGTTGGACGGCCATGTCTTGTTAGGTTTGCAGTTGTTCCATATGCTTTCCATACATAATAACATAGGAATCACCCTGGAAATTTGAGTGAGGTGAGAGAGGTTAGCCAATATTCATAATAAGAGTAAAATAATCTCAATTTATTGCAAAATATCATGCATATATAAGCAACAGCAATAAATATAAATTGTCCAAGCCAATAGGTGTACATACACAGTAAAAGAATAACAAACCACATACAGTTATACAGAAATGTAAAGAAAAGCAAGATAGAAGCATCAATGATACCTACACATTTCACGAGACCACACTTGCTTCTTCGGTATAGTATCTGCAATAAAGGTAATAAGATCAATAAGTATATGTTGGCAGTGGAGACATAGTCTGTTGCTACCGCCGACTGGATACTCAGAGACTGGTGATTTGGCTCAGCCCATTGGTGAGTATGAGGTATTTTTTGTAGACCTCTCTGACCATTTGCCCCATATGCCTCCATGCAGAAAAAAGAAAAGTCACAATTGTATACGTTGTTTTGGTTTAACTTTTCCCTAACTCCATGTATGGCACTCCCAGGCACTCTATATTCTTCATCTGTGTCCTTAACCTCAACCCCCCCCCCCCACTACTTCATCTATTATTTCACATCCTAGGCCCAGACAACCCCCATGAGAATTACCTAAAGGAATGTGAAGGGGCTCAGATCCCCTATTAAAAGGCTAAAAATTATTTGGCATCTCAAAAGACTAAAAACAGACATTGCCCTATTCCAAGAAACTAATTTTAGGACCTGACTTTGCATGTATGAAAAAACTATGGGTGGACAAGGTCCTTGGGTCCAAGGCAGTTGGGAAAAAGGCAGTGGTTCTTATCTTAATCCATAAAAATCTTCCATGTGAGATTATCTCAGTAGACAAGGATATACAAGGGCGCTTCATAACTGCCCAGCTTCACCTAAGAAATACATTTCTCCAGATCTCTAATATTTTTGCTCCCAATAATCCAGGCCAATCTTTCTTTAGTGAGTTATCAAATAAACTACTATCATCTCCCCAGTTTCGGAACATCATCGGAGGAGACTTTAATACAGTTATGTATCCAGTGGATAACAGATCTGCCTCTAAATCCCCCCGAAAACCTTTGGCCAACGCAATTGGCCTCTATCATCAAATCTAACCATCTGAACAATGTTTGCCGCCTTTTCCACCCGACAGAGAGTACACCTTCCCCCCCCCCCACACAACACGCTCTCCAGAATTGACTATATTTTTACTACAGACAGCCTCATCCCTCAAATAATGGCAGCAGAAATCCATGCTATTGCAATATCTGCTTATGCTCCAATTAAAATTTCCATTAATTACCCCACTCTCCAAAACAATCTTAAATTGTGGTGCTTCCCCTCCTACCTCTCAAATAACTCATATTACTGAACCTTTATGGGAAAAGCTTGGGAGGAATTTTCCTCCCCAAACTCCAGTCATAAAGATAACCCCAATCTCTTCTGGGAGACAGGCAAAGACTTTCTAAGGGGGCCAGTAATCTCCAATGCCTCCTCCTTCAGGAAACCTAGCTCAGTATACATTGGCTTCAAATAACACTCCAGAACATAGATCTGAGTGGCTCAAGGCTAAGCAAGCTTTTGAATCTTGGGTAGAAAAATTGGAACTAATGAAACATGCACAAATGGAAGCTACTCTCCACAAATTCTAGAACAATTCAGGCAAATTACTAGCAATCTATTTAGCGGTCCCCAAAGACCCACCTTTATTACATCCCTCTGTGACTCCAATGGAAACACAAAATATCTGAAATATGTGAAGTCATTATATGTGTATGACCCCATTGATCATAACTTAGCACAAACATTCCTCGACAAACTTCATCTTCCCACAGTCTCCCCCTCTCAATATGAACACTTAAATCTCCCATATCATTAGCTGAAATTTCCAACACCATTAAACATCCAATAAAGCTCCAGGTCCATATGTATTCAAGGGTGAATCCTTTAAATCTCTGCAAGGGATTATCGACCCAACACTCATGGAGGTCTACAATGGGATCTAGAACGGTTGCTCCTACTTGCCTACCGGTAATCAAGCTATCATTAAAATCTTGTCAAAAAGGGGAAAAGACCCATTAGAACCAGGCTCATATAGACCAATCTCCCTCTTAAATTTGGATGTCAAAAGTTTTGATGGGCTTTGATTGGCTCTCGTTGGTTCTCTCCAGATTAGGCTTCTCTGGTCCTTTCGCTCATCTCGTTGAGACCATGTATTCATCTCCGTCGGCCAGACTGGTGGTGAAAGGCCTTCTAACAGATAGTTTCTGCCTTTTCAAGGGCACTAGGCAGCGGTGGCCCCTTTCTAAATAATCTGGCTCTGGAACCCCTCTCCAGATACCTCTCCAAAATGGCTCCTCTACGTGGGATCTGCTTTGAGGATATTGAAATTGGCACCGCCCTGTTCACAGGCAATGTATTTATTTTTTCCTCTGATATGATTACTATAAATTAAAGCATTTAGTGGCAATATATAATTTCTGAATACAACAGTTACTTACCTATATCAATAAACTCAAGCTTACTTCAATTACATAAACTACCCCTGTATACAATATCTGTACATGAAAAAGCACCAGTATTAGCTAAGGTGTATGTAGTAATTAAATGATTTTTCTACACACTAGTTATGCTAAAAAATACTAATAAAACAATTGGTATTACAATTCATATTTTTGTTATGTCTTTCTATTTGGCCTAGATAGGTCCACCTGGAGACTGAGATGTGCAGACATTGTATAGTAGTAGAAGAACACATTATAGCATGTGTAAATAATATAAGCACATGTAGTATAATTGACAGTTATGGTTTTACCTAAAGGAGTTGTAAAGCCAGAAGGTTTTTTAACCATCCCACACTCTCTGCTTCAGGTTCTGCTCCCTCAAGGAGACTGTCCTGTTCCACCCATCCAACTATAGCAGGGGTGCTCAACCTGTGGCTCTCCAGCTGTTGTGGAACTACAAGTCCCATGAGGCATAGCAAGACTCCGACAGCCACAAGCATGACACCCAGAGGCAGAGGCATGATGGGACTTGTAGTTTTGCAACAGCTGGAGAGCCACAGGTTGAGCACCCCTGAACTATAGCAATACACAGGCCTGAAACACACTTTTTGTGATTCAATCACATCTCTAAGTGAAAGTAAAGGACAAGAGAGACTTTTGAGATGTTCTGGATGTGAGGGATTCTCACTTTCTACAAGCATATATTTGAGTTTTTTTTGAAGTGCATACAATAAAGGAATATTTTATCTGAATTCATAGTTTTACGACTTGTTTTTTCCATATATTTATTTTGATATTAAATTTAGATTATTTTAATTAGTCACCAAGAAGTTTTGCTGGATCAGAGTAGTTAATGTATATTTAAAAAAATATATAAAGCACGGATGTGTCAGATGGCAACAAAAGGAGAGAGTTCTGCTCAGCTCATTTAGTTTAGCAATTCCACAGCGAGAGAGATTGCCCTTATCACTCCACTAACTTCATAATCTGACTGCCAACATGTCCAAGACAAGGAGGGAAACATCTCAGTCAATGAAGTTGATGGACTTCATCTCCATAACAGATGAACAACTTCCAAATAGCAGATATCCATGTGGATCCTGGCTGCAGAACCTGAAATTTGAAGCTTCGCTTGAACTCCACAGTGCACACTAACCCATCTACAACACTACAAACAAATTGGGGAGCTGTCTCCTTCTAATACTTCTGTACCCATAAACTTGCTGAAATTAAACAAAATAAGTGCAAACGCAGGGGACATATCCTGCTACTCTACCTCAATTTGAGGCTCTATCTGCAAAATTACTTACAGGCCTTTGGACCTCTAAAGCAGGGATCCTCAAATTACAGCCCTCCAGCTGTTGTGAAACTACACATCCCATGAGGCATTGTAAAACTCTGACATTCACAGACATGACTAGGCATGATGGGAATTGTAGTTCCTGAACAACTGGAGGGCCATAGTTTGAAGACCCATGCTTTATAATATTTTTCAGTCGCAGGCCTAACAGTGTCTAAAAGAACTCTGAAAGACATTATGGTCTCTCTTAGAACAACAACATGGCTTCTTTATTAGCAGAAATCAAAATCTTTATTCAAGATCAGGGAGAACCATTACCACGTTGAGATGAAAATAGCAGAGTTCTCCACTCATAATGTTTTGGAAGATTCTCACAATGAACATGATGACAACATAATGTGGCTAAAGTCAAAGGTGGTTGGTCTGGAGGAGTGTTCCAGAGGGAACAATATTAAATTCAGAGGTATACCAGATATAATCATATAGAATGAACTGCAAACGTTTCTACACAAATTACTGAAAAAGTTAATATCCATGACAACTCCATGGGTTCTTATCATTGCCTGGGCGCGCTGCTTCCCAAAACCATATTTCTTGGTTGAAAACGTCTATAGCGATATTCTAGCCAGGATCCATTTTTAAAATGTTAAAAAACAAACCATGGTGACAGATATATGCAAAAGTTTAGCAAGCAGATTACTAAAGGTGCTATCAGAATTCAGATGCAGTCTGTTTTGCCCACGATGAGACTAGGACAATTAAGGGACTCAATGTAGTCTCACACATTCATAAAACTGATTATGTCATCTTGATACTTTTGGGCCCCTTACTTCACTACTATTGGTATACTCTACACCAGTGGTGTCCAAACTACGGCCCTCCAGCTGTTGCAGAACTACACATCCCATGAGGCATTGTAAAACTCTGACATTCAAAGACATGACTATGCATGATGGGGATTGTAGTTCCTGAACAACTGGAGGGCCGTAGTTTGGACACCCCTGCTCTACACTGTTAAAATTTGATAAGGTCTTCTATTATAAAATAATTTAATCTAAATTTAAAATATTATCTTCAAGAAACTTTATCTACGTGGGCATTATCTTGTCTCTTGATCCCACCCATATCCATTACTGTCGGTTTAAGCCACTACTATACACCCACCTGACCAAATTACATAAATGTGATTCCTTATTGCTATATGTAGTGGGCTGGATTTCACTTTTTAAGATGTGTATTCTTCCCAAAATGTTATACTTGTTCAGAATGCTTATCATTCCAATACAATTTTCCTTTTTTAAGATATTCAGGCAATAATTTCCCTGTTTATCTTTAGGTAAACGTATAAGATGATCTATCTCCTTACTAGGCACAATAAATTGAAAGATCCAGGCCTTTCCCTTATATTTGAATGTTATTGAGTCTTGATTATAGACCGACTTAAGTATTAGTAGCAAACATCCCCAGAAAATAAATGGGTGAAATTTGTGAAATTCTTATTGCTTGAACACAACTATACTGCTATGTTACTAGTGTACAAATGTGGAGGGTTTAAATTCACTCCACTCTATTCCATTACACACTGTACCTTATGTCTTTGACTATCATTCAAAGTGACATTACTAGATAATTTTGGGTCCTGAACAAAACCTATCCCAATAGAGTTTTTGGAATATACAATTTACTCACGGCAACTCATTTTGTAGAGGGTTGCTAATGTCTGTCCTTGCCCTCTGGGAAGACTACCAACTTTTAGATTCAGAAATGTATCAATACCTGAGGGTACAAAATTATTTCTTTGTGAACAACAGGACAGAATTGTATTTATGCCCCCAAGTGAAGTTGGGGGCATAATGTGAAGTCCCTTTTTTACAATACCGTTGGGAATGGATTTGATTTCCAAAAACTGCACACATTGATTTAATGGAAATAATACATTGGTACTTCATTTGCCCCAACAATCACATCTTATTTGAAAAAAAATCTATTATTCAAATCAACAAATGTTGCCAAACACTGGGAGCTGTTGTGCAAAATTATACACAAATGCTACCACTGAAATTAGAAAAACTATCCTTGTCCACCTCCCCAAATTGCTGGTGATAATGTGTAGATAGGCTCATTACTGCACTTTTTTTGGCACCTTGCTTAGTTGCTAGAAAAGTATCTTCAAATTTATCTCTTGTATATGAGAGCTACACTCAACTTTCCCCTGAAATGGGTTTCTTACATATAGAACTACATGAGTTTACTCCTCCTCTCCAAACTATAATACTATTAGCTAAAATTAATATAGCCTGCAAGTGGAAATATATGGATGTTCCTCTCTACTTATCTCTATCTTAATACTAAATGTGCATTGAAGAGGATTTTGCATATAAAAACAGAACCTATAATACATTTTATGAAGCATGGTACTTACAGTTAAATCACAATGATTTTTTACTAAACTAACATATGGTAAATATAGTTCATTTTCTGTGCAACATAGTTGGAAGTGCTGATTTTCTTTTTGTTATGTTGTTTCCTTCTTTTTCCAAGACTCCTGTATACATATATTATATTATCTTAGAAAACTATGTACATTGAAACACAGTTGAAATACTGTATGTCTTAATTGTAAGATATTAAAATTTCTGATATGCACCCTCTGTTTACCACAGTGTATGAGTTGAGCTACAATACTATGTATGACAACATATTATGGAACACATGACTTGTACATCTACATTTATTTGTAAACAAATGGTCAACTTGCATACTGAACCACTGTCTATCACATTTAACAAATATGAATTTGTATGTATTATTCTTTTAAAATCTCAATAAAAAATATTGAACATTAAAAAAATTCAATGATATCTTGGATAGATCAGTGGGTTGGCTGACCCACAGACTGGTATTTTGAGAAATAATTATCATGTAGATGTACAAATCAAAAACTAGAGCCTGCAGCAGTAATGAGAAAATGTGACAGCCCCTTATATCATGTACTATAATCAACCAGTTTGCATAGACACAAGGTTTTCCGAACAATAAATATTACTTACATCATGCTAATATCTTCTTCATATTTCTTTAATGAAAAGTCTAACTTACTTTAAGCAGCCATGAGAAGAAAAACTGGGGTTAATCGTGAAGGGCAAAGTTCCTTTCTGGAAACCAGGCTTTGTTGTGCTCCAAATGCTTCACTGGATGTTCTCTAATCTCCCTTGAGAAAGACATCCTAGGACAATCATAAACTGGGGTTAATGTGGCCAGTAGGGGTGAGCTGAACATCCCCCCGGTTCAGTTCGCAGCAGAACATGTGAACAGGCAAAACATTTGTTTGAACACGCGAACACCGTTAAAGTCTATTGGACATGAACATGAAAAATCAAAAGTGCTAATTTTAAAGGCTTATATGTAAGTTATTATCATAAAAAGTGTTTGGGGACTTGGGTCCTCAAACACTTTTTATGACAATACCATAGCACTCTTGATTTCTCCCATAGACTCTTAAAGGGTGTTCCATGGCTTTCAGATTTGCCGCAAACACCCCAAATTGTTCACTATTAAGCAAACAGGCGAACACCCAATGTTCGAGTTGAACTTACATTCGACTCAAACATTGGGCTCATCCCTAGTGGCCAGTAATTGAAATCTCCCTCCAAAATAAGTGAAATTAACTTTACTTCATCTGCAGTTCACTCACTTTTGGTACATTGCTTAATTAAAGAATTGTATCTTAAGGATAATTTTCCTTTGTTAATCGTTTGATCCATATTATTGGTGACATTTGTTGAATTTAGCCACTCTCTTATATGTTTCCAAGCTCCAGTAAAATACAACATACAATTAAAGTAAAACAATAAATATGGCTTCTGCTCTGCTTTGCCAGATAAACAGTTTGGTATTTGTATTCATTCTCCAATAATTTGATATTTCACATATGCCTGTAGTCATTCCCATCATGCTAGTTCAAACCACAGAAAACACAAATGCTTATTACAAGGCTGACTTGTGAGAGTAAACAAACATTTTAGATAAAAGTACAGTTTTAAAGATGTAAAGTGGTAGTGGCATTCACATGCTAAAAATACTTCTGTGAATACTTAAATGGGTTGATTGCCCTAGGATGTCTTTCTCAAGGGAGATTAGAGAACATCCAGTGAAGCATTTGGAGCACAACAAAGCCTGGTTTCCAGAAAGGAACTTTGCCCTTCATGATCATGTTATAACACATACAGAAGCACATTTTCTGCCCCTTAACACCTAAATGGGAAGACACTAAGATAGGCTATTAGTACCTGTCAATGAGCTTAAGACAAATCTGTTGAAGTAGATGATGATCTGTAGGACTAGAAGAAAGCAGCTCATTCAATTTCAAATGATCACATCCATTAAATGATTTCTTGTAATTTCTTTCATTCCCTGTGGACGCCAGGTCGTTAGACCTAGTGGGTTACAGACATAGAGTATATTAATGTTACTTCATTATATGAGGGAGGACTTCATAGAATGGGGCTCAAAAACCTGGGCCTTGAATTGCCCTCAATCAAATTGTAAGATACAAATTTGCAGTGCATGAGATATGATGGATTTTTCTTTTTTGAGAAATTGGGTAAAAATGTGTGGGGGGGGGGTAGTTAGTTATAAAGTGTGGTAGTACCCATAGAGATCTATCCAACACAAAAAATAATAAGGTTAGGAAAATGGAAGCAATAGATTAATGCATTGTAAATGTGTATTAAACAACAGGCTGTTGACAAGCTAGAGGAGATATACTTGATCCAGAAGCTCCAGCAATGGACAGGAACCATGGACTGAAGTGACAATGACCGTGCTTAACAAAGGGGGTTACCCTTAAAACATATTGCCTTGCTTCTTGGACCTCTACCTTGACAGACCTTGCACCCCTTTTCCTTAGTGGTGTACCCAGAGGATTGTAGGCATTGCTACTGTAGTTTAACCACTTCAGCCCCAGAAGAATTCTGCACCCAAACAAAATGCATTTCCTTTTTTCCCACAAATAGAGCTTTATTTTGGTGGTATTTGATCACCTCTGTGGTTTTTATTTTTTGTGCTATAAACAAAAAAAAGCAGACAATTTTGAAAAAAAAACATTTTTTAACTTTTTGCTATAATAAATATATAAAAAAAAATGTATTCATCAGTTTAGGCCAATATGTACTCTTCTACATATTTTTAGTAAACCAAAAAAATCGCAATAAGCATATACTGATTGTTTTGTGCAATAGTTATAGTGTCCAAAAAATGGGAGATATATTTATAAAATTTTTATTATTAATTTATTTTTTAATAGTAATGGCGGTAATGCCACTTTTTTCAATGACTTTTATCTGTATTGCCGGGACCCGACAAGTTATTATAGCCACCAGAACTTTTAAATTACTTTTTTCCTTTAGAAATGTCACTTTTCTAAACACGGAAAAAATGCGCCACTTTACAAGCATACTATTGACATCCCCCAGGTACGAAATTTAAAGGAATATTTCACTTTTGATTTCTCCCATAGACAATTCATTATAGCCACTAGTACTTTTAAATGACTTTTTTTCCTTTAGAAATGTCATTTTGTGCAGGGACTGTTGTAAACACAGGAAAACTGCACCACTTTACAGGCATACTATAGACACCCCCCAGGTATGAAATTGAAAGGACTATTTCACTTTTATTGTTTCACTTTAAGCATTATTAAAATCACTGCTCCCGGGGCAGGAACCAGGCCCCCAAACACTTTTTAGGACAATAACTTGCATATTAACCTTTAAAATTAGCACTTTCGGTTTTTCACGTCCGTGTCCCATAGACTTTAACTGTGTTTGCGTGTTCGAACACATTTTTTGCCTGTTCGCATGTTCTGCTGCAAACCGAACCGAGGGTGTTCTGCCCATCCCTACTGGAGACATGCTTGGCAAGTCCATCACCTTTACTCTCAGCTTCTTTAGCAAGGCAGTGGTCATCTTGGAGGTGTGTTTGAGGTTTTTATCATGTTGGAATACTGCCTTGCAGCCCAGTCTTCGAGTGGAGGGGATCATGCTATGTTTCTGTCACGTACTGGTGGAGCTGGAAATAGGTCTTCGCTTGCACCTCCTGTCCGACACTCCTGGTAGTGATGTCAGGGAGTGAAGGACCCAGAGTGGCACGAGGGCCGATGTAGCTGATTGTGCTGGCTGGGCCTTGGAACCAGGTGGCTGAAAAGTGCTGGGCAGGCTCTGAGAACTGGAGCTCTGTATGGCTAGGTCAGCAGATGGAGGTGTAGCCGGGATGTAAGCCAGGAGGTCATCAACAGCCGGACAGAGCAGGTACCGAGACAAGAGGCAGAGGCAGAGATGGGACACAGGATGGGTTCAGTACACAGACGGGTAGCAAGGTACAGGAACATCAGACAGAAGCAGAGTCAAACAAAAGCTGGGATCAGGTAGGCAGGCGGAGGTCAAGGAAAAGGTTCAGGTGAAGCCGGGTCAAGACACAGAAAGCTGGAACAGATCAGGTAAGCAGGCACTAGCGGTAAGACCACCTGGGAATGTTCATGTGTCAGTGTTCAGTTTAAATATGCTTACTTGATGCCCATATGTGCACATGCATGCATGCATGCATTGGCGTACACCCGTGTGTGCCCGCACATGCGCAAATACAAGTCCCTCTTTGTACACACACTGGTGTGCCTGTGCTTGTGTGCAGATGCATATCTGTTAGCTAGACTTCTCTTACAGCTTCAGTATGTCACAGTACATGTTGGCATTCATGGTTCCCTCAATGGACTTTAGCTCCCCAGTGGCGGCAGCACTCATACAGCCCCAGACCATGACACTCCCACCACCATGGTTGACTGTAGGCAAGACACACTTGTCTTTGTACTCCTCACATGGTTGTCACCACACACGCTTGTCACCATCTGAACCAAATAATTTTATCTTGGTCTCATCAGGCCACAGGACATGGTTCCAGTAATCCATTTCCTTAGTCTGCTTGTCTTTAGCAAACTGTTTGCAAGCTTTCTTGTGCATCATCTTTAGATGAGGCATCCTTCTGGGACAACAGCCATGCAGACATTTGATGCAGTATACAGCATATAGTCTGAGCACTGACAGGCTGACCCCTTCAACCTCTGCAGCAATGCTGGCAGCACTCATACGTCTATTTCCCAAAGACAACCTCTGGATATGATACTGATCACATGCACTCAACTTCTTTGGTTGACCATGGCAAGGCCTGTTCTGAGTGGAACCTGTCCTGTTAAACCGTTGTATGGTCTTGGCCACCGTGCTGCAGCTTCAGGGTCTTGGCAATCTTCTTATAACCTAGACCAGTGATGGTGAACCTTGGCACCCCAGATGTTTTGGAACTACATTTCCCATAATGCTCATGCACTCTGCAGTGTAGTTGAGCATCATGGGAAATGTAGTTCTAAAACATCTAGGGTGCCAAGGTTCGCCATCACTGGCCTAGGCCATTTTTATGTAGAGCAACTATTCTTTTTTTCAGATCCTCAGAGAGTTCTTTGCCATGAGGTGCCATGTTGGACTTCCAGTGACCAGTATGAGAGAGTCAGAGCAATAACACCAAATTTAACACACCTGCTCCCCATTCACACCTGAGACCTTGTAATATTAACGAGTCACATGACACCGGGGAGGAAAAATGGCTAATTGGGCCCAATTTGGACATTTTCACTTAGGGGTGTACTCATCTTTTTACCAGCAGTTTAGACATTAATGGTTGTGTGTTGAGTTATTTTGAGGGGACAGCAAATTTACACTGTTATACAAGCTGTACACTCACTACTTTACATTGTAGCAAAGTGTAATTTCTTCAGTGTTGTCACATAAAAAGATGGAATAAAATATTTTCAAAAATGTGAAGGATGTACACACACACACACACACACACACACACGCACACACACACACACACACACACACACACACACACACACACACACACATATATACAGTAAATTTATGGGAGATTATATTTTTTATACATATACTGTATGAGTGATGTACTGTATACCAATAAATGACTGCTTTAAATATTAACTGTTAACTGTAGTAAGGCCAGCACACACATTGTAAGGACCACACTTTACTGACATTTAGTGGGAAGACCTAATATGTTAGAGGATCCTTTGTTTCTTCCCCCCCCCCCCCCCCCGTCAAGGCAGTCATAGCTATTGTGGACTTTTTCCCCTAAATGGCAGCAGTGCTGAAAGGAGTGTCCTGCTGAATCCACAAACTAAGGGGGGGGGGGGTAGGGGTGGTCAGACATTAATGCTGCCACTTAAAGGCCATCAGCCCATGGTTGTGCCATGCGTGGTATTTCTGGAAGGTGGACCTGTTGATGTGGGGGTGGAATGTACATGCGACTTGGGTATATATAAGGTGTATTAAGGCCCTCTGCCCACTGCATTTGGATATGGCGACCTCCCTCTGTGAGGTGCTCACACTACAAGTATACCTAGGAAAATCTTCACAAATCCACATTAATGATGCACGTGTGTTCACTTTTCAAAGTGTGTGAAAAAGCAATTTGGATTGGATAACCGTCTTGTAAACTGTATTCCATGTAAGCCACTATTTAGCCCTGCTGCTACTGAGAGGAAACTGGAAACCCTGATAAGTATGTTGCCTTTCTTTGTAGAAGGATAGATCTTTCCCTTCTGGGGGGTTATTTAAGGGAAGTTTTTTCTTTCCCTTTCTGTCTTTCTTCTGACTACAAAAGGATTGATT
Organism: Lithobates pipiens; assembly: GCF_037356315.1. NCBI lineage: Eukaryota > Metazoa > Chordata > Amphibia > Anura > Ranidae > Lithobates > Lithobates pipiens. The sequence continues at coordinate 163,883,251 of NW_027507903.1, read as the reverse complement.
TACATATGTATCTGTCTTACTCTAGGACGAAGACCTGGAAACCTATCTGGACACCTTTAGTACTGGAGTGACCGCTTGATAATGTGTAATGCCGCGTACACATGTATCAGACTATCCAGCGGACTTAGTCTGGCGGACAAACCACCGGACTGTCCACCGGACTTTCCAAATGAGTTACCTGCCCACACACGGCACTTTTGCGGCGGACTATCCGCCGTATCGCCAGACTATACGCTGTACTTTTGAAATGAACGGACTTGCCCACACACAGAGAGGAAAGTCCGTTCATTTTGAGATGGCCCCGTCACCTGGTATGGACTTAAAGGGGAATCCCTACGCTGAAAAAACAGCATGGGGGTCCCCCCAGGTCCATATAAGACCCTTATCCGAGCACGCTACCCGGCCGGCCAGGAAAGGGGGTGGGGACGAGCGAGCGCACCCCCCCTCCTGAGCCGTACCAGGCCGCGTGCCTTCAAAATGGGGGGTGCCCTGGGGAAGGCAGTTACACGCTAAAATACATTCTGCTATTCGTCCTGAGTATGGTGATACCCCATGTGTGAGACTTTTCCACAGCCTAGCCACATACAAAGGCCCAACATCCATGTAGCCCCATCAGGTATTCTAAAGGCATAAATTACGCATTTAATTTCCTGAAAACACCCCAATGTATATTCTATGAAGCATAATGAGTCTTTTGAACACGTCATTTCTTTCCCAAAAGTTTTTGAAAAATGTGGAAAGAAAATGAAAACCTATTTTTTCTCACAAAGTTGTCAATTTAGAAGATCTTTATAACACATAGTATGTACATATCCAAAATGACACCCCAAAATACATTCTGCTACTCATCCTGAGTATGGTGATACCCTATGTGGGGGACGTTTCCACAGCTTGGCCACATACAGAGGCCTGATATCCATGTAGCATCATCATGCGCTCTAAAGGCATAAATTACACATTTCATTTACTGAGTACCTATCACATTTTTGAAGGCCCTGGAGCACCAGGACAATGGAATTACCCACAAAATTACCCCATTTTGGAAAGAAAACAACCCAATGTATATTCTATGAGGCATAATGAGTCTTTTGAACATCATTTCTTTCCACAAGTTTTTGGAAAATGTGGAAAGAAAATGAAAATCTATTTTTCTTTCTTGTACCAAAACAGTCATTTCCTGGTGGCCCAGTAAAGTTACATCATCCTGGTCCTTCATATCCACCCCCCATGTATAAATAAGATACATTTTGACTTCTGGACTGCAGTTCCATCATCATCATGCATTGTGGAAAGGATGTAGACATCTCTTTTTTTATCCCTCTACTTCAGCGCTAGTAACTCTTCAATCCACATACTAGCCATTTCACCCTGATTCATTTTTTTTAGCGACCAATCTCTGTGGGAAGCCTTTGCGGTTGGTCCGTACTGTCCCACAGGCCACAGTCTTCTTTTGGTACAAATGGCGGAAAAGTGGGAGACTCCTGTAGAAATTGTTTACGTATAGGTGGTAACCTTTCCCAAGCAATATGTAAGAAGATTACCCTCGCGCCACAGTAATTATAGAAAAAGGAAAGTCCACAAAATTAATAAAAAAGCAAAAAACTAAACACAAAATTAATAAAAAAACAAACAAAAAGGATTATGGTTGCAGCAAAGCACCGACAGGGGTTCAAACCCTCCCCTAAGTGAGTGAAATCTAAATATATACAGTGGTGTTGCGCTCCTTAATTAACTATGTCAATAAATATGTGAAGTACACAGTGTACAAAAATTAAAAAGTGAGTAATCCTACAAACGTTTAACTATAAACACATAATTTAACATCCAAAAAGTGCATTAAATAAAGTGCATTTAGGTGCAAGGATAGGTATATAATATATCTCAATCTAAAGTGCACAGATTGCAGTGATAGCAGGATCTACAGCGTAACTAAACGCTTGATAATATAATGTCCAAAGGTGCAGCAGGTATAGGTATATAATATATCTCAATCTAAAGTGCACAGATTGCAGTGATAGCAGGATCTACAGCGTAACTAAACGCTTGATAATATAATGTCCAAAGGTGCAGCAGGTATAGGTATATAATATATCTCAATCTAAAGTACACAGATTGCAGTGATAGCAGGATCTACAGCGTGACTAAACGCTTGATAATATAATGTCCAAAGGTGCAGCAGGGAAACAAATAAAGTGATAGAGATATATAAGAAATCTAAAAAAATATAAAGTATATTCCACAGTCCGTATTAAATCATGCACTGAAAAAAGTCCACTCTGTGTGCAAATATCTGATAATCCCGTGAGTGAATCGTTATTCCATAGGTGATAACGTGCAAGGTGTCCACACACTGGTAGCAATGGCTACCTTACCTTACTGCTGTAAGGTAACAGCATATATCCTTTTAAGCAGGTGGTAGATGTAAACAGCAATGGGTGCCCCCCTCTCTAGGTCCTCAGTCACAGGCAGCATATACATCCATAGGAGAAGAGAAAACGCTAATAGTGAAGTATGTAATGTAATCTGAACTTTATTTTAAAAGGACATAGTCCAGGGTACTCACATTTTAGCATAAAACATAAATGCAGAAAAAAACTTTACATGAAGCGACAGCATCAAACGAACGAGCAGGTAGTGTGTACTACGACCGTCACTTCCGGTATCCTCCTAGTCCAATCCTACGCATATCGTCACTTGGACATGTGACTTCATCATTCCCTGATGAAGTCACATGTCCAAGTGACGATACGCGTAGGATTGGACTAGGAGGATACCGGAAGTGACGGTCGTAGTACACACTACCTGCTCGTTCGTTTGATGCTGTCGCTTCGTGTAAAGTTTTTTTCTGCATTTATGTTTTATGCTAAAATGTGAGTACCCTGGACTATGTCCTTTTAAAATAAAGTTCGGATTACATTACATACTTCACTATTAGCGTTTTCTCTTCTCCTATGGATGTATATGCTGCCTGTGACTGAAGACCTAGAGAGGGGGGCACCCATTGCTGTTTACATCTACCACCTGCTTAAAAGGATATATGCTGTTACCTTACAGCAGTAAGGTAAGGTAGCCATTGCTACCAGTGTGTGGACACCTTGCACGTTATCACCTATGGAATAACGATTCACTCACGGGATTATCAGATATTTGCACACAGAGTGGACTTTTTTCAGCGCATGATTTAATACGGACTGTGGAATATACTTTATATTTTTTTAGATTTCTTATATATCTCTATCACTTTATTTGTTTCCCTGCTGCACCTTTGGACATTATATTATCAAGCGTTTAGTCACGCTGTGGATCCTGCTATCACTGCAATCTGTGTACTTTAGATTGAGATATATTATATACCTATACCTGCTGCACCTTTGGACATTATATTATCAAGCGTTTAGTTACGCTGTAGATCCTGCTATCACTGCAATCTGTGTACTTTAGATTGAGATATATTATATACCTATACCTGCTGCACCTTTGGACATTATATTATCAAGCGTTTAGTTACGCTGTAGATCCTGCTATCACTGCAATCTGTGCACTTTAGATTGAGATATATTATATACCTATCCTTGCACCTAAATGCACTTTATTTAATGCACTTTTTGGATGTTAAATTATGTGTTTATAGTTAAACGTTTGTAGGATTACTCACTTTTTAATTTTTGTACACTGTGTACTTCACATATTTATTGACATAGTTAATTAAGGAGCGCAACACCACTGTATATATTTAGCTTTCCCAAGCAATGGTTCGATCAGCTGCTAGACAATTTTCCACTTGTTCCCATGTAGGTAGAGCATCCAGGGGGGTTTAGCTGTCTGTCTATCCCCTCATACATGATACAGTCATACGTGTAATCCATGGCTCTGTCATATTCCTTTTAAAATGTTACCCCCATGTCTGGCTCTTTTACTGGGGAGTCTTCCAGTGAAGTGTACTAGGGATTCAGCTACACAAATATTTGTATCAAGGGTAAACATCTGCTTGAAGTTGGTGCAAAAAAAATTGATTAGGGGCCGAATTTTTAATATTTTGTCATAACTGGGATGATTTTGAGGAAGGCATTAAGCATTGTTGTTGAAATGTAAAAATCTCATGCATGTGGTGGATAGGTTGGGTAGATCAGTAGGCATGGAGTTCATTTTTTTGTCAGCCCAATGTTGAGGGTTAGGCCAAGGAACATTTTAAATTCTTTCATGGTGAGGAGTCCCAAACAAAAGGATGGGCATATGAAGAATTTTGATTGTTGGTTATATATTGGCTGGCGTATAGATTACATTGCTCCACAATGTAATTTAGAAGATCATTGGTAAAAAATAAGTGAAAATAATAAATTGGGGTTACATTTTCTGACTGTATCTGAGGGCCTGGCTGGGCTGTAAAAAGGAGAATTACAGGTTCTACTGATGTATCGGGCAGCCATGTTGGATACTGTAGAACATCTAGGAGGCTAGTATGGGCCCTGCCTCGTTAATGGAATGCTCTGTTGCTAGCATCTGGTCTATCCTCTAGGAAGGTTGCAAAACTGGTGGTGGATGCCTGCCAATCACAGAGTGCTGCACTGCTGGTGGATGCCTGATGGTGGATGCCCTGGAGTGCTGCACTGCTGTTGGATGCCTTCATATCATCCTGGAGTGCTGCGCTGCTGATGGATGCCTGCTGGTGGATGCCATGGAGTGCTGTGCTGCTGGTGGATGTCTGCGCCTGCTCACATCTCCCGATTCTCCTTGTCAGGATTCTATCTTCCTCGGTTTCCATCTCAGAGCCACTGCTTTCCACTGGCTCATAGTCTTAATCTGAGTCTGACTGTCCAACATACTCTGGAGTATCTGGAGAGCCTCCTCAGGATTGTAGAATCTTATGGTCATGTTGGCAGGCTGATGTGCCAGATGGCAAGCAGATGTGCCAGATGGTGGGTGGCAGATGTGTCAGATGGTGGGTGGCTGTGCCAGATTCTGGGTGGCTAGATGTGCCTGATGTTGGTGGGCAGATGTACTTGGTTTGGCGGGCAGATGTGCTTGATTTTGGCGGGCAGATGTGTCAGATGGCGGGTGGCAGATGTGCCAGATAGCGGGCGGCAGATGTGCCAGATGGTAGGTGGCTGTGCATGATGTTGGTGGATGGCAGATGTATCAGATGGCGGGAGGAAAATGTGTCAGATGGCGTGCAGCAGATGTGCCAGATGTTGGGCGGCTATGCCAGATGTTGGGCGGCTGTGCTTGATGATGGCGGGCAGATGTGCCTAATGATGGCAGACAGATGTGCCTGATGATGGCGGGCGGCAGATGTGTCAGATGGCGGGAGGCTGATGTGACAGCTGTTGACAGGCTTATGTGCCAGCTGTTTGCAGACAGATGTGCCAGTTTTTGATGGGCAGATGTTCACTGTATGACAGGTGTTTTCATTGTTTTGGGGACACTGTGTTTTGGGGACACTAGCTGTTGATCAGTGGGTAAACAGCAGACAAACAGTTAAAACCTCACTGATCTCCAGGCTGCAGCACAGATCTCTCTCCCTCTCCTCATTGACAGGCTCTGTGTGAGGAGAGGAAGACATGAGAGCAGTTACAACCGCTCTCTATTTACATTACATGATGACTGTGATTGGACACTGTCGTCATGTGATCAGGAGGGCCAATCACAGAGCCCTCCTGTCTTGTACACCTCTCCTGTCTCTGGGGGGCACAGGCAGATTGGGATTGCGCTGCTGTCAGATTCCACCCTCTCCCTGTACTGTATTTACATTACAATGGATGTGATAAAACACAGCCATTGTGTGGATTAGGAGGGCAAATCACAGTACCCTCCTGCTGTTTTCCGAGATGTGGCGTGTACGGGGGACACGCACGCATTAGGATCGCGCGGCTGCGCAGGCGCAATCTCACTCCTTCTGAATGATGTTCAGGAACGTCCACTCAGCTGCTGGATCTCTGTCTTTTTATAGGGAGGATGGTGACACATAAGTAAACAACTGTGATCTGCTCTTCTAAACCACCTGACCACAGTATGGGAGCCAGAAAATGCATTGCTGTTGGTAATTGGTTGCTATGGGCACAATCAGTTGCATTTGTTTGTCAATTTCTGAAACTGTGAATGATCTAGGTTTGGGTCAACCCAAACATGAAAATCATTCCTATTTACAACCAATAAACGTTACTCCCCATAATCACTTTACTTAATCCATAGCCAATGGTCTGCTCCATAAATGTTATTATTATTATTTTTTTCATTTTTATTGTGCTTTGGATTCTCTGTGAAAACTATCAAATGCATATTTCAAAGTTTGCTCAAAAACCACACACTTTAAAAAAACACCACATTTGCATGACATATACTAACTTTTTCCTGTATACTTACGTGTTTAGAGAACATCCTATAATTGTGCACTCTCCTCTTTAATCAACAGTCTATTCATTCTTTTGATTCATCTTCATAATTGTAGAAGTGGTTTCCTGTGAATCTTTAGTTCAAGAGCCATGGTTAAGATGATGAGATGCTTGGCCCAAGGTATAGGCAATTTTATCTGTTAGGTGCTGTTAAGTGTTAGAGTAAACTGGTAAATAAATATAACATATGTACTAGTATGTACAGTACCAGAATGCATGAGAGCAAAATATAAGCTGCTTATTCAAATTACTGTATCATTAGAACATGCAAAAATAATGGGTTCTATTTACAAAGCAAAATATGCTGTTTCAACTGAAAAACAGTTGTCAGAGGAAGCTGATTTAAATAAAACAAAAATAAAATGGTGAATCATATCATATGATAAAAAGTGTGTTTTGTTAATAGTATAAAAAGTAATAGTAGACGTTAAGAAATTACTTTAAAGCTCAGAGGGTAAAGATTTATACAATTGTAGCAGTAAGAACAAGTCATACATTGCATCTTTTCATAACAATTTATAAATGTGGCAAAATGTTCACTAAAATACATATTTTATATAAAATTTTAAACTGGTGAATTTCTTTTTCCCATTTGCTGGTATTGAACAATACTTTTTACTTTCAACAGCGTTTAATACATTTAAAAAGGTATAATACAGGTTGTCCATTGATCTTACTTCTTTAAACAACGTGCCTATTAAAATATAGTAACATTAAGACATAGGCTATTACAAAAGATTGATGACGTGTCAAGTAGACTTCCTTAAAGAAAGGCAAAAGGGATGTGAAGTGGGAGAGGGGAGGAGGAAGGTGTTGTGATATGGCTGAACCAGAGTGACTCCATCTATATAAGTTCATATAAGATTAACTTGGGTTAACCTATTAGTTAGTTTAAACTCTCTATTTACAGACTGTAGCAGTTTTCCTATAAAGCATACATATAAGAAAATATAGCTTGCATAAGCAGTTTTATTCTGTACTGTCTAAATAAAGAAATTGTGTCACAATATGTCTAGGCCACAGAACTCATGACTGTGACTCATGAAAGCAGATTACATAATTAATGATATGTAATGATATGTAATATACACCTCTGTATTAACCACACCCATGTTCTATGCAATGATTGGCTGATAATGGTGCATATAAAATGTAGACCCTCCCAGAATAAACCAGACAACCCCTGAACATCAATCTTGACTCATCTCTTCTTGTGTTCAACAAGATGTTGTCTCCTTAGTCTGCAGTGCTAAGTAAAAGGGTTTAGTAAGTATGGTAATTGCCGTAATTATGCCTAGCTGGTCTTTGTCAGGTATATAGAAATACCATTTTAATCACAACAGAAGGGAAGAAGGAAGAAAAAAGCAAAACAGGAGTACAGGTACAACAAACTTAACATAACATATTTGTTCAGGTGCAATATTGAGTATTAGTTATACACAGTAAGACAGTCTTATGAAAATATTGGAGCTCCGTGTGGAAAACTGAAGACAGGGAGCCAATTTATAAACACTCTAAATAGCACAATAGTGAGTAGAATTGTGAAATCTTTAGACTCTAGCCGTACACTTGTTGTGTTGAGTGGGGATTTGTCATTGAGGTCAGAATGATGTCCCTTTACCATTTTTAATAGCAACCATAAGTTCAAATTGAGTTTGTGTGTTCAGATTAACCACTTAGTGACCACCTGCTGTATTGTACTGTGGACTAGCAACTGTTGTAGGCAAAACAATGTACTTGTATGTCACTACTTACTTCCAGGTTTAGGGAGCGAGCATGTGCGCTCACCAATGGTGCTGTCAGCAAGTCCCATCTAATGATTCATGGCTGGGACATGCTGATCTGTTGTGTACATTCACAGCCCAGAACTCTGTGTTGACATTCAACACAGAGCTCTGTACACAGGGAATGATGTCTCAGTTTCTCATCTTTGCAAATTAGTGTCAGATTACCAGCCACAGTATGCAGTCCCATTATAAGTCATTGATCACCCAATTAGTATTATAAAATAATAAAACACTTTCACACAAACCAATCCATATACTTAGATCTTTTTTTGTTAATCAAAAACATGTAGCAGAATACATTTTTGGCCACAATATTTGAAGAAATTTTATATTATTTATTGGCTATATATACAGTATACTGTATACAGTATTCTGTGTTCAAAACAAACACATAAGATTCCCTCCCAGGGGTATTCAGTATTTCAGTCCTGCTACCAAAGTAAACAATATTCAGCCCTCCTGGTTTGTAAATGCAGCTCTCCAGCTCAGACCTTATGCTTTAGGCCTTGGTCTGTCTCCCACAGACTGGACACTCAGCAACTCCGTGCTTATCGCTAGCACCTTCGTGCTGCACTGGCTCCCACCTCTCATCTAGGTGGAGCCCTTCTGACTCCTAGGCCTTACTTGTCTGCATGCTGGAGCCTAGAACCCTGGTCTGGTCATTACTTAACCACTTTAATACTGGGCACTTATACGCCTTCCTGTCCAGACGAATTTTGAGCTTTCAGCACTGTCGTACTTTGAATGACAATTGCGCGGTCATGCTACACTGTACCCAAACTAAATTTTTATCTTTTTGTTCTCACAAATAGAGATTTCTTTTGGGGTTTTTATTTTCTGCTAAACAAATAAAAAAAGGCCAAAAATTTTGAAAAAAACATGTTTTTTTTTTCGTTTCAGTTACAAAACTTTGTAAATAAGTAAGTTTTCTCCTTCACTGATGGGCATTAACAGGGCTGCAGTGACGGGTACTGATAAGGTGGCACTGATGGCCACCGATGATGTGGCACCAATGAAGTGGCACTGATAGGTGGCAAAAATAGGCACTGATAGGTGGCACGCATGGGCATGGATAGGCGGCACGGATGGGCATAGATAGGCAGCATGGATAGGTGGCATGGATGAGCATGAATGGGCACTGATAGGCGGCATGGGTGGGCACTAATAGGCGGCATGGATGGGCACTGTTAGGCGGCATTGTAGTATACAGTATTGTATGAATGGATGCCAATCAGGGCTAAACAATAATGCATGCCAATCAGTGATGCCCATTGTGGGCAATGATTGGCATCCATTGTCCATCCGTCAGAGATTCTTTACCGAGATCGTAGTTGAGGTGTGTCAGAATGACATACTGCAACAACGATCACCGCCATGTGCACCCCCAGGGGCACGCATCGGCTTAATATCCTGATCACGTCATATGACGTGCGATCAGGATATTGAAACCACTTTGCCGCCCTCATTTTGCTATATGGCGGGCAGCAAGTGCTTAAATTCCAGAATACAGCTGACCAATTAGTGTACTGGCTGTTCACTAGACCTGGACCTTGGCAGGGTACCACCCTGCTACAATATTCTCCCCTCCTGTTTCAACCCTAGAGGGGGCACAACACACCAACCTATTCTCTTCCACTTGGCATCTCTGTGCCAGCTCTCACCCAAAAGGGCCAAACCCAGTCTTATCAGGTGAATTTCCCTGTCCCCCCCTGCTACACTGACTTGGGTACTACAAAGACACCCCTGTGACTTTTTACGGAAGTGATTCCAAAAGCACCATCTGCTTATTTTTCTTGAGGCCACCCTTTTAAACACTAGCAATACAGCAAACACTAGCAATAGATGTGGGCTCGTTTATTTGGGGAAGAAAACCCTTTTACTGACACCTTATTAAGCTTTGGGTTATTTCCCTCCATGACCTGTAAGGGGCCTCCGTCTACTGCACCTGCATCTTCTGTGCCTGTCATACCATTACACGTCATCACAATTATCAGGGTTATCAGCGAACATTTCAATTTGACCCCTGGTCTACCAATGTATTTGTTGCCCCCCAAGATAACAAAATCTGCATTTACCAGTGGCTTGCATTTTTCCTCAATGTTAGAAATATCCACACATATTTCAGGACTAATTTCTCCAGTATTCTGCAAGGCAGTGTCTGGAGTCATTGTCTCCCATGGCAGCGTCACTAACCACCATTCCTATAGACACACTCCTAAACCTTGTGGACAGCCTTCCTAGAAGAGTTGAAGCTGTTATAGCTGCAAAGGGTGAGCGAACTCAATATTAAACCCTACGAACTAAGACTGGGATGCCATTAAAATTCATGTGTGTAAAGGCAGGAGTCCCAATACTTTTGGTAATATAGTGTATGTTGTTGCAGAACCATAAATGTGAAAATAAACCTAAGGTGCATTTGCATGTTTTGTTCACCGAAACCTCTCCAGCAAGTATTACAAAAGATTTTTGATAAGTGCACAGAAATGTGATACCAACAATAATAATGATTAACCCTTGGGAACAGCGAACATTATGTGGTGTTCGCGGCAAATTTGGAAGCCGAGGAACACCGTTAAAGTCTATGGGACACGAAAATGAAAAACCAAAAGTACTAATTTTAAAGGCTTATATGCAGGTTTTTGCCATACAAAGTGTATGGGGACCCGGGTCCTGCCCCAGGGAATATGTATCAATGCCAAAAAAAGTTTTTAAAACTGACCTTTTTTCAGGAGCAGTGATTTTAATTATGCTTAACGTGAAACAATAAAAATGTAATATTCCTTTAACTATCGTGCCTGGGGAGTGTCATTTAAAACTGATTGCGGATGTAATGCCTGTATGCCTGTAACCACTTCTGGACCAGCTCACGCCAATATATGTTGGCATTTTGAAGAGGGATATCGTTGTTATGGCAGCAGCTAGCTACCATAATCCCGGTATACTCTTCTTTAGTGAGCGGTCCGGTTTCCAATAAAAGTGGTCTCTGCGGTGAAACTGTCCCACGATATCCATTCATCTTCAATCACAGCCTCAGATGACCTGAGAAAAAAAATGCAACAACTCCTACTGACCGAAGCCTCTTCACAATGACAGCTGTTACATAGCTGAGGGTGGGGTCACACAGTGATTTAAATGGGTGACCCCACCCCCTCTGATGCCATGTAACATGACTAAATAGTGATTAAACTATTAGCCTACGACGGCGAGATTGACACGTCGCTGGCCCCGTCACCTGGTATGAACTTAAAGGGGAAGCCCTACGCTGAAAAATAGATAGAAGACTGGGCCACCGCTTGTAAAAGAACTGGAAGAAGGCGCGGAGGCCCGGCAAGAAGAACCGAAGAGGGGGACAAGACCCCGAAGTCGGAAGAAGAGGCGGCAGCGGAGACAGAAGACCAGGCCACCGCTAGTAAAAGAGCTAAAGGAAGAAAGCGGAGGCCCGGCAAGAAGAACCGAAGAGGGGGACAAGACCCCCGAAGTCGGAAGAAGACCCCCCGGCGGTGACAAAAAAGAAAGTCGGGCTCCTCCGCTAGTAAAAGAGCTAGCAGAAGATAGCGGAGGAGTGCGGCGAGAAGACCTACCAAGACGGAAAAAGACCCCCAGAGCTGTGCAATAAATTATTTTAAACCCTTGTGTATTGTCTTTTATTTACATTTTTTCACAGGTGAATGGGTAGGGGTACATTGTACTCCATACTCATTGACATAGGGTGGGGGGCCAGTATCTGGGGGCCCCCTTATTAAAGGGGGCTCCTGGATTCCGATAAGCCCCCCGCCCGCAGACCCCGACAACCAACGGCCAGGGTTGTCAGGAAGAGGCCCTTGTCCTCATCAACATGGGGACAAGGTGCTTTGGGGTGAGGGGGCACCTTGTCCCCATGTTGAGGGTACGCAGCCTGGTACGGCTCAGGAGGGGGGCGCTCGCTCGTCCCCACCCCCTTTCCTGACCGGCCGGGTAGCGTGCTTGATAAGGGTTTTATATGGACCTAGGGGGGACCCCCTTGCTGGTTTTTTTGGCATAGGGCTTCCCCTTTAAGTTCATACCAGGTAATGGAGCTAGCGACGTGTCAATCTGGCAGCCAAAGGCGGTGACATTGACTTTTTTCGCTAGTCCTGGTTACCTGGTGCCGCGTTCAAAATGAACGGACTTTCCTGTGTGGGCAAGTCCGCTCATTTCAAAAGTACCTAGTCTGCCGGAAAAGTCCAGTCGTGTGTGGGCAGGTCTGCTCATTCGGAAAGTCTGCCGGACTATCCGGCAGCTTGTCCGCCAGACTAAGTCCGCCGGATAGTCGCGGCATAAGTCCCACTCAAAATTGAGGTCATGTTCCCAGCTCTGCATATACCTTGTTTTCTCTAGTGGTTTAGACAAAGCAGAATAAATCAGGGATATTCCTCCTCTCATGTCTATGGCCAAGGTGCACCAATGTTCATAAGGGGTAACAGCTAGGGTAAATGAATCCTGGGAGGAGAGTGTATGTAAAAAGTGGGCTATTTGGTGGAAACAGAGTCTCTCTGAGGAGGGCATATCCAGTTTTGAGGTGCATTGGCTCAGTGTGATGGGGCCATTTGAGTTGAAGAAGTGCCCTATTCTATAAAGGCCCTTATCTAGCCACCACTGAAATGCTTTGATATCCATCCCTGGTGGGAAGGAAGGGTTATTAAAGATGTGATCTAGGGGATGCCAGCTGGAGGTAATATTGTTTAGTTTGTGTAGAGTATCACATATATATAGCAAATGAGTTAGAAAGGGTAGGGGACATTATCGGGGGCCTAGATTTAGAGGGGCACCAGATGAGGTAGTCGATGGTGAACTTGGGAATAGCCTGTCTTTCCATTTCTATCCAGTCAGGTTTAGGTCCTCTAGAATAGATAGCTGATATTTGGTTTAATTGTGCTGCCTGGTAGTACCCCCAAAGGTTAGGTAGTCCTAAGCCACCTTTCTGTCGGGGTCTGAAGAGTGTTTTTTGGGAAGTCTATGATTAGATTTGCAGCAAATAAATCGGATAATTGCTGATTGTAGGTTCTGTATGTGGGATTTAGGGACCAAAATGGGGAGTGAGCGGAATAGGTATAATAGCCTAGGAAGGAGGGTAATTTTAACTGCATTGCCCCTACCTATCCATGACAGTTTGTGAAGCGACCATTGATCGAGGTCAGTTTTAAGTCTCTTGAACATGGGGGGTAATTGTGTTTAAATAACTGGTCAATATTGGGGGTAAGGTGAATGCCAAAGTAGGGGATGGAGGTAGAGCTCCAGGAGAAAAGGAAATGATCCTTTAGTCTGTCAACTAAGGCTTGAGGGGAGGAGACATTTAGAGCGATCGATTTGGACATGTTAATCTGTAGTCCAGATACTTGACCACATTTGTGAAGGAGTTGAAGGATATTGGGTGTAGAGATGAGGGGTGAAGTGACGAAAAGAAGGACGTCATCCACAAATAAGGTGCATTTGTGGATGGAGTGGCCACATTTGACTCCATGGATGTCTGGGTGATTTCTAATGGCAATCGTTAGTGTTTCGTTCCCTATTGCAAAAAGGAGGGGAGATAGAGGAAAACCCTGTCTAGTAACTTTACTGATGGGGAAGGGGTCTGAGAGGTACCCTTGGAGTCTGACTTGTGCCCTGAGTTGGGAGTAAAGGGCCCGGAGGAGAGTTATAAAATGAGCACCAAAGCCCCATATTTCCAAGATGCTAAATATGTATGGTCAGGTAACTGTATCGAAGGCTTTTTGCAAATCAATGGAAAGGAGGAAGCCCTCCTGTGAAGGGATGGCATCCCATTTAGACTTAAGCAGGGAAATAACATCAACCGCCCTCCTTATCTGGTCTGGTCCCTGCCTCCCAGGGATGAAGCCCACTTGATCTTTATGGAAATAGGACCCTATAAAGGATCCTAGTCTGTTAGATAGGATTTTTGTCATTTTTAAATCATTGTTAATTAGGAAATGGGTCTATAGTTGCTCACTTGGCTCTGGTCTTTGCCAGGTTTGGGTTTGGGGATGACAGAAATGTATGCTAGATTGGAAGCAGAGTCTATGGGTGAGTCTCCACTCAAGGAATTAAAAAAATGGGCCAGATAAGGGGATAGGACCTCCATGAAGGTCTTGTAGTACTGTGTAGAAAATCCATCAGGGCCGGGGGCAGAGCCTTTTTAAGTTCCTTTATAACTTCTCTAACATCTTCTTTGGAAAAGGGGGCTTCCATGATTGAGCGATGGGAATCTGAGATTTTGGGGAGGGGGTTGTTATCTAGGAATGAGTTGATTGACTGTGTGCTGCCAGGATTAGGCCCAGAATAAAGGCTTGAGTAGAACGCATGGAAGGCTTCCAAGATTTGTTTAGGATTTTGAGTTAGGGAACCAGAAAGGGATTTGCTTTTTGGTAGGGCGTGGGCTCTATATTTTGGTGAGAGTTTTGCTGCTAGATGGGGGCCAAACTTATCTGAATTAAGGTAGAATCTACCGCTCACCCATCTCAGGTGCTGTTCAGCATTGGAAGTAAGGGCCATATTTTGGGCAATCCTAGCTGCATCTAGGCGCACGAGCGAAGTAGTAGAGGGGTTGTTTTTATGGGACTTGCTTATAGAACAAAAAGTCTTTCTCTAAGTTGAGTATGTCTATTTATTTTTTGTGTTTAAGACGTGAGGATAGTTGAATGAATTTACCCCTCATGACTGCCTTATGAGCGCCCCATAAAGTACAAGGAGATATGTCCGGGGTGTCATTGAAGTTGAAATATTCCTTTAAATCATTTTCAAGCATCGTGCAATGTACAGGATTAGATAGGAGAGACTCCTTAAGGTGCCACTGAGGGGTACTGGCTTGATTTAGGAAACCTGTGATTTTGAGAGAGACTAGGGATTGATCTGACCAGGGGACTTCGCTTATGGTGGCCTGAGATGCTAATTGAATATCCTACGAGTGCAAGAAGATGTGGTCAATGCGGGCGTATGTTCTGTGAGGTGCAGAAAATTGGTGTAGTCCTTAGCTGTTGGGTGAAATTCCCTCCAAGAGTCTATCATGCCCATTGAGTGAAAGAGCCGTGCAATGTTGAGGCTCTGTTTGGGAGGTCTTTTTAGGTGGATTTTGTTTTGAGACGATTTGTCTAGCATATGGTCAAAGGCGATGTTAGAGTCGCCTCCCATGACCACTTTATATTCTAGATGAGGAGAGAGAGAGGTTAACATAGAGGAAAAAAAGAGGCCTGGCCTTTATTTGGGGCATAGTACGATATGAAGGAGAAAAGTGTCCCATTTATAAGTTCTTTGACTAGAAGGTATCTCCCTTCGCTGTCCCTGACAATCTGGGAAAGCGTAAATGGGGTGTGTTTGGAAAAGAGAATGGCTACTCCCCATTTTTTGTCCTCCGCATCAGCTAGGAAGAAGGTGGGGTAATTTCAGTGTAGGAAGGTAGAGTTAAAGCTTTTTGGGAAATGGGTTTCTTGAATTAGCATGATGTCTAGCTTTTTAGAGTGGTAACTATGGAAGGCTTTGCGCCTTTTCATTGGGGAATTCAGGCCCTGAGTATTATGGGTAGCTATTTTGAGGGATGGGTGGATGGGAATTTTGTCAGCCATGGACATGAGGGTGTAAGTGTGAATAGATGCAAGCAGTTCTCACCTGATCCAGCTGGAAAGGCATATCCAGCAGAAATAAATGAAGCAAGCCCCAAAACCAAGTAGAGGTCATTCGGTGAGCTCTCCTTGAAGGCACCTGGAAAACATAGGGAAAGGAGGAAGGTCAGAGAGGAAGAAAGAAGAAAAGGAGGTAGAGAGAGAACAAGTCCAAAATAGTATCCTGGACTGTCTGTCAGCAGGATTGGGGCGGCCAAGACCTGCACCAAAGCCCTATAGCATGTAGGGATCGGTTAGAGGGCAACCCTAATAAGGCACCATGAGGGAGAAAACCCTCAAGATCACAACAGGTGGAGCAGCTAGTGGTCCCGCTCCAGCCGTAAGGCATCACACTTAAGTATAAACAAGGAGAGGCCCCTGGAGACAATAAACATTTGTCGGTCCAGCAATACAATATAACAAATCAATTAAACCACAATCTCCTCAACTGAAGCTGGAGAAATAACATTTAAACCATAAAGAGGCAACAATACCTTGGAGGGAGGGGGGAGGGAATGCGATGGGAAGGGGAGGATGGAGGGGAGTGGGAAGGGGAGGGTAGGGAAGAATATTGGGGGAGAGGGAAGGGTACCAGTCTTTTCAGAACTTAGTTCTTGAGAGAAAAAAAAGGGGGTTATAAAAGCTTAATTTGGTTGGCGGGTAAGTTCAGCAAGTCTTCAAAGGACTAGGTGAGTGTAGGAGTCATCTCAACCCCATCAAGGAATCCGGCAGAGGCGGATGGTTGGGATCAAACCCTAAAGGGAGTGCAGGTCAAGGTGTTCATCTTGGTGGCACGGAGCATCAGTGTCTCTTCGATTGTTGTTTCATCCATAGTGGGGTAAGTGGGCTAGTCGGTGGGGGTCTCTTGGACGAGCTTGGGCAGGTCTCCATCTGGTGAGGGTTGAATTCCCTGGTGATGAACCCTAGCTGGAGAAGTAAGCATTTGCCGTTTTGGAAATTCGTGATTTTTCTTTGTATTGGAATTGTAGACGGAAGGGGAAAGCCCATCTGTATTTGATTATCTTCTGGGAGAGGATGTCAAGCAGTGGTCTGAGGGTTCTCCTTTTCTGAATTGTGGCAAGGGAGATGTCCGTGAAGATTTGAATTTTATTGCCATGCAGGGAGATGTTATCTTTATTGCGAGATCTTTTCATAATCTCATCCTTGACCCCATAGAAATGGGGCTTGACCACGATATCCCGAGGGAGGCCATCTTGGCGAGGAGGTTGCAGAACTCTGTGTGCTCTGTCTAATTCCAGCCTATGATCTGGGATGTCTGGGATGAGTTCTTTAATTAAGGCTTTGACGGTGTCATGTACATCTATATTAGATTCAGGAATGCCTCTGATACGGAAGTTGTAACGTCTGCTTCTATTCTCCAAATCTTCTATTTTGGAGTGAGCAGATTCAAGTTGGTCCTGTCTGGATGGAGGTATTCTGATTCATTCGTGCAGTTTAGTCATCAACTGCTTGCTCAATTGCATCCATTCTGGCCCCAAGGCTCTGAATGTCTGCTTTGATTGAGGAGGTGATCTGTATCACATTTTGTGCAAGTCCAGCTGCCAGCATGTCAGAAAAGCTGTTTAAAAGCTGTGTCATTTCAGGAGGATAATTAGGTTGTATGGGAGAGGCCTGTAATGAATCAGGAATGCTGCTGGGTGTGTTAATGAGGGGAGAGTATGGGTTGCCTGCCTGCAATCTGCCCAGCAGTGATTCTGTTGAGGCAGGGGAAGAGAAGAGGTTCTGGATGGTACTGACGGAAAGAGGAACATTCAACGGAGGGTCCGTTGTGCTGGGATTAGTAACAGTTTCTCTGCATGGATTAATTGTGGCTGCCATCTTGGAAGGCTCAGGGGAGACCAGGCCAAAGGTCAGTTGCCGGTTAACGTCCCTTTTAGGAAGAGGTCCCGACATACGTGCAGGTGCCCTAGGTTATCCGGAGATCGTAAGAGGGTCTCACTGACTGGGTCCGCTATGATTAGCTCAAACTATGCGCCTTATAGGACCGGAGCGGTGCGGAGCTCCCAGTTAGCATGATGTTCCGGAAGTCCCGCGCATGCGCACTCCCCTAGGTACGAAATTTAAAATTACATCAATTTTGATTGGGAGCCACATCGCACGACTGTGCAATTGTCAGTTAAAGCAACGCAGTGCCGAATCAAAAAAAGTGCTCCGGTCTTAAGCCAGCAAAATGATCCGGTCTGAAAGCGGTTAACCTTAAACTATGTAGAGGGTTCTTTAATGTAAGAGCGGCAAGGATGTGGAATTCCCTTCCACAGGCGGTAGTCTCAGAGGGGAGCATCGATAGTTTAAAAAAACTATTAGATAAGCACCTGAACAACAGCAACATATAGGGATATACTATGTGATACTGACATATAATCACACACACATAGGTTTGACTTGATGGACTTGTGTTTTTTTTCAACCTTACCTACTATGTAACTATGTAATTATATTACAATGTAAACTATACAATTGTAGAGTGCAATTGATTTCATGATCAGCATCTACTTTGAATAAAACATTATCCCGAATAAGAAAACCACCAAAAATGTAATTTATCAATAAAACGCAATAAATTGTCCTCTAATATGGCTAACCATATACATCACAATATTCTAAAAAAAATGTACTAATGAAATGGGAGCTATAGGTTAACATGTTGTTACTTCATTCTCTGCAGATACATATTTTGAGAAACCTTTGTTTAGGCTGGGTTCACAAATGTGCTGCTGCTGTTTCATGCCCTGGGTCTGGTGCATGGCTGTTGACTGGTTCAGTTGTGATTCAGGTTTACATTTTGCCCTTGTAGCCAGTTTTCAATCCATGTACTCACACTATGGTTCATGCCAACGGACCTTATTTTGTACAGTAAACATTTATGGCAAACTGTGTCGAATGCTTTTGCAAAATCCAGATGCACCACATTTACAGGCCTTCCTTTATCTAGATTCTTGCGTCTCAAAGTGGTACAATTATTTTGCATAGAAATTTGACGTTTTATATTGTAGGCCTGTAATTCTTAGCAATAACACACTTAAATCTGTCCAAACAAGAGTCTAGCAGATATCCTCAGTATGATGAAGTTTGAAACACAAAATCATGAATAATAATATAATAAATAAATATAAATAATTATAAAAAATAATAATATAATAATAATAAAATGAAGTTCCCCACAATTCACTACCGCTGAATTATGCAAGTGTTCTAATTTACTATCGCTGTTTTCTAGCTAGTCTAAAACCACTTTTGACATAAAGGGACACTTTTTGGTTGCTAATCTCCAGTTTCCAGGCAGAAAGAAAGGTATTTTTCATATAAAACTGCATGCAGGGCATTGGACAAAGCACTAGGGACAATCTAATCTAATGTAATCTGTAAGATTACCGTGTACTGTATGTGTTATGATTTTTAACTTTTTTGAATTTGCCCCCAGGCTCCGCCCCGTGCTTCACGACGCTCACAGAGAACAGAGCCTGCCACAGAGAGGCTTCGGGAGGAGGACAAAGCCCATGGACACCATGGGGGGACAGAACAGGATCCTGGGGACAAGGTAAGTATACCACACCAGGATCCTGCAATGCAATCTTGAGTGCGGCTCGGGGTTACCGCTAATGGTGCTGAAATTTAACTCCGAGCCACACTCTGGAAAACCGCCAGGGAGGGTAAATATGGTCTGGCAATTACTTGACTGAGTTCCCTGAGTACCCTCGGATGAAAGCTATCTGGTCCCCTTGATTTATTAATGTTAAGTTTCCCAAATCTAATTTTAATTCTGTCCTCTGTTAACCGTGGAGGTGCTACCTGTGATGTGTCATAAGGATAAACACTGTCATTTTAGTTACTGAAGCCCCCCGATTCCCTCGTGAAGACTGAGGAGAAGAATAAATTCAATGCATTCGCCATCTCCCCATCCTTTGTAACCAGATGTCCTTCATCATTCTTTATGGGGGCAATATGGTTTGTCCTCCTTTTTTACTGTTTACATACTTAAAGAATTTATTGGGATTTTTTTTTGCTCTGCCTCGCTATGTGTCTTTCGTGTTCTATCTTAGCCACCCTAATTGCACCCTTACATTTCTTGTTGCATTGTTTATATAGTCTGAATAATGATGATTATCCCTCAACCTTGTATTTTTTGAAAGGTCTTCTCCTTTGCTTTTATATGCATTTTTACATTGGAGTTCAGCCATGCAGGAATTTTGTTCGCTCTTTTAAATTTATTACCCAATCGGATGCATTGGTTAATGCCCTTATTTAATATGCTCTTAAAGCAAACCCATCTCTCCTCCGTGTTCTTTGTTCCTAAGATTGTATCCCAATTCATGCCTTCTAACAAGGTTCATAGTTTAGGAAAGTTGGCTCTTTTGAAATTCAGTGTCTTTGTATTCCCCTTATGTTTCCTATTTGTGTGATTTATACTGAAGCCAATTGATCTGTGATTGCTGTTTCCTGAAATGCCCCTTATTTCCACATCCGTGATCAGGTCTGTATTGTTGGTAATCAGTAGATCCAGTAGCGCTTTATTTCTAGTTGATGCGTCTACCATCTGAACCGTGAAATTGTCCTGCAAGACATTTAGGAACTGGCGAACCTTAGACGAATGCGTGATTCCCTCCGCCCACTCTATGTCTGGATAATTAAAATCCCCCATTATGATAACACTTCCAATCCTTGCTGCTAATCCAACTTGTGATAGGACATCCATGTCCCCCTCCTCCCTCAGGTTAGGGGGCCTATAGCATACTCCCAGTAATATTTATTTCTTAGCTTCATCCCTTTGGAGCTCTACTCATAAGGATTCCACCTCCTCCCTAGCTCCCTTAGTGATGTCATCTCTCACATTCACTGATTGATATATAGGCATACCCCAACCCCTTTTTTAGCCCTCCCTATCCCTGTGATAATGGGTATACCCTTGAATGGTTGCCAGCCAATCATGAGAGCTGTTGAACTAGGTCTTAGAAATTCCCCCAAAATCCAAATCCTTCTTGTACAACAGTAGCTCCAGTTCACCATCTTGTCCGCCAGGATCCTGGCATTGGTGAACATGCCCCGTAGTTTAGACCAGTCGCATACTATCCTCCTATTGGGTGTTCCAAGATTGCAACTAGGACTTGTTACTGTACCTTTGGTTTATGTGCTTTAGTCAACCTACCACTAATGCCCCCAATACTACCCTCTGGAATATGTTCTGTGCTGACTATCTCTACCTCTGGGCCCTTGCCCCCCCCCCCCCCCCATTGCCTAGTTTAAAAAACCCTAGTTTTATATAAGAATAGGCCTCCATATAATAATATCCAAATGTACACAAAGCAGACTGCACATTACCCAGGGCTACATTTAATTGTACATAAATATGAATATGCAGTATTGTGATGATAGATGGCTTTTAAACATTGCACGGTACGCATTCTACAGTTTCTGTTTGTACAAGGATTCTGGTCTATACTTGACAGATGAAAATATGCTGTAATGAGTTCAAATATCCTTTTATTTGTATAAATACATTTTAACATCCTCCGTTGTCTGTCAGTCTCTACTATGATAATCTTGACTGATATCAAATTACAAAAGTAGATTTAGCCCTTAGCCACTTTCTAACTGCTCAGAGTTCACAAAACATTAATGCATGAGTGTGGTCTCTAATATTTCAATAGAATGGCACAGCTCAGACATATGTTTTTCTTGCATTATTGAGGTGCTCATGGTGATCTTACTTTAATCAACAAGTTCTCAAATTCCTTCTTCAAGCTATTCTGGGCATGGGGCCAATTTTTAATAATGTAGCCCTGCATATCATAGGTGAATCACCTAATCTTCAATTGATTTGAATTCATTTTTCATCTTG
Organism: Lithobates pipiens; assembly: GCF_037356315.1. Lineage (NCBI taxonomy): Eukaryota > Metazoa > Chordata > Amphibia > Anura > Ranidae > Lithobates > Lithobates pipiens. The sequence continues at coordinate 163,861,608 of NW_027507903.1, read as the reverse complement.
GTACAAATCTCCAATAATTATTTCACCTTGTCCTTTACTTTAAAGGTTTAATTATACAGCTTAACCCTGTGCACACACTTGCTGATCTTTATCCTTTTACTTTTTCTTTTCTTTAGCACAATGATCTATCTAATCGCAGGAAGAATATTCTAACTGGAATAGAGCTTTTATTTTTTGTTTGTTTGTTTGTTTTTTTTGTTTGTTTTTTATAAAATATACATTGTAATCATTTAAGAACTGATAAAACGTAGACAGTACATCTTGGCCATTAAATGTATGTAGCGCCGACTCCTGAAGAGCACGCGCTATGCTTTTTGAAAGTTAAGGTTGCACCTGAACTGCAGTTTGGTTTGGGTACAATTGTTCTAAATTTGGACCTCAGCATCAGCCTGACTGGACTATAGAATGTTCAACCTGGCCACAAGGGGCACTGTCTGTTCTGGCAGGCATAGAGCCACTGTCTAGGTGGGTGCTTTAAGTTTACTCTCGGAACCCATCCAGTGGAAGTGTCACTCTTGCTGTTCTTTCTGGGAGAAGGTACTTAAGATGCGGATGTCACATGATTCAGGGTTCCGGTCCAGAAGGATGTTCTGATTCCATGGTCCTGGTCCTCCTGACCAGCCCCCAGGAAGGCTATGGCTTGGGGTGAAGATCCACCCGACTTATTGTCTCGGGGCTGGCTAGCCTGAGGCAAGGAAACTAAAGCAGTATTCTGAGGTGGTCCGGTGCCGTCTCCGGTAGTTGAAGAGGCCCTGTAAATTCATAGCTATCCAGAGGAGGACTTTTCAGAAGAAGGCCACTTACGGATTGGTTTCTTAGCAAGAGCCTGAAGGGGCTGAAGTACCTAAGTGAATCCAGTCTCGTGGGTATCGCCAAGCTGGCTGAAAGATCCAGGTATCACACGAGTGTTCCATAAGTGTTAGTTTTCTGAAGTCTACAACACCGTCTGTGGCAGAGACCTATTACTGTATGTTCTACAAAAACATCTGAGTAGGGATGAGCTTCAAGTTTGAGTCAAACTCATGTTCGACTCGAACATTGCCTGTTCGCCTGTTCAGCGAACAGTGAACAATTTGGGCTGTTTGTGGCAAATTCGAAAAGCCGGAACACCCTATACAAGTCTATGGGAGAAATCTAAAGTGCTAATTTTAAAGGCTAATATGCAAGTTACTGTCCTAAAAAGTGTTTGGGGACCCGGGTCCTGCCCCAGGGGACATGGATCAATGCAAAAAAAAAAGTTTTAAAAATGGCAGTTTTTTCAGGAGCAGTGATTTTAATAATGATTAAAGTGAAACAATAAAAGTGTAATATTCCTTTAAATTTCATACCTGGGGGGTGTCTATAGTATGCCTGTGAAGGGGCGCATGTTTCACTAGCTTAGAACTGTCCCTGCACAAAGTGTAATTTCGCAAGGAAAAAAAGTCTTTTAAAATCACTTTCCATTGTCGGCTCCTGTAATACAGAGAATGCAGAGTCCCCGCAGTGGAGACAGAAGACGGATGCATGGACAGCGCTGGACTGAAAATCACCCGTCGCTGGAACAGATCAGCTAACGCTGGCCCCCCGAGAGATGATCATCCGTCGCTGGATAGCAAGAGTGGATTACCACCGCTGGAATCTTTTTTTTATTTTTAATAAAGGAATTTTTCAAAAAGTGTGTTTGTCTTATTTAACCATTTTTACACTTTCTTTGTGAAATGGTAGGGGTACTTTTGTACCCATTACCATTTCAAACAGGGGGGGTGGGATCTGGGGGTCCCCTTGTTAAAGGGGGCTTCCAGATTCTGATAAGCACCCTGCCCGCAGACCCCCACAACCACTGGCCAGGGTTGTGGGGATGAGGCCCTTCTCCACATCAACATGGGGACATGGTGCTTTGAGGGGTCACCGACCCCCAAAGCATCCTCCCAATGTTGAGGGCATGTGGCCTGGTACGGTTCAGGAGGGGGGGCACTCTCTCATCCCCCCCTCTTTTCCTGCGGCCTGCCAGGTTGCATGCTCAGATAAAGGGTCTGGTATGGATTTTTAGGGGGACTCCACATCAATTTTTTTTATTTGATGCGGGGTTCCCCTTAATATCCATACCAGACCTGAAGGGCCTGGTAATTGAATTTAGGGGAACCCCCATGCTTTTTTTTTTTTTTTTATCAATCAATGAATTGTCGGCTAATACAGAGAACACTCATTGAGTGTTCTCTGTATTACGGGAGCCGACAATGGAAAGTGATTTTAAAAGACTTTTTTTCCTTGCGAAATGACACTTTGAGCAGGGACAGTTCTAAACATGGGAAACATGCGCCCCTTCACGAAATGTAAAGGAATATTACACTTTTATTGTTTCACTTTAATCATTATTAAAATCACTGCTCCTGAAAAAACAACTGTATTTAAAACTTTTTTTTTTGCATTGATCCATGTCGTCTGGGGCAGGACCCAGGTCCCCAAACACTTTTTAGGACAGTAACTTGCATATTAGCCTTTAAAATTAGCACTTTAGATTGTGAACGTTCGAGTCCCATAGACTTTAATAGGGTTCTAAAGTTCACACGAAGTTTAGGTCTGTTCACAGGTTCTGGTGCGAACCGAACAGGGAGGTGTTCGGCTCATCCTTATTCCTGAGTAAAGCACCTTATTGGCTGCTAGGCCTTGTGAGAGAGGGACTCTCCAACTTGCGTGAACATCCAGTTGTGAATGGCTATTCTCTGGATTTAGTCAAAGTAAGCAAGTTCTTCATTATGGACTTTGACACTAAGCCCTTGTACACACGGTCGGAGAATCTGTCGGAATGTGTCCTATCGGACCGTGTTGTCGGATAATCCGACTGTGTGTGGTATGCATCGGACTGATTTCATCGCAATATCCGTCGGACCCAATTTTCCAACATGTTGGAAATATTTCCCGACCAACTTCTTCGATCAGACATACTCCGATCATGTGTAGAGAATTTTGATCGGACCAAGTGCCACGCATGCTCATTTAAAATTCCTACATCAAAGCTATTGGCTACTAGCCTGAACATAGTCCCATCGTAACGAAATTACGTCATCACGTTCTGAATGATCGGATTTTTCGACAACTTAGTCCGACCGTGTGTATGCAACAGTTTCGGACAAAATCCAACGGACAAAATCCGACGGATTTGGTTGTCGAAATCTCCGACTGTGTGTACAGGGGCTAAGAGTACCTGAACTTCCTTCCTAACCCTCTGATCCTATTTTAAGAGACTGGTCATTGTCTAAGTTTTGCAAATAAAAATCCCTTTATGCGGATCTGTCGTCAGTCTCTGAGTTTACTGGGCCATCTACCACAGGAACCCCTAGACACATATCAAGAAGGAGAAGGTAACGGTAAGCCCAATCAAACCAGCAGCTCCTTCAGGGGTCAGCGCTACATGTGTAAAAGCGAATTGGGGCAGGGTATGCTGTACTCTGTTAATATCTCAATGTGAATGTAAAATGTTAATTTAAAATACTGTGTTAAATCTAGTGGGGAATGTGTAGAACACTTCTCATACTTTTATTGCTTTCTGTAACTCCATTGGGGACATTTACAACATCCAATATTCCTGTGACCTCTGTACAAAAAATGGTTTAACCCTTACTTATGTAGCGCCCTGCTCCTAATGGACAGATGCTATTATTTGTCAAGTTTAGTTTTCTGAAGCTGCAATTGCCTCAGTCTAATTTTTTCCTAAAAGTCTTGGGATTTGTGCCAGTCCAGCTGGGTTGCACTAGTTCCCACTTGACCGTAGGTGTCGCTGTCACCGCCAGTAAGTGTGGAAATGCAGCAGGCTGGATGTATTGAATACCACCTCTGGCTTGGAAATAGCTCAGTGGGAGTTTTTTTGCTGCTGTGCATTCTGGGAGAGGATATTTAGGGTACTGACACCATTTTTGGTGGATCGTTTTCTGGGGTCCGCTATCCCGACCTCATGGCCCTCCTGGCCTGGGGCCTGTGGTGCATGGTCCTGCTCCTCGGGGCCGGCTGGCCTGAGGTTCTGCAACTGAGAGGGTGGGCCCAGAAAAGTCTTGGGGCCTACTGATCCAGGGGTGGTCCTGTCCTGTCTCACCTGGAGAGACCAAGAAAACTGGAGAATCCAGGGGAGGACTTTTCTAGTAGAGGACCGGGCGCAAAGAGACAGAAAGCAAGGAAAATACCTCCAAAGGGAAACAAAAAGGCAAAAAAATTGGATAAAGCTTTCACTTTTTCACTAGACTACCCGAGACAATTATGTTTTGGCTATAATTGGGCTTTAACTTTATGCTGGTCATATCCATTGTTTGAGGCAACTGAATTATATATAATGTGCTAGATAACAAACATACCACTCATGGAAATCTGTATTATCTGTATTATCTGTATTAGACTGTTTCATTTTTCCCCATGGGAAATTGAATAATTATTTTCCAGCTAACATGCACAGGTGTTACATGCAATGCTGGACTCCGAAAACTTGTAATATCATGGGACAGAAATAAATATACCTGGAATATGTATTCTTTTTCTTTAATTAATTATGTGGGGTTTTCCAAATGGGTAAAGAGGGCAAATGGGGGTGGCTAATGATTCCTGGGTTTAACTTTAAGGTTTATGCTAGGGCTAGTTTTAATTCCAAGGTTACACGGAAAAAACTTACATGCTTGCCATTATCTTCAATTACTCTAAAATCTATCACACCAAAATGATTGAGGCATAAATCAAGGTACCATCAGTCAAAGTGCTATTAGAATGTCTGATATATGCAAGAGTGTTTTATGGGCATATATAATCTATACCTGACAAGTGCCACAAATGGCTGCACCAGTGTTTGCTTTCTTGTTTTTTTTGTTTTGTTTTTGTACGTAGGTCCATTTTTCAGCTCTTATATTTGGATTAAATATACCAGGGAAGAACTTTTAACCAGTTGACATCCACACTATAGCCGAATGATGGCCAAAGTGCGGACCTGAATTTCCGGGAGACTGTCATATGACGGCCTCCTCTGTGCACGCTCTCTGTGCGCGCCCTACAGGGTGTGCGTAACTCACGCACTGTGATCACTGAGTCACTGAGATCTGGCCCCTTACCATGTGATCATCTGCCAGCCAATGACAGCTGATCACATGATGTAAACAAAAGCTTGGTAATCGAGCCAATTAAGCCGATCACCGGCTTATCTGCAAGGGACATTGGTCCTGAAGAGGAAGAGGCAATTATGCCTCATTGTGCCCACCACTACACCCTGCCAGTGCCACCTGCCATTGCCACCTGCCAGTGCCCACAGTGTCCACCAGTGCCACCTATCAATGCCCATGAGTGCCACCTATCAATGCCCACAAGGGCCACCTATCAATGCCCACCAGTGGTGCCAATCAGTGCCACCTAGCAGTGCTGCTTATCAGTGTAATCGATCAGTGACCATTATTGCCACCCATCAGTGCCCATCACTGCCACCTATCGGGGCCCATCAGTGCCGCCTCATCGGCATACATCAATGAAGGAGGAAAATTACCTGTTTTAAAATTTTACAACAGAATCTAAAAAAAATATTTTTTTAAATAAATTTGGTCTTTTAAATTTTTTTTTTAACAAAAAATATAAACTGCAGAGTTGATCAAATACCACCAAAAGAAAGCTCTATTTGTGGGAAAAATTTTCATTTGGGTACAGTTGTCAGTTGCGCAATTGTCAGTTGGTCTTGACAGGAGGGGGGGGGTTTAAGTGCCCAGTAAGCAAGTCATTAAATATACAACAGTTCATTCCAAAAACTTTTTTTTCCTGTTTCTACCTATAATGTAAATTTTTTTTTTTTTTTTTTAAAGAGTATTTATTGAGAAATGAAGCAGACATAATATCACATGTGCAACAAAGATAAGTACAGTACAGTAGGACCAACATCGCAGATGAGGTGCGCAAAGAGAAATGAGAGCAGATTATGGCTGCGACATATTAATCGTATATCACATCCTGAAATAGAAGAACCAAATAGAAAGTAATGAATCAAGTAAAACAGAGCATCAATCTGACAGTAACTGGATGGATCCTGAGGCAAAAGTTTGTTGCGATAGCAATATATAGTTAACCAGGAAAATGTCATTTCCCAAGATTAAGTAAAGAAACCTAACATAGGGTCAGGGAAAGCAATTAATTGTAGAGAAGAGAAATAATAAGAAAAATAAAAGAGAGAAAAAAGGGGGGGGGGGGGGAGAGGGGGACACATACATGAAGAGGCAAAAGGGGGTGAAAGGAGGGGGAGAGGGCAAGGAGCCAGGGGTTCTCGTGCCTAGTCCCAGGGGTGGGAGGTTCCATAGGGCAGTCCCGGGGGGTAGTGGGCTGTTGAGTGCAAATTAGACAGTAGAGGGGGGGGAACTGACCCCCAGAACGGTTGGCGAGCGCCATAGTAGAAGAAGGTGAAGTGGTCCAAATTGATAATGTCCACCGGAGGGAGAGTGGTCGATATGAAGGGAAGCCATAGCGCATAGAAGCGAGACTTCGCTTTTTCGTCCCGAAAATTTGCGTTACAACGGTCCTTGTAGAGGAGTGAAAGGAGGTCTTTCTGCGTCTGAGCGACAGAGGGGGGAAGAGATGAAGTCCAGCTTTTTAGAATAGATTTCCTGGCCAGTAGCAAGCAGAGTAGAGCCCAGTCTTTGTGGGACGGTTTGTAAGGCGTGCAGGTGGAAGGCACGCAACTTCTTGTGGGAGACCACGGAAGTAGGAGGGGGTCCCAATAACCAAAGATGAGGAGGAGAGGGTCCTTTGGCAATTTCAATAGGGTTACGTTGAAGATGTAGGCGAGTATCCGGTCCCAGAAAGATGAAATAAAGGAGCAGGACCAGAAGCGGTGAGCCAGCGAGGGCCTGTTGTGGAGACAGTGGGGACACTTGGTGCTGTCCTGATCGGTGGCAGATGGGAGGAAGGGAAGGTATGCCCTATGGGCAATTTTCAGTTGCGATTCTCTCCAAAGTTCGTTGGGAGTTAGGCGGTAGACTTTGTTGAGACCTTGCAGAATTTTTTCTACTAAATCCGGGTCAGGAAAGTCTTTCTTCCAGTTGGCGACAGATGAAGATGTCAGTGGGGAAGAGTATCGCTGGAGCAAGGGTTTGTAGATGTCCGAAATTTTGTAGGTATCGTCCCTGAGCAGTCGGTCCAAGAAGGTTAAGGTGAAGCGTTTGCGTTCATCACTGCAGATGTCTTTCAAGTAGCTGATACATTGCCTATAATAGAAGGCATGGGCTGGTGGAAGGGAAAACCTTTCTGCTAGGAGAGCAAAAGACAGAGGGTGGCCAGAGTCCAGGTCACAAAGTGTAGCAAAGCTGGTGATGCCCTTCTCTTTCCAGAGGTGGAATGGCTTGTGGAGTAGGCCAGGGGAGAAAGTAGGGTTCCCCTGTATCAGGAGGTGCCTGGAAACAAAAGGGGGAGCTTAAGGCACTTCCTGGTTTCCCTCCAGGCTATGGCAGTGTCCCTGAGTAGCAGATTGTGTTGAAGCAGTGGTGGTACCGATTTCCACCTGCAGTGGAGGAGAGCTGTCAACGAGAGTGGGGAGACCATGGCGGCTTCCATAGAGTAGTTGGAGTATCTGGAGGATTGGGATATCCAGTCCAGGCCAGTTCGCAATAAACATGACAAATTATACAATCTTAAATTAGGCAAGCTAATACCCCCCTCGTGTCTGGGAAGATGCAACTTTTTTAGGGCTATACGTGGGCGTTTGCCCTGCCACAGAAAGGAAGAAAAAGCTGATTCCAGAGTCTTGATGTCCTTGTGAAGAAGGAGCAGAGGGATGGTCTGGAGTGGGTACAGTAGCCTGGCAAAACTAACCATTTTTAGAAGGTGGCATTTTCCCAGAAGCGAGAGAGGCAGATCCATCCAGTTCACCATTTCCTGAGAGATTTTCGTGATCAGGGGGGGGTAGTTGAGGTGGTAAAGGGAGGAAGGCAACTTTCCAATTTTAATACCAAGGTAGGTGATGTGGGAGCTAGCGGTCGTAAAGATAGAGTGTTGCGTCCAGGGGGGTTTGCGGTGGGAACCTATCGGGAGGATTTCGCTTTTACTGTAATTTATCCGAAGACCTGAGCAGGATCTGAAGACGTCAAAGACCTCTTTAATGGTGTGCATGTCGGAGGCAGGGTCCGACGAGAAAATGAGCACATCATCAGCAAAAAGGGAGGTGCGCAGATCGTGTTGGCCTATGCGGATACCGTGAAGGGGGGCTTTGTGGGATAAATATCTGGATAGGGGTTCTAGGGCGATATTAAAAAGGAGCGTGGAAAGTGGGCACCCCTGACGAGTGCCCTTGTGCAGGTGGAATTCATCTGAGAGAACTCCAGCCGCAACTAATTTAGCTGCAGGGGAAGAGTACATGGCTTTGATAAGGTGACAGAAGTGCCCCGCGAAGCCAATTTCGGATAAAGTCATAGAGAGCCAATCAAAACTGACATTGTCGAAGGCTTTCTCCGCATCTAATGTTATAATGGCAAAGTCCCCATCAGGGTTGTTTTTAGCATGTTCCAAGGCGAGCATAACCTTACGGATGTTCAGGGTGGCAGTTCTGCCTTTCACAAAGCCAGATTAGGCAGGGTGAATTATGGAGGGAATGATAGCAGCTAGTCTAGTGGCTATTATTTTGGACAGTATCTTGACATCCAGGTTGAGGAGGAAGATCGGCCTATACGAGCCTGGTTCGAGGGGGTCCTTCCCCTTTTTGTAGAGGAGTTTGATAACGGCCTGGTTCCCAGAGGGGAGATATGGACCACCGGACCAGATGCCATTATATACCTTATGGAGAGTGGGTTCTGTGATGGAGGAGAGGGTTTTATAGAATTCACTGGTGAATCCGTCGGGGCCTGGAGCTTTGGACGGGGTTAGTTTGCGGATCGTGGAGGAAATTTCGGCAAGTGAGATGGGGGCATTTAGGGTTTCTAATTGATCAGGGGTAACTTTAGATAGGAGCACACTATCTAGGAAGGAACGAGCAGAGACGTTATCTATAGGGTCTGGAGCGTAGAGGGCCGTGTAATAGTTTAGCATCACCTTGGTAATTGCTTGTGGGGTGGAGTGCAGGACACCCTTCGTGTCTTTAAGAGAGGTGATGTGCGTCGGGTGGAATGTGCCCTTGCACAGCCTCGCTAGGAGCTTACCCGCCTTATTGCCAAATTTGTGGAGCGTTGCGTCGAGTTGAGATCTTTTAGTGCGTTCGAGTGTATCCGCCCAGGTGTCAAAGCCTTGCTTGGCTGCCTGCCATTCGGCTCTATTGTTGGGGGAATCATTAGTGGAGAGGGATCTTTGGGCTAGATGCAATCTCGCGCTGGCTCGTTTATAATGGGACAGGGCGTTTCTTTTGAAGGAAGATGCATAGGAGATGATTCGGCCCCTGAGAAACGCTTTACCTGCATCCCAGAAAAGGTTGGGGGAATCTGAGTGTGGGGAATTCGCTTCCGAGTATTCACGCCAGGATGCCGCCATAAAGTGTTGGAAGTCAGGATTATTGTGGAGATAGGAGGGGAAGCGCCATAGTCTAGGGTGTGGTGGGAGATCTAAGTTGTCAAGTCTAATTACGATCGGAGCATGGTCAGAAATAGCTATGTCAAGCACTTCTGCTTCAGACAAAAATAGTCGATTCTCGAGAACATGTTATGGGGGTGGGAGTAAAAGGTGTATTCCCTGTCTGCTGGGTGAGACAGGCGCCACAGATCGCGAAGATGTAGGGACTCCATGGTGGAGGCAAAAATGGAGGTGGCAGAGGGAACACTTTTTAACCTATGTCGTGGGGGAGGGGATCTGTCGTCTGTGTGGTGTAGGATGTCGTTGAAGTCACCGCCGACTAAATGGGGGGTTTGGGTGAAGCGGAGGAGCCAGGAGGTCAGTACGCTATAAAAGGACTTGCCAGGGTTATTGGGAGCGTAGACGTTAGTGATCACTAGGTCTTTGGTTCCCAGGCGGGCATGCACTGAGAGGAGCCTACCCTGAGAATCTGAGTGTGTGGACAGTATTTCGCAGGGGAGGTTTTTATGTATCAGCAGGAGAACACCCGCCTTACGGTTAACGGCATCTGAGCCTAGGACCTTGCCAACCCAGAGTTTCTTCATGCGATGAAAGTCTGGAGCGGATAAGTGGGTTTCCTGCAAGAGGGCAATATCTGTTTTCAATCTTTTTAGGTGCCGTAGGACTTTCATTCTCTTATTGGGCGACCTGAGGCCTTTCACATTCCAGGATACTATGTTCATGTCAGGGGAGCCGAGAAGGGGAATTGGGCCGATGTTGTATATTTATCGCCAGCCGGTGGGCCGAGTAGGACGGACTTTAGATTAAATAGAAGGAACCCGGTGGGGCTGTGGAACCCGTAAAGTGTGACGGTCAGAGGGGGGACGTAGTCTCCGATAAAAGGTAGGGGGAGGGAGCAGGGGAGGTGGGGAGCAAACTTAAACACATACAAAAACAGAAACACTGGAGCAAACTTCGCTTTTTTCCGCATTGAGTCACTGTGTAGGCCAGCCCCCAGTGCACGACCCAGGGCATGGAGCAAAAGCGCTCGGGCGGGAGTATGAGCAAGGTTGAGGGTGTTATGGGAGAGCCAAAGAGGATACGCGCCATGGTACGGCGCTAGTCATTAGTGATGGACGAACTTCCGACGGGACGTTTCGCGAACGCGAAATGCGAACGGACCCAAACGTTCGCGAAACCGAACGTTCGCCGCGGGCCCCATTGACTTCAATGGGAGGCGAACTTTGCAAACCTTCATGTCGAATTTGCGGCCACGTGGTAATTATTAGGGGGTAAAACGTAGTCCCACCATCTGGACAATGACATAATACATGTATGAGGTGAATTTGGGATCGATAACTACAAGCATTTTTATTTTATTTGGGAAATTGTTCTAACAATTCAGGACTATGGAGCTAATGAAGGCAATGGAGGAGAGGGAAGGTCAGGGACCAGGGTAGGCAAAGAAGAGGGTGCAGGAGATGATCACCAGCAGCGTGACATACCGGAATGACACATGCACCGTGATAGAGGCATCTGACAGCAGCACCGTAATACAGAGCACTGACAGCAGCACCGTGACATACAGCGCTGACAGCAGCACCGTGACATACAGCGCTGACAGCAGCACCGTGACATACAGCGCTGACAGCAGCACCGTGACATACAGCGCTGACAGCAGCACCGTGACATACAGCGCTGACAGCAGCACCGTGACATACAGCGCTGACAGCAGCACCGTGACATACAGCGCTGACAGCAGCACCGTGACATACAGCGCTGACAGCAGCACCGTGACATACAGCGCTGACAGCAGCACCGTGACATACAGCGCTGACAGCAGCACCGTGACATACAGCGCTGACAGCAGCACCGTGACATACAGCGCTGACAGCAGCACCGTGACATACAGCGCTGACAGCAGCACCGTGACATACAGCACTGACAGCAGCACCGTAAGCAGCCCCAGGAGGAAGTCAGCACAGCACAGGGATGGTGTGATCCCCTCATAATAAGAACCCCCAGGAGGAAGTCAGCACAGCACAGGGATAGTGTGATCCCTTCATAATAAGAACCCCCAGGAGGAAGTCAGCACAGCACAGGGATATCATAAGCAGCCCCAGTAGAAATATGACACCGCTCAACCTCTTCAAAGAGGAGGGTAGGGGCATATAGTACGGTGTGCTTTTTTGGGTCAAGGAAGTGAGCCAAATGAATTAAGAAGGTCTGTGTGCTTGATTAAAAAAATAGTTTATAGACATATACATGGTCTACTGGTCACATGTGTTGAATTCCTCCGAGATCCATGCCTCATTCATTTTTAGAAATGTGAGGTAGTTAACACTGTGGTGAGCTAGGCGAGTACGCTTATCGGTCACAATCCCCCCTGCTGCGCTGAACGTCCTTTCGGACAGGACACTGGATGAGGGGCAAGCCAACAGTTCGATTGCAAATTGGGCAAGCTCTGGCCAGAGGTCAAGCCTGCCCACCCAGTAGTCTAGGGGTTCATCACTCCTCAGAGCGTCCACATCGGCCGTTAACCCAATGTAGTCGGACACCTGACGGTCTAGGCGTTCCCTGATGCTGGATCCGGATGACACCTGTCGATGGGTCGGCTGAAAGAATGACCTCATATCCGAAGTCACCAACACATCTTCAAACCGGCCTCTTCTTGCAGGCGCTGTTGGATTGGTACCCGCAAATCCTTCTCTGGGAGTGGGAATTGCTCCTCTGCCAGCGCACGCAAAAGCAGAATGCAGCATTTCTCGAAGCAAGGCCTGGAAGTGCTGCATTCTGACAGCCCTCTGCGACGGCGGTAACATTTCCGCCATTTTGTGTTTGTACCGGGGGTCTAAGTACGTTGCCACCCAGTACTGGTCCTTGACCCTCATGCTTTTTATACGGGGGTCCCTATTAAAACACTGGAGCATGAAGGCCCCCATTTGCACTAAAGTGGAAGCGGTGTGGTGGCCTGGCTCCTGCTCATCATCCAGGATAATGTCGTCCTCTTCATTCTCCTCTCCCCATCCTCGCACAACAGGGATCCCAGAAAGGTTTAAAGCATGCTCTTCTTGCTCCTGCTCATCCGCCCCGGCACCATCCTCCTCTGACTCCTCATCAGACTCCTGTTGTTGACTTGTCTCAGATAGAGTAGCCCCCCCTGGGAATTCATCCAGCATTGCGACTTCCTCATCTTCCCGCTCCTGCTCCTCCACAGCCTGATCAATGACACGACGCAATGCACGCTCCAGAAAGAAGGCATAAGGTACCATGTCACTGATGGCGCCATGGCTGCGACTGACCAGTTTGGTGATCTCCTCAAATGGCCGCAGAAGTCTGCATGTGTCGCGCATGAGCAGCCACTGGCGCGGTGAAAAAAAACCCAGCTCCCCAGAACCGTTTCTTTCGCAGAGTTCATACAGGTAGACGTTAACTGCACGTTTCTGCTGGAGCAGCCTATCAAGCATATAGAAGGTTGAGTTCCATCGCGTCGGGCAATCGCAAATAAGACGTCTGACCGGCAGATGGTGTCGCCGCTGAATGTCAGCAAGGCGAGCCATGGCCGTGTAAGATCTTCTGAAATGGGCCGAGATTTTCCTTGCCTGCCGCAAGATGTCCTGGACCCCAGGGTATTTGACAAGGAATCGCTGCACGACCAAGTTTAAGACGTGTGCCATGCACGGCACGTGCGTGATTTTGCCCTGTTTCAATGCGCTAAGCAGATTGGCACCGTTGTCACACACCACTTTACCAACTGTCAAATTGAGCGGTGTTAGCCACTCATCTGCCTGTGAACGCAAAGCTGAAAGGAGTGCCGGGCCAGTGTGGCTCTTTGCTTCCAGGCACAACAGACGCAGCACGGCATGGCAACGTCTCACCTGGCATGTGGAATAGGTTCTGGGGAGCTTGGGCGGTGCAGTGGAAGAGACGCTAGCAGCGGAAAAGGAGGAGGCAGCTGAGGAGGAGAGGGAGGAGGATGGAGTAGGAGGAGGAGAAGAAGAGTCAGGCCTGCATGCAATCCGTGGCGGTAAAACCAAATCTACACGGGTGCCACGGGTTACATGCTTGACGGCCGTCAGAAGGTTCACCCAGTGGGCAGTAAAACTGATATACCTTCCCTGCCCGTGTTTGCTAGACCACGTGTCTGTGGTCAGATGTATCTTGGCACCGACACTGTGTGCCAGAGATACATTCACTTGCCGCTGAACATGGCCATATAGCTCTGGGATGCCCTTCTCTGAGAAATACTTCCTTCCTGGGACCTTCCATTGTGGTGTTCCAATGGCCACAAATTTGCGAAAGGCCTCCGAGTCCACCAGTTTATATGGCAGTAGTTGGCGGGCTATGAGTTCTGACAAGCCAGCCGCCAACCGTTGGGCAAGAGGGTTATCCGGCGTCATCATTTTTTTACGCTCAAACATTAGGCCCACGGAAGCCTGCCTTTTTGCAGAAAAATGTGAGCTTGGCGTGATGGAAGGTGGAGTGGAGGACAATTGTGAGGAGAGAGGAGAAGGAGAAGTAGAAGACGAGGCTGGACGGTGAGAGCCTGCAGTGTGGCTTTGTGTGTTCCGTTGCTCCCACTGGGCTCGGTGATGGCTGCTCATGTGCCTTCTTAAGGCGGTCGTCCCTAGGTGAGTATTGGGCTTACCGCGACTAACGCGTTGACTGCAAAGATTGCAGATGGCAACGCTATTGTCAGCAGCGGACAGGTTAAAAAAAGCCCACACTGCGGAGCCATGTGCCGGTGTCCTGGGAGCGCCAGATGTGACCGTACATGGTCGATGACTCGCTCCTGATACATTTGCAGTCTGCTTTGTCCCTGCTGTGCAATGTAAGTCATTGCTGCTTCTCCTCCCTATCTGCTGGTCCATATCTCCCTCTGAACTCCCCTCCTCTTCCTCTCTTGTGGGCACCCACGTGACATCACTAGACACGTCATCATCAACGTCACCTTCCCCACCGCTATAAGTAGAGATCTCGGAGTAGGCAGCAACACCGGGGACCAACCTCCTCCTTGGGCTGATCTGGGTACTGGCGTCAGACTGCTGAGTAGCGCTTGTTGCTACCTCCTCTTCCTGATCCAATACCAAGAGTGGCTGCGCATCAGAAATGTCCTCTTGATATGGATCGGAAAATAATTCCAGTGACTCAAGCGGAAGGTATGTGGTGGTGGTGGTGGTGGTCGTGTTGTTGGTGGTAGTGTCTTTGGGGGTGCACATAGCAGAGAGTGAAGAAGAGGGTGCAGATCGAGAGGATGAGGAGGGTGCAGAAGAGTAAGGCTGAGCGAGCCACTCAACCAAGTCTGGTGCATCCTTTAAAGTAATTGAACGCACCTTCTGCAACTTCCCACTTTGGCTCAAGCCTGTTGCTCCTGCCCTACCCCTACCACCCCTGCGGAAGGGCCTGCTTCTTCCTCTGCCTGTCATTTTTTAAATGACCCTGTGACAAAACTCTTAGTCCCTATACCGATGAAGGACTGCTGCAGTATAGGGCAGCGGTCAGCAGTGGTGCACGTCAACCCTATCTATTGTGGACCGATAGCGGTCCTTACAGAACAGCAGACTGTACCGCACTCAAGCCTATGTACCGTAGCACCCTATACCAAGTTACCAGTCCTTATAAGAACTTTTGTGGAACAAGCAGGTTGTGTGTTAGTGATTAGCAGACTGTACGTCAGTCCCTATACCGCTGAAGGACTGCTGCAGTATAGGGCAGCGGTCAGCAGTGGTGCACGTCAACCCTATCTATTGTGGACCGATAGCGGTCCTTACAGAACAGCAGACTGTACCGCACTCAAGCCTATGTACCGTAGCACCCTATACCAAGTTACCAGTCCTTATAAGAACTTTTGTGGACCAAGCAGGTTGTGTATTAGTGTTTAGCAGACTGTACGTCAGTCCCTATACCGCTGAAGGACTGCTGCAGTATAGGGCAGCGGTCAGCAGTGGTGCACGTCAACCCTATCTATTGTGGACCGATAGCGGTCCTTACAGAACAGCAGACTGTACCGCACTCAAGCCTATGTACCGTAGCACCCTATACCAAGTTACCAGTCCTTATAAGAACTTTTGTGGACCAAGCAGGTTGTGTATTAGTGTTTAGCAGACTGTACGTCAGTCCCTATACCGCTGAAGGACTGCTGCAGTATAGGGCAGCGGTCAGCAGTGGTGCACGTCAACCCTATCTATTGTGGACCGATAGCGGTCCTTACAGAACAGCAGACTGTACCGCACTCAAGCCTATGTACCGTAGCACCCTATACCAAGTTACCAGTCCTTATAAGAACTTTTGTGGACCAAGCAGGTTGTGTATTAGTGTTTAGCAGACTGTACGTCAGTCCCTATACCGCTGAAGGACTGCTGCAGTATAGGTGAGCGGTCAGCAGTGGTGCACGTCAACCCTATCTATTGTGGACCTATAGCGGTCCTTACAGAACAGCAGACTGTACCGCACTCAAGCCTATGTACTGTAGCACCCTATACCAAGTTACCAGTCCTTATAAGAACTTTTGTGGACCAAGCAGGTTGTGTATTAGTGTTTAGCAGACTGTACGTCAGTCCCTATACCGCTGAAGGACTGCTGCAGTATAGGGCAGCGGTCAGCAGTGGTGCACGTCAACCCTATCTATTGTGGACCGATAGCGGTCCTTACAGAACAGCAGACTGTACCGCACTCAAGCCTATGTACCGTAGCACCCTATACCAAGTTACCAGTCCTTATAAGAACTTTTGTGGAACAAGCAGGTTGTGTGTTAGTGTTTAGCAGACTGTACGTCAGTCCCTATACCGCTGAAGGACTGCTGCAGTATAGGGCAGCGGTCAGCAGTGGTGCACGTCAACCCTATCTATTGTGGACCGATAGCGGTCCTTACAGAACAGCAGACTGTACCGCACTCAAGCCTATGTACCGTAGCACCCTATACCAAGTTACCAGTCCTTATAAGAACTTTTGTGGAACAAGCAGGTTGTGTGTTAGTGATTAGCAGACTGTACGTCAGTCCCTATACCGCTGAAGGACTGCTGCAGTATAGGTGAGCGGTCAGCAGTGGTGCACGTCAACCCTATCTATTGTGGACCGATAGCGGTCCTTACAGAACAGCAGACTGTACCGCACTCAAGCCTATGTACCGTAGCACCCTATACCAAGTTACCAGTCCTTATAAGAACTTTTGTGGACCAAGCAGGTTGTGTATTAGTGTTTAGCAGACTGTACGTCAGTCCCTATACCGCTGAAGGACTGCTGCAGTATAGGGCAGCGGTCAGCAGTGGTGCACGTCAACCCTATCTATTGTGGACCGATAGCGGTCCTTACAGAACAGCAGACTGTACCGCACTCAAGCCTATGTACCGTAGCACCCTATACCAAGTTACCAGTCCTTATAAGAACTTTTGTGGAACAAGCAGGTTGTGTGTTAGTGTTTAGCAGACTGTACGTCAGTCCCTATACCGCTGAAGGACTGCTGCAGTATAGGGCAGCGGTCAGCAGTGGTGCACGTCAACCCTATCTATTGTGGACCGATAGCGGTCCTTACAGAACAGCAGACTGTACCGCACTCAAGCCTATGTACCGTAGCACCCTATACCAAGTTACCAGTCCTTATAAGAACTTTTGTGGAACAAGCAGGTTGTGTGTTAGTGATTAGCAGACTGTACGTCAGTCCCTATACCGCTGAAGGACTGCTGCAGTATAGGTGAGCGGTCAGCAGTGGTGCACGTCAACCCTATCTATTGTGGACCGATAGCGGTCCTTACAGAACAGCAGACTGTACCGCACTCAAGCCTATGTACCGTAGCACCCTATACCAAGTTACCAGTCCTTATAAGAACTTTTGTGGACCAAGCAGGTTGTGTATTAGTGTTTAGCAGACTGTACGTCAGTCCCTATACCGCTGAAGGACTGCTGCAGTATAGGGCAGCGGTCAGCAGTGGTGCACGTCAACCCTATCTATTGTGGACCGATAGCGGTCCTTACAGAACAGCAGACTGTACCGCACTCAAGCCTATGTACCGTAGCACCCTATACCAAGTTACCAGTCCTTATAAGAACTTTTGTGGACCAAGCAGGTTGTGTATTAGTGTTTAGCAGACTGTACGTCAGTCCCTATACCGCTGAAGGACTGCTGCAGTATAGGGCAGCGGTCAGCAGTGGTGCACGTCAACCCTATCTATTGTGGACCGATAGCGGTCCTTACAGAACAGCAGACTGTACCGCACTCAAGCCTATGTACCGTAGCACCCTATACCAAGTTACCAGTCCTTATAAGAACTTTTGTGGAACAAGCAGGTTGTGTGTTAGTGATTAGCAGACTGTACGTCAGTCCCTATACCGCTGAAGGACTGCTGCAGTATAGGGCAGCGGTCAGCAGTGGTGCACGTCAACCCTATCTATTGTGGACCGATAGCGGTCCTTACAGAACAGCAGACTGTACCGCACTCAAGCCTATGTACCGTAGCACCCTATACCAAGTTACCAGTCCTTATAAGAACTTTTGTGGAACAAGTGAGTTGTGAATGTTTAGCAGACTGCAGCAGAAGGGCAGCAGTCAAGTATAATATCCTTTCTATATTTGGAAGAAAGAATATTATACATGTACAAGCCTATTACTGTACCACTGATACCAGTCCTGAAAAGAACCTTTGTGGAACTAATAATAACAGCAAGTCTTTAAAATTACCCTCACTGCCTGACAACACTGCTTCCTTCCTGTCCCTATACAAATTGGCAAAAAAAGAGAACGATTAGTGGTTACTGGAACAGCTCTTTTGTGGACCTTGATAGTAACAGCTAATGATGATGATGATGATGATGATGATGAAAGACTAATCTGGCTGTCCCTGTAGCATACACCGTCCTTTCCCTTTCTCTAAACTAACAAAAGACACTCAGGCTGCTGCAAGAATCAGCAGCACAGCAAACCTATCAACACCTAACACCTATACCAGTCCTGAAAAGAACTTTTGTGTACCAAATAGCTAGTGGTTTATCTCTCCCTACTCCACACAGGAACCTGTCCCTATCGTAACAGAAGAAAGAATGTAAAATGGCCACCGGATCGGGTGTATTTATAGGTTAGGGGGAATGTACAAGTGTCCATGTGCTGTCATGTCTCAATTGGCTGTCCTGTATCACATGATAAACGTGTCACCAAAGGTTAAAGTTCTTGTATACATTAAACACGTAAGTCCGCCGCGGCGAACGACGGAAAAAGGCGTTCGAACGTGCGGACCGCGAATGTCGGAAATTCGCCGCGAAACGACCGCCGGGCGAACCGTTCGGCCATCACTACTAGTCATGCACAGTGAGTCCAGGGGGAGTACAATACCGTCATAAGACATGTAAGGAGTGAGCTTCATATATACGTGTAGTTTAAAACATTTTAGTATAAAGACCCAGAAAAGCGGGATAGTCCACAGGTGGAACATATATATAAAAAAATATGAACCACAAAGTATACATAAAAAAATATATATAAAACAAATACATGAGTGCGCATGCGCGGGACTTCCGGGAAGACGCTCTGAACGGGAGCTCCGCACCGCTCCGGCCTTCCGCGGCACTTTCCCGGCGCGCTTTTCAGCGGACACCTGCGGGGAGACCATCCCCGTGCTCCGGATCAGTTGGGGCGACTTTCTGAATGCCGGGGAAGACGTCTAAGAAAGACGTAAGCCGCAAACTTCTCTTCGGCCTGACGGACACTCAGCCACCCAAGATGGCGGCGGCGATAGCAACACGCGGCGAGGCCGCAATCCCCCCACCTGGAACAACCTTGGGGACATCTCCTTCTGCTCCAGTGAGTAACCCCCAGCATCTCTCCCCCTCTCCTGCATCCACAGAATCTCTCCTGGGCAGGCTGCAGTCGGATAACCCTTTCTCCCCGCTTTCCAACCCTCCCAGCTGCATGGCTGAGTCTCCTCAAGCTACCCCTATTCAGCCCAACTATCCCCCTGATGTGTCTCAGCTCTTGAACAGTTTCTCTGACATGCTGGCAGTGGGTCTGGCCCAAAATGCTGCTCAGATTACAGCAGCTATTAAGGCTGACATCCAGAGCTTGGGGAGCAGAATTGACTTAATTGAGCAGACAATGGATGACAATGCAGCCCGCACCAATCAGAATTCTGCTTGTATCCAGACACTACAAGATCAATTAGACACTGCCCTCTCGAAAATTGACGATTTAGAGAACAGGAGCAGACGTTATAACTTTCGCATCAGAGGGATCCCAGAATCGCAAGAGGATATACCTGAAACTGTTAAATCCTTGATCAAAATCCTTATCCCTGACATCCCGGACCAGAGGCTGGAATTAGACAGAGCTCACAGAGTCCTGCAACTTCCCCGTAAAGACGGCCTTCCTCGGGACATTGTGGTCAAACCACACTACTACGGGGTCAAGGAGGAAATAATGAAAAGGTCACGCAACAAGGAAGATATCTTTTTTAATGGCGTCAAAATCCAAATCTTTGCAGACATTTCCCCCACAACAATCCAAAAAAGGAGGGCTCTAAAACCTTTACTTGATGTTCTCTCCCAGAAGATGATTAAATACAGATGGGCCTTCCCCTTCCGCCTACAATTTCATTATAAGGAAAAGTCGCACAGCTTCACTGATTTCCAGAGTGGCGAACGCTTGCTCCTCCACTTAGGACTCATCTCCCAGGATTCTTCTTCCGAACAAATGGACACACGCCCGGCCTCTTCCAAAAGACCTCCTCCATCGAGCCCTCTGACCCCCCTCTGGGTCAAACAGCAACCTAAGAGACAGCGTGACACGGTCCCCCCAAGATGAACGTCATCCACCTCTGACCCTTACGGGTCTGCTTGCTTCTTTATATCCTATCCGGATCCTTTGGAAGTGATGTCCTCACGTCCTTGACTTTTGAGTCACCTCGGACTGACTTATTTCACTTCCCCCCCCCCCTCCCCCCTCCTGTTTTTTTGTTTTTTTTTATGGATAACTTTCTTTTTATATTACAGGCCAGGTGGATTTGGGGGTCCCCCCCAACCTATTTCTCCTGAAGGGCCACAGTGCCCCTACCTGGCCCACGCCACCCCCCTCCTTCTTCCCCCCTCCCCCCTTCCCTTCCACAGAGGTTGTCCTCAGGCCCCTGAATGCCTGTTTTGCAACTAAGTCTTACTGTTAATGTTCTTCATTATGCCCGCAGGGCATGAGTGTCTCTTTCCTAGGGGCCTTCCCCTACACTAGGTTTTCTAAGTGTATGTTAAAGTTGTCACACCTACTTGTTATTCCAATTGTTAATGTTTATAACGTTGTGCCTTTTTTCCTGTTATAGGTGTCATTTTATTATTTTGCTTTTTTTTTTTGATGAGTGCCGCGCGGCCGGAGCGGGCCAGCTTGCCACTCCACCTGCTGTTACCCTGGGGACTAACCCCCCCTTGGTGACACCGGGACCGCAACCCAGCTGCGGGTTGCCCTCCTTCCGATCCCTGCCACTCAGAGGGATTTGGAGCAGGTTCGGACCTGCAATCCCCCCTACCTCTCCTGGGGAATCCAGACAGCTTTTCCGTCTGGACTCTCCATCTCTCTTCTTTTTTCTCTTCATTCTTTTCCTCTGTCCCTTCCTTCTTCCTTGTACTTACGATTCTCTTCCCTCTCAGGTGCCTCCAAGGAGAGCGAGCTGGTTTACACCCTTTAGGATACTGGGTCATCATCGGATCTCACAAGTCGGGACTATGGATCTCCTGGTTCGGGTAAGCAAAGCCGGCATGCTCTCGCACCTTTTCCCCCACACCCATGGCTGTTGACGATCCCAAACCACAACCTCTAAGGATCGCATCTCATAATACACAGGGCCTAAACTCTCCCATGAAAAGGCGCAAAGCTCTGCACAGCTACCATTCCAAGAGCCTGGATGTCGTCCTCATTCAAGAGACGCATTTTCCTAAAAGCTTTAATCCCTCCTTCCTGCACGGTAACTACCCTACCTTTTTTCTGGCCAATGCAGATGACAAGAAGCGGGGAGTAGCTATCCTAATTTCAAAACGCACCCCTTTCACACTGTCCCAGGTGATTAGGGATGGGGAGGGAAGATATATTTTAGTCAAGGGACATATCAATGGATCCCTCTTCTCTTTTGTGTCTTACTATGCTCCCAACAAGGGTCAATCTCAATTCTTTTCCTCCATGCTAACCTTTCTTTCCCCTCATTTGGAAGGAAAGGTTCTCATGGGTGGCGACTCTAACGTCGCCTTTGATCATGTGTTAGACAAGTCTGCCCCTAATAAAGCTCTCCTGAAAAGACCTCCCAAACAGAGTCTCCGCATTGCTAGACTCTTTCATGCCTTGGGCATGATCGACTCCTGGAGGGAACTCAATCCCTCGTCCCAGGACTACACCCACTATTCTGATCCACATAGGACATTCGCACGTATAGACCATATCTTCCTTCACTCCTCAGATATCCACCATGCGCTTCACGCTACTATTGTTGATGTGCCTTGGTCGGATCATTCCTTGGTTATCCTGAAAATCTCGGGCTGCCTCTCCCAATCGCATACTCCACAATGGCGGCTGAAGGAAACATTGCTTTCCAACTACGCTCATCGCACTGCCCTGGAATGTGACATCAAGGAATACTTTCACACCAACGATACTGAAGACATATCCCCCGGGGTGTTATGGGGGGCACATAAAGCGGTGATGAGGGGCAAGTTTATACAACTTGCCTCGCGTCTTAAGCGGGAAAAACACATCGACATTCTTAACCTAGAGAAAAATTTCCGGGCCTTAAGTAAAGCACACAAGCAGCATCCCACGGCCTCTTCCCTGGCTATGCTGGACACAGCCAAAATTGCCCTCAACACTGCACTTACCTCTAGCGCCGAAAAACATTTGCATTGGACGCAGGGCAGATTTTATCTTAATTCCGACAAATTTGGTCCTCTCCTTGCAGCAAAGCTGTCCCCTAAATTTAGAACCCAGGCCCTCCCTAAAATCAAATCTCTTTCAGGCTCGCTCACACAAAACCCGAAACATATTTTGAATGCGTTCCATGCATTCTATTCGAAGCTCTATTCCTGCCCTGTCACGGACAACACTCAGTCATCTAACACCTTTATGGATAACATTCCCCTCCCCAAGATTTCAGAAGCACACCGCACAATGATGGAAGCCCCCATCTCTGAAGCTGAAATTAAAGCAGTCATTAAGACTCTTAAGAACAACTCCGCCCCTGGTCCTGATGGGTTCTCCACTTCTTATTACAAGACCTACTCTGAGATCCTGTCCCCTTATCTGGCCCGGTTCTTTAATTCCCTGAACAAAGCGTCACCCTTGGACCCTGAAGCCAACTTGGCGTACATTTCGGTCATACCAAAACCGGGGAAAGACCAGAGCCTGGTCAGCAATTACAGACCTATCTCGTTGATTAATAACGACCTAAAGATAATGACTAAAATTCTCTCGAACCGTTTGGGCTCCTTTATTGGAGCATATGTCCATAAGGACCAAGTTGGCTTCATTCCAGGAAGGCAGGGGCCGGACCAGATAAGAAGGGCGGTTGACATTATTTCTCTACTTAAGTCAGGTTGGGATGGGGGACCCTCACAGGAAGGCTTCCTCCTCTCAATTGATTTACAAAAGGCTTTCGATACTATCACTTGGCCATACCTTTTTAGTGTTCTAGAAAGATGGGGCTTCGGCCCACATTTCCTCCATCTCCTGGGAGCCCTTTATTCCCAACCTAAGGCTAGAATCAGACTTCAGGGCCACCTTTCCGAACCCTTTCTGATTCGGAAAGGTACTAGACAGGGGTGCCCGCTCTCCCCCCTCCTCTTCGCCATCGGCATTGAAACCTTAGCTATCTCCATTAGGAACCACCCAGACATTCAGGGAGTTAAATGCGGAACGGTAACACATAAATGCGCTCTGTTTGCGGACGATGTCCTCCTCTTTATAACCTCCCCCCTCACCTCGACTCCTAATATTCTCCAACTCCTCCGAAAATTTGGGGAGGTATCCGGGTTGCAAGTTAATATGGCCAAATCGACAGCCCTCAATGTTTCTATCCCCTCAGACCTTGTTAACAGGCTCAAGGAGCATTTCCCTTTCTCCTGGAGCAACCCGTCCATTACCTATCTAGGTGTCCAGCTTACGCACACCATCAAACACTTGTATAAACATAACTACCCTCCCATGTTTAAGAAACTCAAACAGGACCTAGAGCAGTGGTCTCTCCACAAGCTGTCATGGATTGGGAGGATCAATGCAGTCAAGATGACTCTTCTCCCTAGACTTTTATATCTCTTCCGATCATTGCCGATACCTGTCCCCAAATCCCACATCCAAACCCTACAGTCAGCGATCATTAGATTTACCTGGGGCAAGTCTAACCACAGACTCCCCAAGACAACGCTATTTAGACCTAGACGGAAAGGCGGGCTTGGGCTGCCTAACCTCTGGTGTTACTACCAAGCGGCACAACTCTGCCAGATTTCTACGGTATTTTCCAGAGGTCCAAAGCCTGACTGGCTCCTAATGGAAAGACAAGCTATCCCCAAACACACTATTGATTACCTGTTGTGGCGCCCCCCGAAATCTAGACCCCCGATCATGGCCCCTACCCTCTCCCATTCCTTTGCGCTTTGCGACACGCTCTTCAAGACCAACATTCTCACCTCAGATTGGCGACCTCTTACACATCTCTTCAATAACCCCTCATTCCCACCTGGGAGGGATGTTAGAGCATTCCAGTGGTGGATAGATAAAGGCCTTTATAGAATAGGGCACTTTCTCAACCAGTCTGGGCCACTCAAACTCGGGCATTGCATATCTAAACTGGAGATGCCAGATTCAGAAAGATTTCGATTCCGCCAAATTTCCCACTTCCTACACACTCTGATTTCCCATCATCCCCTCCCCCTTTCTATTTCCCCTTATGAACTTTGGTGCTCGTCAGCCATGGACGTGAGGGGGGGCATTTCCCTGATCTACTCTGCTTTGGTCGATCCAAGGGAAAAGGCGAGTTACATGCTGAGCTGGGAACGCGACCTAGATATTGAATGGGACCTGGACTCTTGGCACTCCTGTTTCTCGAGTGCCTTCAGGGGGATCCTTAACATTTCTCTGATGGAGGCAGACGTCAAAGTCTTCTCGCGCTGGTATCTGGTCCCGACTCGTTTGGCCAAATTTTACCCCCAATCCTCGCCCCTGTGTTTTAGGGGCTGCGGCCATCTAGGGTCGCTCCTCCATATTCTATGGGAGTGCCCCAGGATTAGAAGCTTCTGGAACAAGACCTTTGGCCTTATTCGTAGGGTCACTGGTCTTGTTATCCCGCAATCCCCTGCTATTGCCCTTCTGAATCAAGCGATACCCCTAACCACTAAGCATAGCCGAGTTCTGATTCATTTTTTCTTTATCGGTGCTAAACTGACGATTGCCAGGTCTTGGAAGTCCCCCAGGGTCTCCTTCCCACTATTTAAACAAAAAATTACTTGCATTATGTTCAACGAAAAAACTTTGCACTCAATTTTGGACAAAATAGACAAATTTAAGCGGGTGTGGGAACCTTGGGCCAACTTTATTGGGATCCTACTTTAAGACCAGTCTCAGGGCTCGGTTATTGTTTAGCCCCCAGTTCCATGTTATATCATGTTGTCCACGGTCTCTCCTTGGTCCAGGCACACCTCTCTGTACACCTATCTCTCTCTCTTTTTTCCCCTTTCTCTTTCCTATTCCTTTCTACTCTTTCCTTTCTCTACCCTGTCCACATCCTCTCCCTCTCCATGCCCTGCTCAGCCGGGTTTTGGTGATTTTTGGGACTCAGGACAGGTCATAGCAGTTTTTTACTTATTTATTTTATTTTACTTTTATTGTTCTATCACCTTGTGGCCTTAGATTCACTAGCTACGCACTGTTGGTCCCACTACTCCTGGGCCTTTTCTTCATAAGCTGATGGTAGCTATGTTAATAGTTGGGACTCTCAGAGGCCTGCACCTAGTTCACTGTACGTTCTCTTGATCCATTACTTATCTCAGTCAATTTTTGCTAATGTTAGGCATATAGTCCTCCGGTTATATCAGCAGGTTAGGGGGGTTTCGAGACCCCGACACAGCATGATCCCTGTCGGGGTGTCGGGGCCTTGATCCTCCCAGAGGTCGTTTCCGGCTGTTCATGTTTCTTAATGCGGCCTTTTATTGTTTTTTTTTTTTTATGCTGACTGGAGGTTTCTTTTTGTTTTTTTCTATTTTCTCACGTTTTGATGTTTACTTAGAACTCCGAAATTTAATATTCGGATGATACTGTTGGTGTCGGGCGGGGAACCCCCTCCTTATTGGGAGGGGTCCATATCTCCTCCTGAGGTCTCTCAGTGTTTGTCTTAGGTTTGTCTTTTTGCTCTCCGAGCTTTCAATCCTGTCTTGCAACACCGTCATTGTAATCCCCTGCGAGGGAGTTAAGTTCATGTATTATTTGCTATACTTCAATAAAAAATTTAAATTACAAAAACAAATACACATACAAAGGTACAAGTGTAACCATAAAGTATAACGTATAAAGTGGCCGCAAAAGCGGCAGGGCCACGTCTAAGCGAGGACAGAGAGTCAGTCGAGGCAGAGGTGGCCAAGAAAACAACGGTGGTGTGACTACTACATAGGAGCAGAGCTTAGCATGAGGCCTAATGAAGAGAAAAACCGGGTAAACATCAGGCAGAACAGTAACCGTGCCTGATCGGATGAATTAGACTAACAAGGCAACTTACAAGTCTGGCGGACCCGGCGAAAGGGTCACCGGAAAGGTGAGCAGAGGAGGATCCAGGGAGACTGCCATGTCCTCACCGAGGGGTATCACGGTGATGGCGGTCAGGGGCAGAGGGCCTGAAATGTTTGGGCGAGTCCTTCCGTGGGCTCCTTTGGTCCAGGGAGCGATTGAGCGATGATGACTTGGACGGGGTGTGGGGGTGCGAATCCGAGTGAAGAGAGCGTAGAAATGCCTCCGCTTCAGAAGGATCTTGAAAGGTCAGTTGGTCGCCGTTCGGAGCCTTGAGGCGCAGGACAGCCGGGAAGGCCAGGGAGAATTTGAGTTGCATTTTGAAAAGTTCCGAGCACACCTGCTGGAATGCTTTCCTCTTCTTGGAGACCTCGATGGAGTAATCAGCGAAGATTAGGACCTTGATTCCGTCTAGTTGGAGAGAGCGAGTTTGTCTGAACTTCTGCAGGATCAGGGCCTTGTCAGAGTAGTTGAGGTACTTTGCGATTATGGGTCTAGGGGATTTGCGCTCAGGTGTGGCGGGACCCATACGGTGGGCCCTCTCTACCGTGCAGGGGCCCGGGAGGCCCAGGGCTTCTGGGATGCGCACTGCGCAAAGTTCAGATAGCTCGGAGGTCTGAAGCGACTCAGGAATGCCAACGAATCGCAAGTTGCTCCGTCTGGCCCTATTTTCCAAGTCATCAAGCTTCTGCAAGATGTATTGGTGTGTCCTGTCCTGGGAGCGTTCTGTGGCTTGGGCCTGGTATAGTTCCTCCTCCATGTCTGACACGCGGTGTTCCAGGTCGTTTAGTCTGGTGTGGTGTTCGCCTATTTGGGCCTTAAGCTGTTGCATGCCTGCATTTACGGCCTTTTCCACCGATGCAGAGATCATGGGGGATAATAGAGCAGCCACGGCCTGGGCAATGCGTTCCGTAGTGGAATCCCCAGCAGGCATTGTGGGGAGAGTGCCCTGGGATGGAGGGGCTTGAGAAGCCAGCAGGGGTTGTGCAGAGAGAGGGGGGGATGGGTCACAGCTCACCTCCATGTCTGTCGTGCGCTGCGAGGAGAAGGTAGCCGAGTAGGCCGAAGCCGGGGCCTCAATTTGCGGCCGCGCCGCGGTCGCGGGCGGCGCCGTATTCGCTTGTGCGCTGGTTTTCTCCACAAATCTGTCCATGGCTACAGGAGGCTATGCCAGAGGTGGATCGATGGGTTCCCAGCCGCTCGGCCGAATTTATAGGCAGATTTTAGGGTCGTGCTGCGGGAGCTGAGGAGAGGAGCAGTCACTCCATGCGGCGCCGGAACCGGAAGTGATGTAAATTATTTTGTGGACATTAAACATATTGGATTTTTGCTACTAAAGAATGCTTATCGCTTTGCCCACCATGCAGCCTTGGGTCTCTGCAGTCGCTGTATGATCTTCATCTTCTTCCAACCTGCAGGCAAAATGAAAAACTTGAAAGTCTGTGTTTAGGGACTGTGAAGATATGGACCAAAGATGCAAAGCTGGAGCAACAGACCTGATTTGACTGTACAGACTGGAGTGTTTTTGAGGCTAATGTCAAGGACCTGGACAAACTCACTGACACTGTGACATCATATATTTATCAGCTTTTGAGAGGATTTGTGTGCCCACCAAGTCCTTTTGGGCATTAAACTAGTGTACAACAAGGCTAAGCAGGCAATTCCATAGACATGGAGTCAGAATCCTCTACAATTGGGATAAAAAAATGCCAAGAAAATAGATTAGAGCAGCAAAAAAGGAGCTATCAGAACCACACACACACACGCCCATCAACTGGCTAGTGATTTGAATGTGCTTTACTTTGTTGTTGATAACGTTACAATTATATCGCCCGCCAACACCAACTCTAGCTCAGATATCACATCTCCAACCATTCACCTTCAAACTCCCTCTTCCTTACTCACTGTCCTCCATTTAGGGTCTGTGAAAATGATGTTTGTCAGATTTTCCAGAGACAAAAGATAAAGGAGGCACAGGCCCATATGGAACAATAATGTCCATTTGAAAGATCTGTGCTGATAAGCTGGCACCCATCTTCACACAGATCTTAACTGGAGCAGTGTGAAGTCCCTTCTTATTTAAAGCACTTGACAATAATTTTTGTCCCTAAAAAACCCACCAACCCAGGACTGAATAACTACGGGTATGTTGTCCTGTAGACTTTATGAAGTACTTTAAAACACTAGTGTTGACCCATCTGAAGAAAAACAGGTCCCCCTTTGGACCCACTGCTGTTACTCTATAGAGCAAACAAGTCAGTAGAGGATGTTGTCAATATGGGCTTGTACTACAGTATATCCTGAAAAAAAGATTCCACCATGAACAGAACCAGGTGTCCTGTCACCACATCCCAATATTAGCAACACAAGAAAATAACCCCCTTTAGGGGACGGAATTTTAAAGGTGACAAGAACACTATATGTTATAAAAGGGTACATTTTATTACAAAAATAGAATATAATACAATAAATTTGTTTCATATGGAGGGCTATGCTCTATGGGATTGGAACAGATATACACTAGTGCCCCAATACTACATGATACTTTTTTGATCTTTTTAGGTCAAACAACTTTTGATGTCTTCCAACTGTGGCCCCAACTGTGGCCCCCTTTCAGATGGACCTTCGTAGGGTCATCCTCTGCCTTGGGGGGTAGCCATATTCTCATCTCACTGGTCCAGCTTAGTTTGCATCCAAAGACCTTTGTGAGTCTTTTGCTTTTACTAAAACGCATGAAATCGCAAGACAATAATTGGTATGTGATATTCAACATAGCTAAACATATTTTGGCCTCTAGTTATGGTTTACTTTGATGTTCTCTATAATATTATATGTTTTTCATTGATAGATTTATTATACGATTACAGCTCTCTCTGTATAAACCGCTGAAGAAAGGTGTTCAGAGCAGAAACGTTGGATACACCAGAATTGATACAAGTATCTGTGTATGTCGTACAGGGTACACCAGAGATGATACAAGTATCTGTATATGTCATACAGTGATTAATGCACACAAATTATTTGTCTTTGTAGACACAATTTTATTGTATTGTATTCTATTTTGTAATAAAATGTAGCCTTTTATAACATATGAGGGGGTTATTTATGAAAGGCAAATACACTTTGCACTGCAAGTGCACTTGAAAGTGCAACATGCAAATATCCAGTCAACAGATCAGATGTCATAAAACCTCACGGTCTCATGACCACCCACTATTGTCCCGAACAGCAGAGCTAATTAGAGCTATCAAACAATATACTCCTTAGTGAGTAGATATTTGCTGACTCTTAATTATAAAATGCAATCAATGTTCAACTCTATTGCATACAAAATCACTAACGAAATCAAAAAATGATTCATTAACTCCACATCATCATCACTGTAAACACAAATAGTCCAAAAAACAACTAACGAAGAAAGTCACAGAGTAAATTCTTCAAGTTGGAATTTCTTCACCGCCACCTTTTTTTCACACCACCATCACATGTGAGTTCCACACTTAGGAGGCTAGTGATCAGTGGAGGCCCCCTTTTGGTAATACTCTTACCGAAATGCACCGGTGAAATCAGCATATCACACATACATTATCTTCATCGGCAATGGTTTTTGGCTATTTGTCTCCTCCCATTTAATCCTGTTGTTGTTACAGCTTCAAAACATCCCCATGTTTGTTTGCACAAAAAGAATGGAACCATATATAGTGTAATTCCGTCAAACAACAGTAAAATTTATTGTAATAAACAGCAAAATAAAAACTCTCAAACACAATTCTTCAATAGGCATGAAACACAAGACTCCGCGAGATTCTCAGATTCTTTGCGGTTCACCACATTGCTCACCCATCCCTTGGGAACTGCGTGGTCCTTACAAAAAAACACTTCTCTGGCCTTATCCACTGTAGCTCACCACATCTCATACACCGTTGCCCTGAAAGTGAACTTGGAAGAGCATTCGCTCTAAATCTAAGGTATAGATGTGAAATGAGTGGAAGCTCTGCTGATTTTATCATCTAATCATGTGCAAGCTAAAATGCTGTTTTTTATTTTCCTTGCATGTCCCCCTCAGATCTACAGTGACTTTACTTCTAAGTGCACTTTCAGTGCAAAGTTAATTTACCTTTAGTAAATAGCCCCCATGATGTTCTTGTCACTTTTAAAGTCCCATCCCTTAAAGGGGGTTATTTTCTTGTGTAGCATATCCTGCAACATCTTTGACTCCTCAGGGATGTATGCACAGATCCTGTGGGTTTCAATTTGGCATTCAGCACTATCACTGTAGATATTGTCCACTCCAAACTCACCCAGTTTACTGTGCCCACCTTTACCCTCAAATGGATTATCAGGGATTGCATTTTGAAAGTGTTAATATATGTGGATGGCACAACCACCGTTGATGAAAATGAAATGCTGACCCTTTGCAGATTTACCAACCTGGAGCTTGATATACTCAATGACTCAGTGATTTTAGGAGAAGTCTCTAAGATGTAAACCCATCAGAACCCCCAAGGATTCTGGCATAGCAGAAGGCTATTTAAGTACCTGCTCATTATGCTTGTTATCAGAATCACTTTAAATGAATCATCTTTCTTGTTATCAACAATTAAAACAAGCACTACAGGCTATATAGATTCTCATGCTTGCTCTCATTCATATAGCTGACAATGGGGCCAATGAACAAACTTTTTACTTTACTAAGTTTTGCAAAGTTTGATCACACATGTGTATAGATGTGTTCTCTATGTTTGCACATGTGCTATTATTTTCTCTATGGTTAATAACTGATAGATTATGAGCTGCAAAAGCAATTAGAATAAGTTCAGTTTAGTGCAATGGGGGGGGGGGGGGGGGGCTCCAGCAGAGGGGGCTTAGTTGGTGATGAGATGGAGATTCATGATACCCTTGCCTCAGTGCCCAGTTTGTCATATGTTCTATATGTTTAAAGTAAAGCACTCTGCATTTAAACTGTACTTATCCTTAGACTAACCCTGTATAAAGTTGACAGTAACTAAATTTATTTGTTTATTTCTATATAAAAAAAGAGAAGAAAGCATTTTCTTGACAGAAAATATGTTTATTACAAATGGGCGGAACATAATTTAGGATAACTAATAAATATAAGTATTCACATAATTATATAAATGTTTTGTAGGAATTATTCTAACTTTCTTTACTGGTTTGCATTCTTTGGTATGATATCCAAAATGTATTTACATATAACTGTATTTTTTTTCATCTGTTGCATATGAAGTCAACCAGCTGGAACCTATTAAATAAACTCTTGATTTAAATTAAATGAGCAAAATATGGACATGTCCATTTTTCAGTGAACTTTGTGGTCATCCAAGCTGTAACTATGTAAGTAAATTTTGGAATAAGCTACATAAATAAGGAGATTGTAAACAAATCTTTGTTTTAAAACACTCAAATATTTATTAGTTATCCTAAATTATGTTCCCCCCATTAGTAATAAAAGCTGAAAGAGCTTTTATTTTTCTTTGTAATAAACATATTTTCTAAAATGCCAGAATAATACATATTTTCTCTGACTGTTGAAACTTGATATGGATTATATGTACAACACATATAAGGTATATGCATTTTTTACATAAACAATTTTCACTCAAAGGGGGTGATTTACTAAAGACAAATAAACTTTTCACTTTGCAAGAGAATTACACTTTGCAGGGCAATTATCTCCAGACAAAAATCTAATGCCCCATACACATGGTCGGAAATTCCGATGGAAAAAGTCTGATCGGTTTATGTTGTCGGAAAATCCAATCGTGTGTAGGCTCTATCAGACTTTTTCCGTCTGAATTTCTGATGGAAAAAGTTTGAGAGCTGGATCTAAAATTTTCTGGCAACAAAAACCAGATCTCCGATCGTGTGTAGATAATTCCACTGGACAAAATGCCACGCATGCTCAGAATAAATTATGAGACAAAAGCTATTGACTACTGGCCTCTTTATAGTACCATCATACGTGATTTACGTCACCTCATTCTGAATGATCAGATTTTCCAACAACTTTGTCCGACCTTGTGTATGCAACACAAGTTTCGGCCAGAATGAGGATCACTGGGTGTAGCCCAGAATATGCATTTTTTAGTAATTGAATAAAATTGTATCAAATAATTAGTACTTGAAAACCATGTTTACCATTCACCCATTTAAAAACATTTGGTGAACATTTCTATAAAACCCTCAGTAATGGTACCTGCAGTAATAGGAAGACAGAACAACCCAAAGGGTCATATTATATGCTGAAGTAGATTATCGAGGATAACCACAATGTAGTGGCCAATAAGAAAAAGGAAAAATCTTCCTGTGCATAAACTTTTGCCAAAGTTTATCCCCAATGTACACCCTAGGAACAACTGATCATCAGTTTCGAGAGCCCCTCCTTACTGGATGCTTGTGCATCCATTAACTGGAAAAGAAAGCTTTGGCAGCAAGTCCTGTGTCCAAAGCATCACACTAGCAGCATGTATATGCATATAGCAGGATAAGCAGTAGCGGAGCTAAGGTTAGCCAGCACAGAGAGACTGATGGTATGCCTACCGCTCCTTATAAACGGCACAGGATGGATGCAGAGTACAGTATGTGTGAGCTGGTCAGCTAGGGACCAGTGCTTTTGCCACTTCAGTACTATGAAGCTCATCACCACTGTCATAAACGAAAAAGTAAACAACACAATATTCTAATAGGGAATTTTAAATTAAAGCCCTCTATAATGAAACCTGAATACAGGCATACTGCTACTGTTAAGTACACAATGGGGTTTATTTACTAAAGCTGGGAAGTGCAAAATCTTATTCCAAAATCAAATAAATGGTGATGTGCTACCTTAAAAATAATAAATCAATCTAAAGTGCCTAGTGCTTACTGTTAATTAAATAATGACCCCTTAATGGGTTATTCCTAGGGTAAACAAATTACCTACAAATAGAAAATATGTAAACCGACTATTACAACCACAAATAAAACAATATAATAAAGTGTCAAGTGCTGGAATAAAACATAAAATATATAAACAATATTAAAGTGTCCAGTGCTTCATAAATTCAAAGTCGCATATGCGAAACTCAGGCCAGTGAAATCATACAGTGCAAACAAACTCCTTCCACGGTAAAGCTTAGCACAGTAAAATAAACACATATATCAATAATGACACACACGTGAATCACACAGTGCAGCAAATAAACAAAAAAATATAAATAGCAAGAGTCTCTATATAAAAAAGTAAAGTGACACGTGATTCATAAGGTGTTTCTCCAGATAGGGGGTGCCAGAAACCAATGTGTATATACTCTTGTGCCTCTTCAGTGTTCAACACACATCGGGTGGAGTGGCCCCTTACCTTACTGCTGTAAGGTAAACAGCAGACAAGAAAATTTCCAAACAATTCAGGCGGTGTATCCCTCCCGGAGCATAAATAATGTCCCCACACCAGTTGTTGAAATAACAGGGTCAAAGAATGTGAAAAGATGAAGGATCCAGGCCCAAAATCTGCTGCTCTTTTCTGTGCCCAAAAAATATGAGAATGACCCACAGCTGTTGGGACTTCCAGCTATGGTGGAGAAGGGAGAACGGTGGAGGGGTGCGCAGTGACAGTGTTTGTGAGTTATCTGCGTACTTGGTGGGGATTCTGTGATCCATCCGGCAGACTAAGTGACCTATTTAGTGAGCATTTACACGTTTCCCTCTGAGCTAGCTGGTGTTGAATAACTCGGTGGATCTATGCCTTCGGCACCTCTCTTACTGCTGCTTGATAAGTCCTCCATCAGTCATCAGATCACCAGTCACCAGGGGCGCAACTCTTATATAAGGAAGCAAAGCCTTGCCTCTACCACCCCGAGACACAGTGCTGATCAAGGTTTTCACTGTACAGTTTGGATTGTGGGTCATTCTTATATTTTTTTTTCACAGAATCCCCACCAAGTACGCAGATAACTCACAAACACTGTCACTGTGCACCCCTCCACCGTCCTCCCTTCTCCACCATAGCCGGAAGTCCCAACAGCTGTGGGTCATTCTTATATTTTTTGGGCACAGAAAAGAGCGGCAGATAGTATTTATTCTGAGAATTTGGGCCTGGATCCTTCATCTTTTCACATTCTTTGACCCTGTTATTTCAACAACTGGTGTGGGGACATTATTTATGCTCCGGGAGGGATAGACCGCCTGAATTGTTTGGAAATTTTCTTGTCTGCTGTTTACCTTACAGCAGTAAGGTAAGGGGCCACTCCACCTGATGTGTGTTGAACACTGAAGAGGCACAAGAGTTTATACACATTGGTTTCTGGCACCCCCTATCTGGAGAAGAACCTTATGAATCACGTGTCACTTTACTTTTTTATATAGAGACTCTTGCTATTTATATTTTTTTGTTTATTTGCTGCAGCTGCACTGTGTGATTCACGTGTGTGTCATTATTGATATATGTGTTTATTTTACTGTGCTAACCTTTACCGTGGAAGGAGTTTGTTTGCACTGTATGATTTCACTGGCCTGAGTTTTGCATATGTGACTTTGAATTTATGAAGCACTGGACACTTTAATATTGTTTATATATTTTATGTTTTATTCCAGCACTTGACACTTTATTCACTTATTGCTTTATTTGTGGTTGTAATAGTCGGTTTACACTATTGTCTATTTGTAGGTAATTTGTTTACCCTAGGAATAACCTGTTAAGGGGTCATTATTTAATTAATAGTAAGCACTAGGCACTTTAGTTTGATTTATTATTTTTAAGGTAGCGCATCACCATTTATTTGATTTTGATATACGTTTTCCAGTGGTAGGGCTTATACCTCTGTCGGTGGTTTGCTGCAACCTGCCCCTAGTATTAATTTAGGTTTTATATGATAGCGCAGGGATACTCCAACTTTGTCTATTATGCAAAATCCTATTACCAAAGCTTATTACCAAAGCTTAATTGAACAAGTTGGGGTTAGAAGCTCATTCATTTCTATGCAGAAGTGAGCCTGATTTTGCACTTTTCAGCTTTAGTAAATAAACCCCATTGTGTACTTCAAAGTAAGGTATGCCTGTATATGATTTTTGCTCGTCTATCAATATGTACTCGCTCACTGTCCCTGTCGTTAGCTTGCCTGTGCATGACACTGTTTGTTATTTAATATTGTTGTTTCTGCTGTTTTCCACCAAAAGTACTTTTACTCAGAACGATTGTTCATCCATGTTAAGTGGAATTGTTGTTCTTGCTGTTATACCACACTCTGTACCTGGTCTAGAATAAGACCTCTCATTTCTTTGTAATATATTAAAACCTAATAAAAACCTATTGCAAAAATAAATAAATAAATACATTATATCCCTCTAAAGTAAATCAAAATGACACCAGATTTAAAAATAAAATATTTGAACGCTTAATTGCCACAAAAAATACACAATGGGGGTTATTTACTAAAGGCAAATCCACTTTGCGCTGAAAGTGCACTTGGAAGTAAATTCTCTGTAGATCCAAGGGGGACATGCTAGCAAAATAAAAAAAAAACAGCATTTTAGCTTGCACATGATTAGATGATAAAATCAGCAGAGCTTCCACTCATTTCAGATCTACCCCTTAGATTTAGAGCGACTGCACTTCCAAGTGCACTTGTAGTGCAAAGTGGATTTGTCTTTTGTGCTTGATGTCTTAAGTAAATGTGCAAATCTTCTTAAAGTGGAAGTAAACTCCCCTATCGTTTTCAGCCAAGGAAGCTGCCATCTTTGTCTCCGTTTAATCTTCAACTGCTATGGTGCTGCACATGTGATTCGTTATGACACCAACCATTGGATGGTTTGATAATTTGGCTAAGAGCACAGCCAATGTGCAGTTAGCATTCCCGGCATGCCTTTTTTTTTATTGTTTAAATTGATGGGTTTACTTACACTTTAACTGTTTATATGAACAAGGGATTGGGCATAATACATTGGGGGTTATTTCCGAAAGGAAAATCCACTTTGCACAACAAGTGCACTGCAAGAATATATTGAGATCTGTCTGTTTGTATTTCTATTTTAGATCAGACCGCTACAATAGATATGACTTTTTGCACTCTTTGCCACCCATTTCGCTAAGGGTCCTGATGAAGTTGATTTCTCTACAAAAAACAAAGAATAGAAAAGTGTGATTTAACCTCCCTGGCGGTGATCCCGAGTCTGGCTCGGGTTGGGATTTCAGCACCACGAGCTGTAACCCCGAGCCAGACTCGGGATCGCATCGCTGGATGCAGGGAGGACACAGGGAGAGTTACTTACCTTGTCCCCTGGATCCAGCTATGTCCTCCGCGCTGTGTGATCGAGCTGTCCTCCGCTTGATTCACAGTGCCCGAATGCTGCCGAGCTCCGTTCCCACGGGAGCGGAGATCGGCGCCAAATTCAAAAAAGTAAAAGTACACAAAGCACACACAGTACTGTAATCTTACAGATTACAGTACTGTATAAAAAAAATTACATACCCCCTTTGTCCCTAGTGGTCTGTGCAGTGCCCTGCGTGCACTTTTATATTAAAAATACTGTTTTTTCTGCCTGGAATTTGGAGATTGTCCATAGCAACCAGAAAGTGTCCCTTTTTCAGTGTTTTAAGATTTGATTACATTATTGAATAATTTTTATTTATTAAGGTGCATACAAACTAGTGCTAAAGATACAATTAACTAATTGGTTGCACGTGGCGCTGTTACCTGTGTGCCTTTCAGTCAACACTCCCTAATCTTCTAAAAAATCCTATCCCACATCATACAAAATGTGATAATTACTAAACACTTAAATAAATACCCAAATTTTCATTTAGATTAAGTGTACAATGACAAAAATGAACAAACGTGAATATAGTCCATCCACCGAATATAAGAAAATCTAGAGTATATATAAAAAAATTTATATATAAAGATAAAGCAAAAAAAAGATATATAATATCAAATAGAGAGTCTTTTTTTTAGAAGCGTGAACAAATCTCCAGTGTTTAAATCTCCTTATACACGTGACTCCTTCACCACACCATCCGTGCTTAATGGCCCCCCTTCGTGAAAAAACTCACCAGATGCTAAGCCTTACACTCTCGTGTGAGGCAAAAGGGCTTGCAACAGATCTCTCAAGATGTAATTCAGATATCAGCACATCCGATTTAATCTTCTCCAATTGCGTACTTCAATGTGTATATATAAATACCTCAAAGAAAAATCACAGAGGGAGACCCCAATAGTGTAATACTGCAATCACTCTTTAATATAAAAAATCGCACTCTTTATGCACTCACATGAACTTAAAAGGGTAAAATCACTTCAAAAGGATAAAGAAACTTGCTTCACAAATCCACTCCATAACAACATTCTGAATACGTCGGGGCATTGGTGGTCACAGCGGACTTATTAGATACTGGATCGCTAGATCTCACCCCTCCTCGTGCGTCCCGCCTGGTCCCACACAGCAGGTCCGTATCTAATAAGTCCGCTGTGACCACCAATGCCCCGACGTATTCAGAATGTTGTTATGGAGTGGATTTGTGAAGCAAGTTTCTTTATCCTTTTGAAGTGATTTTACCCTTTTAAGTTCATGTGAGTGCATAAAGAGTGCGATTTTTTATATTAAAGAGTGATTGCAGTATTACACTATTGGGGTCTCCCTCTGTGATTTTTCTTTGAGGTATTTATATATACACATTGAAGTACGCAATTGGAGAAGATTAAATCGGATGTGCTGATATCTGAATTACATCTTGAGAGATCTGTTGCAAGCCCTTTTGCCTCACACGAGAGTGTAAGGCTTAGCATCTGGTGAGTTTTTTCACGAAGGGGGGCCATTAAGCACGGATGGTGTGGTGAAGGAGTCACGTGTATAAGGAGATTTAAACACTGGAGATTTGTTCACGCTTCTAAAAAAAAGACTCTCTATTTGAT
This sequence comes from Lithobates pipiens, assembly GCF_037356315.1. Classification (NCBI taxonomy): domain Eukaryota; kingdom Metazoa; phylum Chordata; class Amphibia; order Anura; family Ranidae; genus Lithobates; species Lithobates pipiens. Next base: position 163,823,520 of record NW_027507903.1, on the reverse strand, counting down.
ATTATATATCTTTTTTTTGCTTTATCTTTATATATAAATTTTTTTATATATACTCTAGATTTTCTTATATTCGGTGGATGGACTATATTCACGTTTGTTCATTTTTGTCATTGTACACTTAATCTAAATGAAAATTTGGGTATTTATTTAAGTGTTTAGTAATTATCACATTTTGTATGATGTGGGATAGGATTTTTTAGAAGATTAGGGAGTGTTGACTGAAAGGCACACAGGTAACAGCGCCACGTGCAACCAATTAGTTAATTGTATCTTTAGCACTAGTTTGTATGCACCTTTATATATTTTGATAGTTTGTAAGAAGTGGCAGCTAAGGTGTAGAATTCGTGTCATTTAAGCGCTGTGGTGATACACTTGGTAAAGGGTTCAGCGTGTGTGTATCTTTAATAATTTTTATTTATTATATTATAAACTTTATCATACGCGGGATGTCGGCTAGACTCTTGTTTGAACAGATTTAAGAGAGTTATTCCTAAGAATTACAGGACTACAATATAAAACGCCAAATTTCCATGCAAAATAATTGTACCGCTTTCAGCACCTAAAACCAGAACGAATCATACTGCCAGGGAGGTTAAATAAAATAAAGCTGTGAATCGTGTAAGTGCTTAGTGTTCAGGACCATGCATGACGTATGTGTTGTATCAAGAGAGTTTTTTTTATATTTAATTGTTTAAATGTTTTGTAACAATAAAAATGTTTTATGTGAATCTGGTGTAATTGTGTTTTGCTTTAGAGTGTAAATTAAAGTCCCCTATTACAATAGTATATTGTTTACTACTGATAGCACTTCAGCCTTACCAGAACATTAACCTTGTTGTTCTTCAGTCTTTGCTGCTTTTCATCCTTTATACTATGAAAGCTATGATTTCCATAACCTGCACTGCAAGAGCTACTTAACTTGATGAAGCTGTATTCAATTTGGATAAATGTCTCAGTATGTGCGCTGTATATGTGCCATAAACCAGTGGTTTTGGATACACACATGGCCAGAGGAGGGAAGGGAATTGTATTTATGTGCTTATCCATTGCCCTTAAGGTGGACCTCCACCCTGAAGTAGAAGTTCAGCTCATCTGATTCATCTGATTCCCCCCCCCCTCCGGTGCCACAATTGGCACCTTTCAGGGGGGAGGAGGGTGCAGATACCTGGATAATCCAGGTATCTGCACCCACTTCCGGGACAAGCTAGCCGCAGCTAGCCGCAGATGCCCCGCCCTTCCGTTGTGTTCTGGGAAACACTCAATTCCCAGGACACAGCGGGGACCAGTGGAGATGCGCAGCACAACTCACGCATGCGCAGTAGGGAACCGGGCAGTGAAGCCGCAATGCTTCACTTCCCGATTCCCTGACAGAGGATGGCGGCGGGGGCAGCGGAGAGACGAGCTTTTGCTCGTCATCTGCCGCAGACATCGCTGGACCCTGGGACAGGTAAGTGTCAATTTATTAAAAGTCAGCAGCTGCAATATTTGTAGCTGCTGGCTTTTAATATTTTTTTTTTAAAGGTGCAGCTCCTCTTTAAATGAGGGGTACAGCTCTTATTACTTTGATTTGTAAAAATTCACTGCAGTGCTTCTCAGTATTTTCTGAGCTGTTTGATTCCTCTTGGCCCATCTCACCATCACTATTGGAACCGTGTTCTCCACCGTGTATTTTAATATTACCAATAACAAGAAATTGATTACAGTAAACTTTTCTGAACAGAGGTGTCAAACTGCCATTTCTGACCTTTCTATTTTTTATTTTTTTCAGTTATAGATGCCTGCCTACTTGTTATGCTGATTGTCTAGTTTCAGTCCTTTCTGAATCACCGACCTAGACTGGCCTAAAAGAGTAGGGATGGGCTTTATTTTCGGGTGGAACATGAGTTAGACTCAAACATTGGCTGTTCGCCCTTTCGCCGAATAGCGAACGATTTGGGGTGTTTGAGGCAAATTAGAAAGCTGCAGAACACCCTTTAAAAGTCTATAGGAGTAATCAAAAGTGCTAATTTTAAAGGTTGGTATGCATGTTATTGTCATAAAAAGTGTTTGGGGACCTGGGTCCTGTATCAATGCAAAAAGTTTTAAAAACTGACTTTTTTTGGGAGCAGTGATTTTAATTTTGCTACAAATAATGTAATTAGAAAGTAACACATTTGGGACATGTATTCATAGATCTAATTTATTTGCCATTTATGACATTATGAAGGATTTGGTTTTCCTTACCATAAAGCAGATGGTCAGTGGTTTACCTTTCAAAAGAGGGTTTTGTACTCATATCAACTAAATGAAAAACCGAACAACAATATCATACCTGTAAATAAATGAAGCTATAATGACCTGCATATTTGCTAAAAAAAAAAATGTATTAAATATATATACATCATGCTAGGACAGTTTTGGTAAAAAGTGGGCAATTCATTTTTGTGAATTTCAGATTGTCATGAATTTGTATGTTCAAAGAAAGTTCTGGATTCACTCAGTTCAAGTATTTATATATGTCAAGTCTAATAGAACAATAGCAACAGATTGTAGAAGATAACCTAATGGGTCGTCTGTATTATGTGACAGTCTGAGATCCCTCAAGAATCAGACAGTTGTCAGATCTTTGGTTACAATCCTGAAGAAATGTACAGCTAAGAAAAAGTGCTACAAGACACACATCCAAACCGATTACATGAATTAAGATATAAAATATTGTAAAAACAAGTAGGTTTATACAGTTATGATGTATCTTCTTTTCAGATCTTCAATCTTCTTTTCAAAGATTTGTATTATTATTTAACAGAATAAGTACACAGTACATTGTAGACATGTGGTAAACAGAGCTTATGTAGTTTTAACATGAAAATAACAATAGTAGGGTGTCATCCTTAAATACCAAGGTCTAGTCCTAAGGAGAGGGTCTGAACTTGAATGAGAGTACATTATAGCTTACGTGATCGGGGTCAGGGGCTCTGGGATCCCTGGGGTTAGCTAACTATGCTACTCTCAAGAATGAGAACTCAAGCCAGCATGGGAGTTCAAGAGGAAAAGACTAGGGGTTGAGAGGAGAGAGGAGGGGTGTATAGAAGAGAGTAAAGAGTGAGAAGGAAGGAAGGTCGGCCGGCCTGCACTGGCCCAGGTCAGCATACTCCAAGGAGGGTCTGTTAGAGGGGGCGCGCTCATGGCTCCAAAAGACTGGGGTCTAGGGTGGGGGGTAACAAATGCCTAACCCACGGCTGCCATATCTTGCTATATCGAGGCAGGAGGTCTAGAATTGTTGCTTCAAATTTGCTATGTATTATGGCTTGGGTAACCCTATTCTTAACTTCAGTTATGGGGAGTGTCGGTGTCTTCCAGGCTTTCGCTATTGTTTTCTTAGCTGCCGTAGTAAGTTGGAGGAAGAGGCACAGCTGATTACAACTGAGTGCAGTTTCGGGGTGCTAGGTTGAGCAATGCTAGAGAAGGATCGGGTTTCAACATGTCCTGCAGCAATGTTGAAGCCATCTGAAACACTGCTGTCCAGAAGCGCTGGGCTATTGGGCATGTCCTCCAAATATGGGTGTGGGTGCCCACTTCCGTACAGCCCCTGAAACAAGCCTCAGGGTAGCCTGGGACAAACTTAGCTATCCTGGTCGGGACCAGGTACCACTGCATGAGAACTTTGAAATTAGCCTCAGAGGCAATAATATTCTGTGTGGCATTTTTGGATCTTTGCCCAAACATCAGCATCAAGATCTAGGCCAAGGTCAGTGGACCACCTTGTTGCATAGGGCGGTAGGGAGGCGGGAGGGAAGACAAAGTGGGCATACAATTGATAGATGATACCGGGAGCGTGTGGACCCGAGTCACATATTCTTTTGAATATTGACATATAATCTTGGTCTACGTTGGGTTTAGGTAGTGTCTGTAAGAAGTGGGAAATTTGAAGGTAGCGGAAGCATTCCTTATGAGGGAGTCGAGTTTGGGCTTGTTGGTCTGGAAATTATTTGGGTGTTCCACATTTCGTTAGATCGCATACTCGTTTAAGGCCTGCCTGAGACCAAGCAGCGAACAAGCCTGTTTCAGAAAAGGCTGGGTAAATGCAGGGGTGACCCAAGAAGGAGAGTAAGGGGTTATGTAGGGATTTAAACGTGTACGATTTTTGAATCATGTCCCAAATTGTGAGCAAGTGCTGTGTAACAGGATTTGTGATTTTGCCTCTCAACAAGGGGGGATAGCCACAGGAGATTGGATACGGTAATAGGGTGGGTATCCACGCTTCTAGACTGACCCATAGTGGTATTTCAGTTCTTGCATGGTAAAGAGCGACTTGAGCCAGCTTAGCGGCATAAAAATAGTAGCGAAAATTAGGAACCCCCAGACCGCCCTGTGTCTTGTGGCGATAGAGTGTGGTCTTAGAGATTCTGGGTCTTGTGGAACCCCATATATATTTATGTGCTTTACTTTGTACAAGACGATGAAAATAAAGAGGGATAGCGTTCGGGAGGACACGGTATAGCTAGAGCAATTTGGGCAGCAATGACATTTTGACTGCCGCAATCCACCCCAACCACGAGACACAGAGCGGTTGTCAGGATGCCAAGATATTTGTAAGTTTCCGTAGCAACGGGAGATAGTTAAATTGGAATAGCAGTGTTGGGCTACTCATCAAAATAACTCACAGGTAGGGCATAGAAGTTGCGGACCATAAAAAGGGAAAATTGGCTCATAGTCGGTTAAGTTCATCCGTTGGCAGGGATACATTGAAAGCTCTAGATTTGGTTTGGTTGACTTCCAAGCCCGCAATCCTAGCAAACTTGTCCAGTAGTCTGCATAGGTTGGGTAGGGTGATATGGGGGGTAGTGACGAACAATAGAGCATTGTCTGCAAACAAGCATAGCTTATGTGATGTCGTGGCTATTTCTAGTCCCTGTATATCTGGGTCTGCTCTGATCAGTGCAGCTAGAGGCTCAATTGCTAACGCAAATAATAGGGGGGAGAGAAGGCAACCCTGCCTCATCCCCCGCTGGATGGAAAAGTATTCAGATCGGAAACCAGCATATCTCACGTAGGCTTGAGGTTGGGTATACAGGGCGTCTATCCATTTGAGAAAGTGAGGGCCAAAGCCCCAGCGTTGCAGGATATAATGGAGATAGGGCCAAGATACCGTGTAAACTCTTTGTGTATATCTAGGGAGAGTAAGTGCATGGGAATTTTCCAGGTTCTAGTTATGTGCTGTAGGAGGACGACTCGCCTGACGTTGTCACTAGCTTGCCTCTGGGGGGATAAATCCCATTTGGTCTTTGTGGATCAACCCCCGATTAGCGGATTCAAGTGGAGTCCTAAGACTTTGTCCAAGATCTTAACATCTACATTTAGTAATGAGATTGGCCTGAAGTTGGACCACATTGTATTATCAGTATTCGGTTTAGGGATCATTAAGATGAAGGCTGTCAAGGCATCCCTGCCAAAGGAGAGATGTTGGAGTAAAGAGTTAAATGAATTGGTGAGGAGGGGCACTAGTGTATCCGCAAATTTCTTATAGTAAGTTGCCGGTAATCCATCGGGACCAGGCCTTTTGTGTGGTTTCAAGGACTTAATAGCTAAAAGTAACTCCGCAGTGGTGATCAGAGTATCAATTAGCTCACGATTAGCGGGGGACAGTTGGGGAAGTGGTAAAGATTGGAGCAAGGAGTCGGCTTGGGTGCTAGAGAAAGACGTTTTTGCTTTGTATCATTTGGACAATTGGGTGCTAAACTCAGAGAGGATTTTAATGGGATTACTTGTAAGCCTATCTTTCGCCAATCGAAGGCTAATGGGTTTATAGGACCTCTCGGGTTGTCGTAGGTGCAAAGCTAAGTAGGTATCAGGTTTGTTGGCTTAGACAGTGTGGGCTGACCTACGGTTCATCTTCTCCGCATCTTCAGCCAACATTAAGTCTAATTCAATTTTAATCTTTTCGAGGGTTAACCTATTTGCCTCTGTAGGGGTGGATTGGAATAGGAGAAAGTGACGCTGAAAATCTGCTTCCAATTGGCGTAGCTTGTGCTGCTTGTCCCTCTTGAGGTGGGTGGAAACAGATATGCATGTGCCCCTAATAACTGATTTGTGGGCTTCCCAAAGGAGGGTAGGGGAAATACCTTGTGTGTTGTTGTGGGTTATATAATCTTTTAGGGCAATTTAGATGTCTAGGCAATAGGATTGGTTGGTTAAGAGGGTCTCATTCCTGCACCATGTCTTGTCTGTGGATAAGGGGATTACCGAAGATATGGTGGTGATCACTGCACAGTGGTCTGACCAGGTAATTGGGTGAATATGGGAGTACATAAGAATTGGGGAAGAGGCTATGGGTATAAAAATATGGTCGATTCTAGAAAAGGACTTATGGGGGTTAGAATAAAAGGTATAGCTCTTCTTAAAAGGATTGCATTCTCTCCAGGTATCAACAAGAGCTGCTTGCTGGAGTTGATTGCGAAACCTTAATGAAGGGGAGAAGGGCTCCGGGGAGTAAGGAGACTTATCTAGGTGTGGGTGAAGCACTAGGTTAGAGTCCCTGCACATGAACAATGTGCCTTTACAATGTGACCTAACGACGATGTATCTTCATAGACTACATTCGCTAGGCATTAGGCCTGATGAGTTTCAAAAAGGCCATTCAAGTGGTTATAAGATCAAAATATTTTAATACCTTGATGCATTCTAGGCAATAAGGTTAAACAAACTTTTAGTAGCTGTTCTACCCCGCCTCCCTAAATACCTACCTACCAAAATACCTACCTGAGTCCTGTCTTAATCCATCCTTGTGCGCATCTGCAGGTCCTCTCTCTATCCTCTCTCCCCTCTTCCCTATCTCACAGGCTTGGCTGTGACAAGAGGGAGCCATTAGCTCTTGCTGCTGTCAGTAAAATCCTGTGAGGAGGAAGCAGGGAGTGGGGTCAAGCTGTTCTGTGTATGTCTATGGATGCACACAGCCAGGCCCAGAAGAGTGCCCGCACATGTACTCCCATAGGAAGCTGCTTCTTATGGTGGCACTTGGATAAGAGGTGCAGTGGAGCATGAAGGCTAGAGAACCCAGAACAGAAGGTTCAGGGGCACTCTGCGCTATACCCTTGCACAGAGCAGGCAAGTATAACATCTTTTTTATTTTTGCAAAAAAAAAAAAAAAATAGACTCTACAACTGCTTTAAGGGCAACTCATACAGTATATCCAAATAAAATCACTCATGGAAGACATAGTGCAAAATCTAGTGCAGGTCATGTAAAAATAATATATTTAATGACTACATCTAATGCCGCGTACACACGGTCGAACTGTTTGACGTACTTAGTCCGTCATACAATCCGACGGACAATCCGTCGTACTTTCCACTGAACGGACTTGACCACACACGGATGCACAAACAGTCCGTCGAAAGCTTGCGCGATGACGTGTACAGCACGTACGACGGGACTAGAAATAGGAAGTCCAAGACACAGCAAAGCACCCTTCCGCCGTGTAAATCCTTTCTGGGCATGCGCCATTCTTAGTCCGTCGAACTAGCATACTGACGACCGTATTGTCCGCTGAAACCAAAGTACGACGGACAGATTTTTGGAAAATCCGAAATTCTTAGTACTCCGGACTGCACGCTGAAAAAGTCCGCTGAAGCCCACACACGAGCGGATTGTCCGCTGAAATGTGTTTCAACGGACTAAGTACGTCAAACAGTTCGACCGTGTGTATGCGGCATTAGTAGAATAGATGTGTAAGGGGGTGCTGACAATGTGTAAATACTTCAATGGTAGACTATAAGACTCAATATATATATATATATACAATAAAGTAGAACAATTTCCAGCTCATACATATATGAACTGATATAAAATTATTTAAACAAATGTGCATTGTGTATTGTAAGTACCTGACTATTGTGTGTATTGTGAGTAGGGATGAGCCGAACAACCCCCCCCCCCCCCAGTTCGGCTCCAGAACTTGCGACCAGGCAAAAAATGTGTACGAATGCCTGTATAGTAGTGCATCTTTCCCATGTTTAGAACAGTACCACAGCAAAATTATGTTTCTAACTGAAAAAATGTAATTTAAAACTTGCGGCTGTAATGTATTGTTGGATACCCCGTCAATATAGATAAAAATCATAAAAATCATTGAAAAACACTGCATGAGGACCTGGGTCCTGCTCCAGAGGACATGTACCAATGCAAAAAAAGTTTTAAAAAATTGACAATTTTTCAGGAGCAGTGATTTTATTAATCCTTAAAGTGAAACAATAAAAATTAAATATTCCTTTAACCACTTGACCACTGGACACTTAAACCCCCTTCCTAACCAGACCAATTTTCTGCTTTCAGTGCTCTCACATTTTGAATGACAATTTATCAGTCAGGCAACATGCTACCCATAAGAATTGTTTGTCCTTTTTTCACACAAATAGAGATTTCTTTTGGTGGTGTTTGATCATCTCTAGGTTTTACATTTATTTGCGCTATAATTTAAAAAAGAATCAACATTTTGTAAAAACATACATTTTTCTTTGTTTCGGTTAGAAATTTTGCAAATTTGAAATTTTTCTTTATACATTTTGGCCATAATTTATACTGCTACATTTCTTTGGTAAAAATAACCCACATAAGTGCATATTATTTGGTCCATGTATAAGTTATAGAGTCTACAAGCTATGGTGCCAATCACTGAATTGTACTGATGGACTATCTAATTTCTTGAGACCCTAACAAGCCAGGACAGTATAAATACCCCCCAAATGACCCATTTTTGGAAAGTAGACATTCCAAGGTATTTAGTAAGAGGCATGATGAGTTTTTTTAAACTCCAATTTTTTCCCCACAATTCTTTGCAAAATAAAGATTTTCTTTTTTCTTTTTTTTCACAGAATTTTCATATTAACAGGTTATTTCTCTCACACAGCATATGCATACCACAAATGACACCCAAAACACATTCTGCTACTCCTCCTGAGTATGGCAATACCACATGTGTGAGACTTTCACAAAGTCTGGCCACATAAAGAGGCCCAACATCCATTTTTTTGACTACCTCTAATGCCCCGTACACACGATCAGAATTTTGATTGGAAAAAGCGGTGATGGTTTTCCCAATGGGATTTCACTCAAGCTGTCTCGCATACACACGGTCACACCAAATTCCGACCGTCAAGAACACGGTGACATACAATAGGTATGATGGGACTAGAAAAAGGAATAGCTTCAATAGCTTCAATAGCCAGTAGCCAATAGCTTCTGTCTCGTAGTTGAATCTGAGCATGCGTGAGTTTTTGCATGTTGGAATTGCATACACACGATTGGAATTTCCGATCTTTTTCCATTGGAAAAATTGAGAACCTGCTCTCAATCTTTTGCTGGCAGAAATTCGGCCAGCAAAATTCTGACGGAGCATACACACGGTTGCATTTTCTGATGAAAAGCTCTCATTGGTCTTTTGCTGGCCGAAATTCCAACCGTGTGTACACGGCATTACACTTTTCAATTCCCTGTAGCACCAGGACAATGGAAACGTCCCCAAAATGACCCAATTTTGGAAAGTACACACCCCAATGTAAAGTCTTTGAGGCATAATGAGTCTTTTGAACATGTCATTTTTTTCACAAGTTTTTGGAAAACATGGAAAGAAAATGAAAATGCATTTTTTTTTTACACAAAGTTGTCAATTTATAAGATATTTCTAACGCATAGCATGTACATAGCAAAAATGACACCCCAAAATACATTCTGCTACTCCTCCTGAGTATGGCGATACCACATGTGGGAGACTTTTACACAGTTTGGCCACATACAGAGGCCCAACATGCAGGGAGCACCATCAGGGACATACATTTCAAATCGAATTTGACTAGCTATTACACTTTTGTGAGGCACTGTAGTCACACTGTAGTGGCACTGTAGTGGCAAGGATGCGGATTCAATGAGAACTGATGTGGTATGGATGAGCACTGATGTGGCACGGATGAGAACTGATGTTGCATGGATGAGCACTGCTGTGGCATGGATGAATACAGATGAGGCATAAATGAGCAAGAATAATCCATGGATAGGCATGGATGAGCATGGATAAGCATGGAGGAGCATGGATGAGCCAGGGATGGATGGAGCACGGATGAACCAGGGATGAATGGAGCATGGATGAGCCAGGGATGGATGGAGCATGAATGAGCCAGGGATGGATGGATGGAGCACAGATGAGCCAGAGATTGATGGAGCACGGATGAGCCAGGGATGGATGGAGAACAGATGAGCCAGGGATGGAAGGATCATGGATGAGCCAGGGATGGATGGATCACAGATGAGCCAGGGATGGATGGGTCATGGGTGAGCCAGGGATGGATGGATCATGTAAGAGCCAGGGATGGATGGAGCATGGGTGGAGCACAGATGAGCCAGGGATGGATAGAGCATGGATGAGCACATATGGAACATGGAAGGGTACATATAGGGCATGGATGGGCATATGGAGCCTGGATGGGTACATATAGGGCATACCTACTGATTGGTGCGAAAAGAGGGGAGGAGTTTCACCAGACAAGCTCTGGTTTGTTGACCGCTGAGTGATCATTGGACAGAGCGATCATGTGGTAAAGGGTCACTGTCATTGGCCCTTTACCCCGTTCCGTGACCGCAGGGTCCAGAGGACCCGATGGTCATGGACATTCCATGGACGCCCTCCCAGAAAAAGCCAACCTCACTGTAGCCGTCTTTTGGCTATGGCCCAGTCAGCATGTGGTTAAATATCATGCCTGGAGGGTGTCCTTAGTCTGCCTGTAAAGTATTGCATATTTCCTGTGTTTAGAACAGTAACACAGCAAAATTACATTTCTAAAGGAAAAAATGTCATTTAAAAATTGATCGTTACTGTAATGTATTGTCAGGTCCCGGCAGTATACTTAAAAATCATTGGTATGTATTTTAAGGGGAACCCTGTACCAAAAAAAAAAAAGGCAAAATCCATACCAGACCCTTTTCTGAGCAGGCAACCTGGCAGGCCACAGAAAAAGAGGGAGGACGAGGCAGCGGCCCATCCTCCTGAACCATACCAGGCCACATGCCCTTAATATGGGGAGGGTGTTTTGGGATCCCCCAAAACACCTTGTCCCCATGTTGATTGGGACAAGGGCCTCATCCCCACAACACTTGGCCGGTGGTTGTGGGGGTCGGCGGGTGGGGAGCTTATCGGAATCTGGAACCTCCCTTTAACAAGGGGACCCCCAGATCCCAGCCTCATATGTGAATGGGTATCAAGTACTGTGAGTGCACGTGACTGCGAGTGCATGTGGACTGTGAGTGCACATAGACTGTGAGTGCACATGTGCTGTGAGTGCACTTGGACTGTGCGTGCACGAATGCTGTCAGGGCACGGGGACTGTGAGGGCACATGGACTGTGAGTGCACGTGGGCTGTGAGTGTATGTGTGTTGCGAGTGCATGTGCTGTGCGAGTACCTGTGTATTGTCTTGTTGAGAATCTGTGTATTGTTGAGTATTAGTGTCAGGAAGCTAATTGTTAGTTTTAACATAGTATAACCCTCAATCCCCATTAAATTAGTAGGTACGATGCCCGGTGGGTGTGGAGATGTGACTCGGTGTACATCTTTCAGTATGTATGCATTCCTTGATCATCGGATCAAGGGCGAATACTGCTGTGCAAAATCTAAGCACATTATTTTGCTGGAAGCCTAGGGAAGCAATTATCAACACTGAGAAGTCCCTCTATACTAAAGGAGAGTTGGGATCATACCAGGCAGGAGCTGGCAGGGGCCAGCACAGGGGTAGGTGGAGATAAAGAGTGTCAGGCACCAAAGCAGAGTAGATGGATGAATGTCAGGAAGGATAGAGGGGAAAGAGCCAGGGATGCTGGTCCTGGGCTGAAACATCCCAATAAGTAAATGAGTGACATTGGTGAAACCAGTCAGGGACCAGCACTGCTGAAGACGAGTGACTCCCCTAGCTGCCAGGGGAATGACTCCTGCAGTGAGGATGGGAGTAAAGCCAAGGGAAAGGAAAGACAGATTCTGGTGGCAGGGGACTCAATTCTTTGAAGGACAGAGAGGGCAATCTGTCACAAAGACCTAAAGCGCTGAACTGTATGTTGTCTACTGGGAGCTCGGGTTTGGCACATCACAGATCTGGTGTACAGGTTACTGGGAGGGGCTGGGGAAGACCCGTCTGTCATGGTGCACGTTGGCATCAATAACAAAGTCAGAGGCAGATGGAGTGTCCTAAAAAATGATTTTAGGGACTTAGGAGCTAAATTGAGGAAAAGGACCTCCAAGGTAGTATTCTCAGAAATACTACCGGTACCGCGAGCCACACCAGAAAGGCAGAGGGAGATTAGGGAAGTAAATAAGTGGCTGAGGAGCTGGTGTAGAAAGGAGGGGTTTGGATTCCTGGAGAACTGGGGCGACTTCTCAATCAGTTACCAGCTCTATAGAAGGGATGGACTGCACCTAAACAGGAAACAGATCTGCTGGGAGTGAAGATGGCTGAAAAGTTAAAGAAAAGTTTAAACTAGGTGACAGGGGCATGGTCTAGAGGAAGAGATAGTCAGAGCTGAACATATTCCAAAGGGTAGTGTTGGGGGCATTAGCGGTAGTTGTCTAAAGTACCTAAACCGGAGGTAAGTATATTAACAAGTCCTATTTGCAACCCCAGAGCACCCAATAAGGAGATAGTATGCGGCCGGTCTAAACTATGTGGAATGTTCACCAATGCCAGGAGTCTGGCGGACAAGATGGGAGAACTAGAGGTACTGTTGGATGAGAAAGATTTTGATTTTTCAGGAATTAAATAGACTTTCTTCACCAGCTCTCCTGATTGTCTGGAAAACACTCAAGGGTATTCATTATATTACAGGGATAGAGAGGGTAAAAAAGGGGGAGGGGTATGCCTGTATATCATAAATTATGTACATGTGAGAGATGACATCACTAAGGGAACAAGAGAGGAGGTGGAATCATTATAGGTAGAGCTACAAATGGAGGAAACTAAGGGGAAAGTAATAGTGGGAGTATGATATAGGCCCCCAAATCAGAGGGAGGAGGCGGAGTCGGACCTCCTATCACAATTTGGATTAGCAGGAAGAGTGGGAAATGTCATTATAATGGGGGATTTTAATTATCCAAACATAGACTGGGTGGATGGAACCGCACATTTATCTAAGGCTTGCCAGTTCCTAAATGTCTTGCAGGACAATTTCATGGGTCAAATGGTAAATGCACCAACTAGAAACAAAGCGTTATTAGACCTACTGATTACCAATAATACAGACCTGATCACGGATGTGGAAATATGGGGCAATTTAGGAAACAGCGATCACAGGTCAATCAGTTTTAGTATAAATCGCAGAAATAAGAAACATAAGGGGAATACAAAGACAGTGAATTTCTTTTTTATTGTTTTTTATGTTTTTATTGGGAAATCAAGAAGACATTTGTACAGATTATCGTCAGTCATTTTTGAGTAACACATCACAAAGTCAAAAAAGACCAGGAAATTGCATAGGTCAGAGACAGTAAAACAGATGATAAACGTTAGGATAAACATAGAAGCTAGAAGACTAACATTGTGGGGTTATATACAGCTTTGTAAGATAGAAAATCTCACCTAGTGAGGTTGTGGAAGGTCATCCTAGATAATAAACACTAGTATACATTAACAAGGAAAAAACTTCTGGATGGATCTGTCTACGAGCCCCTGTTGTTAAGAAGCTAGTAGGAAAGGGGGTTATAACCAGGACGACAAGGGAGGGAAGGAGGGAAGGGGGGAGAGGTTAAGTGAAAAGTGGGCTGATCAGCGACTGTAGAACCAGTAGGAGAAAGAGAGAATGAAGAGTGCCATTGTCTATTACAATTCCTTTGGGCTTGGTTCATCAGAGGAGAAAGAAAGTTTGTCTAGAGCCATTTGGTCAGCTGGTGAGAGGGCAGAGGAGATGAAAATTGCCATCTATGGAGAAAACAAGCTCTGGATTTGGGTTCTTTAAAGTCTGTGAGAAGACGTTCTCTGTATAAAAGGTTGAGACATTCCTTTTTGAGTTGGGTGATGGGCGGGCTTTGAGGTGAAATCCAGTATCTTAGAATGAGTCTCCTGGCAATAAGTAGGCACAACAGAGTCCAGTCTTTAGAGGAAGGGTAATTGGCAGATCCACTGGAGGTTGAGGCATTGGAGGACAAAGAGCAAGGTAGTAGTAGAGGGTCCCAGTAACCGAAGATCAGAAGAAGAAGGTCTTTGGGCAGTTGCAGCAGAGTGACTTCGAATATGGAGGCGATGACTTGGTCCTAAAATGAGGAGATGAAGGAGCAGGACCAGAAATAGTTTTTAAGAGGAGGTTTTGGGTCCAAACATTGAGGGCATGAGGCTCCATCCCTATTATTTTTGGGGGAGAGGAAAGGGATATAGGCCTGATGGGCAATTTTGAGTTGAGTTTATCTCCGATTTCATTTGGGGTTAGTCGGAGAACCTTCTATAGGCCAGATAGGACCTTGTCAACTAGGTTTGGGTCTGGGAAATCCGTACACCAGTTAGCAATGGAGGAGGAGGAGAGTAAAGGGGAAGAGTCTCTCAGAAGAGGTTTGTATATGCTAAATTTTAATTAAAGAAAAAAGGAGGAAAAAAGAGAAGAAGAAGAAAAAAGTATAGAAAAGCAGATAAGTCCACTTATAAAGGGTTAAGTCAAAAAGTTGCCCTGATTGAGTCCTTGTTTAAGGTGTTAGTGCCGTAACCCAATAGCATATACAAACAAAAAAGACGCAGTTCGATAGGCACGAGCTGCAAAAAGAGGTTACTTTTGACACCAAACAAAAATTATTTACCGCATACAAAAAGGTTAATTTAGAAATATATAATTTATTTTAGATTTCAAATATCATATTTAACCATAATTTCATTAGTAAAAAAATCCAAAGACCATTCGTAAAAAATGTCCATTCCCAAAGTAAACCCAACATGAATCATATAGGACCAATTATATATAATAACCATAATAACCAATTTTTTGGCAATCGGTTGCAATTGGTCCGGACCAGCGTCATTCTTTGTGTTTGTGGTGTGTGTTATTTATGTCTTGTTTGTGGTTTGTCCTATATGATTCATGTTGGGTTTACTTTGGGAATGGACATTTTTTTTTACGAATGGTCTTTGTTTTTTTTTTACTAATGAAATTATGGTTAAATATGATATTTGAAATCTAAAATAAATTATATATTTCTAAATTAACCTTTTTGTATGAGGTAAAGAATTTTTGTTTGGTGTCAAAAGTAACCTCTTTTTGCAGCTCGTGTCTATCGAACTGCGTCTTTTTTGTTTGTTTGTATATGCTAGCAGGGAGTTATGGTTACGATGATCCAGAGCATAAGGTCTGAAATGTTTGGGAGAGTCTTTGTGTGGGCTTCTCTGATCCAGCGAGTGGAGGCTAGCGCCAAATTTAAAAGGCATGTTAGGGAGTGAGTCCGGCCGAAGAGAGCAGATAAAGGATTCTGCTTCCGAGGGATCCTGAAAGGATAGTTGGTCCCCTTTAGGTGATTTGAGGCGCAAGATTGCAGGGAAAGACAAGGTGAATTTTATTTGCTGCTTGAATAGTTCGGAGAAGATTGGCTGGAAAGCTTTTCTCTTCTTAGAGACTTCAATAGAGTAGTCGGCGAAGATGAGGATTTTTACCCCATCGATTTGAAGAGCTGTGGATTGCCGGAATTTTTGAAGGAGAAGAGATTTGTCAGCATAGTTGAGATATTTTGCAATGATGAGGGGGGGAGATTTGTGTTCAGCATTGAAAGATCCCATGCCAGAGAGGCCCATGGCCTTGGGTATGCTAACAGAATTCAGCTAAGGCTGCAGAAGGTAGCGACTCAGGGATGCCTACAAATCACAGGTTGCTCTGTCTGGATCTATTTTCCAGGTCTTCCAATTTTTGGATGATGTATTGGTTAGTTTTGTCTTGTGACTGTTCCGTGGCCAGTGCTTGGTAGAGTTAATCTTCTACCTCTGATAAGTGATGTTCCACTTCATTCAATCTAGTGGTGTGCTCGCTCAGTTGGGCTTTGATCTGTTTTATTCCTGCATTAACAGCCTTCTCCACTGAGGCTGCGATCATGGGGGTAAGGAGGGCTGCTACTGCAGGTGCGATGTGGTGTGTATGTCCATCTTCCCCAGGAGGTGTATTAGGGATAGTGTCCCCTGGTGGGGTTTGCCAGGAGGGTGGTGGAGCTGAGCCCTGGGGTGGGGTGGTGTATGAGGCAGAGGGTGACTGAGCAGAGCTGCCACTCACCTCCATGTCAGATGTCAGAGGTTCCACTGCAGCGCGTGTGTAGGCCGAAGCCGGGGGCTGAATTTGCGGCCTGTCCGGCGGAGCCGGCGTGGCCGTGTACGTCTGGGCGCCAGTTTTTTCAAGAAAAATGTCCATCTGTTCCCGGTGGGTGAGGAGGGATACCCGGTGGTGGCGGATGGGCTTGGGGGCCACTCAGGCTGTTTTTTTAGGCCGAGTTACGGTGCCTGGAGCGGGAGCCGAGAGAAGGCACAGCTACCTCATGTGGCGCCGGAACCGGAAGTGACAGTGAATTTCAAAAGAGCCAACTTCTCTAAACTACGATCCTTGCTAGAAGATACTAATCAGGATAAAATCTTAGGAGCAAAGAACACAGAGAAAAAATGGGTATGCTTTAAAAGCATATTAAATAAGGGCATTAGCCAGTGCATCACAATGGGAAATATATTTAAAAGAGCTAATAAAAGTCCTGGGTGGCTAAACTCCAATGTAAAACTGCATATAAAAGCAAAGGAGAAGGTCTTCAAAAAATACAAGGATGAGGGATCATCATCTGCATTCCAACTTTACAAAGGCTGCAACAAGAAATGTAAGGGTGCAATCAGGGCAGCTAAGATAGAACACAAAAGTCACATTGCAGAGGAGAGTAAAAAAAAAATCCCAAGAAATTCTGGTTCCTTATTGGTCCCATAAGGAATGATGAAGGGAATCTGGTTACTAAGGAAGGAGAGATGACAAAGGTATTGGATTTATTCTTCTCCTCAGTCTTCACGAGGAAATAGGGGGGCTTCAGTAACCAAAACTGCAATGTTTATCCTCATGACATGTCACAGAAAGCACCCTCATGGCTAACAGAGGACAGAATTAGAAATCGACTTGAAAAACTAACATTAATATGTCACCAGTACCAGATGATTTTGCACACGAAGGTCCTTAGTTACCAGACCATTGTTACAAATTTTTACAAACAGTCTACTGACTGGAATGGTACCAGCTGATTGGAAAAAAGCCAATGCAGCACCAATATTTAAAAACGAGCCAAGATACATCCCTGGGAATTACAGACCGGTTAGCCTAACATCAATGCATGCAATCTCTTGGAGGGGATGATAAGGAATTATATACAAGATTTTAGTAATGCCAACGGTATCATTAGCAGTACTCAGCATGGATTCATGAAGAATTGTTCTGGCCAAACCAATCTATTAACCTTCTATGAGGAGGTGAGCTGCCATCTAGCTAAAGGAAGACCTATAGACGTGTTGTATCTGGATTTTGTAAAAACATTTCATACAGTTCCCCATAAAAGTTTACTGTTCAAAATAGGGTCCGTTGGCATGGATCATAGGGTGAGTACATGGATTGAAAACTGGCTACAGGGGCAAATTCAGAGGGTAGTGATAAATGGGGAGTACTTAGAATGGTCTGGGCTGGAAAGTAAGATCCCCAGGGTTCTTTCCTGGGGCCAATACTATTTAACCACTTCAGATCCGCGCTATTGCCAAATGACGGCATTAGTGCGGACCTACATTTCCGGGACTACGTCTATTGACGTCGTCCCGGTTACGAGTGGCCTGCGCACCCCCTAAGGGGCGCGCGCGGCGCGCTCTGTGATCGGCGAGTCTATGAGACTCGCCTGATCACCGATCCGTGCAAGGGGTCGATCCCGACCCCTTATCACGTGATCAGCTGTCAGCCAATGACAGCTGATCATGTGATAGAACGGAGCCGGTAATCGGCTATTATTCCTCCTCGCGCTGACAGCGCGAGGAGAGAAAAAAAAAGCCGATCACCGGCGGCCGTGATCGGGACATCAGTCCCGATCACGGCCATCAATACAAGGGACCACCTGCCACCTGCCTGTGCCCACCTGCCTCCCGCAGTGCCATCCTGAAGTAAAATAAAAGCAAAAGTAAGTGCCCCCCCGTCAGTGCCCCCCGTCAGTGCCCATAGTGCCCACAGTGCCACCCACAGTGCCACCCACAGTGCCACCCCACAGTGCCACCCACAGTGCCACCCAATCTGCCTCAAAGGTGCTGCACCCCAGTGCCGCCCATCAGTGCCCAGCAGTGCCGCCCATCAGTGCCCAGCAGTGCCGCCCATCAGTGCCCAGCAGTGCCACCTATCAGAGCCACCTATCAGTGCCACCTATCAGTGCCCATCAGTCCCATCTATCTGTGGTACCTATCAGTGCCCATCCGTGCCACCCATCCGTGCCACTTATCCGTGCCACCCATCCGTGCCATCTTATCTGTGCCCATCTTTGCCCATCAGTGCCGCCTTATCTGTGCCCATCGGTGCCGCCTTATCTGTGCCTATTAGTGCCGCCTTAACTATGCCTATCAGTGCCCACCAGTGCAGCCTATCAGTGCCCACCAATGCAGCCCATCAGTGCCCACCAATGCAGCCCATCAGTGCCCACCAATGCAGCCTATCAGTGCCGCCTAATCAGCGCACTTCAATGAAGGAGAAAAATGACCCGTTTGCAAAATTTTATAACAAACTATTAAAACATGATTTTTTTTTTTTTTTGCATCTTTTTTTGTTTGTTTAGCAAAAAATAAAACTCCGAGCTGTAACTAAATACCACCAAAAGAAAGCTCTATTTGTGGGAAAAAAATGATAAAAATGTCATTTGGGTACAGTGTTGTATGACCGCGCAATTGTCATTCAAAGTGCATCAGCGCTGAAAGCTGAAAATTGGTCTGGGACTGAGGGGGGTTTAAGTGCCCAGTAAGCAAGTGGTTAATGTATTCATAAAGGACCTGGAAGATGGGATAAACAGCTCAATCTCTGTATTTGCGGACAATACTAAGCTAAGCAGGACAGTAACTTCTCCGCAGGATGTGGAAACCTTGCAAGAAGATCTGAACAAATTAATGGGGTGGATAACTACATGGAAAATTAGGTTTAATGTAGAAAAATACATAATAAAACAAAGAAATAATGCATTTGGGTGGCAAAAATCTGAATGCAATCTACTTACTAGGGCGAGATCCTCTGGGGGGAATCTAGGATGGAAAAGGACCTGGGGGTCCTAGTAGATAATAGGCTCAGCAATGGCATGCAATGTCAAGCTGCCAAAAGCAAAGCAAACAGAATATTGTCATGAATTAAAAAGGGGATTAGCTCCAGAGATAAAACAATAATTCTCCCATTCTACAAGACTCTGGTCTGGCCGCACCTGGAGTTACAGGTTACAAACACTGAACTTATTCTCTCTGGAGAAGAGACAGTTGAAAGGTGATATGATTTCAATGTACAAATAGTGTACCTGTGACCCCACAATAGGCCTCAAGCTTTTACGCAAAAGGGAATTCAATAAGACATGCGGCCATTTATGAAATTTAAAAGAAAAGTGGTTTAACCTTGATGGACTTGTGTCTTTTTTCAATTTTGCCTACTATGTAACTATGTGCAACACAATAGGAATGGACAAAAGCTCAAAAAGTTCTTATTTCTTCTATATCATAAGTCTTCAATATGGTAAACTGTGGGAAGCCATCACCAACTTGAATGTAATTAAACCACCTAAAAGTGCTCAGTATATCTACTCACCAGAGGACCATGACCCCTTTAACTAAAAAGAGGGTCAAATAGCGCTTATGTAGTTGGTTTTTTTTTTCTATTCCTTCTGGCACCTCTCAGGGGTTTTTCACAACTCTCCTCCTCTCCATCATAGCACCACATCAATGCAAGAAAAGAGGGGCCCCAATAGCATAATACAGTTTTTTTAAACATAAAAAAAGTCCCTTGCAAAACAGTAAATGGCTGCTTACATTTAGAAGTGCCTGTCACCCAGCATTAAGGATTGCCCGCATAGGTTTGACTGGTTAGACTACATCCAAGTAGAGTATATGGCTAGTAGCATATCATAATTTTGTAACCTACTCAGCCACTTTGCACTTTTAGATTAAGATACAACTTACTATTGCTTCGTAAAACACTTTAATGGGTTCTGTCCTAATTAATTTGACACTTTCCCTCCAATATAAAATATTTGTGTTAAATTATCTAATCAGGTGTATATAATTCTGAACAAAAACAGAAATCTCCATGCTACAATGAGTAAGGATAGTTTACCCAAAATGTCATAAATGTTTTTCAATACATTTTTTTTTTTTTTTTACACGTTTGCTTCAAAAGAAAAAAAGAATGAATCTGGGTTGAATCTGGGTTTAGATTGCTGGGCGTTCATCAAACTGGAAAATTATTTTCCATCCTGGAAAATTATGAACACAGAAACAAACCCTATGAGAGGAATCATCTTGAAAATTAGTTCTGGTCATTTTTTAGGCTAATAGGAAGATGAGCTGGCTTAAATACAGCTGCAACATTCAATCAGAATCATTACAACTTGAAATAATTTTTTTTTTTAGGTTGCTTTGGCTGAAATACCTGATTTATTTATTCAGCACTTATATGCCTGAATTGAACTGTGGAAGTAATATGAAAAAGAGCTCCTGTGCTATTGTGGAGAAATTTTATAACCAATAGGTGCTGCACACACCGTCTGAGTCCAAACGTAACTCAAAAAGATTAACAGTGAAAAAAAATGTTGGTGTTGCGCTCCTAATATATACAATAAAGTAGTGATTAAAAATCAAATCAATAATACTGTGTCTAGAATATAACATAAACAACCAGTATGTTAATACACAAAGTGTCAATGTGCTAATCCAATATAACATGAAAAGCCAATGTATATTACTACATAAAGTGCCAGTGTGCTGATAAGTAAAAAATGTCTAAATATATTAGTATATACACAAAAACCACATGCATATGTGGACAAGTATAGACACATATAAAAATGTGATTGTGTTCCAATACTCAGCAAAGTAAACATATATAAACACTGTTCATCCAAGCAAAATATAAAAAAATATACAAAAAAATATGAATAAAGTCCAGGCAAACAAAGGTGAACAATTAATCAATCAAAGTCCAAAGTGCAAGGTGCAAATAAAGTGAATATTTAAAATAGCAGCATGTGAAAAACGATGATCACAACAACCAGGTGACAGCGTGATTTAAAACACTGGTGATCCTTCGGTGTCCATAGTACCCATAGGTGTACGAAATAATTACTTTACTGCTGTAAGGAAAATGGCATGTAGGGAATAACGGGATAAGGACCCTAATGGTGGACTGGCTCCTGTATAATCCTCCTATTCAGGAGGCTTTATGTTCAGGGAAATGATACCTTTCCTTCCCGTAGTAAATCTCGGGGGCCACTTAAAATACTCATAGGAGAGGAATAGAGCCTACTCAGATTATGGCTGAGTCTCCTGTCTGTCTCTGGATGTGATGTCCTGGCTCCCCTGCTATGCTGTGTACTTCTGTGGGTAACCTAAGCTAAAACGCCCTCTACTTTGTACACAATATATAACTTTTTAATGTATCTGACAGGTGATCTCCAGGCTCTGCCTGCAGTGTATCCGCCTTGGAAAAGTACCAGTCAGAGCTTGGTGGGAGAAGCACCTTAATGAGACAAATCAGAAGCAAAGGGCATGGACTACTACTTTTCAAGGGTGCATACCAACTATTTTCTTTTATAGTGTTGCTATTGCTCGACCTTCTTCCTCCTCCTCATGGAGGGGTTATAGAAGCTACTTTTTGGAAGACTGCTAGCGCCCCTTTTTCCTCCCCCTCATCGTCTGCATGTGCTGGGAGTTTACAGGAGAGTTGTGGTGCTGGCTCTGGGGAGAAGGAGTGTTGTGGGTTTTTGTTTTCAACCCACCAGTGGTGAATCATACAGTAAGTAGTGAAGTGGTTAATACTGTCCCTTTTCCACTTCCTCAGAGGCTCACAGTGGCCATGTTTTGGGCTTGCTAATGTGCCCTTTCCCCACCTCCTTATTTCAGGCATGGTAACAGACAGGACACCTAAAAACATACTCTGGCTTTGCAATTCAAAGAAATGAAACATAGTTTGTTAATGTAGGTGTAAACCGAACCACTAAAATATCATATACGCTTTATGAGCTGGTACTAATATGATGGTCCTTGTTTGGACACATGGGGTTGAATTACTAAAACTAGAGAATGCAAAATCTGATGCAGCTGGGCATGGTAGCCAATCATCTTCTAACTTGTTCAATTGTTGAACAATTGTTCAGCTTGTTCAATTAAGTTTTGACAAAAACAGCCTGGAAGTTGACTGGTTTCTGTGCAGAGCTGCACCAGATTTGCACTCTCCAGTTTTAGTAAATCAATCCCTATGTGTTATGAGGTGACACAAATGATACAAATGACATTCACAGCAAGAAGCACAAATCCCTCCAAAAAACACAGCATACTTTTTTTGAAAGACCCTGTCAATGATACGTCATTTGTAGGAAACTTTAGACACTTTTTTCCTTTAAACATGTCAGTGCTGCTGCAACATTTTCTGTGTATCACAGAGATGCCTCCATTTACAGGCAGGGTTAGGGCACCCCCAGGCATGTTATTTAAAGGAATTTTTCACTTTAAGCATTTAAAAAGTCACTGCTCCTGGCCAAATGGAAATGTAGATTTTTTTTTGCAATGATACACATCCCTCAGGGCAGTGCTCAACCCCCCCCCCCCCCCGCTATATTTTGATACTCTTTTTCCAATTTTCTCAGAAAATTGTCAGATTTGGATACCATTGATTTCTACAGGGGTTGGGATTGACATCCAAACAAAACCCTGTTCGAGCTGAACCCAGGGGAGTTTGGCTCTTCCTTAGTCACAATTGCCATTTTGTGGCCCATGTATTGTCATGGTTGTCCATTTGTTGATCCAGTATTGTCACAATTGTCTGTTTGCTCGGCTTAAGTTGATACAGCTTATGTTGATACAATCTCCACTTTTTTGCCTGCAAATTGTCACAATTACCAGGTTGTTGTCCGTGTATTGTCACAATTTACCATTTGTTGCACTGCATCGTAATTGCTGTGTGCTGTCTGCACATGGATATATTGGCCATTTGTTGCCCCCCATTTTGTCATTATTGCTAATTAGTTGCTCTCACAATTTTTTATTGTCCATTTGTTACTCACATATTGTTACAGTTGCTAATTTGTTGCTCCTATACTGTCACAATTGCCCATTGGTTGCTCTCTTATTGTCACAGTTACTTTTTTCTTACTTAAATATTGTCACTGTTATCTGTATATTGTCAATATAGTTATTTTATTTCTTGCATATTGTCGCAATTGCTTATTTGTTGCCCCATGTTGTCATGATTGCACTTTTGTTCCCCCATATATGTTTTTAGCTATTTGAGGAATTGATTGAATTTACCTTGTGTGTCAGCTTGCATTTAGCCTTTAGTATATATATATTAGCGCTGAATATTTTATTTATATTTTGTTCCCCCTATAGTGTCACAATTGTCCATTTGCTGCTTGCAGAATGTAAAGTTTGCGCATTCACTGCCTGTATATTGTATATGATCTCCCATGTATTTCCTATGTATTGGCAGGATTGCTATTTTTTGCCAACCTATTGCCAGGTCACTGCTGTTAAGGGAACCATATTATTAAAATTTAGCTCCTGTAGAGCTGTTACTATTACACCACAGCATTATTATTTCCATGTTTTACCACAGAACAGTATGTGATTCTCTATTAACTCCCTGAATTTTTTTTAATCAACAAGATTATGTATGCAACATTGAGATAAAATTGGTTTTAAAATGCTAGATGCATTACTGAGAATAGTGTCAGCATCTTTTATGCAACATTTAAAAGCTGTTTCATTAGATGACATTCCCAATTAAAAAGTTGGCAAGCTTTTAATTTCATATAAAAGTCAATGGATATAATATGAAATTTCTATTTTTTTTTAACTTTCTCAATTGAATTGAATCATATTCATTCATTCATATTCATTCAAACTATGCAGTGTAATAATGTCCTTACAGGCTGTCTCCAATTTACAAGCTGACCTCAATACACTGTCTAATTGGGTGACTATGTGGCAGATGAGGTTTAATGTTAATAAATGTAAAGTTATGCACTTAGGGGCTAAGAATATGCATGCATCATACATACCAGGGGGAGTACAACTGGAGGAATCCATAGTGGAGAAGGATCTGGTAGTTTTGGTAGAGCATAAGCTCAATAATAACATGCAATGCCAAGCTGCTGTTTCCAAAGTAAGCAAAGTCCTTTCTTGTATTAAGAGAGATATGGACCCCAGAGAAAGATATATAATTTTGCCCCTGTACAAATCATTAGCAAGACCTCATCTGGAATATGAAGTTCAGTTTTGGGCACCAGTTCTCAAAAAGGATATCAGGGGACTGGAGAAAGTGCAGAGAAGGGCAACCAAACTGATAAGAGGCATGGGGGAGCTCAGCTATAAGGAAAGATTAGAGGAACTGAATTTATTTTCTCTTGAGAAGAGGATATTAAGGGGGGATGTGATCAACATGTACAAATATATAATGGGTCCCTATAATCAACTTGATGTTGAGTTATTCACTTTACGGTCAACACAGAGGACAAGGGGGCACTCTTTACACCTAGAAGAAAAGAGATTTCATCTCCAAATATGGAAAGGTTTCTTCACAGTAAGAGCCGTGAAACCGTGGAATAGACTCCCTCCAGAGGTGGTTCTGGCCAGCTCAGTAGATTGCTTTAAGAAAGGTCTAGATTCTTTCCTAAATGCACACAATATAAATGGGTACTAACATTTATAGGTAAAGTTGATCCAGGAAAAACGGATTGCTTCTTGGGGGTCAGGAAGGATTTTTTTCCCCCTGCTGTAGCAAATTGGATCATGCTTCCTGGGGTTTTTCACCTTCCTCTGGATCAACTGTGGGTATCGGACTGGGTATATAGGATTGTTTGATATTATTTATTTATTTTTATGGTTGAACTAGATGGATTTGTGTCTTTTTTCAACCTGACTAACTATGTTACTGTGTTGTGGACCTAATGCAATACCACTAAAAAGTGCAAGTTGTATTATTTTTTTTAGATCTAAATGGCTAACAGCCTGTGCAGTTACAGTGG
Source organism: Lithobates pipiens (assembly GCF_037356315.1). NCBI lineage: Eukaryota > Metazoa > Chordata > Amphibia > Anura > Ranidae > Lithobates > Lithobates pipiens. The sequence goes on along the minus strand of NW_027507903.1, from coordinate 163,798,290 downwards.
ACCTAAATGACTTAAAGTTTATGTTCACTTTTTTCTAAAATCCAGCTCTCTAATGTACCAATGCACCATTATTGTATCTGGGTTGCAAAAAAATAAAAGCTTTCTTTAATTTTGAGAACAAGGTCTTACCTTAGGCTTGCTGTATTTCATAGAAAGCGTCGGAGACTCCCTGGTATATATTTGATACAGAAAAAACAGTAATATACATTATGCCATGCGAAAAACTTGCATCACTCCAAAAATGTCCCATGAGCTACTTTACCATGTGTTGAAAACAACAGGGTGCCCTATATGTGTCACTGGAAAAACTAGACAAAAACCACATATTTTCACTACTCTAGGTGTAAATGGGGCCTGAATGTTAAATTGATGAATTTATGCAAGAATAATGAGGCTCCATTCACATCTGTGCATTTCCAATGCAAAGCAAACTGCACAGAAAATGTATGCCTTGCCATGGGTTTCAAAAATGCAGCCAATGTACTTGGTGCTTGAGTTGTCATTACATTGTAGCCTCCCTGGCGGTATTCCTGCGTCTCGCTCGGGGTAAGATTTAAATACCATAAGCGGTATTCCCGAGCCAGACTCGGGACCGCATTGCTGGATCCATGGAGGGGTTTACTTACCTGTCCCCTGGATCCAGCGTTGTCCCCCCACTGTACGAGCGAGCCGTCCTCCGCTCGATCTGTCACATCGCCGGGCTCCATTCCCTGCGAGCGTTGCGATGCACAGGGACGGCGTTCGGCGCCAAATTCAAAAAGTTAAATACACAGTATAGATACAGTGTACTGTAATCTTACAGATTACAGTACTATATCAAATAATTACACATCCCCTTTGTCCATAGTGGTTTCTCCAGTGTCCTGCATGCAGTTTTATATTATAAATACTGTTCTTTATGCCTGGAAACTGGAGAATTTCCATAGCAACCAAAAAGTATCCATTTACATCAAAAGTGGTTATAGACCAGCTAGAAAACAACGATAATAAATTAAAATCACTTGCAGAATTGAGCAATAGTAATTTGTGGGAAATTCACCATCAAACACTAAAAGTAATGACAGCGACAATTCTGCAACTCAGCATATTTCAGTGTTTTTGATTTGATTACATTATTGAATAATTTCTATTATTATATTATTATTTGTTATAATTATTTATAGTTATTTATTTTATTATATATATATATATATATATATATATATATATATATATATATATATATATATATATATATATATGATTTCATATTTCAAATTTTAACATACCCGGGATGTCTATTGGACAGATTTAAGTGAATTATTTCTAAAAATGACAGGCCTACAATCAATGTAAAATGCCAAATTTCCATACAAAATAATTGTACTGCTTTCAGCACCTAAAATCTGAAATAATCATACCACCAGGGAGGTTAAAGGCACTCCAGGTGCGACAAATGCACAAACAACTGCAGTAACACACCATGCTCCACTCCCAAAAAAAATTTGAAACTTCTCTGGGGTGTTTGTTGCATGCAGGGCAGCCCATTCAAGTAAAAACTCTCCAAAACACACAAAACAAAGGCATGCAGGAATGTGAACGAGGCCTGACAACTGAGTATCTCCATCCACTCCCTCCTAGGTACTTGTATTAAGATGACCATACACTAGTACAACCTCTGTACGATTTCCTTGAGATTTACTATAACTATGAAATAGGAGTACACACCTGAACAATCCATTCAATTTATATTAAATCAGATAGGCCTTTGTACTGTATAGCTGATGGGCTATCTAAAGGAGATTGTACAATCAGATTTTATAAGCAGTGGGTGGAAGGTAGTATTGTAATGAGGTTAGTGTGGTCCAGAGGGGTGAACACACTCTATCACACCCTCTTGCGTGATATAACCAGGTAGTGAAGGCTTCTGGGAGATTGTCTGCAGGAAGTGAATACTGAGAGACAATCTACAGGAAGTGATGGAATCTGAAAATCAATTAAAACATTCAAATAAACTGTGGATAAGGTAATTGAGAGATAAGCACATTGGGATGTCTGGGCCAGAAATGGCATTGGGAAACTCTTCTGTTTATTATGAAAAGTGAAATTCTGCCTGAAAAGGTGAACGTATTCCTTAAAGCTCAACAAGAAGTAGTACAGCTCAGGCACAAAGGGCTAAGCCTGTGTTGTGTTTACAAGCTAAAAAAGGGGAAAAACATGTAGGGAAGGATGTAAAGTTACAAATACATATTTGAAAGAGGGCACATAGAAAAACACAAGTCTAATATGCAAATACTTAATGAGATACCTCTAGACAAAACCTGGGATCAAAGGCATTTTTAAACAGAACATTTCTGTATTAATGCACATTTGTGGGAATATGCAGGGATCCATTCATATTCCAGACACTGTAACATTACTTCATATTGAGCTTGACCAGGTTTGAGTTATACCATCATGTCTCTAAAATCATTCATTCCTTTTAGAGTTCAGAGTCTTTAGTTGTGTCTATATTTTGCACACAGACCAAAAAGAAATACAAGTAATGAATGGAAGGATTTTGTTTACTACTCTACAAATTCACTTACCTTTAAAGGCATGTTTTGGATAGGGCAGTACTGTGCCATCTTGCATAGAAAAATGACTAGAAATATAAACATAACTGAATTGATTGCATATGTCTCACACTTCCCATTTAAAATGTATGACACCAATTAGATTCCTACACATTGCTACATGAGCAAGCACTTTTATCTCATTTGTGTTTCACACCTTTTCAAGTTAAACTAGCAAAACATATTGCTTCTTGGCTGCCTGTCCTGCATTAATGAATTTATACAGAAGCTTTAAACCAGGGATATGCAATTAGCGGACCTCCAGCTGTTGCAGAACTTCAAATCCCATGAGGCATAGCAAGACTCTGACAGCCACAAGCATAACACTAGTGATGGACGAACTTCCGGCGGGACGTTTCGCAAACGCGGACCGCGAACGCGGACGATAGTTCACGAACTGTAATGTTTCAAGTGGGCCCCATTGACTTCAATGGGAGGCAAACTTTGCAAACCTACAGGTCAAATTTGCAGCCACAAAATAATTAATAGCTGTGCAAACAAAGTTCCACCACATGGCCAATGACATAACACATGTATGAGGTGAATCTGGGATCGACAACTACAAGCATTCTTTTTTTATATGGGAAATTGTTGTGACAATTCAGGACTGTGGAGCGCATGAAGGCAATGGAGGAGAGGGAAGGTCAGGGTAGGCAAAGAAGAGGGTGCAGGAGATGATCACCAGCAGCGTGACATACAGCAATGACACCTGCACCGTGATAGAGTGATCTGACAACAGCACCGTGATAAAGAGCACTGACATCAGCAGTGTGACATAAAGCACTAACACCAGCACCGTGATATACAGCACTGACAGCAGCACCGTAATAGAGAGCACTGACATCAGCAGCGTGACATACAGCAATGACACCTGCACTGTGATAGAGTGATCTGACAACAGCACCGTGATAGAGAGCACTGACATCAGCAGCGTGACATAACGCACTAACATCAGCACCATGACATACAGCACTGACAGCAGCACCGTGATAGAGAGCACTGACATCAGCAGCGTGACATACAGCAATGACACCAGCACCGTGATAGAGTGATCTGACAACAGCACCGTGATAGAGAGCACTGATATCAGCAGCGTGTCATAAAGCACTAACACCAGCACCGTGACATACAGCACTGACAGCAGCACCGTGATAGAGAGCACTGACATCAGCAGCGTGACGTACAGCAATGACACCTGCACCGTGATAGAGTGATCCGACAACAGCACCGTGATAGAGAGCACTGACATCAGCAGCATGACATAAAGCACTAACACCAGCACCGTGACATACATCACTGACAGCAGCACCGTGATAGAGAGCACTGACATCAGCAGCGTGACATACAGCAATGACACCTGCACCGTGATAGAGTGATCTGACAACAGCACCGTGATAGAGAGCACTGACATCAGCAGCATGACATAAAGCACTAACACCAGCACCGTGACATGCAGCACTGACAGCAGCACCGTGATAGAGAGCACTGACATCAGCAGCGTGACATACAGCAATGACACCTGCACCGTGATAGAGTGATCTGACAACAGCACCGTGATAGAGAGCACTGACATCAGCAGCATGACATAAAGCACTAACACCAGCACCGTGGCATACAGCACTGACAGCAGCACCGTGATAGAGAGCACTGACATTGGCAGCATGACATAAAGCACTAACACCAGCACCGTGATATACAGCACTGACAGCAGCACCGTGATAGAGAGCACTGACATCAGCAGCGTGACATACAGCAATGACACCTGCCCCGTGATAGAGTGATCTGACACCAGCACCATGATAGAGAGCACTGACATAAGCAGCGTGACATAAAGCACTAACACCAGCACCGTGATATACAGCACTGACAGCAGCACTGTGATAGAGAGCACTGACATCAGCAGCGTGACATACAGCAATGGCACCTGCACCGTGATAGAGTGATCTGACAACAGCACCGTGATAGAGAGCACTGACATCAGCAGCGTGACATAAAGCACTAACACCAGCACCGTGGCATACAGCACTGACAGCAGCCCGTGATAGAGAGCACTGACATCAGCAGCGTGACATAAAGCACTCACACCAGCACCGTGATATACAGCACTGACACCAGCACCGTGATATACAGCACTGACACCTGCACCGTAAGCAGCCCCAGGAGAAAGTCAGCATAGCACAGGGATGGTGGGAGCCCCTCATAATGAACATAGCACAGGGATGGTGGGAGCCCCTCATAATGAGCATAGCACAGGGATGGTGGGAGCCCCTCATAATATGCACAGCAGAGGTACAGCCCCAGGAGGAAGTCAGCACAGCGATGGTGGGAGCCCCTCATAATAAGTAGCCCCAGGAGGAATTCAGCACAGCACAGGGATGGTGGGAGCCCCTCATAATAAGCAGCCCCAGTAGAAATATGACACCGCTCAACCTCTTCAAAGAGGAGGGTACGGGCATATAGTACGGTGTTCTTTTTTTGGACAAGGAAGTGAGCCAAATGAAGAAAGAAGGTCTGTGTGCTCGATTAAAAAAATTGTTTATAGACATATACATGGCCTACTGGTCACATGTGTTGAATTCCTCCGAGATCCATGCCTCATTCATTTTTAGAAATGTGAGGTAGTTAAAGCAGGGTTCCACCCTAAAGTGGTGTCACAATTGGCGCCTTACAGGGGGAGGGGGGGTGGAGATACCTGTCAAAGACAGGTATTTACACCCACTTCCGGGCATAGACTCCCATGGGAGTCTATGTCATTTCCTGTCCTGCCGCGCTGTCTGCTGGGTTACACATGGGTCCCAGTGACAGCGCGGACAATTCCTATTGCGCTGTGCGACTCCAGCATGCGCAGTAGGGAACCGGGAAATGAAGCCGATTCGCTTCACTTCCTGATTCCCTCACCTAGAATGGTGACGGCAGCAGCCGAGAGCCGAGCGATCGATCGGCCTCGGTTGCCGGCATCGCTGGAACCCGTGACAGGTGAGTGTCCATTTATTAAAAGTCAGCAGCTGTAGTATTTATAGCTGCTGGCTTTTAATATTTTTTTTTTAGGTGGAATCCCTCTTTAACACTGTCGTGAGCTAGGAGAGTACGCTTATCGGTCACGATCCCCCCTGCTGCGCTGAACGTCCTTTCGGACAGGACACTGGACGAGGGGCAAGCCAACAGTTCGATTGCAAATTGGGCAAGCTCTGGCCAGAGGTCAAGCCTGCCCACCCAATAGTCCAGGGGTTCATCACTCCTCAGAGCATCCACATCGGCCATTAACCCGATGTAGTCGGACACCTGACGGTCTAGGCGTTCCCTGATGCTGGATCCGGATGACACCTGTCGATGGGTCGGCTGAAAGAATGACCTCATATCCGAAGTCACCAACACATCTTCAAACCGGCCTCTTCTTGCAGGCGCTGTTGTATTGGTACCCGCAACTCCTTCTCTGGGAGTGGGAATTGCTCCTCTGCCAGCGCACCCAAAAGCAGAATGCAGCATTTCTCGAAGCAAGGCCTGGAAGTGCTCCATTCTGACAGCCCTCTGTGACGGCGGTAACATTTCCGCCATTTTGTGTTTGTACCGGGGGTCTAAGTAAGTTGCCACCCAGTACTGGTCCTTGACCCTTATGCTTTTTATACGGGAGTCCCTATTAAAACACTGGAGCATGAAGGCCCCCATTTGCACTAAAGTGGAAGCGGTGTGGTGGCCTGGCTCCTGCTCATCATCCAGGATAATGTCGTCCTCTTCATTCTCCTCTCCCCATCCACGCACAACAACAGGGATCCCAGAAAGGTTTAAAGCATGCTCTTCTTGCTCCTCCTCATCCGCCCCGGCACCATCCTCCTCTGACTCCTCTTCAGACTCCTGTTGTTCACTTGTCTCAGATAGAGTAGCCCCCCCCTCATCTTCCTGCTCCTGCTCCTCCACAGCTTGATCAATGACACAACGCAATGCACGCTCCATAAAGAAGGCATAAGGTACCATGTCACTGATGGCGCCATGGCTACGACTGACCATTTTTGATGATCTCCTCAAATGGGCGCAGAAGTCTGCATGCGTCGCACATGAGCAGCCACTGGCGCGGTGAAAAAACCCCCAGCTCCCCAGAACCTGTTCTGCCGCAGAGTTCATACAGGTAGACATTAACTGCACGTTTCTGCTGGAGCAGCCTATCAAGCATATAGAAGGTTGAGTTCTATCGCGTCGGGTAATCGCAAATAAGACGTCTGACCGGCAGATTGTGTCGCCGCTGAATGTCAGCAAGGCGAGCCATGGCCATGTAAGATCTTCTGAAATGGGCCAAGATTTTCCTTGCCTGCCGCAAGATGTCCTGGACCCCAGGGTATTTGACAACAAATCGCTGCACAACCAAGTTTAAGACGTGTGCCATGCATGGCACGTGCGTAATTTTGCCCTGTTTCAATGCGCTAAGCAGATTGGCACCGTTGTCACACACCACTTTACCAACTGTCAAATTGAGCGGTGTTAGCCACTGATCTACCCGTGAACGCAAAGCTGAAAGGAGTTCCGGGCCAGTGTGGCTCTTGGCTTCCAGGCACAACAGACGCAGCACGGCATGGCAACATCTCACCTGGCATGTCGAATAGGTTCTGGGGAGCTTGGGCGGCGCAGCGGAAGAGACGCTAGCAGCGGAAAAGGAGGAGGCAGCTGAGGAGGAGAGGGAGGAGGATGGAGTAGGAGGAGGAGAAGAAGAGCCACGCCTGCATGCAATCCATGGCGGTAAAACCAAATCTACACGGGTGCCACGGGTTACATGCTTGACGGCCGTCAGAAGGTTCACCCAGTGGGCAGTAAAAGTGATATAACTTCCCTGCCCGTGTTTGCTAGACCACGTGTCTGTGGTCAGATGTATCTTGGCACCGACACTGTGTGCCAGAGATACATTCACTTGCCGCTGAACATGGCCATATAGCTCTGGGATGCCCTTCTGTGAGAAATACTTCCTTCCTGGGACCTTCCATTGTGGTGTTCCAATGGCCACAAATTTGCGAAAGGCCTCCGAGTCCACCAGTTTATATGGCAGTAGTTGGCGGGCTATGAGTTCTGACAAGCCAGCCGTCAACAGTTGGGCAAGAGGGTTATCCGGCGTCATCATTTTTTACGCTCGAACATTAGGCCCACGGAAGCCTGCCTTTTTGCAGAAAAACGTGAGCTTGGCGTGATGGAAGGTGGAGTGGAGGACAATTGTGAAGAGAGAGGAGAAGCAGAAGTAGAAGACGAGACTGGACGGTGAGAGCCTGGAGTGTGGCTTTGTGTGTTCCGTTGCTCCCACTGGGCTCGGTGATGGCTGCTCATGTGCCTTCTTAAGGCGGTCGTCCCTAGGTGAGTGTTGGGCTTACCGCGACTAATGCGTTGACTGCAAAGATTGCAGATGGCAACGCTATTGTCAGCAGCGGACAAGTTAAAAAAAGCCCACACCGCGGAGCCATGTGCCGGTGTCCTGGGAGCGCCAGATGTGACCGTACATGGTCGATGACTCGCTCCTGATACATTTGCAGTCTGCTTTGTCCCTCCTGTGCAATGTAAGTTATTCCTGCTTCTCCTTCCTATCTGCTGGTCCATTTCTCCCTCTGAACTCCCCTCCTCTTCCTCTCTTGTGGGCACCCACGTGACATCACTAGACACGTCATCCTCGACATCACTTTCCCCACCGCTATAAGTAGAGATCTCGGAGTAGGCAGCAACACCAGGGACCAACCTCCTCCTTGGACTGATCTGGGTACTGTCGTCAGACTGCTGAGTAGCGGTTGTTGCTACCTCCTCTTCCTGATCCAATACCAAGAGTGGATGCGCATCAGAAATGTCTTGATATGGATCGGAAAATAATTCCTCTGACTCAAGCGGAAGGTATGTGGTGGTGGTGGTGGTAGTGTTGTTGTTGGTGGTAGTGTCTTTGGGGGTGCACATAGCAGAGAGTGAAGAAGAGGGTGCAGATCGAGAGGATGAGGAGGGTGCAGAAGAGTAAGGCTGAGTGAGCCACTCAACCAAGTCTGGTGCGTCCTTTAAATTAATTGAACGCACCTTCTGCAACTTCCCACTTTGGCTCAAGCCTGTTGCTCCTGCCCTACCCCTACCACCCCTGCGGAAGGGCCTGCCTCTTCCTCTGCCTGTCATTTTTTAAATGACCCTGTGACAAAACTCTCAGTCCCTATACTGATGAAGGACTGCTGCAGAACAGGGCAGCGGTCAGCAGTAGTGCACCTCAGCCCTATGTATTGTGGACCTCTACCAGTCCTTATGGAATAGCAGACTGTACCTCACTCAAACCTATGTACTGTAGCACCCTAGACCTTACCAGTCCTTATAAGGACCTTTGTGGAACAAGTAGGTTGTGAATTATTAGCAGACTGTACGTTAGTCCCTATACTGATGAAGGACTGCTGCAGTATAGGGCAGCGGTCAGCAGTAGTGCACCTCAACCCTATGTATTGTGGACCTATACCAGTCCTTAAGGAATAGCAGACTGTACCTCACTCAACCTTATGTACTGTAGCACCCTAGACCTTACCAGTCCTTATAAGGACCTTTGTGGAACAAGTAGGTTGTAAATGATTAGCAGACTGTACGTCAGTCCCTATACTGATGAAGGACTGCTGCAGTATAGGGCAGCGGTCAGCAGTAGTACACCTCAACCCTATGTATTGTGGACCTATACCAGTCCTTATGGAATAGCAGACTGTACCTCACTCAACCCTATGTACTGTAGCACCCTAGACCTTACCAGTCCTTATAAGGACCGTTGTGGAACAAGTAGGTTGTGAATGATTAGCAGACTGCAGCAGAAGGGCAGCAGTCAAGTATAATATTCTTTCTATATTTGGAAGAAAGAATATTATACGTGTACAAGCCTATTACCATACCAGTCCTGAAAAGAACCTTTGTGGACCTAATAGTAACAGCTACTGATTAAACTGACTGTCCCTCACTGCCTCACACACAGCTTCCTGCCTGTCCCTATATAAACTGACAAAACAGAGGCTGCTGGAACAATAACTTGAATTGCACTTTTGTGGACCTAATAGTAACAGTTAATGATTACACTGACTGTACCTGCAGCACACAGCGTCCTGTCCCTTTCTCTACACTGACAAAAGACACTCAGGCTGCTGCAACAATCACTAGCACAGCACTACACCTAACACCTATACCATGATACCAGTCCTTAAAATAACTTTTGTGGACCTAATAAATAGCGATTTGGGTCACAGAAGTCTCTCCCTGCTCCACACAGCAACTTCTCCCTATAGTGACAGAAGAAAGAATGTAAAATGGCCACCAGATCGGGTCTATTTATAAGTTAGGGGGAATGTCCAAGTGTCCATGTGCTGTAATGTCTCAATTGGCTGTCCTGTACCCCATGATGGATGTGTCATCATATGTTAAAGTTCTTTTACACAGTAAACACGGAAGTCCGCCGGGCGAACGGCGGCAATAGTCCGCCGATCGGACAGACGGCGAACAGCCGAAATTCGCCGCCAAACGACCGCCGGGCGAACCGTTCGGCCATCCCTACATAACACCCAGAGGCAGAGGCATGATGGGACTTGTAGTTTTGTAACAGCTGGAGGTCCGCTAATTGCATATCCCTGCTTTAAACTCTTGGAAGTTTAAATTGGTTTTGCGCTAAATCTCCACATTTTTTTAAATATATTCAAGTACAAGTGCTAATTTGTGCTCCCTGTGCCTGCGTGGGTTTCTTCTGGGTACTCCGATTTCCTCCCACACTCCATAGACAAGCTGGTAGGTTAATCAGCTCCTGTGTAAATTGGCTCTAGTATGCGTATGTAGGGACCTTTAATTATAGTTTCATAGTTAGTAAGGTTGAATAAAGACACCAGTCCATCCAGTTCAACCTGAGTGTCTACAATTGTCCCCATCCCTGTACATTCACATTGGTCCCTACCCTCAAGGAGCCCACAATCCAAAGTCCCCATTCATATACTAGGGCCAATTTTGGACAGAAGCCAATTAACCTACCTGCAGGTCTTTGGTTTGTGAGGGAAAACCAGAGTACCTGGAGGAAACCCACGCAGGCACAGGGAGAACATGCAAACTCCAGGCAGGTAGTGTTGTGGTTGGGATTTGATCCAGCAACCCTTCTTACTGCTAGGCAAGAGTGCTAACCACTACACCACCGTGCCGCTAATTGTAAGCTCATTGAGGGAAGGGACTATATATATACTGTATAACTTGCCCTAAAATATTATAGTCAATAAATATTGTATATTCCCATCAATTATTCAATCATGCGAAAAATAAAAATATTATAAATTTTTTTAATCTTCCCATTATTGGAACATCAATTAGTTTGTTACATGATTGGATATATTAAGTGAACATTCACTAAATTTATTAAAGGGGTTGTAAAGCTTTGTTTTTTATTTTCTAAATAGGTTCCTTTCAGTTGGTGCATTGTTGGTTCACTTACCTTTTCCTTTAATTTCCCTTCTAACATTTTTTTCTTTGTCACTGTTTCTCCTCAGTAAACTTCACGCCATCATCTGAATGGTGTTTAATCAGCCAGAATAGCTTACTGAACAGCTTACTGAGGAGGAACAGGAACAAAGAAAAAAACAATTAGAAGGGAAATCGAAAGAAAAAGGTAAGTAAACCAACAATGCACTAGCTTAAAGGAACCTATTTAGAAAAAAAAAAAAACCTTTACAACCTCTTTAAGTATTTATTAAGTAAAGACACTTAATTATTTTAGTAAATCATTCTCAGTCTGCTAGCAATATATGTGCAATCATTCTGTATGGACAGATGTATTTATAGTATTTATTCTTTACTAATTTTTTGTATATTGCACCTGCTGTGTACATTTGGGTCGTTGAATGAAGCACAGTGGAACTGGCTAGAAAACATAGAAATACTGTACATAGGATGCATAAAAAACAAAAAGTCATGTGGAAGCATATCAATTACCATAACCAATGGGCAGTGAGTTTGGGAAAATCAAGGCCTTTTCTTAGCTAGTGTAGCCAGATGATGATCGCAACCCTCTCTCCTGAGAAAACAAAACTCCCTACCACTTTATTTCTTTATTTATAACTCAATTGTAACAGAAACTACATACAACAAAATAAGAAAAAAGAAATTGAGAACTTTTTGGCATACCTTGAGAAAGAAAATAAGAGCATCGCTGTTTTTTTTTTTTGCCTTGAAGCTTTTAGGACTCAACAACTCCAGGCAAACACGTGAATACACAGATGAAATACATTTAAGGCAACTAGTATTGGACCAATTTTCAGCCTTCTCTGGTCTTCAAATTAACCCCTCTAAGACCACAGCGCTGAACGTCAACCTCCCTCTGGAACTGGTGCAGCACCTCCAGGACCATTTCCCCTACCGTTGGGCATCCCACTTGATAGATTATTTAGGTGTCAAACTAACGCCATCTTATTCTTCCCTTTTCTCTGCCAACTACTATCCCCTGTTGTGAACGGTGTCCACCCTTATGCAGGCTTGGCAATTTCCCACGCTCTCATGGGTAGGCAGGATCTCGGCAGCTAAGATGACAATCCTGCCTAAAGTCCTTTATTATTTTCGCACATCGCCTGTCCGAGTACCCACTTTTTTCCTTCGACTCCTGCAGAATAGGATCCTCCAATTTATATGGGCGCACAAACGCCCAGGGTACCTAGAGCGACCCTTTTTACCCATAGGCTCCGGGGAGGTTTGGGGGTCCCCAATATCTCTAAATACTACACAGCGGCCAGATCTCCCCGTTGACTATGCTTCATGCAACCATGGATGTTTCTCTGTGGGTGCTCTTGGAGGTACCTGGCTGTGACCCATGTTCACTTCAGGCACTACTCTGGCTCCCCAGGAATCTGCGCCCTCCCTCACTGAGTCCCATGCTGCTACATGGTCTGCAGGTTTGGGACTCAGTTTGCTTTTCCGGCAATCTGATGTCCCCCTTTCTACCCCTGCTCCCCATCACCCATAACCCTCTTTTCCCCCCGGGTCTGGAGGAGCCCCATGCATTCTCCTGGTGACCCTCACATGGCTACCCACGAGTCCAAAATTTTCTTTCTTCACGCTCCTTCCCTTCCTGGGAGGGTATTCGGGAAACACAAGGGGCACCGGCTAACGAGCATTATCATTTTATCCAATTAAAGCACTGGATTGCAACATTGCACCGCACGTCCACCTACCCATTCCAAAAAACTTTTTTCAAGCATGCATGCCAACACGCCCTGGGGTCCCCAGGCCTTATTTCGGCCATTTATGCATCCTTGAATGGACGCCCGCCATCAGCATCCCTCTCTTATATGGCTCAATGGGAAAAGGACCTTCAGGCCCCAGTAGACTCAGAAGACTGGAGCAAGGCCTGGAGAATGGTCGCCAAATGCTCGTTCAACACAAATACCCTGGAGGCCGCATACAAAGTATTGATGGTATTGGGTACCAGCCCGCACAGCTCAGGCTTTCCCTGGGAGTACTGACAGATGCTTTTGCAACTGTGGGCAGCGGGTTGATGACATGCACACATGGTGGGCCTGCCAAAGGCTGGTGGGGTTCTGGTCTAGGGTTTTTGGTTTGCTGCAGACACTCTTTCACCTAACGACCCGAATGGATGCTTAGCTAGTTCTCCTCCATTGTTCGATACCTGGTTTGTGAGGCCCTCAGCAGAAACTGGCTACCTATCTATTTATAGTGGTCAAGCGGACTATTGCCCAAGCCTGGAAGGCCCAACGGGTAGATTTCCAAGGGGTTAAAACCTGCATGACTGCTATGCTACTTCAAGAATGTATGTCCAGTATTGTTCATGATTCTCATGCTAAATTTCTAAAAATCTGGGAGCCATGGATCTCCTATGAGCTCCCTGAGCTCCAAGCCGCATGTCTGGGATTGGTCTGACTCCCCTCAGCGAGGTATCCACGTCCGAGCTTCCCCCTTCCTTTCTCCCCCCTCTCTTATCACTAACCTTCTTTCTTTTGTTCCCTATCTCTTTTCACTCTTCTTTATAATCTCTCCCATTGCTAACAAATACTGCTGCCCCCCATGGAAGGGGATAGTGGGAGAAGGGCTTTCCCCCCAGAGACAACAAGGGGACAAGTTGTTCGGTACTGTAGCCAGTCTCGATACCATCCCCTACTCATCTTTTGTTATAAGTACAATGCAATGGTTTGCCCTTTGGTTTTTGTATTCATGTTTTGTAGCCCCTGCGAGGGCGCTCAAGGAGCAGATTGTATTTTCTTGTTTATTTGAATTTCAAATAAACATATTGAAACAGAAACATTTAAGGCAATGGTATTTCTGTCCATCCAGTCCTGGAATTTTCACACCAATGACACACAGCACATGCCTGTCTGACAGGTTAGAAGACCTACATTTTTCTATGCTGTGATTATGTAAGATTTGAAGGTCTTGCCTCTCTCCTAGTCTGTACTTGGACAGTGAGGGAGAAGCAGCACACCAATGAGCTCATCACATTAGCACTTGCGTACTGATGCATAACTGGCTTGCTCCTTGTACTGCTTTTCCCTTTCCTAGTTTGAGCTCTGCTGAACTTACTGAATTTACTTTATTATTACAGAACTACAAAAATCAAGTTCCAAAGTTACAATTGAATGATGTGCAGATATTTAAGCTTTTAAGATGTTATGATACTATCGCATAACATATGCACAGACACAGTTTGCACATAGTAGAAAATCCTTTTATATGAAGGTTATTTGAATATATTGTTGAAATTTGATTACAAGTAAAGGTTTTTAGCATTGCATCCTCTGACTTTACTTAGTTGATTGAGATATATTCACCATACTCCTTTTAATCTATTAATATATGTTTTGGATGTTGTGTAGGATTGGTGTGAGAACCTAATGAATTCCTAACCTGTTTTTTTATCCTAAAGTTTTCTCTCAGACCATGATTATTTTGTATGAGTAATCAATAAATCTGTATAATGTTTTATTAACTTTAGGTAGATGGCTATATAAGTCTTTTGCAAATGTGTCCCTACAAATAAAAATATAGTTAACGAAACCAAGAGTTGTGCTATCTCTTGTAATTATTTTGGAAGTTTTATAGCTTAATTAAGCTTCAAATCAAATATGAATATTGCTTGGTGCTATAAATAATTCCAGAAATAAATGCCTTGAATTTTTTCTATTACAGATCATATTGATTTATTTCATATCTGTTAGCTATTATGCTGTTGATGTGTCAGAAACACTTTTATTTTACACGCCATCTATGATTAGTTGGAAAGATAAAAAATAGTGTAACAGAACATGTCTGTCATCATTAATATATATGTTTAATATTTCCACTTTGCATTTTAATTTTTTTTATGTATATCAAATGGAAATGTTATGCATCTAATCATCTTTTGCTTTACATCATCTCCTCAAGACGTCCTATTGTTGTTTAGAAATACATTACCGTATATACTCGAGTATAGGCCGACCCGAATATAAGCCGAGGCCCCCAATTTACCCCCAAAAAAACTGGCAAACTTATTGACTCGTGTATAAGCCGAGGGTAAGACATGCCTGTCCATCCCTGTGTGTGTGTCCGTCCATCCCTGTGTGTCCGTCCATCCCTGTGTGTCCGTCCATCCATCCCTGTGTGTGTGTGTGTGTCCATCCATCCATCCATCCATCCATCCCTGTGTGTGTGTGTCTCCATCCATCCATCCATCCATCCCTGTGTGTGTGTGTCTCCATCCATCCATCCATCCCTGTGTGTGTGTGTGTGTGTGTGTGTGTGTGTGTGTGTGTGTGTGTGTGTGTGTGTCCAGCCTACCTGTGTCCTGAGCCTTTGTCCCGAGCCTCCGTCCCGTGCCGAGCCTCCTTGCCTCCGTGCCTCGCCGCCGTGCCTCGCCGCCATGCCTTGCCTCCGGTCCCGTCCCGTCCCGTCCCGTGCCGTGCCGTGCCGTCCTGTGCCTTGCCTCCGTCCCGTGCCCTCTTCGTTCGGCGGCCATTGTAAAATTCAAAAGCTGCGCCGCCGCCTTCGCCTGTGATAGGCGGAACACTGAATTTCCCAGCAGCCTGTGTTCCGCCTATCACGTACATCGTATCATCCTCGTCCGTAGTACGAGGATGATACGAAGTCCGTGATAGGCGGAACACAGGCTGCTGGGAAATTCAGTGTTCCGCCTATCACAGGCGAAGGGGGAGCCGGAGGCGCGGCTTTTGAATCAGAATGGCCGCTGTCTGTCTGCTCGACACGCTGATCGAGCGGGCAGACAGCGATGACTCGAGTATAAGCCGAGGGGGGCACTTTCAGCCTCAAAAAAGAGGCTGAAAATCTCGGCTTATACTCGAGTATATACGGTAAGTAACTTCATATTGACTTATTTTTGCCCTACTGACCTATGTCAGCACAACCTGAGCAGTCTCTGTGACCTTTAAAATTCCAAGTATGAAGCAAAACTGCAGATCCAAGGGACAGCCTTGATTTATTATAGATGTCACGAGTATTTTTATCTAGTGTTGCACTGTAGGGAGTGATGCATTGGCTACCTACTTATCCTGATGACATAGAAATTCCCATTTGTCCATCTAGAATCAAATGTTTTCAGACACTTTCCCTGGACTTGCTGAAATTCAGGTGATATATGGGAGCTGTATAATATAGTGGAATGTACCATAATGTTTTTTCCTTATACACTATCATTACTCTTCCCACGCTTCTTGTATGAGCAATACATATGTGTAAATTACTTGGAAATGTGAGTCAAGGTTTCATCATACCGATGTAAAAAGCAGGACCCCCTTATAGATATTTTTTACATTTTCATGGAAGTCAGAGTCAGTTATCAGCTATTTACAAAGAATAAACTAGTAGAGGATAGATATTCCCATTTGAATAGATAATGTTTTTGTTATAATTAATTAAAGAGGGCAACCTGACACTTTTTATTAGATCACACAATTCTGCATTACAGTATATACTATGTTTTGAAGAGATGCTTTAGGGCTCTTTCACTTTATGTTTAAGCAGAAATATTTATATTTTATTATGTGTTTTCTACATCTTTTTGATGAGCATTTATGTGATTTTTTTTTTCGTTAAAGCGAAGCTTCAGTTTCTACTTAGAAAAAAAAAAAAAAACAATGTAGCTCTTTATCAATTTCCCTATTCTCTGCAGTAGAAAACAACAAGAACAATATTGGGCTTATGTAAATAAAAAATTATATTGCTATAGCTGCAACAAACCCTGTGAGATATAAACAATATAAGACAGTAAGTAAAATAAGTTGCTCTCAAAAAAACTTAGCAAAACAAAAACAGTCTTAAATAATATAAGTTCAACCAGCCAATTGGCTGAATTAAAGCCAGATAGAACCAGGGCTCTCTTTAATATGGATTGGACCCTGGGCAAAGATTTTCTTGCCCCCCCCCCCCCCCTCCATGCAATTTTGCTCTCCACCTCAACATCCCCTTTGTCCCCAGTGCCCCTTTATCACATCATGGTGCCCCTTATCACAGCTCTCAATTACACGTCACACTGCTTCTTTAGGCTCTGTTGACATCTAGACATCCCCCGATTGTGGGCAGAACCACTGCAATTCTGCCTGCAATCCCGGATCTCCTGCAAATTTTGGGACTCCCTTGCAATCTCCATCACTTCCAATGGCACCCTGATTGCAGCACCATTTTGGGCAAACTTCTTTTGGGTGAAAGGCGTACCGTGATTCTGTTTGCACAATTTTACTGCAACATTTCGAGCTACAATCACAGCAAAATTGTGCCACAATTGGGGTGCCACAGGAAGTGACGGGATCACAAGGGTGTCACGCAATTTGCGGTGTTTGGGGATCATGAGCAGAATCACAGAGATTCTGCCTGCGATCTGGGATGCCTAGATGTGAACGGAGCCTTACACATCACAGTACTCCTTATCACAAAGCCCCTTTACACATTAAAGTGTCCCTTATCAAAGTGCCCCATTGCACATTACATTTCCTCCCCCCTCCCTTTCCTCCCTTACATCACTGTGCCCTTTCATTTTTAGTCCTGCTAGGGCCCTTATCAGCCCAGCTGTGCAGGGGAGTGGACACATTGTCCGGACTCTATAATCTTTACTACAGACTAAATAATATACATTAGAGGGAGATGGGGCTCCAATAGTGTAAATACCTTCTTAAAAGGGGGTTTATTCAGTAAATATCCATATCCAAAGTGTACAGACAACAGCTGAAATTGCATAAATCTGTACCGATAAAAACAATCACGATGACAAGATGTGTATCCTTACCCATCGGTTTAGGTGGAAATTCTGTGCAGTGCTGTCCCCCACAGACACAGACTTCAAGGTTGAATAATGGCCACCTTCATTCAACTCACTTTTTATGAGTACAGGCTGGGGGTTAGCGTCATCACGCTGGCCTGGGATCCCAGTGCTAATGCTAATGCACTGAACGGTTCTTACTAGGGTTGCACTGATACTGATACTGGTATTGGTGTCGATACGAATTATTTGTACGAGCACTTGTACTTGTGCAAACGCTCTGATGCTCAAACTGATAACTGATTTGAACACATACAAAATAAACTGTCTCAAATTGTACAGCAAAGAATCGCATGTGATTGGAATTGGAATGCGGTGCAAACCTTGTCCGAAACACATAGTGTTTCCTGCACCACTCTTGTATGAGCCCAGGCTTGTTATAATAATTTCAACCTGGGTTTACACAAAAGCTGTGTGGGAAACTGAATGCAATCAATAAAGGAATCACACTGCATTCCTGTTCAAAATGCATGTGATTCTTTGTAGTGCAATTTGAGCCCAATAATTTTGTATTGCACTGCAAAGGTATAGGTGAGTACTTGACCAAAAGTATCGGAGCCCGTACTCACCAGTAAAAAAACAGTATCAGTGCAACCCTAGTTCTTACACATCATTTTATAAGTTGCCACCAGAAAACAAAAAGAAGGGCCCTTGACATCAATTGACTGGCCAGAAAAATTATGGATTTAGGATGTTTATAAAGATAAAGTAAGCAAACAGCTGGAATTTACTTTGTCTATATCACACCCCCATACTATACCAGGCCACATGCCAACTACATGCACCTTTCCAGAAGGATTCCCACTGGCATAGCACCTTGTTTCAATGTCGATGAGAATAAAGGACTATTCCACACAACCCTGGTCCGATTGTTGTGGGGGTCTGACTGCAGAACCTTGGAGCTCCTGTAAAAATAATTGGGGCCCCCATATACCAGTGAATGTCAGCTCCCTAAGAACCAGTCTGAGCAGGAGGCTGTCACATGTAGAAATGGTAGTAATACATGCCTTTCCATGTTGTAAACTGCATACTTTTTTCGGTGATAAACCAGCCAGTTCTAAATACCAAATAAAAGTGCAAAATGGGTGTTTACCTGGATTTTCACCCCCCCCACCTTTTTTTTCAGACCCTACCCATACCTAGTGGTGACTTCTGCAGATGTATGATACTCACCCACCCATAGAATCCAGCATTGTTCAGCTGAGACCCTCTTCTCTTCTCTCTTTGACGCACCTCCATTTTTTGTAGTGTGGGTTTACAAAGGATCCAGGTTATCATAAAAGCTGAATAACAATGTATAAAAACCCTAATAATGGGGACATTTTTAATTAGACCTAATAAGACAGTAAAGTTGTTTAAACAATATGCTGCTGATTTACTAAAAGAGTTGAGAATATTCACACAAAAAAAAGTGAAGAATTACTTCAGTTATCCAATCATGTTAAAATAAAATTATCATTTATTTAATCTTTACATGATTGTGTTTTTGTGTGTGTGCATGTGTGTGTGTACATACTTCTTTAGTAAACCATCCTCATTATATTTTTTTTCCAACGTTCTTACATTATAATTATTGTGAAACTTATCCTAAACTTGTCAGGAGCAGGTAGATGGGAAAACATGTCCCTCCCTAGATGAAAATAGGTATATCAGGCTTACGCTCTCACGTGTTTATCTCATGTTTATGGCCAGATTTAGAAATAATTTTTAGTCTATATAAAAGCTGTTTACAACAACATTGTATGTGATAAATAATGGTTGGATCTGACAATGTAATAGTTTACATTCTGAATGAGCCATTTTCTTTATTTTATTAGTAACCTTACAAATCTATGATTGATGGGATTGATGGCTTTTTTTATCTTACAATAAGATACAGTAGTATGCACTTTTTCACATAAACTTATTATAATTGTTTAGGAACACAATGTAATAATTTGCTTTATTATTCTGTAGTCAGTATACTGTATTCACACATGTGTTATTTTCATGTCCTAGTAAAGTCTGGGATATGTTAAGATTCCCAAATACACAAAAAAAATCACTTCTGTATGACAAGGTCAGAAATTGGCTGTTGTCATCGATGTGTGGGTGCTATGGAGTAGTAAAGAGTTCCATGATGTTGGTGTTCTAAAATCCCTTTTGGATTACTGTTTCCTGTCTGGTTCATGCAGTATTAGATTGTTTCCTGCCGGAAGAACTTTGAAAGGAAAGCTCACCCAGGATCCTAATGAAAATCACTTGGTTCACAGATCTCCAAAACAAAGGAGTCCTCCTTAAGGAAGGACCTGCAAGAAAACATGAAATAACACAATTTGCTTCTATATTTTGTGAAAACATGTTATGTTTATTTTTTATAAATTGTTAAAACTTTACATTTTTATCCTTTTTATATCAACAGTAAGTGCGTGCTTATTTATATCCTATATAAATTACATCAGTTCTAAGCTGCAGCTTCTTTCTGTGTTTAGTAGTTTCATAGCAGTGCAAAAATAAACTGGGGAATGTTTATAAAGTAAATGTCACATTCACTTCAATTTTAAACACATGCACCAGGAAGATTTACTTACAGTGAATTTTTGGTAAATGTATCTTTCACCTGCATTATAAATACACCCTACAGTTTTAACTCTTCAGACACAAGTATTATTATTATTATTATTATTATACAGGATTAATATAGCACCAACAGTTTACGCAGCGCTTTATCCATTCAATATGCTAAAGTATATGCATTAGGCATTGTGTGTAAAAATAATTTTTTATACTTAGAAGCCATATCAGAATTGTATTTCTGTAAAAGGAAAAAAAAACACGCTTATAAACGATTAAATAAATAAAATAGGTCAAGAAGAAAAGCAGCAACTCTCATGTGTGATGTCACAATAAATGCACACATTTAAAAATAGAGTCACGCATAACATTTAAAACAGCATAATATTCATAAACTTGTCAGCCTATATATTTGCTAAATTCAACATTAGAGTCTTTATTAAAAAGTTTGAAAAAACAGTGTGGACATCCAGTGTTACACAGTCTTATGTAGTGGGAAAAAGACAAGTGAAAGGATAGAGAAGTCACACTCCAATCAGAACTCCAATCAGCGTTCATAGGTGCACTTCACACATTCTGGATCCCATATGCTGTTAACAGAACATATAGCCATCACCAAATAAAATGCCTGTTTACCAGATATATTAGACCTGTAAGAAAGTCAATAGCGCCTGTGGCTGATTATCCTGCCAAGTCCTTTGGACTGCAATCACTTCAGTGCACGGTGGTCCCGTGGGTGTTCCCTCCAGCCCGTACAAGTAAAAAACGATCACCTGTGCTTTAGGGACTTTGTATGTTGTGATGATGTCACCATGTCATCCGCCCATGATAAAACAAATGTATTCATCAGTTTAGGCCAATATGTATTCTTCTACATATTTTTGGTAAAAAAAACAAAAAAAAACAATAAGCGTGTATTGATTGGTTTGCACAAACGTTTTTTGGGATCCAGTGACATTAATACAATGATCAGTGCTAAAGGCACTGACATTGTATGAATGACACTAGCAGGGAAGGGATTAACATTAGAGGCAC
The DNA here is from genome assembly GCF_037356315.1 of Lithobates pipiens. Lineage (NCBI taxonomy): Eukaryota > Metazoa > Chordata > Amphibia > Anura > Ranidae > Lithobates > Lithobates pipiens. Next base: position 163,776,852 of record NW_027507903.1, on the reverse strand, counting down.
TCAAGCAGTTGAATGTGGGGATGAGGTCCTTATCCCCATCCACATGGGGACAAGGTGCTTTGGGGGGCTACCACAAAGCACCCTCCCCATGTTGAGGGCATGTGGCCTGGTACAGTTCAGGAGGGGGGATGCTCTCTCTTCCCCCCTCTTTTCCTGCGGCCTTCCAGGTTGCATGTTTGGATAAGGGTCTGGTATGGATTTTGGGGGGATCCCTACACCATTTTTTTCATTTTGGGGCAGGGTTCTCCTTAAAATCCATACCAGATCTGAAGGGTCTGGTATGAATTTTGGGAGGACACCACTCCATTAAAAAAAAAAAAAATTGGTGTAGGGTTCCCCTTACTTTCCATACCAGACCCGAAGGGCCTGGTATTGATTTTAGGGGAACCCCCATGCAATTTTTTTTATTTTGATTCAGGGTTCCCCTTAATACTCATACCAGACCCAAAGGGCCTGGTAATGGCCGGGGGGATCCCATGCTCTTTTTTTCAAATATCTGTATCTATTTTGCTGAGACCCGACAATTCATTACAGCCACGGTCTGTTTTAAATGAAAATTTTTCCTTTAGAAATGTAATTTTGCTGTGGTACTGTTCTAAACAAGGGGAAAATGTGCCACTTTACAGTTATACTATAGACACCCCCCATGCACAACATTTAAACATTTCATTTTTATTGATTCACTTTAAGCATTAAAAAAAAATCACTGCTCTCGAAAAAACATCAGTTTAAAAAAAAAAAATTGCATTGATACATTTGTATGGCAATAACTTGCATATACGTCTTTAAAATTAGAACTTTTGATTTTTCATGTTAGTGTTCCGTCGACTTTAATGGTGTTCCGTCAGCTTTCAAATTTGCAGTGAGCACCGCATATTGTTTGCTGCTCAGTGAACACCAATATATATATATATATATATATATATATATATATATATATATATATATATATTTTTTTTGTTTTTTCCTTTTTTTTGTACCCATCTGTTCCCCTTTACTCTCTGTAAGGGTCAAATGCTTAATTGGTAGACTAAGGAACAGTCTAAGATGTTTTTTCTTGTATTTGTTTTCAGCAAGGTAGCAGAAAAACAATTTTAATGCAGGAGGGCTTTGTACAAAATATCTACAACATGAAACTGTGCTTTATAATATTAAGGGAGTCAGTGCAGTTACAATACAATTGAACACAACAAGAGGACAAGGAAGGCCTTGCTCATGGGAGATTACAATCTAAAAAATAGATGCAAGTGGTACAGAAGGTAATAACTGTGAGGAATGTGCTGAGGAAGAATGTAGAATTACATTTTTCAGATGGAGGTGGGATAGGCTTCTCTGAAAAGATGAGTTTTCAGGGACTGACTAAAGAGAGACAGAGTAGAAGATAGCTAGAGATTTTGATTTATTTTATTTTTATTTATTTCAGATACTTATAGAGCGCCATCAATTTACGCAGAGCTTTACATATACGTTGTACATCCACATCAGTCCCTACCCTGAAAGAGCTTACAACCTAAGATCCCGAACACATATTCATAAATATACTAGGGCCAATTTTAGACAGTAAACGATTAACCTACCATTATTTCTTTAGATTGTGGGAGGAAACTGGAGTACCCAGAGTAAACCCACTCAGGCGCAGGGAGAACATACAAACTACAAGCAGATGGTGTCATGGTCGGAATCCAAACCAGTGACTGTTTTTGCTGCTATGTGAAAGTGCTAACCACTACACCACTGTGCGGGATTCCTGGAAATGTGATTTGTTGTGGAGATGTCCTGGGGAAAGCATAAGAGGAGGTGACCTGGAGCTAGAGAACAGAAGGTCTTGGATGATATTTTTAGTGGAGGTTGGTGATATAGCTGTGAAAAGAGTTGTGAATGGCTTTGTATGTTGTTTTTAGTATTTTAAATGATGCTTTGGCTAGCAGAAGCAAGCAGAGAGGGGTGGCAGCTGTAGATCGGGTAGTAAGATGGCTGAGTCTAGCAGAAACATTTGAATAAAGAGGGGATAGCCTATGTAAAGGTAGGCTAATGAGAAAGGAGTTGCGATAGTCAGTGTGGGAGATAACCAGGGAGTGAATTAGTAGTTTTTGTGATGTGGTTAGATAAGAAAAGGTAAGCTTTGGAAATTTTATAGATTTAAAGGGGGCAATATTTAGACAATGATTGCATGTGGGGCCAAAAAGAGAGGTCAGAGACTAGGATTATATCTAGCGCCCTGGCATACTGATCTCAATGATTAAGTTGGGAGACTGGAATTGGGGGGAGATATTACAAGCTCGGTTTTTGCTAGATGACGTTTGAGGAAGTGGTGGAACATCCACACTACGTCAGTCAGTAGATTAGCAATGCATGAGGAGATAGACACATACATTTATCTTTTGCATATATTTTGCACACAGCTAGCATAAGCTCCTGAATTTACCTCAATATTAGTTTTTACTATTCTCTGTGCAAAAGACAAGGAGAGGGACAAGGAGCAATTGGAGGCAATCAGGTTCTGCTACACGAACATGTGCTAATAGAGAATATACTAAGTTGAGGAGAGAAGAGAATGAGTGGAACTGCTTCTTTATGGTCCTCAACTATAACAGAGAAAATAGTGTCCCTTTCCAACTGTGTTGTCTAGTTTTAATCACAAAAATAGCTGGACAAAAATTGCACAGTCATTGGCAGGTAGACGGTTTGCATATGTGTATTTAAACTGTGTATTTTACTGTTTGCCTGGAGTTAAACTTTAGGTATATATTTATAGCTTCAGTTTATTTTTCTATACACACTCATAATTATATTGGACATGGGATAAGAAACCAAAATAAACTTGGTATATGTTAAGAGACAAATACGTCAAATGTTTTAAACATTTATTTTATTTCAGTGTTGCCTGGTGCTTGACATAAGGCTGGCAAACTAGCTGATGTCATTGAAATCATTCATTTGTTATTAATTAAATTACAGGAAATTACACCTCACTCCTAATTGGCCATGTCATAATCATAGACATTCAATATGACTTGCAGTTTTGTTTATTAACCAGATGTTGACAGTCTTTCAAAAGTTAGAAGTGACCTTCCAGTCCAATCATAACAAATAGTTATTAAAAGATTAGATTTTTCAGTGAATAAAGCTACACACTGAACTGAAAAACAGGTGTTACTGCACAGTTGCCAATATGAGCACCATTCAACAAACCCTCAAATGAAGCTCTTCATTGTTTAATTGATTTTTATAAGATGTGCTATAAGGTTGTCAGCTAAAACCCAACATTTCTGAAAATATTTAGTCAGTTTTAATTTAAACACATTTAAAGCTCTTTATTTGTACTAAGAATTTTCGAAAATTCAAAAGATTTACAGTACATGAGATGGCCCAATACATAAGTAATTGCATTCTTCACGTATATTTATTTATATGGAGCAATTCTGTTCTTTTTCAGATATCGCAATCTTCTTTTATATGTTTATTACAGCACAGATGTTTCCTATCCCATTCTTGTCCAATGACATATATTAGCTTGGATTACATGAATGTGGGATGTTGTAGAAATTGAACATATGTATCAGATTTTGTTACTGTCCTTACTTCTATAAATGTCAGTATGAAGCAATATGTACCATGTCTTTTCATTATTTAGATAAAATACTCTTTCCTATTACTATAATTAGTAACAGTAGTCATAAAGTATGCATATCAGCAAACACTAACATTGGTAGATGATTAATGTTACCTTCTAAATAATAGCAATCAATCTGCATTGCAAATGTCATATTGCACATAGATCATACTGCTTTATGAAAAATCGAATTGTATCTTGTCAAGCTGGATGATAGTTTCAAGATGATTACCATTTGTAACCCTTTTGTAACCAATATAAATGTTTGTTCTGCCTCGATTTCAATTAAACTCTTTCACTTTGGCACTTCTATGGCGACAGGCCTTCAGGGCTATAAATGTTGGATCTGCCCAGATTTTAATGAAACGCTTTCACTTTGGCTCCTATATAGCAACAGACTTTCAAGGCTACAAAATTCCATGAATTTGATGAAAGTTCAAGTGAATTATTAATACCTTATTGTTAAACTGGTGTAGGATAGAAAGTGGAAATGAATTATGGTCAGATATTGAATCAAAAGGTAGCCAGGTAGTTCCCTAGCCTTTGAGTTATAAGACCGGGGCCGGTGCTACCACTAGGTAAACTAGGCAGCCGCCTAAGGCACACTGTTGCCTAGGGTGCCCAGCCACTGGTGTTCCTACTCTCTTTTCTCTGCAGAAAGCAACTAAGTCTCAACATCAGCAGACATGCTCCATTCGAACATACGTAGTGTCAGAGGCGGCAGAGGACTGTGTCTTTGTCCCGACTCCCAAATAAATGGAAGCAAGAAAACATTCATTCATGGGCACTGGTAATTTACATTGATGGGCACAGGTGAGGCTGCCTTTGATGGGTGCCGGTGAGGCTGCATTTGATGGGCGCCGGTGAGGCTGCTTTTGATGGGCGCTGGTGAGGCTGCTTTTGATGGGCACTGGTGGGCTGCATTTGATGGGTGCTTCATTAAAAAGGTGGGGTATATATGGGCAGGGTCAAGGGGGGGGTGGCAGCAAAATTAGGTTTCGCCTAGGGTGTCAACAATCCTTGCACCAGCCCTGTATAAGGCCATTATGTGAATAAAACCTGGACCTACAATTAATAAAAAGAACTAGTAGCACATTCAGTACAGCTAAAAACCTGCAGAAACAAATGTAAGCACCACACCGTTTGTGTTTTTTTAAAACCAGTAGTGTACCGGGGTCATGAGTGATGTCATGATATTTCCTGTCAGGCAGAAGCCAGGATAGAGGGGTTACAGCTCTGCCCAGTGTCTCCATGTAGCAGTAGATCACTGATATAGTGATCTACTGCAGGTTGACTGCATCCAGCAATAGATCACTAATATAAAGTGATCTGATGCTGAGCAGTTGTATGGGGGAGGCAAGATCCAGACCACCAAACAAGTAAAATATAAAAAAATACAAAAAGAAGAAAAAACAAACAAGAGAAAAATAAACAAATGCATATTTTGTGCCCTCATCGAGGTGACTTAATCTTAGCTTAATGTAGGGTATAAAAGGAAGGAAATGTATGTGGTGTGCAAAATAGATACATTTTGCATTGGGAACAATTATAGGAAAATGCATCTTTTCTATTAAAAAAAAAATTACTAATAAAAAAACAAAATAAATGTATTCCCCCAGCTGTTGGAGATTTCTGTATTTCTGTACTTCTGTGCATTTTCCCAAATAAAATTGTGTTATAAAAAAATAAAAAATAAAAAATATTTACAATAAAGATCAGCTTTGGATCAACCATGAGTTCAAGATAAACCCAAGCTGTTTGCCTCTTGAAGTTTGCTGCTCTGATGCATTAAATGGCCAGATTTGTATGGTTCACTCACTTCCCCAAACCTCTGGTTGCAGCAGCTGGATGTCCTTTATTTAGTGACAGCTTACAGCTTTTTGCCACCATATGTTTCAAATTGTGAACAATCCAGCTGGCATTCTGAGTGATGTCATTGACAGTCCTGACCATATGTGGCCAATTACATCTGCCAGCATCCCCTGCTTGTTTGTGGACATTCAGCAGCCACTTATGGAGGTGTCATTTGTGACTGGAGTAGAGGTAAAAGAGGATGGTTGTGGTGTAGGTCCTCATGTTGGATCATCAGGATGTTGCTCATCATGATTGAAAATCCTCTGCATTGCTGTGATGTTGTTGTATTTACATCAGGGGACTTGCATATCTTTTAAAGTGTAACTTCACTTTCTTGATCAACATTGGCTATTTATAATCCTTATGCTGCTGGAATTAGTAAATAGATAGAAAAGTATATCATATTTGCTTGTTTTAAACTCGTTTGGCTTCTAGGACTAGGCACTCAGATGAGCACACTCCCAATCACCGTAGCTCCAAATCCTGTACTCCTGTAATGATATCCACACCACGGAGACCTAAATGAAGACCTGATGAAGCTGGGGGTTCCGAGTGAAATGCATTGACATCATGCCGTTGTGCGTCTGACACCACTCCGCGCATTCTTCTGGCATCACCATTTAGGTCTCTGTGGTGTGGATATCATTACCGGAGTACAGGAGTATGGAATTTGGAGCTCCATTGATTGGCAGTGAGCTCATCTGAGCCATGTGGAGTAACTTCCCATAAACACTAGGTGACTCGGCTCTGAGCTTGGCGCGTTGCCTATTGCCATGAGGAGAGATGGTGGGAGCCTGGACCAGTGACACTGGTATCAACTCTACATGGCCACCATGGAATTTTGAGCTGACATCAATATATGTAGCTATACTATGTATAAGCACGTTCAACTGTGCTGTTTTCCTCTCTATGGTTAACTGTGTATTTGATGGGAGATTTACACCGGTTGCCTATGCCTCTCTCGTGGTTACCTGACACGCATTCTGAGCCACTATACATGACTGTAGTTTGATCTCTACAATTTTGAATTATTTAAAGGTCAGCGTTCAAGGGTCTGTGATATCAGAATTTCCATGGATTATAGTCTTCTGGGTCTTTAAGTTACAGCAGTTTCTGCTACTCTTCTAATACCAGATTTACCGGACTACCCTCTATTCAGTGGTGCCACAAATATATATTTGACTACTGTATTCAGTTCATATGGTCAATTTTTATGTGAATGCATGGATGCTGTTTTTTCTAGACATTGTTGTCTTTTAGATGGTGGAAGATTGAAGATCTGTTTATCTATTTTTTCTTTATTTGTTCATTAATAAACGTTTGCACTCTTCTGATAATTGTTTTTTGCGTTACTGAGATACCCTTTCCCTGTGGCTCTACTGTGTGGTACTTTGTACCATATCCTCTCCTTTGGTTCAGTTCCGTTCTTCTCCTGCCTACATTCCTGGAAACAAATGCTACATGAATCATTTGTCTTTACTCAAGATAGCCACAGCCACAATTCACACAATCCCACAAAAAGCCATGCCTCTAATGTGTTTCCTCATAACAGGGCTTAGTTATATGGATAATGGCTATTGACAAGGAGTATATTTAAGTACTCTCAGACTAATTAATGAAGCACAATAGTTCCCTATCCCAGATTTAAACACTTCTTCAATACTGGGTACCCCCCCCCCCTTTGCAGGACAATTTTCAGCTTTCAGCACTGTCGCACTTTGAATGACAATTGCGCGGTCATACAACACTGTACCCAAACACAATTTTTACTATTTTCTTTCCACAAATAAAGCTTTATTTTGGTGATATTTGATCACCTCTGGGATTTCTATTTTTTGCTAAACAAACTAAAAAATACCCACATTTTTGAAAAAAAAAGTGTTTCTTTGTTTCTGTCATAAAATGTTGTTTTCTCCTTCACTGATGGGTGCTGATGAGGTGGAACTGATGGGAACTGATGTGGCACACTGATGGGTACTGATGATTTGGCACTGATAAAGTGGCACTGATTGGCACTGATGAGGAGGCACTGATATGTAGAACTGATGGGCAGTGATAGACGGCACTGATATTCAGCACTGATGGGCATTGATAGGTGGCACTGATGGGTACTGACAAGTGGTGCTGATGGGCACTGAAAGGTGGAGCTGATGGGCACTGACCAGTGTCACTGATATGTGGTACTGATTGGCACTGATAGGTGGCACTCTTGGACACTAATATATGGCACTGATGGGCAGCACTGATGATAATGTGTTACTGCTGGGAACTGATTGGCACTGTGATGGGCACTGATTGGCACTGTGATGGGCTCTGATTGGCACTGTGGTGGGCACTGTTTGACACTGAGAGACTTTATTATGGGGGCACTGCTGGCAGGTGTTGGGCACTGATTTGCACATCTGATGGGGGCTGTGCTGATAATCAATGTGCTGATTATCAGCACAGACCCCCCTCTAACAGGGAGAGATGCGAATCGGCTCTTCTTGTCAGCATGAACCGAGGAATGCTGTTTACTGAAACTTCCTGGTTCACACAATGATTAGATGTGATTGGTCACAGCTGATCATGTGGTAGCAAGCCTCTGTCAGAGGCTCCTTACCATGATCAGAGATGAGGCATGTCAAACTGACACGCCGCACTCGTGATCACCGCGCTGTGCATGTTATCCTGCTGGATGTCACATGACGCCCAGTCAGGATAACAGAACCGCTTCCCGGCCGTCAATCTGCTATAGGCCGGGCGGGAAGTGGTCAACCATTTGCTGATTTCCAGTAGTAAATTTACTGCTGGCAAGCATCTCCCCCAGGCTCCCGCTCTGCAACCGGTATCGTACCACTGTGAGTGACCCAGCCACCATGTGATCACATGTCACATAGTAAACAAAATTAGTTAATGGATTTCATAAATGGAATCCATTCAGGACATCATTGTTTACTGCTGTGTGTAACAACACTGTAACAAACAATCACTGTGTGAAAAAAATCCCTGATCACCCCCTCAGAGTAGTACAGTGACACTGAACTACTCTAACGACAGTATGTAAAAAGTTAAAAAGAATGTTACAAAAAATGAATAAAAAAATTATTTGTTTATTTCTACATACTGTCTCCAGTCAGTATCCCTAATCACTGCCACATCAGTCATATGATGATGCTGTACTGCACTGGTGACAGTATGTAAAAAAAGAAACTGTGAATTTAATTTCTTAATTGCCTCAAAAATATGACAACTTTAAAAAACTTGCAATACCTCTTAATATCATGGACTGTCTACTTTTCAGAAAGAGATAGGCCTTCAGTACATCAGGACTGATCAATTTTCACATATACTTTATATACCATAATATGTGGACTCTATAACTTTCACATAGACTAAATAATATACACTGATTTGGGTTATGTTTTACCAAAGAAATGTAGAAGACTACATTTTGGCCTAAATTTATTAAGACATATTATTTGTTTGCACACAGCATGAGTTTGGCAGCTGATTTCAGCCAATGATTTTGGCTGAAATCAGCTGATCGGTTGTGTCCAATCGGACACAGGTTTATGTGTTTACAAAAGAGCCAGATAGTAAAGTAAAGTAGCATATATTACACACATTATACATCGTTAGGCACACAGTTAACCCCTTGATTGCACCTAGATGTTAACCCCTTCCCAGCCAGTGTCATTAGTAAAGAGTGTCAGTGTATGGATTGCACAGGCAGGGATTGCATTGGCAACTATTATTTTGGATAAAGTATTCATATTGGATTAAGTATGATGCCGCGTACACACGACCGGACTTTCTGGCAGACTAGGTCCAATGGTCTTCCTGAAGGACTTTCAGCGAAGTTCCGAAGGACTTTCCAAACGAATGCACTTGCCCATACACGAATGGACTAAGTCCATTCAAAAGACCATTCGTTTTGAACGTGATGATGTAAGATGGGACTGAAAAAGGAAGTTCAATAGCCAGTAGCCAATAGCTTCCCTTACGTCGTATTTGGTCCGTCGGACCAGCCTACAGACAGACGGTTTTCCTGATAGGAATTGAGTCCGTTGGACAGATTTGAAACATGTTCTATTTTTAGGTCCGTCTGATTTTTAAAATGAAAAACGATCAGATTAGCCCACACACACTCGGATTGTCCCACTGACTGATTCCATCGGACCTAGTCTTCCGGGAAAGTCCGATCATTACACTTCAGCTCAGCACTATCTAAAAAACTCTTCTCTATCCCTTTACAGGTAATCTATGCTGCCTTCAAATCCCACCTTTAACTGTAACTGCTTCTTTGTTTTAAACATGCTTAAATGTAATCTATGCTGCCTTCAAATTATTTGCCTCGGTCCATATCACTGTGATGTTTGTTTTTGTTTTCTTATTGTCCATACCTAAATTATGAGCTGGTTTTATCTTTATAGCCATGATCCCCTGCTTTCTTGCTGTATCTTGTATTTTGTCTTTGGTGTGAAAAGTTCCTTCTGTCAGCCATGTGTTCCTCCTTCCTTCTCCTCCTGCCCTCTCGCACAGTGGCCTCCTGTGGACTCACTTTCCCAGGACTAGTGGCAGGAAAGGAGGTGGTGTAAGAATCCTCCTATCCCTTCAAAGCACTTTTCAGGTTCTTAACCACCCCCCTCTTTATTCCTCTCCTCTCCTCATTTGAAGCTCACTGTAATCGTCTATTTTTTGCAGTTTTATTGAGGATTGCTGTAATCTATCAGTCTCCTGGACTGGTATCAAGCTTCCTTGATGACTTCTCTGCCTGGCTACCTTACTTTCTCTCTTCTGAAATCTCAACAATCATTTTTGGTGACTTAAACATCCCTGTTAATGTTAACACTCCCACTACTTCTAAATTTATGAACCTAACCTCCTCTTTTGACCTGAAACAATGAGCAAATGCTTCTATTCACTCTGTTGGCAATTGCCTTGACCTCATATTCTCCTACCTATGCACTCCACCCAACCTCTCCAACATTACCTTTCCTCTCTCTGATCACTACCTTATTAGTTTCACTCTCTCCTTGTCTTCTTCCTCTTTGCCTTCCAACTACTAAACAATTAACAAAACCTTTGCCATCTTAACCCTTCTCTTCTTTTTCTGCTACAGATTGTCTCTATGCCAAAATCTCATCCTTGTCCTGCCTCAACCTGGCCACTTCTATCTACAACAGTTCACTGTCATCCACCCTAAATACCTTTCCCCCCTCACTATGCACAGAATCATGCCCCAATCACTACAACCCTGGCAAACAGGCATTAGCAAAGGCCTCAAAAAAAAAAAAAACAGAGCCATGCTCTTGAGCATCTGTGGCATAAGACAAAGTCACAGCAAAATTCCAGCCAATATTAATTAAGGCCTGGATACTTTCCTGATGGTACAAAATATAACTAGGTACTAACATAGGTAAAGTTGATCCAGGGAAAATCTGATCGCCTCTTGGGGGATCAGGAAGGAATTTTTTCCCCTGCTGTAGCAAATTAGAGCATGCTCTGCTGGGGTTTTTTTCGCCTTCCTCTGGATCAATTGTGGGCATAAAATTGGGTATTTGGATTGTACGATTATTTTTTTATTTTATTTATTTGTTTTTAAGGTTGAACTGGATAGACTTGTGTCTTTTTTCAACCTGACTAACTATGTAACTATGTAACTATGTAATCTGCCCTCCAAAAATACCATTCCTGTCTCCATGCTGCCAAAGAGATTTACTTTGTCACTCTCATTAACACCTTCTCACACAGCCCCCGTCAACTCTTTTCTACCTTTAATGCTCTACTTCATCTGCCATTACCTCCACCCATTAACTTACTCAATGCCCAGGAGATTGCTAATCACTTCAAAATAAGATTGATACAATTCATCTCGAGATCTCCTCCACTCTACAGATATCTCCCTCACTTTACACTCCTTGTCCTCCTGTTCAAAACTCTTGTTTAACCCAGCTAGAGGAAGCCAACAAAACCCCCACCTAACCTCCTGCCCGCTAAACCCGGTTCTTTCTCAAATACTATGGTCACCCTCTGATTCTATCCTACACTCTTTAACTCATATCTTCAACCTCTACCTCTCTACTGGCATCTTCTCCAACCCTCTGAAACATGCACTAGCCACTCCCATACTGGACCCCATTAATATTAACAACCTAAGACCCATCTCCTTACTCCCTTTTGCCTCCAAATTCCTTGAATGTTTAGTCTACAACCGACTGAGCGACCATCTTGTTGAGAATAACCTTCTTGATCCCCTTCAGTCTGGATTTTGTCCACAGCACTCCACAGAAACTGCTCTCCTAAAACACACAAATGACTTACTAACAGCTAAAACCAACAGTCATGATTCTGTACTCTTACTTTTGGACCTCTCCGTTGCCTTTGATACAGTTAATCACCCCCTCCCCCTCAAAAAACTCAATTTGCTTGGTATCCATGGCTGTACTCTCCATTGGTTTGAATCTTACCTATCTCACCTCACCTTCAATGTCATTTACAAGTCTACTTCCTCCTCTTCAACACCTCTTACCGTTGGGGTCCCCCAAGGTTCTGTCCTTGGACCTCTACTATTCTCGATCTACACATCCTCCCTGGGTCAGCTGATAGCCTCTCATGGCTTCCACTACCATTTATATGCGATGACACCCAAATATATCCCTCTACTCCTCAGCTCACCCCATCAGTCTCCTCACCCAAATCTATCCCTCTACTCCTCAGCTCACCCCATCAGTCTCCTCACACATCACTGATTTACTAACAGACATATCAGCCTGGATGTCACACCACTTCCTCAAACTGAATCTATCTAAAACCGAGCTAATAATATTTCCTTCCCCACGCGCCCCTTTCCCTGACTTCTCTGTCAAGATCAATGGCAACTATCAGTCTGTCCCCACATGCCAGTGTGCTAGGGGTAACCCTAGACTCTGAACTGTCCTTTCAGGCCCACATCCAATCCCTGTCCAAATCATGCTGCCTTAGCCTCCGCAACATCTGTAGCATACACCCCTTTTAACCAATGACACCACCAAGCTTCTAGTTCACTCCCAGGTGATTTCTCGCCTTGACTACTGCAACTCACTCCTCATTGGACTACCTTTACATACACTGCCCCCCCCCCCTTCAGTCCATAATGAATGCTGCTAGAAGACTCATCCACCTTACCAACAGTGTCCTCCACCCCTCTCTGCCAATCCCTGCACTGGCTTCCACTCACCCAACAAATAACATTCAAAGTATTAACAATAATTTACAAAGCCGTCCACAACTCTGCCCCAGCTACATCACTAACCTATTCTCAAAATACTAACCAAGCCGCTCTCTTTGGTTCTGTCACGATCGATCCACTGTTCCGATCGTACATAGGAAACTCACCCGCAGGTTTCCTTTACAAAAAGCTCGTCAGTGTCCTCAGACACAGGTTGGCACGAACGAACGCACGCGAGTGCGTGTAGATCCTAACAGGCGCACGCGGGTGCGCGTGGACACGAATGGGCGCACGCGGGTGCGCGTTGACACGAGCGAGCGCACGCGGGTGCGCGCCGAAGCGAACGGGTACGCGGGGTCACGAACGGGAGCACGGTTACCCGCGGGGGCACGCAAACTCACCGTGCGACCGTTCTTGGCACCCAACAGGCTATTTAAGGAATCAGCTCCTGTTCTCCCGCGCTGTCCTGTCTACAGCGTTCCTGTGACTTCTGCTACCTGCTCCTGCTTGTTCCTGATACTGAACCCAGCCTGTTTTTGACCTTGTTTGATTGCTGCCTGCCTCCGACCCTCTGCCTGCCTGACCACGCTTCTGCCTTCTGCTGTGTACTTCTGCTGCCCGCTAGTTACCGACCCGGCTCGTTTCTGACCACGCCTGCTGTACCCACCTGAACGCCAGTACCAGCTGCTTCTGCTGTTCCTGTTTGACTGCCAGTACCAGCTGCTCCTGCTGTTCCTGCCTGACTGCCGGTACCAGCTGCTCCTGCTGTTCCTGCCTGACTGCCGGTACCAGCTGCTCCTGCTCTTCCTGCCTGATTGCCAGTACCAGCTGCTCCTGTTGTTCCTGCCCGACTGCCAGTGCCGGCTGCACCTGCCGTTCCAGTCTGTTCTCCTGCACCAGCTGGTGGTGGATCTCCGTTGCTGCAACCCGGCTTGGCACTTGTGCCCTCCGAACTCTTGAGTCCCTGTCTCCACCTCCAGGGGCTCTCGAGCCGGAGGCTTACGAGGCGCCGCTCCCTGCATTCTGGGCTCTCCTACCAGGTACGTAACAGGTTCTCCAAAGACCTCCTGCTCTCTAACTCCCTTGTCACCTCCTCCCATGTTTGCCTATATAATTTCTCCAGAGCTTCTCTCATCCTTTGAAACTCCCTACTCCAATCTGTCCGACTGTCCCCTAATCTATCCATCTTTAGACCATCCCTGAAAATCCTTCTCTTTAAAGGAGCTTATCCTGCTTCTAACTAATACACTAATTTACTTTCTCCATCAGCTCATCCCCCACAGCTATTACCTTTTGTATCAATTGAACCTCCCTCCTAGGCTGTAAGCTCTAGCGAGCAGGGCCCTCTGATTCCTCTTGTACCAAATTGTAATGCAACTGTAATGTCTGCATTTATTTTGTTAAGTGCTGCGCAAGCTGTTGGCACTATATAAAATATATATAATAATAATTACTGATCACAGTATTACTGTCACTAGCAATGTCAGTGTCAGTTAGTGACCCCCCCAAATGATGTCTGTCAGTGCCAGATTGCCCCTCACCATATCACAGTCCCACTATAAGTCACTGATCATCACCATTACCTGTATAGTGTCATAGCTGCATACATTCTAGTATATACAGTGCCTTGAAAAAGTATTTACACCCCTTGATATTTTCCACATTTTGTCATGTTACAATCAAAAACTTAAATGTATTTTATTGGGATTTTATGTGATAGAACAACACAAAGTGGCACATATTTGTGCACTGGAAAGGAAACGATAAATGGTTTTCAAAATATTTTACAAATAAATATGTGAAAAGTGTGGAATGCATCTGTATTCGGCCCCCTAAGTCAATACTTTGTAGAACCACTTTTCTCTGCAATTACAGCTGCAAGTCTTTTTGGGGATGTCTCGACTGGCTTTGGACATCTAGAGAGTGACATTTTTGCCCATTCTTCTTTGCAAAATAGCTCCAGCTCTGTCAGCTTGGCTGGAGAGCGTCTGTGAACAGCAATTTTCAACTCTTGCTACAAATTCTCAATTGAATTTAGGTCTGGACTTTGACTGGGCCATTCTCAGGCCGCGTACACACGGGCGGACTGTTCGCCCAACCTTGTCCGCTGAACAGTGTTTGGGCGGACAGTCCGCTCGTGTGTGGGCTTTCAGCGGACAGTTTCAGCGGACAGTTGGACGGACAAAGTCTTTCGGAAATTCCGAAAAACTGTCCGCTGAAACTGTGTTTGAGCGAACAGTCCGCCCGTGTGTGGGCCTGTCCGCTGTACTTTCGAAATGAACTGTTCCCGCTCGGAAAGTCCGCCCATTTCGAGCGCGTGTACAGGTAGGTGGGGCCCGCGAAGGAGACATCGCGGGCTCCGCCGCCTGGAATGGGCTTAAAGGGGAACCCCAACGCCGAAAAAAATCGGCGTGGGGGTTCCCCCAAAGTCCACACCAGACCCTTGTCCGAGCACGCTACCCGGCCGGCCAGGAAAGGGGGGCGAGCGAGCGCGCCCCCCCTCCTGAGCCGTACCAGGCCGCGTGCCCTCAACATGGGGGGGTGCCTTGGGGAAGGGGGGGCCGCGCGGCCCCCCCACCCCAAAGCACCTTGTCCCCATGTTGATGAGGACAAGGGCCTCTTCCCGACAACCCTGGCCGTTGGTTGTCGGGGTCTGCGGGCGGGGGGCTTATCGGAATCCGGGAGCCCCCTTTAAGAAGGGGGCCCCCGGATACCGGCCCCCCACCCTATGTGAATGAGTATGGGGTACAATGTACCCCTACCCATTCACCTGTAAAATAAAGTGCAAAAAAAAAACACAACACAGGGAAAAAATATTTTATTGCACAGCTCCGGGGGGTCTTCCGTCTTCGGGGGTCTTCTCGCCGGACTCCTCCGCTATCTGTGTGTAGCTCTTTTACTAGCGGAGGAGTCCGGCTTTCTTCCTCCCCGCCGCCGGCCTCTTCTCCCGACTTCGGGGGTCTTGTCCCCCTCTTCGGTTCTTCTGCCGGGCCACCGCGCCTTCTTGTAGCTCTTTTACAGGCGGTGGCCCGGTCTTCTGTCGCCGCTGCCTTCCGTTCTTCTGTCGCCGCCTTCGGTTCTTCTGCCGGGCCACCGCGCCTTCTTGTAGCTCTTTTACAGGCGGTGGCCCGGTCTTCTGTCGCCGCTGTCGTCGCCGCCGCCGCCGCCGCCTTCCGTTCTTGTTCTTCTTCTTGTTCTTCTTCTTCTTCTCCTGGAGATGTTGACTTGACGAGCTCTCCGGCCGGAATGCCAGGGCCGCGCTGTGCGGTCACTTATATAGTGACAATGGGGCGGTGTCACATGGTATATGTCACATGGGTTGGTCACATGGGTTGATGTCACATGGGGACTATGACATCGTAAGGGGGCGGGGTCACCATGTGACCAACCCATGTGACATATACCATGTGACACCGCCCCATTGTCACTATATAAGTGACCGCACAGCGCGGCCCTGGCATTCCGGCCGGAGAGCTCGTCGAGTCAACATCTCCAGGAGAAGAAGAAGAAGAACAAGAAGAACAAGAACGGAAGGCGGCGGCGGCGGCGGCGACGACAGCGGCGACAGAAGACCGGGCCACCGCCTGTAAAAGAGCTACAAGAAGGCGCGGTGGCCCGGCAGAAGAACCGAAGAGGGGGACAAGACCCCCGAAGTCGGGAGAAGAGGCCGGCGGCGGGGAGGAAGAAAGCCGGACTCCTCCGCTAGTAAAAGAGCTACACACAGATAGCGGAGGAGTCCGGCGAGAAGACCCCCGAAGACGGAAGACCCCCCGGAGCTGTGCAATAAAATATTTTTTCCCTGTGTTGTGTTTTTTTTTGTACTTTATTTCACAGGTGAATGGGTAGGGGTACATTGTACCCCATACTCATTCACATAGGGTGGGGGGCCGGTATCCGGGGGCCCCCTTCTTAAAGGGGGCTCCCGGATTCCGATAAGCCCCCCGCCCGCAGACCCCGACAACCAACGGCCAGGGTTGTCGGGAAGAGGCCCTTGTCCTCATCAACATGGGGACAAGGTGCTTTGGGGTGGGGGGCCGCGCGGCCCCCCCTTCCCCAAGGCACCCCCCCATGTTGAGGGCACGCGGCCTGGTACGGCTCAGGAGGGGGGGCGCGCTCGCTCGCCCCCCTTTCCTGGCCGGCCGGGTAGCGTGCTCGGACAAGGGTCTGGTGTGGACTTTGGGGGAACCCCCACGCCGATTTTTTTTCGGCGTTGGGGTTCCCCTTTAAGCCCATTCCAGGCGGCGGAGCCCGCGACGTCTCCTTCGCGGGCCCCGCCTACCTGTACACGCGCTCGAAATGGGCGGATTTGCCTCCTCCTTACGTGGGCGAGTTCGTTCATTTCAAAAGTTGAGCGAACTGTTTGGCAAACAGTTTGCTGAAACAGTCCGCTCGTGTGTGGGCAAGTCCGCTCATGCAAATTTTGAGCGGACTGTTTGCCGAAACTGTTTGACGAACAAGGTTGGGCAAACAGTCCGCGCGTGTGTACGCGGCCTAACACATAAATATGCTTTGATCTAAACCATTCGATCGTAGCTCTGGCTGTATGTTTAGGGTCGTTGTCCTGCTGGTAGGTGAACCTCAAGACTTTTGCAGACTAAGCCCTTGTACACACGATCGGAGATTCCGACGGAATGTGTCCGATCGGAGCGTTTTGTCGGATATTCCGACTGTGTGTGGTCTGCATCGGACTGTTTCCATCGGACCAAATTTTCCAACTTACCAGAAATATTTTCCGACAAAATGCTCTGATCGGACATACAATCATGTGTAGAGAAATCCGATTGGACAAAGTGCCACGCATGCTCAGATCAAATTCCTACATCAAAGCTATTGGCTACTAGCCTGAACGTAGTCCCATCGTAACGAAATTACGTCATCACGTTCTGAAAGATCGGATTTTCCGACAAATTTGTCCAACCGTGTGTATGCAACAGTTTCGGACAAGATCCGTCGGACAAAATCCGACGGATTTGGTTGTTGGAATCTCCGACCGTGTGTACAAGGGCTAGCAGGTTTTCTTCTAAGATTGCCCTGTATTTGGCTCCATCCATTTTCCCATCGACTCTGACAAGCTTCTCTGTCCCTGGTGAAAAAAAGAACCCCCACAACATGATGCTGTCACCACCATTTCATGGTGGGGATGGTGTGTTCAGGGTGATGTGCAGTGTTAGTTTTCCGCCACACATAGCGTTTTGCTTTTAGGCCAACATATTCCGTTTTGGTCTTATCTGACCAGAGCACCTTCTTCCACATGTTTGCTGTGTCCCCCACATGGCTTCTCGCAAACTGCAAACAAGACTTCTTATGGCTTTCTTTCAACAATGGTTTTCTTCTCGTCACTCTTCCATAAAGGTCATATTTGTGGACTGAACAACTAATAGTTGTCCTGTGGACAGATTCTCCCACCTGAGCTGTGGATCTCTGCAGTTCCTCCAGAGTTACCATGTGCCTCTTGGCTGCTTCTCTGATTAATGCTCTCCTTAACTGGCCTGTCAGTTTAAGTGGACGGCCATGTCTTGGTAGGGTTGCAATTGTGCCATACTCTTTCCATTTTCCAATGATGAATTGAACAGTGTTCTGTGTGATGTTAAAAGCTTGGGATATTTTTCTATAATCTAACTCTGCTTTAAACTTCTCCACAACTTTATACCTGACCTGTCTGGTGTGTTCCTTTGTGATGCTGTTTGTTCACCATGGTTCTCTAACAAACCACTGAGGGCTTGCAGAGCAACTGTATTTATACTGAGATTAAATGACACATAAGTGGACTCTATTAGGTGACTTCTGGAAGTAATTGTTTCCACTAGATTTTAGTAAGAGGTATCAGAAAAAACAGGGCTCAATACAAACGCACACCACATCACATATTTATTTGTAAAAAATTGGAAAACCCTTTATCATTTTCCTTCCACTTCACAATTATGTGCCACTTTGTGTTGGTCTATCACATAAAATCCCAATAAAATACATTTGCATTTTTGGTTGGTTGTTGACAAATGTGTCAAATTTCAAGGGGTATGAATACTTTTTCAAGGCACTGTATACCATTGTTTGTAGACTTTATAACATTCACACAAACCAATTCATATACACTTATTTTTAATTTTTTAATTTTTTTTTTTACCAAAGGCATGTTGTATAATACATTTTGGCCTAAATTTATGAATGAGTTTGTTTCTTAGATTTTTTTTTTGTTGGATATATTTCATACCAGAAATGAGAAAACATAGTTTTTTTCAAACTTTTCAGTCTTTTTTCATTTTTATATTTGGAAAAAAACATAACAAAATAGTGGTGACTAAATACCCGCGAGAGAAAACTCTATTTGGGCGAAATAGTTAACCACTTGCCGCCCGCCCTATAGGGAATTGACGGTGGCAAAGTGGTTTCAGAATCCTGACCGGACGTCATATGACGTGATCAGGATTATGAGCCGCATTCGTTGTTGCGGGGTGTCAGTCTGACACCCGGCAACTACGATCTCGTGAAGAGTCTCCGATGGAGACTCTTTACCATGTGATCAGCCGTGTCCAATCACGGCTGATCACAGTGTAAATGGGAAGAGCCGGTGATCGGCTTTCCCTCACTCGCGTCTGTCAGACGCGAGTAGAGGAGAGCCGATCGGCTGCTCCTCTGACGGGGGGGTCTGTGCTGATCGATTATCAGCACAGCCCCCCCGAGGATGCCCACACTGGACCACCAGGGACGCCACTAGACCACCAGGGAAAAGGTAATAAAGGCCATAATCCTCCCTAGACCACCAGGGATGCCAGTCAGCACAATGGGTGCCAATCAGTG
Source organism: Lithobates pipiens (assembly GCF_037356315.1). NCBI lineage: Eukaryota > Metazoa > Chordata > Amphibia > Anura > Ranidae > Lithobates > Lithobates pipiens. Next base: position 163,757,395 of record NW_027507903.1, on the reverse strand, counting down.
CCCATAATGGATGCCAATCAGTGCCCACAATGGGCATCACTGATTGGCATGCATTATTGTTTGGCACTGATTGGCATCCATTACTATAACACCGATGCCGCCTATGAGTGCCCACCTGTGCCGCCTATGAGTGCCCACCTGTGCCGCCTGAGTGCCCACATGTGCCGCCTATGAGTGCCCACCTGTGCCGCCTATCCATGCCCACCTGTGCCGCCTATCCATGCCCACCTGTGCCGCCTATCCATGCCCATCCGTGCCACCCATCCGTGCCGCCCATCCATGCCAGCTATCAGTGCCAATTTGTGCCACCTATCAGTGTCCGTCCGTGTTGCCCATCCATGTCGCCCATCCGTGTCACCCATCAGTGCCGCCTATCAGTGCCACTTCATTGGTGCCACATTGGTGCCCATCAGTGCCGCCTTATCAGTGCCCATCAGTGTAGCCCCATCAGTGCCCATCAGTGAAGGAGAAAACGTACTTATTTACAAAGTTTTGAAACTGAAACAAAAAAAAACATTTTTTTTTTCAAAATTTTCGGTATTTTTTTATTTGTAGCACAAAAAATAAAAAACGTAGAGGTGATCAAATACCACCAAAAGAAAGCTCTATTTGTGGGAAAAAAATGATAAAAATTTCATTTGGGTACAGTGTAGCATGCCCGCGCAATTGTCATTCAAAGTGCGACAGCGCTGAAAGCTCAAAATTGGTCTGGGCAGGAAGGTGTTTAAGTGCCCTGTATTGAAGTGGTTAAAGTATCACAGTACTGAATAGCAAAAAATTCCCTGGTCATGAAGGGCATAAAACCTTCTGAAAGTCAAGTGGTTAAAAACATTCAGGAATGCATGTATGGGTTGTGTTTTAGTGTCAGCCAACAGATCCAAATGGGCAAAGGCTTTTGCACAGCACTATAGTGAGCAACTGTAGAACTTTGGATCAAGAATCTCAGTACATTCCATATGTAAAAATGAATATTTAATTAGTACTAAAAATGTAAGAATATGGCAGGAGGAGGGAGAAAAACAAAATGTAAACCTATTCATAATAATGAGTGACATCCTGCTTAAAATTGAGCCCCTGTGGAGTTCCTGCATCCAGTTTTAATATCCAAAATGCCTCTAGCTTAGCTAGTAAGGACATTATATTGCCCCCTTTCAAGGGAGAACTGACTTTCTCAATATTTTGAACCCTAAAGGTATCTAATTGAGATCTGTGTCCTTCCGCAAATGGATTGGCCACATTTGTTTTCTTTTGGGTTCTACTGTTGGAGAGATGGTCACACATGCAACCACATAGTCTTCTGGTGGTTCTACCCACATGTTGTTCAAGATATGACATAAATAAAATATTTAGTCTGACAATCAACACAATGTCTGATATTGTCATTTGTCAAGCTCAAACAAACTAGATGAGAGAATAGTACCCAGTGAATAGGCAACCTGCCTTTTTAGTTTCAAAGTACTCTTCAAATCTATACCACCTATTAGTGTAGGTAAGTATCTATGTATAATTCCTATGATCTGTTCAAGTTCTAGATCATAATTAGCCCAAAATACTTATTGAGACCTCTCCTGGGAATTGTTAGGTGTACAACATAGATGTCCTTTGAGCAAATCTTCTATACATGTGTTCTTAGCCCTCGAGCAGGCTTGTTTAATATCCCTTCTGCCATAGCCTTGTTCAAGGAACCTTTCCTTCAGCAACTGTGCTTCCATATAATAGCCCTCTAGAGTAGAGAAATGTCATATGATGTGGCTGCATTGGTCTTTTGGTATGGTTTCCTTGACATGCAAAAAGCAAATTCTTGTTTCCCTTATATATACTCATTCATGTGGCAATAAAATAGGTAAACATGAATTTTCTTTTTTGAAATGAGTGAAGTATCTTATGCTGTTATTGCCTGTGCAATAAAGCACCAGGTTCTGTAAAAAGAAAAGCTGGAAAATCCAGTCAGGCAGATCAATAGCCATTCTTCCTCCTTCCCAATAAATGTCAGGACCTGGTTCATCTGCTTGTGGCGCTGTAGTTCTCAGGGCTGATAGCTACAGTTCCAGTGTCCACCAGCAGGTGTCTCCCAGAAGCCAGCAGGTATCAGTGATCAGCTCCACCCGGTTTCAGCTTCTAGGTGACTATATAGGGCTGCTCCTACTAGCACACAGTGCCTCAGTGATTTGGCTGCTCTTGCTTTGTACCCTGTTTGTTGTGCTGCTGCCTGACTCTGTTGCCATTTACTCTTGATCTTGCCCTTTCCCTGTATCCAGTATCCTGCTGCCTTGTTCCCTTCCCCGTTTTGTTTTCCCACTTCCCATCTGCTCCCTGTTCTCCCCTGCCTTGTGTGTATATATTTGTGTATATTATGTATATTGTGTATGTAGTTAGTTTGTTAGGTTGCTAGTTAGACATTTATTGTTGTTGGTGTGTGGTTATTGTTCACTGTAAAAAATCTCACTTTACAGATATATATATATATATACATGGTCTGGTCCCAGTTTCTTGGTGTATCTACATACTGTACATCTGGTCTCCCAGTAGCTGATTCCTGATCATAAGTCTTTAATGTCTAATGAAGATAATACATATGCATAGGCATTCTGAATGTTGAATCATGTGTAATAAACAATATTGGGTGTAGACTACTTAGTTGTGTATATAGGGACTTTACAGCAATGTCAGCTCTCTTCCCCTGTGTAAAGTAGTGATTTCATAGTAGGGAATACACTGACAGGTATGAGACAGAGATACTTTACCCAGGTGTAAAAAAGTGTGAAAGCTTGAAATAGATCCTCTGCATTTTGGAAAACGCTACAAGATCATTGTACATGATCAGAATAATACTGCTATTGCTATGTTTTTAAAGTTTATAGAATTATTACAGTAGCCATGATTTATATATATATATATATATATATATATATATATATATATATATATATATATATATATGCATATTATATCTTATGTTCAGAATTATATGTTTATATACAGTATATGTTATGGATATTGTCATTTTTGAGACCATCGGCAGAGATATGTAAATGCTTTTAGAATCCCAGGTAACATCTTCCAATCCATTCTTTTGAAAAAATAATTTAAATCAGGTCTTGATTCTTCATCCCTATGTCACACATGGTATGCTTCCATTTGAAATTCTCCCAGAAAGATGTCAGTTTGACACTAGCAGTATCTTCCTTTACATATCTGTTGCGACTGACCTAAAGTGAAATAAAAATAAAAATAAAGAATATTTGCTTGTACATGATTAGATGATGAAAGTCAACACAGCTCTTCCCCATCCACCAAGCCCCAGAGCAACTGCCCCCGCAGAGTGCAACCGCATCCCATAGAGTGCACAGCCTATCCGCCCCCAGCAAATCAACCCCAAAGATATAACACCATTTCCAATAACATCTGGTACATCTGGGTTAGGATGTACCAAATGCTCAATACAGTCATAAGCAAATCCTTTCACAAGGACCCTTATGAAGCCTTTTTGAACCCCAAAAACCCCCCATGGAACACTTGTTATAAATATTCTTACAGCAACTAAGAGGGTCTCAGTGAAAGCATGGATAACCCCAACTATCCCCTTTGCTGAAGTCAAGCACCAAGTCTCTCAAGTGATGGTTTTTGAAAAAATTACTATGAGACAAAATAACAAGATTACATTTTGAAAAACCTGGGAACCATGGATTAAATCTTACATGCTGCCCCCTTTTGATCCAAAATCACTGCTTCTCTAGAAGGTAGAAGGGTGATCCATGCTTTCCTTCTCCAGATCCCTCCTTCCACCCCTTCTTTTTAATGTTTTTTCCCTTTTCCTTCTCCCCTCCATTCCTGTTTTATTTCTTCTCTTCACCCCCCTTTCCTTCATTCTCCCTTTTCCTTGTCTGTCTTTTTGGGGTTGGAAGAATTTAGATTTGGGTGGAGGTGCTGATATCTAAGCTTCCTTTTTTCTATCAGTTGTATAATATTGTGCTTTCATTATCTTCTAGAACAGGGGGGCACACCTTCTACCTGTGTACAATTTTTATGTTTTCTTATTATTTTACTTCTGTTTTATACAGCACTTCTCCATTTGTACTTTGTATATGCAACGTTTTTTTAAGTATATATTATTGTTTATTGACACTGTTGCATCTTATTCTTTCCTCCCGCCGACAGTATGCATATATGCAGTCTCACAGAAGTGGGCTTTTATCTGTAGGGTCTCATATATGCGTATATTACTTTGTGCTGGGAGTGCACCACACAGCACGCTCCCAGCACAGAGATCAGGCTCTCACTGGGAGCCCTGGGTCCGGGACTAATGATTTCGGTTCGGGTCACCTGATCACCGTGATAGCCTCTAATTGGCTTTCACAGTGATTAGTCACAGTGCAGCCCGCCGTTGTATTTTCTTTTTCTTTGAATGGAGGAAGAAATACATTGTATCTCTCTCCTTGCAGAGAGAAAGAAGTAAATAAACAAAAGCATGCAAAAAAAAATAATAATAATTTTAATACAAATGTAAAAAAAATAGCCAGATCTAGGTTTTATCTAGGTCAGTGCCAGGGTTAGTGTTTGGGTCAAGTAAAGTCAAAAGTCAGAGTCATAGGTCAAAAGACATGATCAGTATGATTTGAGCAGGATTTTTTTCTAAGCATTTTTTAAATTAGTGTCAGTTAGTATCAATGGCAGTATGTTTTAGATAGGATAAAAAAGAAAAATGAGCACTATTGTTTCTGGGCTGTACTAGGGTTATAAACAACAGATAACAGGAACATTTTATTTGGGTTTTTCTTTGGTGGTAGATTATGATAATAGCAAGAAATATACTGCAACATTTAAAAAAGAATTTTTTTTACTATTTTGGGCCAGTTTTCCTATAATACAATACCAATTTATTGAAACCAATAAAAAAATTGTTGAATGAAAAACAAAAAGAAATGATGTAACAATATACAGGATACACCCAAAGGCAACCAGCTTGACTTTCAAGGTACATGGACTAGAGAACTGCAAATGTATGGAATTCCCACCATGATGATACCAAACTGTATTCTGGTAGACTGGTAAAGAATTATTTGCACCCCTTATTCCTTCCATTAACAGAGTTTGTTGAAAAAAAAACAATAATCCAGGTCAATATTTTATTAAAAAATAAGTTACATTTTAAATCCATGATGATCTTTTGCCTTCACTGAACCTGTACCAGCTGTTTGTTGCTGAAAATGCCCATCTAGGGTTACCCTTTGCAATTAAGTCTTTTAAAAAGTCATTAGGGGTCCAATGTTAATATGCAACTTACTAAATCTAAAGTTATACAGAAGTGTTTATTCATTAGAATGTAAATGACAGAACATGAAATGCTGCATTTTCCATAAATACAGTATATGCGCGCAGTTACACGTGCACAGGCGTAAAACACACACTTTCAATTTAAGAGGGAAGTTTCAGGAAAAAAAAGTTTATTTTAAAAATAAACCACTGTGAAACAAAATAATGCCTCAATGCAGCCTGATCTGTGCCCATCTGTAACCTCAATGCAGCCTGATCTGTGCCCATCTGCAGCCTCAATGCAGCCTGATCTGTGCCCATCTGCAGCCTCAATGCAGCCTGATTTGTGCCCATCTTCAGGCTCAATGCAGCCTGATTTGTGTCCATCTGCAGCCTTAATGCAGCCTGATATGCACCTATCTGCAGCCTGATCTGCACCCATCTTCCATCAATGCAGCCTGATACCCATCTGCAGCCTCACCATCTCTCATGCAGGAAATCCCTAAGCCATCATATCCTGTTTACTCGGCTCTCAGCCGGCAGTCACATACATAGTCCCGCCTCCACCATTGGCATTGGACCAGCTCCTGTGATTGACAGAACACTGGTCCAATGCTGATGGCGGAGGCGGGACTGTGTGTGTGACGTCAGAGCCGAGTGAGAGCTGACTATACAGGAGATGACGGCTCGGTGAATTCCGGCTGCGCTCACCCCCTCCTTCCCCTCTGAGGTACACTATCAGTGTATAACACACACTTGTGATTTGCCCCCTATTTTCAGGGGGAAAAAGTGCATGTTATATGTATATGCCAATAAATATGCTATATATATATATATATATATATATATATATATATATATATATATATATATATATATATATATATACTGTACACTGTATTTAAGATTAGGATATTAAGATATATATTTTAAATGTTTACAAAATGACTACTCTAAATGGGCGTATTATTGATTAAAACTAATCATCATACCTGAAAATATTCAATCACAGTTAAAGTTTGAATTCACACATTTATTGTATCAAATCTGATGAATAATTTAACTGTTTGAGTTACATAAACTGTAATGAGAAATACCCATTAAAGCACTTTAAAGAGATATGTCATGAGACATAATGTTTGTGTCAGCGGCTGGATGGTGGAGTTATCATGAAAGAAGACATCTTGTGCTTTCATCACTTTGTAGGTTATAGTGACTGATTGTAACAATACTATGGTTGAGTAATGCCAGACAGTTATGAGTCGTAGCCTTAGCTGAGAGTTTTTGTCAGAAAAAAGTGCCAACATGACAGCAGAATTTTTACGCACAAGGTCAAACTGCATTAGGGCAATAATAGTTTAGTGATGACAAGAAGGCATGTGCAATTAAAAGCTACAATTTTTTTCAGTGAGTGGAAAACTAGGGTATAGTTAATCAGTAGACACAATTGTTTTTTATTGTTTTTTTATTTATGTATTTCTTTTGTAGTAAAATATACAAAGGGATACAATGTACATCAAATTTAAAAAAAGTAGCTAATAAGATAAATTTGTTTACAGCTGTACTATACAGTGTATTAACTTGCATACAATCATGTGCTGAGTATCTAGAGAGTCATAAGAAGAGAATAAAAAGGTAACAATATGTAAGAAATGTAACAGAATAAAACAGAATTATATCAGGTAAACGCACAGGTGTGAATCAGGGTGGGACCAGCCAACTCCAGACCAGTGTACATCAAAATATACAGGAGTCAAAGTGAGTCCTATAAAACATGTAATGCACATCAGTGGTTTTTAACAAGGTTATTTAATCATTATGTAGCACTACCTCCGAAAGAGCTGCTAATGAATATTTGATTCTGCACCCTGCCTCTCAACCCTAAGAACGGTCTTAACCCCTCTGGCACACCTGCTTGGTAATATTAGTATGGGATATAAAAAAAAGTATGCTGAAATTGTAAAAAACAGCCCTAATAGCACACTGCTCTGCGCTTCTGGATGTAAATAAATGCACTAATATATGAATGAAAATAACATATATATGAGCTGTCACTCGATATTACATAATTTATATATCAAAACTTCCAATAGCTGCTGCTTTTTTACCAAACAATATACAAATATATAAAAATAGCAACTTAAAAAAAGTCCACTTTCCATATATAGCAGCGCATAAACACTCTCAACCAAAGTGAATCATCATTAGTCCCATCCGGTGTTCAGAAAAAGATGGTGCTCAATCAACCAGTTCTTAATGTGATATAGGGTAGAGGGACAGCTTCCACCACGTAATACACCACTTGTGGATCAAAATGATCCCCCTTTGGGGATGCACTTACCGAACGCCTGAAATCATAAGCCTTCAAAATACCATTAAACATTTCTTCTTTGGCCGTTAGATGTCTCTCTTATTGGTAAGAGTATGATTACGCCTGGCGTCAGGGCGTAATCATACCGGAAGTGACGTGTGCACCTCAAACTCTGCGTTCCAGTTAGCCGAGGAAGCAGGAAGTGAACCGCTGCGCTATACAGCAAACAATCGTTTATCCTCTGGCAAACCAGGACCAGGAAACAAGGCATAGTACTTTTTTAAAATGCTGTAACAATTCTTTTATTTGGTACGCATATCTGTATTGGTTTTTTTTCTTATAATATATGGTGAAAAGTAGTATTATGCTATGTTTGGACATTTTGTTCCTTTTATATGACAAATGGGATTCCCATACCAATAAGAGAGACATCTAATGGCCAAAGAAGAAATGTTTAATGGTATTTTGAAGGCTTATGATTGCAGGCATTCGGTGAGTGCATCCCCAAAGGGGGATCATTTTGATCCACAAGTGGTGTATTACGTGGTGGAAGCTGTCCCTCTACCCTATATCACATTAAGAACTGGTTTATTGAGCACCATCTTTTTCTGAACACCGGATGGGACTAATGATGATTCACTTTGGTTGAAAGTGTTTATGCGCTGCTATATATGGAAAGTGGACTTTTTTTAAGTTGCTATTTTTATATATTTGTATAATATTAGTATGGGACCCAGCAATAGAGAGAAACACAATAATGATAAACCATAAAGTATATTTACCATAGCCCTGGATCCCGTCACTTCACCAGCTGTAGTAGTAAATAGAGACTCACACAGAATAGCAATTAACCACTAAGAAAGTTTACTAAAGTGGATATTAACCACTACAATACAGGGCACTTTCACCCCCTTCCTTCCCAGCCCAATTTTCAGCTTTCAGCGCTCTAGCGCTTTCAGTGACAATTGCGCGGTCATGCTACACTGTACCCAAATGAAATTGTTATCATTTTGTTCGCACAAATAGAGCTTTATTTTGGTGTTATTTATTCACGACTCCGTTTTTTTTTTTTTGCGATATAAGCGCAAAAATAGCGGAAATTTGGAAAAAAAACAATATTTTCTTTTTTCTATTTGAAAAGAAATCCAATAAAATCAAATTTTGTCATAAATTTAAGCCAAAATGTATTCTGCTACATGTTTTTGGTAAAAAAAAATCCGCTAAGTGTATAATAATTGGTTTGTGTGATCACGGACATATGTACGCAAATGATCATGTACATATGTGTGCAGGTGATCACGTACATATGTGTGCAGATAATCATTGGGACATGTGATTTTAGTAGGACATATGTGGGGGACATGTTTTTATTATTAGGGACATGTGTTTTTATTATTTGGGGACATGTATGTTTTGGGGACATGTGTGTTTTGGGGACATATGTGGGGACTGTGTTTGTACTGTGTGGTGTGTTGTGTGTTTACACTACACTGATGATCAGTGGGTAAAAAGCTGTAAAAAGCAGCCCATACTCACTGATCATCAGCCGGCTGCAGCGTTCTGCTCTCCTCTCCTCAGCGGTGACTTCCGTGTGAGGAGAGGAGAGCCGATTGCCTAGCAACCGGCTGTTTGTTTACATCACACGACGGCCGTGATTGGACACGGCCGTCATGTGATCAGGAGGGCCAATCACAGAGCCCTCCTGCCGATCTGAGATGTGCCGTGTCCGGGTGACACGAGCACATCGGGATCACGCCGCTGCGCGAGCGCGCGCGCACGCGATCCCGCTACTCCTGAAGGACGTTCCTGAACGGCCTATCAGGAGTAGACGGCTCCCACCCGGCCGTATATATGCATTGGCCAGGTGGGAAGTGGTTAAACACAATGAACAATGTGACAAATCAGAAACAATAAATGACGGTAGATAACAGTGTATATGTGAAATGGTGAGTTCAATAATCACAGTAGAGAGTAAATGAAGACAGGTGTATAATGGGATAGGCATTCAATATGCTCCAATTCCTATATTAAACACCTTCCCACTGAAACCCCAATACTCACACACCAAACTGTTATAATATAATGTTACTTACATCCAACAGTACAATGCAATATTTAACTTGCACTCAAGGGCTCCCCCTAGGTGGTAATTCAATATTCAAACTATAAAGTAGAGCTGTGATGCTTTGCAGAAGATGATGAAAGTTCCTTTTCTCCAAGTATCTTCAGCTAGCCTGTATTTGAAACGGCAGTATTTGTAATCCAACAGGGAAACAAAGAGAAAGCAAAATGTGGAATACATGATGTGTTGATAACTGTTTGACTGAAGAAATAGGGCACTTGTAACACTTCCTTCTTATCTGTGAGCGTAATACAGTACTGACTTTACAGCACAGGGAATACCAGAACCTAGAGTTCAGCTATATGCAGTCTGTGAATAGGTAGAATAATTTCTGTGGGACTACAAGTCTCACCAGCAGTCTGTAAATAACTCACTCAGCAATTAGTGTACTTTACTGAAATAGGCAGGTGCCCTCTCACCACAATAGTCTCAGAGACTGTGAGGCTCTGTCCAGTCTTCCCTCTTGATGTCTCAGTCTGATGGAAGATAGTGCCGCTGCGCTGTACCGCTCCTCTAGATGGCTGGAATGCAGGAAACTTACAGGTGTCTTGGGACTATACATCGATCCACTTGCTAAGCTGGCCAGCTGTATTCTGAAGTCCCTCAGAGGTTTGCGATCCTGCTCCACGCCGTGGTTGCTGCAGTCTTTTGGTCACACACACACAGACCTCCCTGCTGGTTGTTCAATGGCGTCTGGAGAGACCGAAAGCAGGCCACACCTGTTCTTTTATCTGTTTACCCAGCAGGCTATTTTGTGACTTGGCCTTGTGGGTCTGTGACCTGGCATTGTGGGTCAGTAGTTCCCAGACTGATTTAACAACATGAGTCACTTCCTAATCAAACTACATTCCCCACAATGCATGGTTGTTTGCTTCTTAAAACAAAGAAAGATCTTGGTAAAGTTTCAGCAGTCACTAGAGGGAGCCAAACCCTTACTTAAAAATCAACATATTACTTAACATGATAACTTTTGGTAGCAAACCTCTGTACTACACACTCCCCCCACTTGAAATCTTTGGTCTCCAAAGACAGTAAAAGTTTGTGACCTGTTACATACCTGTCTCAATTTTTTTAAATTGTGTTTAAGTGTAGTCCCATAAAAGCTGTTAATTTCTCCTAATGTGCTCAATGATATTCAATAGCTGGGAAATCAAAGGCAAGTCTGTGAATAGCCAGCACATACTGTAGATATTGCTCTTCTGGCAGCAGTTAAAATGTGCAAAATTCTTTTTTTTGGGTGTTTGGTAATACCAGAAAACGGTAAACCCAATAGGTAATGGGGAGGGTCTAACAGAAGAATGGAGCATCTCACGGGTTTGTATCAAAGCATTACAACTATGTAAATAGTCTCTCCCAATTTGGTAGTAACATATTTTTTCTCCCATTGATTTAAAGGGAAAGAGCAGTGTAGAATATGAACCCACTTATGCATATAGGGGTAGGATTCCTTGGATATTTAAGTTTCTTTGTGAAAAATGTTGTAAATAGAAGATAATACGTGTGGTTGGTATAGGCCTTGGGCACAGATGGATTCAAATTTAGTAGACCTATTTAAAGTTATGGTAGGTGATCAAGACAAAAAGTAATGATCTGAAGATGTAAATAAAAAGGGTGTCTGGGAATAAAGTGGAGTTCTTCAAAGGAATGTAACTTGTGGGTACCTGGATTTACAAGATGGCAAAGTTGAAATATAGCAGCCCAGGCCCAAGGCATCATTTTCCCATAGGACATACTATCCAGAATCACTGGATCATATAGGACAATATACACCCCTCACATTTTTGTAAATATTTTATTATAACTTTTCATGTGACAACACTGAAGAAATTACACTTTTCTACAATGTAAAGTAGTGAGTGTACAGCTTGTATAACAGTGTAAATTTGCTGTCCCCTCAAAATAACTCAACACACAGCCATCAATGTTTAAACCACTGGCAACAAAAATGAGTACACCCCTAAGTGAAAATGTCAAAATTGGGCCCAAAGTGTTAAAATTGTGTGTGGCCACCATTATTTTCCAGGACTGCCTTAACCCCCTTGGGCATGGAATTCACCAGAGCATCACAGGTTGCCACTAGGGTCCTCTTCCACTCCTCCATGACAACATCATGGAGCTGGTGGATGTTAGAGACCTTGCACTCCTTCACCTTCCATTTGAGGATGCCCCACAGATGCTCAATAGGGTTTAGGTCTGGAGACATGCTTGGCCAGTCCCTTTACCCTCAGCTTTTTTAACAAGGCAGTGGTCATCTTGGAGGTGTGTTTGGGGTCGGTATCATGTTGGAATGCTGCCCTGCTGCCCAGTTTCTGAAGGGAGGGGACCATGCTCTGCTTCAATATGTCACAGTACATGTTGGCAGTGTGGTTCCCTCCATGAACTGTAGCTCCCCAGTGCCAGCAGCACTCATGCAGCCCCAGATCATGACACTCCCACCACCATGCATGACTGTAGGCAAGAGACACTTGTCTTTGTACTCCTCACCTGGTTGCTGCCACACATGCTTGATGCCATCTCAACCAAATAAGTTTATCTTGGTTTCATTGGACCACAGGACACAGTTCCAGTAATCCATGTCCTCCTTAGTCTGCTTGTCTTCAGCAAACTGTTTGCGGGCTTTCTTGTGCATAATCTTTAGAAGAGGCTTCCTTCAGGGATGACAGTCATGCAGACCAATTTGATGCAGTGTGTGGCATATTGTCTGAGAACTGACAGGATGACCCCCCCCCCCCCCTTCAACCTCTGCAGCAATGCTGGCAGCACTCATGCATCTATTTCCCAAAGAAAACCTCTGGATATGACGCTGAACACGTGCACTCAACTTCTTTGGTCGACCATGGCGAGACCTTTTCTGAGTGGAACCTGTCCCGTTAAACTGCTGTATGGTCTTGGCCACCGCGCTGCAGCTCAGTTTCAGGATCTTGGCAATCTTCTTATAGCCTAAGACATCTTTATGTAGAGCAATATTTTTTTTTCAGATCTTCAGAGAGTTCTTTGTCATGAGGTACCATGTTGAACTTCCAGTGACCAGTATGAGAGAGTGAGCGCGATAACACCACATTTAACACACTTGCTCCCCATTTGAGATCTTGTAACACTAACAAATCACCTGACACCGGGGAGGGAAATGGCTAATTAGGCCCAATTTGGACATTTTCACTTAGGGGTGTCCTCACTTTTGTTGCCAGCAGTTTAGACATTAACCACTTACAGACCGGACCATTTTGCTGGTCAAAGACCAGACCACTTTTTGCAATTCGGCTCTGCGTCGCTTTAACTGACACTTGCACCACGGTCATGCGACGTGGCTCCCAAACAAAATTGATGTCCTTTTTTTCCTACAAATAGAGCTTTCTTTAGGTGGTATTTGATCACCCCTGAGGTTTTTATTTTTTGCGCTATAAACAAAAATAGAGAGACAATTTTGAAAAAAACACATTTTTTTTTCATTTTTAGTTATAATAAATATCCCCCAAAAATATATAAAAAAAATTTTTTCCCTCAGTTTAGGCCAATATGTATTCTACATATTTTGGTAAAAAAAAATCGCAATAAGCGATTATTGATTGGTTTGCGCAAAAGTTATAGCGTTTACAAAATAGGGATAGTTTTATGGCATTTTTATTAATAATTTTTTATTATTTTTTTTTTTTTTTACTATTAATGGCGTTGATCAGCGATTTTTATTGTGACTGCGACATTGCGGCGGACACATCGGACATTTTTGACACATTTTTGGGACCATTGTCATTTATACAGTAATCACTGCTATATAAATGCAGTGATTCCTGTGTAAATGACACTGGCAGTGAAGGGGTTAACCAGTGGTTGACAGTGTAGGGGTTAAGTGTTCCTAGGGGTGTGTTACTGACTGTGGGGGGTTGGGCTTTCATTTAGTGAACACTGATCTCTGCTCCAATCACATGGAGCAAAGATTAGCGTCACTAGTTGCTAGACAGAATGGGGAAATGCTGTTTACACGGCATTTCCTCCATTAAGCCACCCCGTGAGACGATCGCGGGTTCGCCCCGCGGCGATCGAGTCCGCGGGACACGCGACCGGACTCACGGGGGTCCCGACCGGCACGCGAGCGCGCCGCCGGCGGGCCCGCTCGTGATGGCAGGGTGGCATTGAAGATTGGACGTACCTGTACGCCAATATGCCTGCCCGTGCCATTCTGCCAACGTACATTGGTGTGCGCTGGTCGAGAACCGGTTAATGGCTGTGCGCTGACTTATTTTGAGGGGACAAATTTACACTGTTATACAAGCTGTACACTCACTACTTTACATTGTAGCAAAGTGTAATTTCTTCAGTGTTGTCACATTGAAAAATATAATAAAATATTTACAAAAACTTGAGGGGTGTACTTGCTTTTGTGAGATACTGAAGATAAATATTGACATGATGAGGAAAGAGAGTACTGCAGAGAGTATTTTTTTTTTCCAAATGGAATATGTAAAGAACATAGGTGTACAAAAGTGCACAAGTATGAGTTGTAAAATAATTATATTAGAAGTATGTAAGTAAGTATGTAGGACTCATTTGGTTTTAACTACATCAAGTTACAAAACTTCTTTTCACCTGGATGAAAACAATGCAGTCATTTTAATGTCACTTTTTAATCAAAAATATGTTAAAACAAGGCATTAATCATACATGCAGTACATAAGCAGCATTTGTTTAAAAACAGAGAATAAGCTATCTAAGATTCTTGATATGAAGGTTAAAGTAGAACTAAATTCAGAAACGATTTGCTTTAATAAGTTGGAGTGGCCTTAAAGGGAGACTGTAGGCACAAAAAAAAGGTAGCACACTTGTAACTATTAACTGTAAAAATCAAATCTTGCAGCACAGAATTCTAGTTCTGGGTTACATGATCTGAAGCAGTGGAGGCAATGCATTGTTGCAATGACATCAGAACAGTCCTATTTTATGAAAACACTGTTGAAGTTGGTTTTTACAATACAGTCCTGTTGTAGGTCTCTTGATTTAACATCTTGGCTGCAGGGCACATTGCTTAGAACTGAATTGACATGTTATATGCTGTTAACAACTGTTATCTTGATGTTGTCTTTATTGCCACCACCTTTATATCCGCTAATTAATTAAAGTTGACCTAATTAGGCACACCTTATTTACCTGAGTAAATAATCAACAGAGTTTATAAATGTTTACTGAAACCCACCTACTGGGGGCCTGCTAAAGCCTTATAATTTAGAAAATAAACAGGCATTTTCCACTTTCACTTGTACTTCCAGCTGTTTGGAAATAGCTTCAAAGCTTTATGATGGCATGAATACTCAAAGCTGCATTTTGTGGTCATAGCCTGCTGTAACACAGCTGTTCCATTAGCAATGGTCTACAGGGTGGGACCTCTGACACTGGGCACAACTCCCCAACAGAGAACTCTCCTTCTTTCTTGATTAAAGTGGAAATACCTTTTGAATATTCAAATATTTCCATATGCCATGCTATATATACATTTTTATCCAATGTAAATTTTTGTTTAGAAATGTTTATAACAGTACATTATTTATTCTTTGATATGAAATCCAAACACGCATTTTTCTTGTTTTGTTGTTGTTGAATGATAATTGCCATGTAAGTAAAATTTTGAAGAAAAAGGAAGACACATGCAGGATGCAGCTGTGTTTACTATAAAACAAATTGGCTCAGTGTATCACAGATTCACAGTAAAAGTAATGCAAACTACCAACTTCTGCTCTTAAAATAAAATGTTCAAAATGAACACATCAGAATTGTTAGTGATTGAATTGAATATATGGTTATATTTCATTATTTATATATAACTATAAATTATTGGGGCAAGGACTTGTTTTGATGTTTTTTCAGGCTTTACAGGTTAGGGATAGAGACTTCTCTGTTGGGAACTGTGCACAAGGCCCTGTGAGAAGAGTATTGTGGAATATGATGGTCAGAGGCTGTTCTGTTGTTTGTTATTTATTATAGGTACTTATATAGTGCTATGAATTTATGCATCACTTTACATATACAGTGTTTTACAAAAGTATTGACCCACTTGGCATTTTTCACGTTTTGTTGCCTCACAACCTGGAATTAACATGGATTGTTTGAGTATTTGCATAAATTAATTTACAGAACATGTCCACAAGATGTACTTATTTATTTTTTTATTGTGAACCAAACAACACATAGGATAAAATAACAGAAAAATTAAATGTGCATAACTATTCACCCTCCTAAAGTCAATACTTTGTAGAGCTACCATTTGCGGCTATCAAAGCTCCAAGTTGCTTTGGATAAGTCTCTATGAGCTTGCCACATCTTACCACTGGGATTTTTGCCCATTCCTCCAGGCAAAACTGCTTGAGCTCCTTCAAATTGGATGGTTTGTGCTTGTGAACAGCAATCTTTAAGTCTAACCACAGATTGTCTATTGGATTGAGATCTGGGCTTTGTCTAGGCCAGTGATGGTGAACCTTGGCACCCCAGATGTTTTGGAACTGCATTTCCCATGATGCTCATCTACACTGCAGAGTGCATGAGCATCATGGGAAATGTAGTTCCAAAACATCTGGGGTGCCAAGGTTCCCCATCACTGGTCTAGGCCATTCCAGCACATTTACATGTTTCCCCTTAAACCACTAAAGTGTTGCTTTAGCAGTGTGTTTGGGGTCATTGTCCTGCTGGAAGGTGAACCTCCATCCTAGCCTCAAACCACACACAGAATGGTACAGGTTTTGCTCAAAAATATCCCTGTATTTAGCACCATCCATTTTTCCCTCAACTCTGACCAGTTTCCCAGTCCCGACTTTGGGTGCTGTGATGTGTTGGCTTTGCGCCAGACATAGCATTTTCTTTGATGGCCAAAAAGTTAAATTTTAGTCTCATCAGACCAGAGCACCTTCCTCCATACATTTTACATCTCCCACATGCCTTTTTTTTGCAAACTCAAAATGTGTCATTTTGTTTTTGCTGAAAGTAATGTTTTTTTTCTGGCACTCTGCCATAAAGAACAACTCTATATCGCATAAGGCTTATTGTCATCCTATGTACAGATACTCTAGTCCAGTACTACTGTGGAACTTTGCAGCTCGTCCAGAGTTACCTTAGGTCTCTGTGCTGCCTCTCTGATTAATGCCCTCCTTGCCCGGTTCATGAGTTTTGGTGTGCGGCCATCTCTTGGCAGGTTTGCTGTTGTGCTATGTTATTTCCATTTGGTTATGATAGATTTGATGGTGCTCCTAGGGATCATCAAAGATTTGGATATTTTTTTATACCCTAACCCTGACTTGTACTTCTCAACAACATTGTCCCTTACTTGTTTGGAGAGTTCCTTGGTGTTCATGGCAGTGTTTGGTTAGTGGTGCCTCTTGCTTAGGTGTTGCTGGCTCTGGGGCATTTCAAAAAGGTGTGTATATGTAATGACAGGTCTTGTGACATTTAGATTGCACACAGGTGAACATCATTTTACTGGACTTCTGAAGGTAATTGGTTGCACTAGAGCTTTTTATGGGCTTCATAACAAAGTGGATAAATACATACGCACATGTCGATTATCAGTTTTTTATTTCTGAAAAATAGTTTTATGTATATATTTTTCATTTTTACTTCACCAACTTAGACTATTGTGTTCTGATCCATCACATATAATTCAGATTTAAAAAAAAAACATTGAACTAAAGGCTGTAATGTAGCAAAATAGGTAAAAAGCCAATGGGGGTGAATACTTTTTCAAGGCACTGTATATTGTACATTCACATCAGTTTCTGGGACTGAAGCTTACAATCTAAGGTCCATATCTCACATTTCTACATCAATTAGGGCCAATGTAGACAGGAGCAAAGTACCCTGACAGCAGAGTGGACAACTTTGTGTACTGTAGTTTGTTGTAATTTCATGATCCCATGCAATTTTAAGGCTTGACATGTTTGGTATCTATTTACTTGGTGCGACTTTAGATTAAAATTTTACAAATTTTACTGGAAAAAATGGGTAATATATTGAATTTGTGTGTTCTAAAATTTGCTTTAGTGTATTTTTTTTACAAATAATATATGTTTGATGCACTACTTCACTAATACTGTATGACGTAAACGATTGCAATTACCACCATTTTATTTTTCATGGTCTCTGCTTTAAGAAAGTATATATTTGGAGACTGTAACTAAACTTCAGATGTGCATTTTACCATGTGTGCAAACAAAAATGTCAGCAAAAAGGTTAAAGTGACAGCGTACCCAAACACTTTCGATCTAGATCAAGAGCCTATCATAATTTGATATAGAGTTTAAGCCCTGGTTCACACTGATGCAATTTGTGATGCATTCCAGAATGCATGGTATAACATGTCAAGTGAAATAACATGAGTTTCTATGGAGGCCGTTTACATGTCCTGTATGCAGTGTAGTTCAGATGTGAAAGGGTCTTGTGTGAGTCTAGTGTAAGCAGTGTGATTTTCAGCTCCATAGACTTGAAAACTGCATGCAGATCGTTTATCTGTCCTAAGATAACACAATTTCAGTGCAAGGCTTGTGCTTTAGTCTCCAGTTTTAGCCCCTTAACCATGTGCTATAGGAGAGAGAGAAATAGAGATCACAGCTGTATCCAAAACACATGAAAAAGGCATCAAAATCGCATCTGAACTGCATCAACTCGCACTGTAGCCTGGGGCTAAGCTGCTCCTTGAAATCACTCTGCAAAATGGATTAAATTTGCATCACACCAGTGTGAACCTAGGCTAAAGGTACAATGACCCAAGTGTTATTTACCTGGCTGTACCTCCTGACTGGCCCTGTTGTACTAGTGAAGTTGAATTAACATCATTTACTGAGACAACATAGTGAATTTTGACTGGAAAATGTTTGTACCATGCAATAAAAAAAGAAAAGGCATAGAGTGCAATTGTTCCTAATGCTCTTCGCACTGCTTACGAGCAGAGCTTAGCTCCAGGCATTGGGAATTTTTCCTATGAGAAGTGGAGCACCTTGTAGTTTAAACCGTTAGACAATTCATAGGTTTACATGAAAAGTAAACTCCTAACAGAGGTTCTAACCCTTCCCCATGCCAAACCCAAACCAAAAAATCCTGTTATTCCACTACAATCATTACAGACAGATATATACAGCAGAGTTAAAAGCTGAATAAATAAACTTTTAGTTTTGGTTAATTTATTTTTAGTACTGTGATCCCAATTTATTTTCACTTTCCATGGATTGTTTTTTGTAGTGTATGAGAAAGAATTTATGATTGTACTCTGTCTGTATTAATCTAAACTAAATCATTTAATGTTTGTATGAGTTCATAAATGAACCAATACATGGATGAGTTATTGGTATCTGTTAGCCACTGAAGTGAATGTGGCTGGCAATAGTAATTGTCCTTCTTACACAAAATAGATATACATACTTTATTTCATTATATTAGCAGTGTCTTCACCATTGGTGAAAGTTCATACAGAGGCTGAACAAACAGTTATGTTAGGAAAGTTTTGTTAGCTGTGACCTGTAAAGTGCACCGCTGAAATAAAAATATAGCACCCCGCTACCATTCAGTTTGTATCTTTTTGTTAGAAGTTGCTGACATAAACTTTATCTGTGAATCCGCCTAATTTGTGTCTATACTGTATATTATCACACAAATGGCAGCCAACACACGGCATGAGGTAGTGCATATGTTTTACATACAAACTCTCTTTTGCTTAGCCACTGTTTAATAAGCACAGTTTTATATATACTGTATAGTATTAGAGAATTACATTTTGGTAAAATGATATTTATAGTATCTATATGGAGGTGTTTAGACTATTATGAGCTTATAACCACCAGGTTGTAACTCCTTTATGAGCAGAATTTTTTTTTCTAGTCAGCACTGTGCTACTTTAACTGACTATTGCTCAGCCATACTTTACAAAAATAAAATTGTATATATTTTTTTTCCACAAACAGAGCTTTTTTTAGGGTGATATTTATTATTTACTGTTTTTTTTTTATTCTGTTATATATATGAAAAAATAATGAACATTTGGAAAAAAAAAAAATCTTAGCTTCGGTTTTAAAATTTTGCAAATAAATAATATTTCTTCAGAAATGTGGGATAAAATGTAGTTACATTTCTTTGATAAAAAACAAAAACAAAATCTGTATTATATTATTTAGTTCGTGTGAAAGTTATAGAGTCTACAAACTATGGTGTATATATTAAAAAAATATTCAGTCCTGATGTACTACTATATTATTTCTGATGACGTCACATGTCGCTGTATTCCATGAGTGCCTCAGACCTCCTCTCTGCATTTCCATCACACACAGAGCCGGTGGACAGCTCCTACGGGGCTCATGAGCCACACAGCATGGACCAGCGTGACAGGAGACTCAACACTGCAGGACTTCTTTCCCATTCAGATCATTTGTAGATTCCATGTGTTTTTATTCATTGCATTATAAAGTTTACACTGTCCATACTTAAGAGGTGACTCTCTCTTTTACTTTTGTCTTGAGGCCCTTAAAATGCCTGGACAGTACAAATACCCCACAAATGATCCAATTGTGAAAAGTAGACAGTTCAAAGTATTTATTGAGGGGCATGTTGAGATCTTTGACATAGTAATTTTTTGTGACAATTTTTTTGAAAATGAAGAAATTAAGATTTGAGGGTTTTTTTCAATTTTTTTTCTGCTTCCCCAGTGCAATAAAACATTAATATGTGACTGGACTGGTGTGGCGATAATCAAAAATACTAACCTGTGACAACCAAAAAGAAAAAAAATTAAATTTTTTAACATTTTTTAAAATACTTTCATCAGAGTAGTCCAGTGTTGCCATAGTGGCACTGTACTTCTCTGGGGGTGATCATCAGGGTTTTTTGTATGCTATTATTGCTTATAACAGTGATGTTCACTGTTATACGCAATAGTTAACTGTCATGCATTTTATAATTTATAAAAATTGGTTTTGTTCACTTATTTTCTTGTATTCATTTACATTCTGAATGAAAGGTATGTTAACAAAGCAGACTGAAAATCAGCTAGCTTCCTGGGTTAGTGGAAACAGCATAAAACCAGTTAGAGATGTGGGCAAGAAAACTCTGCGCTCCCACCTATTCACCATCTGATTTCAAAGGCAGGAAAAAAATGCTAAACTGTCAGAATGAACTCCAGTAAAATGTAAACTGCAATGTAAATGATATAATTTTAGTAATCAGAAAAAAAAGATGCAGAAAGAGTGGATTTTTAACCTTGTGATTAACTGAGGGCAAACTATATATTTTCCTGGAGGATAGCAGAGTGGCATAATCTTTTAAAATTTGTCTTATGGAAAGTGTAAGGGGTTCACAATAATGAAATGACAATTCATGATTACTTTTGGGACAAAAAGTCAGTAAAACAAGGTTTAGAATAACAGTGATACTGATCAGTTTCCTTTACCATGGGAATAGAATAACTCCAGCTTAATGTATTGCTAGCTTAACTGTATTGGGAAAGATCAAATGGAGTCTGAGGTTTTAGAGTAGACAGGAAAGTCAGCAGACGAGGACAAGTGGTTTCTATTTATTGTAAAAAAAAGCTGTGTTTACATATTCTTTCAAGACTTAAAAGTCTGTTATCAGGAAAACAAATCATATTTTCATTGGTCATAGACACATCAGAGTGTAAATTTCAGCAAATAGGCAACATTCTAAAAAAGATGAGTGAATTAAACTGTGCAAACCAGAATTCATTTTAGATTCACTTGATGTGGACATCTATGACATCCGGGTAGTTTGTGCCAAACATTGTGATACATTTTGGGGTTGATTTACTAAAACTGGAGAGTGCAAAATCTGGTGCAGCTGTGCATGGTGCTTCTAACCTCAGCTTGTTCAATTAAGCATTGACAAAAAAAATAAAAAAACTGGAAGCTGATCGATTTCTGTGCAGGGCTGCACCAGATTTTGCACCAGTTTTAGTAAATCAACTAATTTCTGTCACTGCTGAGTTTTGGAAGGTTTGTCTATGCTGCCTTGTATGACTCACATCTCACCTGTCCCCACCTGCCCTCCCCCCCCCCTTTTCCTCCAGCTAGCAGGCAGAGGTATGTCATTAGACAACCAATCTGTGTTCTTGACTAAAAAATTTAAGACTCCACAATGTATCCAAACACAAGCTCTCCTGGTGGGAAAGACTAGCTCAGTTCAAAATGATACATCTCCCACAAATTCTCTACCTATTTAGGTCTCTCCCTATCCCTGTGTCTGCCAGTTTTTTTTAAATCCCTCCAAGCCATACTACCACAATTTGTCTGGCGGGGGAAAAAATACAGATGTTCGTACTCAAAACTCATTAAACATAGAATGTATGGTGGGGTGGGATACATAGATTTTCAAGACTACTTCTTGGCCTCCATACTAACCCAAACAAAGGAATGGTTTCTTCCATCTCCTACAAGAGTTTGGGGCTCCATTGAAGCCACGTACAACATGTATGGCCTGACAAACTTTTGGTTATTTGCTGCTCAATTTAGAGCAAAAGCTCCATCATACTTACCTCCATCCATGAAAGTAACCATTAAATCCTGGCTAAGCCTACTCTCCAACAACCCTATGAACTTGCTGCAAGCCATCTTGAAAATCCCTTTACAAGCTCTAAACTTCATCATAAACTAGATTTCCCTCACCTCCTGGACTAATTGAGGCATAAAATATCTACTATATCTAATATAATTTATATTCAGATAGCTCTCACAAAACCTTTTCTGTTATCCAGAAAGAATTCAATATCCCGTACTGATTTATACCAATACGTACAAATCAAACATTGTCTGAACAAACATCCCTCAAACCATACACGCATCAGCATGGACCTTCCTGTCATCACCTGCTCCACTCCGAAAGGGAATCACATTATTCTATAACATCTTCCAACAAAAACAAACCTTTGTTAAATTTCCTTCACACAATCAATGGGAAACGGACTTACAACAATCTTTCACACCCCTTCAGTGGCACAAGGCTTGTAAGATCACTACAACCCCACCATAATATCTAGATTCAATCCTCAACTACCAGATAGTTGTTGGAGACATTTCAGAATACGAGGTGACCTTATTCATGTATTGTGGAATTGCCCCAAGCTGCTTCTGTATTGGAGAAATATATTCCACATCATCTCCGACATATCCCATCAACAGGTCCTACGAAATCCAGCCCTGGCAATCCTCTCTCTTGGCATAGATCGATTCCCCTACACCTTGCAACACACAAATGTCCAACTACTTCCAGCTGCAAGATTAATGATCACCAGAAATTGGAAAAACACTGCCCCACCCACAATAGCTGAGGTAATAGACCTAACTCACTTAAACTGCATATATGAGTGGATGATGGCATCCTCCACAGGACGTCTACATATCTTCCTCACCCACTGGTTACCATGGATCTCCTGGTACACAAATACTGAATTGACTCCTTATCCCTAAGTGTGTATAACCAACACAAAATTCATGACGAGAGGGCCACGTCCCTTCTCGGACACAGATTTATCCCATTGGGGTGTCTGGGAGGAGCGGGGTCAAATCTACTACTAGTAGTGATCCACCCCTCCATCTTTTATGATGGAAGGTGGAAACAGGAAACAACTTATTTAAAGATTGCATATAGATATTTGAAGCAATGTTTCCCAGCTTTGATTGGTATACCACCCATTTCCAATCTTGTTTAAGTTACTGTGCATTTAATGTATGACTGTTAAATGTATTGCACTTCTACCCTCATTTTTGACCTGATTGTATTAAAAAAATATATATATAACTGAAAAAAAATAAAAAAAATAAAGACTATGTTTTGCTTTTTCTCCAAGATTTTAAATAGTAAATAGTTTAATCACTGCAATTTTTTATTTAAAGGAGAAGTATAGCCAAAGCTTGAAATAAAAATATAGCACCCCGCTACCATTCAGTTTGTATCTTTTTTTTTTTTTTTGTTAGAACTTGCTGACATAAACTTTATCTGTGAATCTGCCTAATTTGTGTATATACTGCATAATATCACACAAATGGCAGCCAACACAGGAGCCTGGACTGACATTATATTTCATATTTCAGCCTCTCAGCGAGCCCCCTTCATAGCTCAGCACTCCAGTGAGCATGGGGGGGGGGGGGCAGAACAGAGAGCTGGAGACTGACAGTCACGGCCCTCTGCTCAGAGAGGCAGGGAGAACTGAGTGATCAGCAGTGTTTGATTGCTCAGTTCTCAGCCTTAGAGATGGTCGGGGATAGATTCAGCAATGCAGTAATGCTGCATCCACCTAGGTAAGTGTGATTTTAAAAAAAAAGCCACACTTTTACCTTTTAGTTCACAATGAAAAATATGATCCTTTACTATCTGACCTCTTAGAATCAGAAACAAATTTACAATTTATAAAACATCTTGCAAGTCCAATACTATACTTTGATTTAATACATACATGTTTGTGCATATCCCCGAAACTTGTCTATCTCTTTTTAACAACATATTATTGAGACTGTTATGGTGGAAAATCACATTTACAGATTTAGCTTATCATACACACAAACAATCTAGTAATGTAAACAATGTTTTTTTGCCATAGGTGAGTCTGTCCCACTGTTTGGTACAGAATCAAACAGACAGTAGTCCATGAGTTATAAAAAGTGTTATAAAAGATTAACCAAAACCACAATCCTATATTTCCTATCCCTCTGTAACCACTTCATTCCAAAATATTCTAAATATAGCATTCAGTTATGTGTTTTTTAAGAACTTGGCTAGTGTCAGGACAGCATGCAAGCACTTGAATAGGCAAGAGAAAGGAAGAGCTTCCAACAGGAGCATTGTGGTCCACAGCCTCTGCCTGCAGCACAACAGCCATTGTAAAAACAACAGCTATTTGGGTACCACATGCATGAGGATACACATGACTCTGCAGCAAAGTGTGCAGTGGGAACAACATCTCAATGAGAGGAGTTGGCAACAAAAGGCATGAAGCCCTCTTCCTGAAGGGCCCATAGCAGCCATTTTGTTGTAGTGGTCTGCTAATGTGCCCTTTTCCTCCTAATCTTCCTCACATAATAGCCATTTATGTTTGGCCTACTAATTTACCCATTTCATGTTTTTTACACTGCACCCTTTCCTATATAATGTCCTGGTCCTTTTTCTTTTCCTCCTCCTCAAGATTTGGAAAGCACCATCCTCCTCAAGGGTATATCAGCCATAATTGTTATGGACCCCTAATGCAACCTTTTCCTCCACTGCCGTATCCTCTCCTCCTACTAGCTGCAAGTCTCACTGTCTTGGCCATGTTTGTGCATTACAGCCCATTAGAGTTTTATAGGGCTATGTCTTGAGACAAAGGAGATTTTGTGGCTTTGTCTGGATTGTGGTTTGTGGCGAATAGGGATGAGCTTCGTGTTCGAGTCGAACATATGTTCAACTCGAACATCGGCTGTTCGCCCGTTCGGCGAATTTCCAAACGTTATGGGCCGTTCGCGCCAAATTCGTGTGGCGCTCACGGCCCACAATGCACTGCGATGGCGCAGTGCATTGCTGGCTCATGATTGGGCAAGCATGCACTGTGACCCTGCATGCTTGGCCAATCACAGCGCCGGCAGCGAGGAGAGCCATGATTGGCAGGATGCCTGTGGCCAATCATAGCTCAGGCTGTGTAGTACACGCACCACACTATATAAGGCCGCCAGCGTGGCCACCTTGTGTAGTGTGTTGGCGTCTGAAGCAGTTAGTGGGTGTTCTCTGTACCTTCAACACAGTATACACCGATCGTTATCGGCTGATTTTTCGATCTTGCTCTTCTGTAGTGGTTGTTGTCTGCGTGCCCTGACCGCAGTATACACCGCTATAGTCACCTCACCTATATAGCTAGCGATATATCTATCTTTTATAATAGCAGTCAGTGTTAGGAGCTTGTGCGTGCTGTCTGTGTGCTCTGTACCCAGTACACACCGCTATATCCACCTACATAGCTCTTCTCTATTTGAGCCATCTGCCATCTGCAGGAGTTATTGGAAGTTGTATGTGCCTCCAGCACAGCACAGTATACATCTGTATTTACCCTTTATTGCTGGTATTCTATAATAAAGGCATCTGCAGGAGTTAGTGGGTGTTGTGTGCCTCCAGCACAATATACACCTGTATCTACCCTTTATTGCTGTTCTCTAATAGAGCCATCTGCAGGGCTTAGTGGGTGTTGTGTGCCTCCAGTACAGTATACCCCTTTATCTACCCTTTATTGCTGGTGTTCTATAATAAAGGCATCTGCAGGAGTTAGTGGGTGTTGTATGCTTCCAGCACAATATACACTACCCAATTGCTGTTTTACCCAACTCCCTTCAGGCCATTACCATGTCTGGAAGGCCAGCAAGGAGAGGCAGACAGGTGCGAGCCGATAAAAGAGGGCAAGCAGGCTCTGTGTCTAGAGACAACAGTGCTGGTCGTGGATGCGGTGCATCGTCATCAACACGTGGCCATGGGACACACCTGTCCTTCTTTTCGGCAGCTAGACATGTTGAGTCGCAACATGCCAATGACTTGGTAGAGTGGATGACCAAGCCCTCTTCATCCTCCTCATCCTCTCTCACCCAGTCTCAGGGTACTAGCAAAGCAGCTGTCAACGCATCGTCTTCCCTCGTCTCAATGTCATCATCAGTGACTCCTTCCCTAGACCCACCACGTCCTCCTGAGGAGTCTCCTGAACTCTTTGAGCACAGTGTTGAGTACATGCTCCAGGAGGATGCCCAGTGTTTTGTAGGCTCTGATGATGACACTCAGCTAGAGGAAGGCAGTAGCGTGAATGCAGAGAGAGGGGATGCTCAAGAAGGACAGCAATCTGGCAGTCATGTTCCACAAGCTGCAGCATACTGCCAGGTTTGCTACAGCGACGAAGAGGGAGGGGATGATGAGGGCACTGACTCCACGTGGGTGCCTGGTAGGAGAGAGGAGGAGGAGGAGGAGGAGGAGGAGGCACATGTCCAACGAGGCAGGATGCCCTCCGGGGCCAGCTTAGGGGCAGCACACCAACTGAATCACACCGCAGAGCTCCGCCTGTGCAGGGCGCTGCCTCTGCGCGTTACTCTAAAAGTTCTTTGGTGTGGGCCTTTTTTGAGACGAGTGCATCAGATCGCACCGCTGCTATTTGCAACATATGTCTCAAGCGTATCTCGCGTGGCCAAAACATCAGCCGCTTGGGCACCACATGCTTGACCAGACATATGTTGACCTGCCATGCATCTCGTTGGCAAGTGTACCTCAAAGACCCACACCAAAGAACAAAGCGGACCTCTCCTTGCTCCTAATCAGCTGGCATCTCCAACCCCACTAGACCTTCAGTCCTCTCTGAAATCTGCTTTGAGAGGAATGAAGGTGTAGAATTAGGTGTGTCACAGCCAAGTGCTTCCGGGCACTCTGCTAGCAGTACACCCACATCCGATTATAGCAGGCAAATGTCCCTGCCCCAGCTGCTGGACCGGCGAAAGAAGTTCACTCCCAGCCATCCACATGCCCAGTGGTTGAATGCTAGCTTGGCTAAATTGCTAGCACTTCAACTGCTGCCTTTTCAGTTGGTAGACTCGGCCCCCTTCCGTGAGTTTGTACAATGTGCGGTTCCTCAGTGGCAGGTCCCCAAACACCACTTTTTCTCACGGAAGGCAATTCCGGCTCTCTACCGGCATGTGGAAGGCAATGTCCTTGCCTCACTGGACAGGGCGGTCAGCGGTAAGGTGCATATTACCGCTGACTCATGGTCCAGCAGGCATGGACAGGGACGTTACCTGTCTTTCACGGCCCATTGGGTCACTCTTCTGGCAGCTGGGAAGGATGCAGGACAAGGTGCAGTAGTGTTGGAGGTTGTTCCGCCACCACGCCTCCAAAATGCTACTATTGGTTGTGACACACCTCTCTCCTCCACCCCCTCCTCTTCTTCTTCCTCCATGGCCTCTTCCAGTGCTCTGTCCTCAGAACCAGCGGTGCTCCGTAGGCGTTCCAGGGGCTACGCAAGTACGCAGGCAAAACGATGCCATGCCGTGCTTGCGCTGGTTTGTTTGGGGGACAGGAGCCACACTGGGGCGGATGTTTTGTCAGCTCTGCAGGGGCAGGCCGAGAGGTGGTTGACGCCACGCCAGCTTAAGCCAGGAATGGTGGTTTGCGACAATGGCACCAACCTCCTCTCCGCCCTCCGACAAGGACAACTGGCCCATGTGCCCTGTGTAGCTCACGTCCTTAACCTGGTGGTGCAGCAGTTCTTGGGCAGGTACCCGGGCTTACAGGATGTCCTGAAGCAGGCCAGGAAAGTCTGTGTGCATTTCCGCCGATCATTTAATGCCTGTGCTCGGCTGGCTGAGCTCCAAAAGGAGTTGAACCTGCCCAAGAACCGCCTTATATGTGACATGTCCACCAGGTGGAACTCAACGTTGGTCATGCTGCAGTGGCTGCACACGCAGCAGAGGGCCATCAATGAGTACCTGTGTGACTATGGCACCAGGACAGGGTCAGGGGAGCTTGGTTTTTTCTCACCACGCCAGTGGGGCATGATCAGGGATGCATGCACTGTCCTGTCACCGTTTGAGGAGGCCACAAGGATGGTGAGCAGTAACAGTGCATGCATCAGTGACACTGTACCTCTTGTCCACCTCTTGGAACATACGCTGCATGGAATAATGGACAGGGCACTTGAGGCAGAACAGAGGCAGGAAGAGGAGGACTTCCTTGCCTCCCCTTTATCCAGACAGTGTTCCTGCTGTGCCACCCATCACACAGGAAGAGGATGAGGAGGAGGAGGATGATTGTGTCAGCATGAAGGTGGAGGCTGGCACTCAGCATCAGCAGCAGCAGCAGTCTTGTAGGGATGATTTACAGTCCCAAGAAACCCGTGGACTTGTACGTGGCTGGGAGGAGGTAGCTGTGGATCATGTTGTCCTTAGTGACCCAGAGGACTCCGGACCGAATGCCTCAGCTAACCTATGCTGCATGGCCTCCCTGATCCTGCAAAGCCTGCGGAAGGATCCTCGTATTCTTCGGATCAAGGAGAGGGACCATTACTGGCTGGCCACTCTCCTTGATCCACAGTACAAGGGTAAGGTTGCCAACCTTATCTTGCCATCACAGAGGGAGCAGAGGATGAGACGTCTCCGGGAGGCCTTGCAGAAAGGTCTGTGCAACGTGTTCCCAGAGACTGGAAGGTTACAAACTCCTGGTCCTGGACAACGTGTTGCTGAGGCATCGGTCAGAAGGAGCGGTGGAGAAGGTGGCCGTCTGACTGATGCTTTCAGACAATTTTTTAGTCCGCAGCCCCAAGGTATGATCGGTTCCAGCAACCATCTCCAGCGTCTGATTTACATGGTGCAGGAATACCTAGGGGCAAGGTCAGACTTGGACACCTTTCCCACCGAAAATCCTCTGGCTTACTGGGTCTTGAGGATGGATCACTGGCCAGAGCTTGTACAGTATGCAATTGAGCTACTGGCCTGTCCTGCATCCAGCGTTCTTTTGGAACGCACCTTCAGTGCTGCTGGTGGCTTTGTTACCGATCACAGGGTGCGCCTGTCCACCGAATCAGTTGATCGACTGACCTTCATCAAGATGAATCAGTCTTGGATAACCCACAGCTACCAAGCACCGGAAGCTGATGTAACCGAATAATTTTTTTGGAAATATCACATCCCTTCAAGACTGCCTATGCTGATGCTGAGTGACTGTCCTGTTATGTTGATTGTCTATCCTCTTCCTCCTCCGCTGATATGTTGGAAGAACATTTCTGGTTCTTGGTGATGCCATCAGCCACATTTTTCTGCCCCTGTTTAACAGGGGCGTTTAATTACAATTTTTGATGCAATGCTTTGCAGCAGGGCTAATTTCTGCAATAAAACTAGAGTATATGGGAGAGGTTGCAGTGTCGTGGCACCAGCACCAGTGCCTAAGGCCCAATTTTTCTGCCCCTGTTTAACAGGGGCATTTAATTACAATTTTTGATATAATATTTCACAGCCGGGCCCATTCCTGTGCCCACCCAGAGTAACTGTGAGGACTTATAGTGTTGTGGCACCAGCACCACAACCACCAAAGGTCAATTTTTCTACCACTGTTCAACAATGGCATGTAATTACAATTCTTGATATAATCGTTCACAGCAGGGCGCTCCAGCGCCCACCAAGAGTCACTTTGAGGGCTTAAATGTTGTGGCAAAACCAACACCTTGTTCCGCCATTTCTGCAGAGCATATAGGGCAGGCCCCTACTTTCAAACATCCAACTTACAAACATCTCCTACTTGCAAACGGAAGGAGACAACAGCAAGTGAGATGAAAAAAGATGGACGACAAAACTAATTATACAGGGGTGATAACCCTTCCCTATGTTTTCCAAAAAGCTTAAAAATAGTTTTTTTGACTGGAGCTACACTTTAAAAATGTACCAGTTGAAAATTACAAACAGATTCAACTTAACACAACAAACCTACACAGTCCTTGTCTTGTTTGCACCGCCTGTATACTGCTGTTCTGAGTATATAGGGCCTGGGGGCCGCACGCATTTCCTTTTTTTAATATGGGTATGGGGTTCCCCTTAATATGCGTACAAGACCCAAATAGGCTGGTAATGGGCAGGGAGGGCTACCCATGCCATTTTTCTCAATGATTTTCAACCATATTGCAGGAACCAGATATAACATTAAAACCGCAAGCAGTTTTAAATGATGTTATTTCCGTTTAATGTCATTTTGTGCAGGGACTGTTCTAAACACGGGAAACACGTGGCACTTTACAGGCATACTACAGACACCCCCCAGGCACGATATTTAAAGGAATATTTCACTTTTTTTTCACTTTAATCGTCATTAAAATCAGTGCTCCCGCCAAAACGGCCATTTTTAAAAATATTTTAGGTATTGACCCATGTCCCCTGGGGCAGGAGCCAGGTCCCCACACCCTTTTTAGGACAGTATCTTGCATATTAGCCGTTAAAATTAGCACTTTTAATTTCGAACGTTCGAGTCCCATAGACTTCAATGGGGTTCTAAAGTTCGTACGAATTTGGGGTCCGTTCGAAAGTTCTGGTGCGAACCGAACCGGGGGGTGTTCGGCTCATCCCTAGTGGCAAAACAGTTGCTGTACACCTCCAATATATTCCCAAGTAGGCAGAAGTTGCTGTTACTGTGACACACGTCAAATTGCCCCAATTCCGCTGAATGGCAAGTACTAGGATGTGAAATTATTTATGCTTCAACACATTTGTGTAACAAAAATATTATTGCTTGCCAATGGTATTGGGGTACAATATTCAGAGGTTTAATATAATTAAGCTTTTTAGTTTGTTACAAAATAAACAATTATTATTTTTATAATTCATGGCCATGCGTAATTTAACTTTTTTTGGGTGATGAATAACATTTTGTTTTTACACATCCTGTTTGGTACCTTAACCACTTCCGGACCGCCCACCATTGTTATACGTCGGTACTTTGAAGGAGAATATTGTTGTTATGGCAGCAGCTATCTGCCATAACCGATACCCTCTTCTTCAGTGAGCTGTCCTGTTTAAGATAAAAGTGGTCTCTGTGGCGGATTCACTGCAATATCACTGTTATCGGTGGTGGGAGAGGGACCTCCCCCTCCCGCCATGCTCTGGTCTTCGACGCCACTTACCAGAGCCATCAGCAGTGGCAGAGGTGACCGCATCAGTCCCCTGCCTGGATATGGGGATGAGTGAAGGGAAGATGGCTCCCATCCGTCTCCATATCACCGCAGGGCGGAAGCGATATCAAAACATCACTTCCGCCCATAGCTCTTAAAGGGCCATTTTTTTCAATTTTTTTAAATAACAAAACTTTTTTTATTTTTTATTGCATTTTAATGTAAGTATGAGATCTGAGGTCTTTTTCACCCCAGATCTCATATCTAAGAGGTCCTGTCATGCTTTTTTCTATTACAAGGGATGTTTACACTCCTTGTAATAGGAATAAAAGTGACACATAAAAAAAAAGTGAATAAATAAGAAAATTTTAGATTTTTAAGGCTAAAAGTTTGTCACCATTCCACGAGCAGGCGCAATTTTGAAACGTGAAATTTTGGGTATCATTTTTCTCAGCATAACATTATCTTTCACAATATAAAAAAATTGGGCTAACTTTCCTGTTTACTGTTATTTTTTAATTATAAAAAGTGGATTTCCCCAAAAAAGTGTGGTTTTAAGACCGCTGCGCAAATGCAGTGTGACAGAAAGTATTGCAACAACTGCCATTTTATTCTTTAGGGTGTTAGAAAAAATGTATCATGTTTGGGGGTTCTAAGTAATTTTCTAGAAAAAAAAACAGTTTTTAACTTATAAATAACACATCTCAGAAATAGGCTCAGTCCTTAAGTGGTTAAAGGAGTTGTAAAATCAGAAGGTTTTTTATCTTATTGCATTCGAAGCAATAAAAAAAAAAAACTCCTGTGTGCAGCAGCTCCCTCGGCCCTCCTAATACTTACCTGAGCCCCATCTCTGTCCAGTGATGTCCAGGAGTTTCTCTCCCTCCTGATTGACTGAGACACAGCAGCAGTGGCATTTGCTTCCGCTTCTGTCAATCATAGTCAGCCAGACAATCAGGAGAGAGAGGAGGTGGGGATGGACTACAGCTCCATATCTGAACGGACTCTGCTCAGGTGACCCATAGCAAGCTGCTTGTTGTGGGGGAACTCGACAGGAGGGAGGGGCCAGGAGCACAGAAAAGGGACCCGAAAAATGGAGGATTGGGACTGCTCTGTGAAAAACCACTGCAACAGAGCAGGTAAGTATAACATGTTTGTTATTTTTAAAGTAAAAAAAGCAAGACTTTACAATCACTTTAAAAGTCTGATTCCTTATTTGTAACGATTCATATATTTTACCACCCGATTTTTCTGCACTATGAGATTAAAAAGCTATCAAAACATTGTGGTAACTGTGTGCAATATTTAAGCAATATTAGCATTATTTAAGCACTTTCACTAGGCTGCACCACCTAACTTTGAATCAAAGAATCAACATTAGAGTATATTTATTTCACTGAAACAAACACTAAAATATTGTAGTGACTACATAAACAGTATTTAAAGCAGAGCTCCAGTCATTTTTGTGTAGCTGCTGACTTTTAATAAATGCACAGCGATGTGGCAGGCTGAAACCTGCGCATGCATGAGCCCCACTGTGCCTCCTGAATCTTCTGGGAGCTGTGATGTGTCCCATACGATTGCAGGGAGGAAGGGGGACAGTAGAATGATGTCCTCAGGGGCCTTACGAACAGCATCATAGCATCATAGATGACGAAATTCATAGGGAGAAGCTGTTGCATGTGACACCATCTCATATCAGGACACGCCGGACATTTTGTTGGTTGGAAACAATGGTGTATTTTAAAGATATGTGGTTGTACATCTACATTGAAGTGAGCGCATTACTTGTTAACTAATAAATTTAGTTTAAAGTACTACACAAGGGACGCATTTTATCTTTCCTGTAATACTCTGGAGATTCTAGCGGAGCCTATTTGGAGATTGTGCCCGTAAGTGGGGAGTGGTGAAACATCCCCACAGAATGCCTGTTCAGGAGTATTTTGCAACTGCGTTTTTGACCCATCTGTGTGGGGGTCCATACCTGATGGTAAGAGGCAGTGTAAACGGGTGAGGGTGATGACTTTCTTTTTCCCTAGAAGCACTTGACTCTATGATTTCTCAACTATGTCTCTTAAACATAGGTGTGTTCATTTTGGAGTGGACTCTTTTGTTCATAATAAAATGAACTGTCACATTAGTTTGGCATTCTTTCAAACCACAAACAACTCATGTTCATCCTGAACCTCATCTCCAGATGTAGCAAATTGTGGTTTAATTTTTTTTTTTTTTTGCATAACACAAATACAGTATGTTGTCCATCAATACATCTATTAAATCATATTTCCAAATTACATAATTTGTAGATTTGTTGATACCACTGTATTTGAAGGAATCACAGTTGGACTGGGCACATCATCTTGCATTATTATATTGCCATATTACTGATATTTTATTGTTGTACCACCACCACAGACTGACTAATCACATAATCCTAGCTATACCACCCTACTACTTAAAATATATTTATTATATTTATTATATATGAAAATTATTAAAAAATAAATATTAGTTTTGTTATCTTATCTATTATTAAGGAATTTTCTGATCATCATCAGCCTTCTTGCCTAGTTCAAAGTAATGAATATAAAAAAAATTAAACTACCCCAGTGCTATTAGTAATATATTTTTATAGGTGTGTTGCTCATTAAAGCTGTTGTATACCCTCAGAATTTTTTTTTTTTAAATACTAGCTCATTATGAAATACTTACCTTAGAACGAGGCCAGTCCACACAGAGGGAGCTGACATTTTGCCCTTGGCGTGTCTTTTGAGTTTGCGGCTCTGGCACTGTGAGTGTTCTTTCTAGCAAGGTCCAGCAGGGTTTGGCGTCAGACTTTCAGTCTGGCATTCACAGCACATGTGCCACTGATATCAGGTTTAGGAGATATTCATTTTACCTACAGGTAAGCCTTATTATATATATAAAAAAAAAAAAAATGGGTATACAACCACATCAAAAACATGACTTTGCTTCCCCACAAAAAGTAAACTATAACAACTTACAATGGGAAACCCTTACCGAGAGCAGTTAAGTATAACGTGTTTGCTATTTTTAAAGAAAAACAAAGCAAGACTTTAGTATAATTTAAGTATTTTTTTTTAAATTAAAGTTTAATAAAGTACATTAAAACCACTCAAAACATATTTTTAAATGCCCCCCAAGGTGCACATATGATTTCAAACACATGTGTTGTGTGTGCTTGGGTATAAAATACAAATGTGACATAAAAAATTGGAACTTACACCAATTTATTCTACAGGTTCTTTAGTTTCAGAAAATATATTATGTTTTGGAGGTTTTAGGAATCTTCAGACCAAGAATGCACATTTTAACATGTGCATAAAAATGGATCTGGCACCAAAAGGGTAAAACGTATAAAGGGCACATCATCCTCATCATCATCTTTTTTTTTACAGTGGATGTAAATTAAACATTTCTTGTTTTTTATTTAATTTTTTTCAGTGTATGCTGTCTGCACAAACCGATTAATCAGCTTTCAAATATAATGTGACATGGTAGGTTTACAGTTGAGTTTTACATGTATACATGTACTGGGGTTCTTTCTTTGTGGAATGTAACTAGGAGGTGGTAAATATCAACCAACGATTGTTTTACTTAAAGAACAACAGGCAGGCCTTGTGATTGAGAGTTCTGTCTGATCATCAGGACATTAACCAGCTGCTTGCTTATCCATTGTTCACCATTTGCTGTCATTCATTATCCACTTGTCTTAGCCTTCTTGACCAAACTTGTCATACTCGGACGTAAGTCTTTACATTTTAGATTTCTATTATCATTTTTTTTGTGTTTTTATTTAAAAAAAAACGCTCAGTCTGTATATATTTCTGAGCTGAAGATCATTTTAAGAGACAAGAAAGACATTCATTTCAAGTTACAGCCTGTATTTGTATAAAACATCCGTAGTTGAAGTTTCATCCTGGGTGTTCCTTATGGTGCTGTAACGCATCACATTCTTTACACTTAAACTGTGATGAAAAATTGATATCACTGCTTCCCACGATGGTGCTTCTAATAATACCCACCACACTCCTGCATCAGACTAAAATGTGTGACAAGCTTGTCTGCATAATCAGCATGTGCTGTATACATAGCAAGACTCGTATGTAATATCCTGTCATTTTAGTAAATCTGGCATGGTAATAATATAATTAACATGTGGTAAGGCATTTTAATACACATATATGTGGCTTAACAAGTATGGTATTATTCCTTTTCAACATATATGTGAAAAAATATTTTTGACCAGTATTTTTGGTCCCAATATGTGGAGATCATCTTCAAAGGCATAATCCACCTTTAGGAAAAAAAGAATAACTGCACCCACATTGATAAAATAAAAAATGTGCATTTATTATTTTTTCACATTGGAGCCTGCATATCCTTGTATCATCACCACACTTTAGCTCTGTTAAACTTGTCCCTCTGCTGTGGTGGCACTGGACAGAGGAGAGGGGCCAGGAGCACCAGCGGGGGACCTGAAAAGAAGAGGTTTGCGCCTGCAATGGAATTGCACAGAGCAGTTAAGTATAGACATGTTTGTTATTTATTTACTTTTAAATTTACCTTTACAATCACTTTAAGAGCATTACAATATACAAAAATGGTAAGTTAGCTATTGGAGAATAAGTATTGTATCACATCAAAGAAAACAATACAGAGAAAGGGAATATGTAACTTAAAAGCCATAGACTTTGAAAAGGCAATTTAAAACCATAATATAACTGGGGTTGGGGTAATCAAGGAAGGAAATAATGGTCTACCCTATAGCTGCAGCAGACTAAAGGTGATCTGGGAAATGCTTGAAGGAAGAAATGTACAAAAGAGATGGAACTAACTTATTGGGAGAGTAATGAGCAAGACACGTAGTATGGACCTATTCTGGGTCAGTGCTATCTTCCACTGCTGGAGTCTCCATTGGCATAATGTCATTGACTATCTGGGCACATTTCAAGATATGGACAAGCAGTTTCCTGAAATGCCTTTTGTAATTTTGGAGAAGGACCCATTAATTATCACCAAAGGACAACCTCAAGGGAGGCTTGAAGATCAGAAATACACATGGAATTGTAAGCTGTAAAGACATTATGCCGAAATGGTGAAATTAGACATCACCAAATATGCAAAAAGATTCCTCACCTACCATGCACCTCCAGCAAGTTTCAGGAGAACAAGGAAATATACGATGGCTGTGCAATATTCTTATGGCTGAGCAGTATTTTGAATGGTTAATGTACTGTTATTATACTATTACATGCAGTGATTTTACTTAGGGATTAAATAAAAAAAAATTACAGGTTTTACAGAATTTCAACATATTATTCAGAACAGTGATTTCTGCTAGATGCCATCACAGCACTGTCAAGTCTTGAATCATATCCTAATTCAAATACCGTTATATACATAAAAAAAAAAAAAAAAAATATATATATATATATATATATATATATATACACTATTGTCTATGTGTTGTTTAACCAGCTGGATAATCAAAACGTAACTTATTGCTGCAGATGTTAAAGTGATTCCAACTCCCATTACGGTAGAAGAGATGTTTATAGCCACTAACTCGTTCTCCAATTCCAAAGCCCCAGGAGATGATGGCATTCCAATAGAAGTGTATAAGCAGTTTGGAGATGTAATATTGCCTCAATTACTCCGCACACTAAACTTAGCAAGGGAGTCACATAGCCTCCCAGAATCTATGAGAAGAGCCAGCATTGTATTGCTTCTCAAACTGGGGAAAGACCCACTAGACCCTGGTTCGTACAGGCCGATATCGCTCTTGCAGAACGATATCAAAATCCTGGCCAAAGTGCTGGCTCTGAGACTTAACACTGTGATATCCTCCATCATCCATTCGGATCAATCGGGTTTTATACCTGAAAGGTCTACGGCAATTAACCTCTGCCGTTTATTTCTTAATATGCAGTCCCGCACAGATAATGTGGGTGACAGGGCGCTGCTGTCGCTAGACGCCCATAAGGCTTTTGATAGCATTGAATGGCGGTACCTGTGGGTGACTCTTGAAAAATTTGTGTTTGGACCTAGCTTTTTATTGTGGGTTCAACTATTATATAATTCCCCCTCTGCGGTAATAAGGGAAGCTGGACGGGTGTCTACTCCTTTTCTTCTATATATAGGGACTAGACATGGCTGCCCCCTGTCCCCTCTACTCTTTGCCATTGCCATAGAGCCCATGGCAGCTCTGGTGCGATGTAACTCTTTAATAACGGGTTTTAAGTATGGGCAGCTGCATGAAAAACTAATTTTATATGCTGACGATGCCATGCTGCTATTGGGGGATATGTCGAGGTCCCTGGATGAGGCCATGAAGGTGGTTAAGAAATGTGGGTCGTTCTCGGATTTAGTGATTAATTGGACCAAATCAAATATTATGTTATTAGACTCTACCTCTTCGCAAGATCCCACATTGCTTGACATTCCGGTGGCTACAAAGTTTAAGTACCTAGGGATATGGGTCACCCCACAGCCACATCTCTCCCCGTTATTAAGTAGGATCAGGGATAAAACGAAAATATGGGCTAAATTAAAAATGTCATTGATAGGTAGAGTAAACATCAAAATGATTTTTATGCCACAATTATTGTACATCTTACATAACACCCCAATGGTAATTCCACTTAAAATGTTTAGAATCATTAACTCCTTATTTAGAGCATTTCTTTGGCTTAACAAACCTCCCAGAATAAGATTGGAAAAGCTTCAGAAACCCAAAGAGGCGGGAGGGCTGGCCCTTCCCAACCCATGGTTCTACTATTTAGCTGCCCAACTTCAATATATTGCTCGCGCCAAATCAAACGGAGGGGAGATGGGGGGAGGGGAGATGGGGGGAGGGGGGATCCCACCCCTGCTCTCCTGAAACACACTACGGGCTCAGGTGGGGTAGTTGCGGGCCTAGAGACCTTATTGTCGCCAAGTCAAACAAGCAGTTTTCAACGTATGCCCTAATTCAGAAAATGGGGAATAAAACATGCCAATTACAAGATGTGGAGGGCTTCATGGAGTACAGTCCGATATGGAATAACTGGTACTATGGGGAGCTGCTTGGTTTGACTTGTGCTGAACGTTGGAGACGTTACGGAGTGATCCACCTCACTCACATTTTTACTTGGGGTAAGTTGCTCTCCTTTGCAGAGCTGAGGGAAAGATATGGTGTCCCCCAGGCTATGTATTTTCATTATTTTCAACTGCGACATGCCATGAAGGCACAGGCAGGAAACAATCCCTGGATACAATCTCCCGCCCCAATCTTTCGCTATGTGATAGAAGTCACCAGTTACAAGGGTTTTATATCCAGTTCATACACTATGTTACTTAACGCATTTTTGCCCGGTTTCCCGGCAAAGGTGACTGCCTCATGGGAGAGGGATGTAGCAGTATTTGAGGAGGACCAATGGGCTGAGACCCTACAGGCAATACAGGGTTGCTCGCTGAATACGGCACAGCGATTGTCACAATTGTACATTGTAATGAGGGTGCACCGCACACCGGCCAGACTGTACAAGATGGGGATTGGGGAGGGGGATCAATGCACCAGGTGCGCCAGGGACCGGGGAGATCTCATTCATTTACTATGGCGCTGCCCCAAATTGCATAGATATTGGAAGAGTGTCATTGATACTCTCAATGGGGCCTTCATGGTGGCGGTGCCACAAGATCCAAAGGTGTGTATCCTAGGTATACTGGACGACCTCCCAATAGAGGCGAACCCTAAGGAGGCCATAGGTAGAACCCTTTTCCAGGCCCATAAACGTATCCTTCAACACTGGAGAGCGAGTGACCCCCCCCCCCCCCCGAGGTTAAAGGAATGGATAACCCAGATGGGAACCATGTTAAGCATGAAAAAGTACATTTATCAACATAGGGGCCAGGCAGGAAAATTTGAACGGCTATGGGGTCCTTGGCTTAATACCCACTGGTTGTCCCCCTGGAGCTGGTTATGGATAGATTGCTTATATAAGACGTGTAAGGAGAGTCATGCCGGGGGATATAGAGATATAGAGAAATAACAACTGTATTGGTGAAGGTATGCACAGGGGTTGAGGCCTGAATGGACCATATTATTCCTTTAAATTGGTATGCTGTTTATATAGGAGACTATTTATACCATAGTGGTACATGACATTGACAAGTGAGAAGTACTTTTCTTTGTATTCTGTATGAACATGTATGGTATTTTTTTCCAAAAAAATAAAAAGTGATTCTAAAGAAAAAAACAAAAGAAACAAACATTTCATACTTACCTGCTCAATGCAATGGTTTTGCACAGAGCAGCACTGATCCTTTTCTTCTCATGTTCCCTCTAGCAGCTCCTGGCTCCTTCCCCTTGCCAAGTGCTCCCAATTAGTGATGGACGAACGTTTCGCCCGGCGGTCGTTTCGCGGCGAATTTCCGACATTCGCGGTCCGCACGTTCGAACGCCTTTTTCCGTCGTTCGCCGCGGCGGACTTACGTGTTTAATGTATACAAGAACTTTAACCTTTGGTGACACGTTTATCATGTGATACAGGACAGCCAATTGAGACATGACAGCACATGGACACTTGGACATTCCCCCTAACCTATAAATACACCCGATCCGGTGGCCATTTTACATTCTTTCTTCTGTTACGATAGGGACAGGTTCCTGTGTGGAGTAGGGAGAGATAAACCACTAGCTATTTGGTACACAAAAGTTCTTTTCAGGACTGGTATAGGTGTTAGGTGTTGATAGGTTTGCTGTGCTGCTGATTCTTGCAGCAGCCTGAGTGTCTTTTGTTAGTTTAGAGAAAGGGAAAGGACGGTGTATGCTACAGGGACAGCCAGATTAGTCTTTCATCATCATCATCATCATCATTAGCTGTTACTATCAAGGTCCACAAAAGAGCTGTTCCAGTAACCACTAATCGTTCTCTTTTTTTGCCAATTTGTATAGGGACAGGAAGGAAGCAGTGTTGTCAGGCAGTGAGGGTAATTTTAAAGACTTGCTGTTATTATTAGTTCCACAAAGGTTCTTTTCAGGACTGGTATC
This sequence comes from Lithobates pipiens, assembly GCF_037356315.1. NCBI lineage: Eukaryota > Metazoa > Chordata > Amphibia > Anura > Ranidae > Lithobates > Lithobates pipiens. The sequence goes on along the minus strand of NW_027507903.1, from coordinate 163,717,044 downwards.
AGTGGTACAGTAATAGGCTTGTACATGTATAATATTCTTTCTTCCAAATATAGAAAGGATATTATACTTGACTGCTGCCCTTCTGCTGCAGTCTGCTAAACATTCACAACTCACTTGTTCCACAAAAGTTCTTATAAGGACTGGTAACTTGGTATAGGGTGCTACGGTACATAGGCTTGAGTGCGGTACAGTCTGCTGTTCTGTAAGGACCGCTATCGGTCCACAATAGATAGGGTTGACGTGCACCACTGCTGACCGCTGCCCTATACTGCAGCAGTCCTTCAGCGGTATAGGGACTGACGTACAGTCTGCTAATCACTAACACACAACCTGCTTGTTCCACAAAAGTTCTTATAAGGACTGGTAACTTGGTATAGGGTGCTACGGTACATAGGCTTGAGTGCGGTACAGTCTGCTGTTCTGTAAGGACCGCTATCGGTCCACAATAGATAGGGTTGACGTGCACCACTGCTGACCGCTGCCCTATACTGCAGCAGTCCTTCAGCGGTATAGGGACTGACGTACAGTCTGCTAAACACTAATACACAACCTGCTTGGTCCACAAAAGTTCTTATAAGGACTGGTAACTTGGTATAGGGTGCTACGGTACATAGGCTTGAGTGCGGTACAGTCTGCTGTTCTGTAAGGACCGCTATCGGTCCACAATAGATAGGGTTGACGTGCACCACTGCTGACTGCTGCCCTATACTGCAGCAGTCCTTCATCGGTATAGGGACTAAGAGTTTTGTCACAGGGTCATTTAAAAAATGACAGGCAGAGGAAGAGGCAGGCCCTTCCGCAGGGGTGGTAGGGGTAGGGCAGGAGCAACAGGCTTGAGCCAAAGTGGGAAGTTGCAGAAGGTGCGTTCAATTACTTTAAAGGATGCACCAGACTTGGTTGAGTGGCTCGCTCAGCCTTACTCTTCTGCACCCTCCTCATCCTCTCGATCTGCACCCTCTTCTTCACTCTCTGCTATGTGCACCCCCAAAGACACTACCACCAACAACACGACCACCACCACCACCACCACATACCTTCCGCTTGAGTCACTGGAATTATTTTCCGATCCATATCAAGAGGACATTTCTGATGCGCAGCCACTCTTGGTATTGGATCAGGAAGAGGAGGTAGCAACAAGCGCTACTCAGCAGTCTGACGACAGTACCCAGATCAGCCCAAGGAGGAGGTTGGTCCCCGGTGTTGCTGCCTACTCCGAGATCTCTACTTATAGCGGTGGGGAAGGTGACGTTGATGATGACGTGTCTAGTGATGTCACGTGGGTGCCCACAAGAGAGGAAGAGGAGGGGAGTTCAGAGGGAGATATGGACCAGCAGATAGGGAGGAGAAGCAGGAATAACTTACATTGCACAGGAGGGACAAAGCAGACTGCAAATGTATCAGGAGCGAGTCATCGACCATGTACGGTCACATCTGGCGCTCCCAGGACACCGGCACATGGCTCCGCAGTGTGGGCTTTTTTTAACGTGTCCGCTGCTGACAATAGCGTTGCCATCTGCAATCTTTGCAGTCAACGCGTTAGTCGCGGTAAGCCCAATACTCACCTAGGGACGACCGCCTTAAGAAGGCACATGAGCAGCCATCACCGAGCCCAGTGGGAGCAACGGAACACACAAAGCCACACTGCAGGCTCTCACCGTCCAGCCTCGTCTTCTACTTCTCCTTCTCCTCTCTCCTCACAATTGTCCTCCACTCCACCTTCCATCACGCCAAGCTCACATTTTTCTGCAAAAAGGCAGGCTTCCGTGGGCCTAATGTTTGAGCGTAAAAAAATGATGACGCCGGATAACCCTCTTGCCCAACGGTTGGCGGCTGGCTTGTCAGAACTCATAGCCCGCCAACTACTGCCATATAAACTGGTGGACTCGGAGGCCTTTCGCAAATTTGTGGCCATTGGAACACCACAATGGAAGGTCCCAGGAAGGAAGTATTTCTCAGAGAAGGGCATCCCAGAGCTATATGGCCATGTTCAGCGGCAAGTGAATGTATCTCTGGCACACAGTGTCGGTGCCAAGATACATCTGACCACAGACACGTGGTCTAGCAAACACGGGCAGGGAAGGTATATCACTTTTACTGCCCACTGGGTGAACCTTCTGACGGCCGTCAAGCATGTAACCCGTGGCACCCGTGTAGATTTGGTTTTACCGCCACGGATTGCATGCAGGCCTGACTCTTCTTCTCCTCCTCCTACTCCATCCTCCTCCCTCTCCTCCTCAGCTGCCTCCTCCTTTTCCGCTGCTAGCGTCTCTTCCGCTGCACCGCCCAAGCTCCCCAGAACCTATTCCACATGCCAGGTGAGACGTTGCCATGCCGTGCTGCGTCTGTTGTGCCTGGAAGCAAAGAGCCACACTGGCCCGGCACTCCTTTCAGCTTTGCGTTCACAGGCAGATGAGTGGCTAACACCGCTCAATTTGACAGTTGGTAAAGTGGTGTGTGACAACGGTGCCAATCTGCTTAGCGCATTGAAACAGGGCAAAATCACGCACGTGCCGTGCATGGCACACGTCTTAAACTTGGTCGTGCAGCGATTCCTTGTCAAATACCCTGGGGTCCAGGACATCTTGCGGCAGGCAAGGAAAATCTCGGCCCATTTCAGAAGATCTTACACGGCCATGGCTCGCCTTGCTGACATTCAGCGGCGACACCATCTGCCGGTCAGACGTCTTATTTGCGATTGCCCGACGCGATGGAACTCAACCTTCTATATGCTTGATAGGCTGCTCCAGCAGAAACGTGCAGTTAACGTCTACCTGTATGAACTCTGCGAAAGAAACGGTTCTGGGGAGCTGGGTTTTTTTTCACCGCGCCAGTGGCTGCTCATGCGCGACACATGCAGACTTCTGCGGCCATTTGAGGAGATCACCAAACTGGTCAGTCGCAGCCATGGCGCCATCAGTGACATGGTACCTTATGCCTTCTTTCTGGAGCGTGCATTGCGTCGTGTCATTGATCAGGCTGTGGAGGAGCAGGAGCGGGAAGATGAGGAAGTCGCAATGCTGGATGAATTCCCAGGGGGGGCTACTCTATCTGAGACAAGTCAACAACAGGAGTCTGATGAGGAGTTAGAGGAGGATGGTGCCGGGGCGGATGAGCAGGAGCAAGAAGAGCATGCTTTAAACCTTTCTGGGATCCCTGTTGTGCGAGGATGGGGAGAGGAGAATGAAGAGGACGACATTATCCTGGATGATGAGCAGGAGCCAGGCCACCACACCGCTTCCACTTTAGTGCAAATGGGGGCCTTCATGCTCCAGTGTTTTAATAGGGACCCCCGTATAAAAAGCATGAGGGTCAAGGACCAGTACTGGGTGGCAACGTACTTAGACCCCCGGTACAAACACAAAATGGCGGAAATGTTACCGCCGTCGCAGAGGGCTGTCAGAATGCAGCACTTCCAGGCCTTGCTTCGAGAAATGCTGCATTCTGCTTTTGCGTGCGCTGGCAGAGGAGCAATTCCCACTCCCAGAGAAGGATTTGCGGGTACCAATCCAACAGCGCCTGCAAGAAGAGGCCGGTTTGAAGATGTGTTGGTGACTTCGGATATGAGGTCATTCTTTCAGCCGACCCATCGACAGGTGTCATCCGGATCCAGCATCAGGGAACGCCTAGACCGTCAGGTGTCCGACTACATTGGGTTAACGGCCGATGTGGACGCTCTGAGGAGTGATGAACCCCTAGACTACTGGGTGGGCAGGCTTGACCTCTGGCCAGAGCTTGCCCAATTTGCAATCGAACTGTTGGCTTGCCCCTCATCCAGTGTCCTGTCCGAAAGGACGTTCAGCGCAGCAGGGGGGATTGTGACCGATAAGCGTACTCGCCTAGCTCACGACAGTGTTAACTACCTCACATTTCTAAAAATGAATGAGGCATGGATCTCGGAGGAATTCAACACATGTGACCAGTAGACCATGTATATGTCTATAAACTATTTTTTTAATCAAGCACACAGACCTTCTTAATTCATTTGGCTCACTTCCTTGACCCAAAAAAGCACACCGTACTATATGCCCCTACCCTCCTCTTTGAAGAGGTTGAGCGGTGTCATATTTCTACTGGGGCTGCTTATGATATCCCTGTGCTGTGCTGACTTCCTCCTGGGGGTTCTTATTATGAAGGGATCACACTATCCCTGTGCTGTGCTGACTTCCTCCTGGGGGTTCTTATTATGAGGGGATCACACCATCCCTGTGCTGTGCTGACTTCCTCCTGGGGCTGCTTACGGTGCTGCTGTCAGTGCTGTATGTCACGGTGCTGCTGTCAGCGCTGTATGTCACGGTGCTGCTGTCAGCGCTGTATGTCACGGTGCTGCTGTCAGCGCTGTATGTCACGGTGCTGCTGTCAGCGCTGTATGTCACGGTGCTGCTGTCAGCGCTGTATGTCACGGTGCTGCTGTCAGCGCTGTATGTCACGGTGCTGCTGTCAGCGCTGTATGTCACGGTGCTGCTGTCAGCGCTGTATGTCACGGTGCTGCTGTCAGCGCTGTATGTCACGGTGCTGCTGTCAGTGCTCTGTATTACGGTGCTGCTGTCAGATGCCTCTATCACGGTGCATGTGTCATTCCGGTATGTCACGCTGCTGGTGATCATCTCCTGCACCCTCTTCTTTGCCTACCCTGGTCCCTGACCTTCCCTCTCCTCCATTGCCTTCATTAGCTCCATAGTCCTGAATTGTTAGAACAATTTCCCAAATAAAATAAAAATGCTTGTAGTTATCGATCCCAAATTCACCTCATACATGTATTATGTCATTGTCCAGATGGTGGGACTACGTTTTACCCCCTAATAATTACCACGTGGCCGCAAATTCGACATGAAGGTTTGCAAAGTTCGCCTCCCATTGAAGTCAATGGGGCCCGCGGCGAACGTTCGGTTTCGCGAACGTTTGGGTCCGTTCGCATTTCGCTTTCGCGAAACGTCCCGTCGGAAGTTCGTCCATCACTACTCCCAATAGCAACCTGCTTGCTATAGGGGCACTGGTGCGTGCTACTGAGTCTCACTCTATGCGTCCATAGAACACATAGAGCTGTGGCTCGACTCCGTCCCACACTCTCTCCTCATTGGCTCACTGGCTGTGATTGATAGAAATGGGAGCCAATGGATCCCACTGCATTGTCTCCGCCAATGAGGAGAGAATGACCTGGAGACCTGGGACAGCCAAGGCTCCTCTGCACATTGTTGGATCAAGATTGGGCATAGATGAGCATTGGGGGGTCGGGGCTGTGGGGGGAGCAGCACACAGAATGTTTTTACCTTCATGCATAGAATGCATGAAGGTAAAAACCCTTTAGCCTTTACAACCACTTTAAGTCATGTCTAAATATGAGAACATAACAGTAATATATTGGAGCTCAGAAGTCCCTGATCCCCTGCCAGTAACACACTTCCAGTACTAGAGTGATTCTCACTGCATTGTATTTATACAGGACACTTTAATACTCCTTCTGTTATAATAGTCATTTTTATCATATATTGATTTAATCATCAATTGTTTTGGATAAGTCTTTGCTAATGTTATTTGAAGAGAAATTTTGAACTGAAGCAAAATGTAATTTTTAGTTTGAGAAATTTGATCTGACTCACAGACCGTTACAGTCTTTCAATCGCATTTGTCCACTAATCACTATTCAAAATGCTAAGTTATTCAAATTAAGAGCTAATGTTTTTAATGTATCCAAGAGCAATGAAGGCTATTAAATCATTGAATACAGCAGACATCTTGTCCTTATTACCACTAAATTCAGCTATTTCTGTTCACCATCCTGACAGGTTTTCTTCTGAGCTCTGGCCATTCCCACAAGTATGGGCTAGTGCTGTTGTTTGATCCTATTGACTCATTGTCCTTGAGCCTTGTATTGCAGTACTAAACGTATAACATCTACAAAGACTATTGCAAGCCACTAGAGCAAATTAAAAAAAAAAGTAAAGAAAAAAAAACCTAAGTGACCAGATTAAAGAACAAAACCTACACCAATTAAGAAAGCAACCTCAGCTCTCTTTCTTCTGTGGGTTTTCTTTAGTGCTGATTGTTTCCAGTGTCCATCTTTCATTTAGCATTAGAATCATGCCATGAAGGAAACAACTGATTTCATGAATTTTAGAGCGTTTGTAAGCAGAAGTGAGTTATATGTTTTGAATAAAGACTTCTTTTTTTTCCCATTCTGGTTCCTTTTAATAATAAATATGCTTCCCCTTAGCAAGGGTAATATTTCAAACAGTGTCATTTAAATAATTTATTCTTAAGCACTGTTCAGTGGCTCTTCATACTCAGTAGGGTTCTAGAGCTTCTGTCATCCATTCTATGATTTACATTGGACATGGCTATTTTTGCTTTCTGACCCATTCCTTTACATTAATCTGTACCATCAACGCGTTTATGCCCATTGTTCTTCAAACGACTTTCCACATTCCACCAAATGAACATCAGTAGAACAGGTTTGGTGACAGATACCCTGCTGGTTTTGATAGATAGCAGGATTGACAGGACCAAAGCAAGGAGGTAAATATTGTGGTGATTGTTAGCTGTGTTCATGTGACAATGACGAATCTGCAAAGCCTGAAGCCCATTCACACATCAACACATTTAAGAAAAAAACATGACTTATAACAACAGAAAAAGTAGAGGTGTCTGAAAGACCATTTGCTTTGAAGGTTTAGGCGAACCACAGGGAGGTTTATTTCATAGCCTTTTGAATACTTGTAAAGCAGAGATATCAACAACTAAACATAAAAATAAGGCAAAAAAAAATAGACAAATTGCTATACATTATTATTGTTGTATCAAATATTTGTACTTGCATCAATCAAGCTGTGGTATTTATTGAAAATTCCAGTGTCACAACTTGGATTTGCAGACATAAAGGCTTTCCAAGTTTAGACCTTGCTGAGTTTTTTTTCTAAAAGAAGCGTTAGGGATCATTATTTTTTGCTAAGGTGCAATTTTGGTACAATTGCACCTCAGCAAAGCATGTGCCAATGACCTGTAAATCAGGCAGGGTGGATAAAAATAATAGATAAATGTTTTCTATAAAAAAAAAAAAATCTTAACAGTTTAGTTGCACCAGTACAAATCTATGTCATATATATTTGACCAACAGCGATGGTAGGGTAAGAGCAGGTGGTAATTATATAAAATAGATTCGATTGTTTAAATAAAATAATGCATTTGAAGGGTTTGACAGCACCAAAGCAAACCAAACACATCCAGAATATGGACCCACTGACCAGGCAGAGCAGCCAATACGAACATTAATTATGCATAACTCTACAATCTACATGTATCAGCCAACAGCAACAGTAAAGTAAGACCAGACTTACACAGGGCAAATGTTTTTCCTGCAACCACAGATGGTGTTGATGTGAGAATCCATCCTGCCAGGCCATTGTCTTCTCTGAGAGGGGGAAGCTGTCCCCACGTGGAGAAGGCCATGATTATTACTAGCGGGCATAGTAGCCACTAGCGATAATCACAGGTAAAACCTGGCATGCTGGTTGTACCCAAGTTGATCGATCAACTTGGTACATTCAGCCTGCACATACAGGGTTTGAATCTAATTTCCATTTCTTAATGCAGTTACCACATCTAAGAATTTTCTGAGCTGCAATATAATAAATATCTGTTTTTAGGTTTAATTCCAGTTTAACTTTATGCAGCACCTTTATTTTATTAACTGGGACACCTCAGATTGAATGTATACTTTATAAAGTACAAAGGCAAGTTATCATCACTCACCCAGAGCCCTTTCCGAAGCTAGGAAGACCACTGTCCAGGTATTTGATGACTCTAGCATGTAACATCTGAGAACGAGATCCAACTGGCAACCTGGTATGATCCAAATGTAGTAAAGTTCATTCACTATGTGGTCAGTACATTTAGTCCACACATTTCACCCATCTGGCCTTAACTCAAGCATATTCCTACCGAAACAAACACCCTTCTGTAAACTCTAATGAGCAGGGTCCTCTGATTCCTCCAGTATTGAATTGTATTTTAACTGTCTGTCCTCGTGTTCTAAAGCACTGTGCAAACTGTTGGCGCAATATAAATCATGTATAATAATAATAATAATAATAATATACTTTCCTCCCCCAATACAAGTGAAAAAAATAACATAACAGGTGAATCACACTTAAAAACAATCATGGAGGAGGAAAGAACCTGTGTTAGGCTGAGATCAGAGCAGTACTAATGATCTAAACATACAATATAATAAATACACATGATCCAAAATGAAAGAAGGCAAAAAGGGAAAAAATCTAAATAACAAATCTAATAACAGAATTGAGAAAAAATCATAAATGTGTTCAAGAATACTATCTAGTCTCAACCATAGTTGGGATGTGGACTTATTTTGAAGGCAATAATCTTAATATGCCGACTTATCATTTATATACAAAACAAAAAAATATTTTTGCCAGATCAAATCCATTGATGGCTCCATAAACATTAAAATTTTTGTTTATACTGTATGCATTCCTTTCGTTTCCTTAATTTACTATGTGTTGGCCGCTGTGGTAATTGCAATTGTTGTTTTTTATTTAGATTTTTTTCCATTTAATGGTCTTTACATTTGTATTGTTTTATATTTAGATCTTCCACACTTTCCGATCTCAGCCTAACACAGGTTCTTTCCTTCCCCCTTAATTGTTTTTTAACTGTGATTCACCTGTTGTGTTTGTAACACTTGTAAGGGGGAGGGTAGTGTATAACAAGGGTGTTTGTTCAGTGGGAATATGCGATGATTAAGGCCTGATGACCAAAATCAGTTAGCATGTTCATACTGCACTGGTCATGTAGCAAATAAACTTTACTGCATTTGAATGATACCATATGGATACTTTATACTTTATAATGTGAATGTGAATGCTATTGACTACTATAAAGCTGTATTCATGTAAAATATCCAACCATTTACAATGGCAATTAAAAAATATGATTTTTTTTGAGTGCATGATAAGGATTTTTTTCAAAGGAACACGGCTTCAACTTATTCACTATCATTTGCTTTGCAAAATTAACACATACTTTGCTAAATGACCACACACTACTCCTTTAGTTAATCAACTCTAGGGTCAAGTAACATATGCTTTGAAATTCTTGATGTCATTGAGTAAGATGGGACAATGTTATTGACAGGTTGTTGTGTTGACCAGCAATTTTGCAAATGCACTGTGACTGATGTGAGGAAGAAGATGAGTGAGGGCAATTAGCCTCTAACACACAATGTCTTTGTGATTTGAAGTACTATGTCTTAGCAGAACTGAATGTAATTTAAATACACTCAGAAAATGGTCACCTTCATGGCTTGCAATGGTTTTATATAGTTTCATTGTCTGATAACACAAACCCTCATGACTGGCTTTGGGAAAGAAATTAAAGACAGCTGCGGTAGGAAGTCATACAAGATGAAATAGGGGTAGCTCCCTGAACATTACCAGGAACTAAAAATGGTGAAAATTGCGAAGAAATTATTTGTACTTAGCATATTGACACAGTCGGGGCTGATTACTTTTTGAATGATTAAATATATGTAGCTAAAGAACTGATAAGTATAATGAATGGTATAAGGTGATAAGAAATTTAACTAAGTTCATATTAATGACCTAATATTGTAAGAATGGGAAAAGGGTATACTGGCTGGGAATTGTGTGATGAATTGTTCCAGACATAGGTATTATAGTATTCAAGAAACTGTTAACATTTTGAAGTCACATACAATAATTTTAAGGGTGGCAGAAAAGCATGAAACATCCCATATTCACGTCCTGCTAAAAGTAAGACAATGGAAATATAACAGTTGGAAAAACACACACACTAAACAAAAGGTTGCAAAAACCCTATCTATAGGACCATGCTTGCACTCATCTTCTGAAGACTGGGCAGATGAGATTGCACTTGTATCTAGTGCCTGGAGTCATGGAGGTCACTGGCTTCCCACTATATAGCCACCTTAGACACATTTGCTATGCAGCCTGTTGTGTACATGTGTACATTTTGGCAGATTCACACAGACTGGTTTCTGCCACTAGAAGCCAATCTGTTCTCAACAGTTTGCCAACAATGTATTTCAGGCTATATACTAAAACAACCACCACACATTACCTTTATAGGATCGCCAACGAAATGTGGAACACATGTGCCAATCTGTAGAGTGCGCCACATTAGAGGGGGAAAGATTATTCTGCACTGGACCAGTGATAGAACTTTTTGGAAGATAGCAGTGTGGAGAGATTTCAGAAAGACATCCCGTTGGATTTTTCTAGTCAGATTCATGTTTCCTTAGTTCCTAGAGGACAGCAAAAAGATGATGTAGCAGTTTTCACCTATTTTTCTATCTGTCTAAGGGATTGTAAGTGCCACATGGTATTCAGAAGCAAGTTGTGCTCCAATGGCTGTTTCTCAGATTTTTTGAATAAAATTGCTTTGCTGCAACACAGAACTGCCATATCTTCAGCTATGTCATTTCATCAAGGAGCTAGACTGTATAGTATACTCAAGAAAAGGCTGTCAGCTATATACAAATGAAAAATACATACGATTGCTTATAATAGTGGAAAAAGCAAATAGATATTCTACAAGGGTGATCGTCTTAAAGGGACCTCACACCCATTACATATATAGCATGTTAAAGAGACAGTACATCTGTTTCTGCTCTGTTGCTTTGAAACTATTACTGCACAGTTCTTCGGGGCCCTAATGCAGACATATAAGGTCAGCATTGGACATGACATCAGGGAAAGTGAACAGTTATATCACTTTTGTTGATGTTCTAATACCAATGCTTTTAATTATTGAACTGTTCCTCTTTTTGTATTAATCCTGTCTCTTACATATTTCCAGCATGCAACTGCCACTAAATAAATTAACATATTGCATATTATTTAAAATAGTCTCTTTCCATACTTATCAAAGCCAACACCATTGGCATTATCTGTTAGCTGGACTGGACTTCCTATATTTTAAAGCCATTGTAGACCCTTGCAGACCACTTTGTACTACAGATAAGCTTATAATATAGCTTACCTGTAGCTACCACAGACATCGTCTAAACCTGCATAGTTTAGGAGATATCCCCTTATGTCATTGGCACATGTGCACTGAAGCAACGGCACCGTCGTGCCATAGCTCCAACTGGTGTGCCGTAACAGGCATCTCCCGCATGCATGCATGGAAGTGACATCATTGTGGCTCTGGCCAATCACAGCGTTGGAGCCGACGATACCCGGCCAGAGTTGTGTACGGGGACCACTATGAGGGCTTTATCTAAGGTGAGCATTTTATAAAGAGCTGGTATGCATACCAGCCCATTATGCCTTTGTCTTGCAGATTGTTTTTTTTTTGTGGGTTTACAACCACTCATGTAAGCAGTGCTTTGGTGCTAGAAACAAATAAAAATAAGTGTTGTAATCATATAACTTGCAATTCTGTGAAGAGAGCTGGAAAATATGTATCATCCATGACTACTAAATACTGGAGTTGATGATAATTTTAGTATTACATGTAAGAAAAAAAAAAAAAAATATATATATATATATATATATATATATGCAAAATATTTTGGTGATCTGGTAAAAGTGCAAATTTATGGAAGAAGAACTATATAGTCATCTGTTAATAAAATGAATAGTGGCTAAAATGTTGTTCTCTTTCACTTCGTAGTTCCTACATTATCAAATGTTTCTTTGCTCATTTAGACACAAACAATATCCTCTTGAAATGGATGCAATGAGTACTCACACTGAAATTCCATGCTTGATGGCTTCAGCAACAGCCCCACAGTGTGAGACTCATTCACACCCTGCAGGGGGAGGACACAGTTTAACCAGTCGAGTTGACACTGCACAGCATTTACAGTCTGTTCACATTACCCTATTCTACCTTAGAACAAAAAAGTACTCTAGAGACATTAGGTTCTGCTTATTTCCTGACAGACACGATGAGCTCATGCTGCAAGTGAAAGAGCTGAAAGTTTATGTTTGAATTAAACCCTATGACACTAATACAACACTTTACAACCGTAACAGAAAAGTTAACATAACATAAATATTAGACAATTTTGTTTGAAAGTTGTATTAAACTAGGAAGGAATTCACAAACATAAAAATGTAAAATATTCTAATGGAACATCTTTATAGCACTGTTTATTGCTATTTTTTAAATATTTTAAAATATATTCAGAAACATATTCATTTCCTTTTTTTTTAAGGCTTGAAATCTGGTAATTGAGAATAGGCACTTTTGTCAAATAAAAATGGAATTGTAAATGCCTTTTTAACCTGTATTGAGAGAATTATGCTGGCTGACATTGCTGACCTCTCTTTTTGAAAATGCTAATCCCCTGACTGTCATTCCAAATCCATGGATTCTATACGTAGGAAAAATGTAGATCTGGAAGATTAGAGCTCTTCATCTGCACTGAAGCCAGAGTGTAAGAGAGTACTGATGTTATGTGATCAGCCAGACAAGTAGATTTTCAGAAGGACATATTAGCAATAACAGCCTCCATACTTTCACGGTACAGGTTTCTTTTAAAAAGCAATTATAAAAATGTTCATGCAATGGTATTCAATTCCTTCAGTGCTAGCATCCTTGTTTCCTGGAAACAGCCCTTTATGCTTGAGATTCGGTATCCAGGCCAGTAGGAGCCTTCACATTTTTTGGGAATGTCCGAATATCCATCCCTTCTGGCAACAAGTCTTGCAAATTATACACAAACTTACAGATTTCTTTATTTTTGATAGCCTCGCTATGGTGCTCTTCAACCTGACTCCATTGTCCAGTAGAAAATACCATGTCCATTTTTCAAACATCTGTTAAATGTTGTTAGGGTCTGCATCCCAAACATGTAGAAACAAAAATCTCCACCCACCATGTCCCAATGGTTTGCCAGAGTGAATGATATCCAACATATGGAGCACCTGATTGCTACCCTCAGGGACAAGATGAAGGAGCACAATGCATGTTGTCTGTACTAGGAAAGGTTTTATTTTTCTGATAAACACATCATTCTTATAACCTTGTGTTATTTTTTACCATGGAATTGATACTCTGCGCTATTACCCCTGCAGTGGTTCCTCTTCCTGTCTTCCTCTTTTTTTCTACCCTCTACCGCTATCACCCCCTCTCCCACTCCCCTCTTTTTTTTTCTTTTTTCCCTATTTCTTGTTTCTCCTTGCCCCCCCCCCCCCATTCATGGACACCTCAGCATATATCCAACTGGTATGCACTAACAACAAGGGTATGATTGGTTGGAGACCTAGTTAACATGTTCCCCATTGAATATGACATTTCAATATCTCCTACCCTGTTTTTTTTTTGGACCCATTGTACTATCACCCTTACTGGTATGCACATACTATTCCTGGATTTCTCTTCATCACCTTTCATATTACAGGTAACCTCATTGCATGTGAAGTCCCCCCCCCCCCCCCCCCCGTCTCAGCCGTTCTGTAAGATGATGCTGAGTATTTGGTACTAGATTGCCTTATGTCTTTTCTTTTTGGGTTTCTGTTCAGGATTACTGTCAGTGTTTGTCTAAATGCCCTCAAAATGATGTCATGCCATGCTGTTGTATTTTGCTGCATACCACCAAATAAAGAATTTATAATATATATATATATATATATATATATATATATATATATATATATATATATATATATACACATATACAGAATAATGGGTGCCTTTTACAAATATGTATTTAGAGCTGAACTCCAGCCTTACCTTACAACTGAACTATTCTCCTATATTGAAATCACTCAGATCTCAATGTACATGACGAGCTTGTATTAGAAGGAGCAGCAAGTCAGATAGAACCCACCTCCAATCCTGGCTGGAGAATGTCCAGCATCATCTAGCTCTTACTTCATTGCCACCCCTTTAATTTATTGTATTAACATCACAAGTGGCTTAGCATCACATGTTGACGATGTCTAGGGTGGTCTGCATCCAAATATAGCCTGTCTAGGAATGCTCACTCCTCCATATTGATACCAACTCAAGAAGGCATTTTTATATTTGCATAACTCCTCCCAAGGGCCACCCCACTACTAACATCAGTGCTAAGGATACTGATACAGGGTGCTGGGAGGTTTTCATTAAGCTTTAAACAGCCCCATCCTTCTAACAGGAATAATCTACTTACATTGTATAGAGATGGACAGAAACCTAGTGGTAACATCATCAAACCAGAAATAATGTATATTAGGAAAATGGAAAGGTCTTATTTAAAAATGTCATTAGCATGTGGATGGGGGTGGGGGGGGGGGGGTGATGGGAAGGTGCAGTGATAGGGAGTATTCAGGGAAGGCAAATATGAGTTAGACAGGACCTAATCTTTAACGTTCCCACAGCAGCTGAAAATGAAAGATCTATATATTTCCAAAAAACAAACACTCTGAGGGTCACAATACACATTCCGCACCTGTGTAGTCCCCAAGATAAATTATATAAGTCTACACACATCATATATATTTTTTGTATTGCCTCACCCCTCTTTACTGTCACCCTACAGTAATTTACATTCCACAAGAAGACACCCTGTCAGGAGGACAGGAACTTTTTAAAATGTTTAGGCCCCGCCCACCCATCCCTGGGCCAAGTAACGAACCATAGATAGAGAAAAGCTTCTCGAAAAGATTGTGATAGCTTGAAAAACACTTTTCAAACAAAATACAAAACTTATTTATAAAAATCGAGCTCTGTGACACATCTAATCTCCACATTTTTGTACAAAAAGAAATAAACTTGCCAGAGATGTTGTCTGCAATATGCTGCACAGGAAGTCAAATCTGGACAACAAACAGCACACCATACAATACCAGCCTAATCATCACTTTTTTAATTTCTAATAATATCTTATGTAAAAATGTTATTATATAATTATTTGGGGTTAATTATTTATATTGTTTTACTTTACTCACAATATGAAGAAATAAGCAGCCTCACCGTGTTTTGTTGTTGCTCAGATATAAGCAAACACTGCAAAGAAAGAAAATCTTACAGATGTGTAGTGCTGGCTCATGCAGAGCACACACTATGTGTTTTTGAAATTTAATGTTACCCTTAAACTGCAGTTGGTTTGGATTTGATTGCTCTAAATTTTGACCTCAGCATCAGTCTGACTGGACTGAAGGGTGTTCTGCCTGGCCATAGGGGACGCTGTCACTTATGGCAGGTATGGAAACACAGTCTACTTGGGTGCTTTAAGGTTAATTTCTCTCGGGAACCAGCCCAGTGGGAGTGTCACTCTTGCTGTGCTTTCTGGGAGGGGGTACTTAAGATGCGGATGTCACGCATTTCAGGGTTTCCGGTCCAGAAGTATGTTCTGACTGCATGCTCCTGGTCCTCCTGACCAGCCCCCAGGACTTTCATGGCCCGGGGTGCGGATCCACCCAACTTTACATCTCGGGGCTGGCTAGCCAGAGGCAAGGAAACTGAAAGAAGGATTCGGAGGTGGTCCGGTGCTGTCTCGGTTGGTGGAGAGGCCCAGCAACTGTGAAGTTATCCAGGGGAAGACTCTCCTAGAGAAGGCCACGCAAGGGTTGGCTTCTCAACAAGAGCCTGGACAAACTGAAGGACCCAAGTGAATCCAATCTCCTGGTGAGAGTAAGACTATCCAATTAGGGTGAGGATCCAGCTGTGAATGACTATTCTCTGGATTTATTCAAAGTAAGAGAGTTATTCTTCATTCTGACTTTGATGCTAAGAGTACCTAGATTTTTCACCTAAACCCTCTGATCCTATACTGAGAGACTAATTGTTTAACTAATTTTTGCAAATAAAAATCCCTTTAACCACTTGACCACTGGGCACTTAAACACCCTTAATAACCAGACCAATTTTCAGCTTTCGGTGCGCTCACATTTTGAATGACAATTACTCAATCAATCAACACTGTACCCATATGAAATTTTTGTCCTTTTTTCACACAAATAGAGCTTTATTTTGGTGGTATTTAATCAAAAAAAGATCAAAAATTCTGTAAAAAAATGCATTTTTCTTCGTTTCTGTTATAAAATTTAGCAGATTAGTAATTTTTCTTCATAACTTTTGGACAAAATTTATACTTCTTCATATCTTTGGTAAAAATAAGTACAAATTGGTGGATATTATTAGTTTTTTGTGAAAGTTATAGAGTGCACAAGCTATGGTGCCAATATCTGAAAATTGATCACACCCGAAGGACTGACGGCCTATCTCATTTCTTGAGACCCTAACATGCCAGAAAAGTACAAATACCCCCCAAATTACCCATTTTTGGAAATAAGACATTCCAAGATATTTAGTAAGAGGCATGGTGAGGTTTTTGAAGTTGTCATTCTTTCTTACAATTCTTTGCAAAATCAAGATTTTTTTTCCTTTTTTTTACAAAATTTTCATATCAGGTTATTTCTCACACACAGCATATGCATACCACAAATTACATCCTAAAACACATTCTGCTATTACTCCCAAGTATGATGATACCACACATGTGAGACTTTTACACAGCGTGGCCACATACAGAGGCCCAACATGCAGGGAGCACCATCAGGCGTTCTGGAGCACCCAGGCCAATTCTGACATTTCTCCCCTACATGTGAAAATCATCATTTATTTGCTAGAAAATGACATAGAACCCCAAAACATTATATATGTTTTTTTTTAGCAAAGACCCTAGAGAATACAATGGTGGTCATTTAAACTTTCTATCATGCACGGTATTTGCGCAGCAATTTTTCTAACGCATTTTTGTGATTAAAAAAAAAAAACAGTAAAGTTAGCCCAATATTTTTATACAATGTGAAAGATGAAGTTATGCCGAGTAAATATATACCTAACATGTCACCCTTCAAAATTGTACACGCTTGTGGAATGGCGCCAAAACGTTGCTACTTATAAATCCCCATAGGCGACGCTTTCAATTTTTTTACTGTAAAATTATTGCTCTCGCTCTAACGTTCGCAGCGATACCTCACGTATGTGGTTTGAACACCGTTTTCATATGTGGGCGGGACTTACGTATGCGTTCGCTGCTGCATGGGAGCTCATTTTTATTGTTCATTTTACTTTATTTTAGTTTGACTTTTTTTCCCCAAAAATATTTTTTTGATCACTTTTATTCCTATTACAAGGATTGTAAACATCCCTTATAATAGCAATATGGCATGGCAGGTCCTCTTTACAGTGAGATATGGGGTCAATAAGACCCCACATCTCACCACTAGGCTGGGAATCCTAAAATAAAAATAAATACCTAAAATTAAAAAAATGGCAGGGTATTGCAGAGTATTGGCAGGGTATTGCAGAGTATTGGCAGGGTATTGCAGAGTATTGGCAGGGTATTGGCAGGGTATTGGGTATTGCAGGGTATTGCAGAGTATTGGCAGGGTATTGGGTATTGCAGGGTATTGCAGAGTATTGGCAGGGTATTGCAGAGTATTGACAGGGTATTGCAGAGTATTGGCAGGGTATTGGGTATTGCAGAGTATTGGCAGGGTATGGCAGGGTATTGGCAAAGTATTGGCAGGGTATTGCAGAGTATTGGCGTATTGTTATTTGACGGAGCAATCATGTGGTAAATGGCCGCGATGAGCGGCCGTTTACTGTGATCCGTGATGCGCCGGGTCCTGTGGACCGCAGATGCTCTCGAGAGCAGAATTCTGGGAGGCCGTTAATTAACGGCCTCTCAGAGTTAAACAACCACCCTGAAGCTGTTAATCGGCTATGGGCCGGTTGTTAAGTGGTTAAGTGGATCTGTCGTCAATCTCTGCAGTTTTTGGGCCATCTACCTCAGGAAACCCCTAGACGCATACGAGGTGAAGAAAATAACAGGAAGCCCAATAAAATAAGCCGCACCTTCGGGGGTCAGTGCTGCAGATGCATCAAGGAAATATACAGTAAAACAGTAATTTTTAACCACTTCAGCCCCGGAAGGATTTGGCTCCTTCCTGACCAGGCCATTTCTTGCGATATGGCACTATGTCGCTTTAACTGACAACTGCACGGTCATGTAACATTATACCCAAACAAAATGTATGTCCTTTTTTCCTTATAAATAGAGCTTTCTTTTGGTGGTATGTGATCACCTCTGTGGTTTTTATTTTTTGTGCTATAAACAAAAAAAAGCAACAATTTTGCAAAAAAAAAGCAATATTTTGTTGTTTTTTGCTATAATAAATATCCCAAATTTAAAAAAAAACAAAAACAAATTTTTTCCTCAGTTTAGAAAAATATGTATTCTTCTATATATTTTTGGTAAAAAAAAACAACAATAAGCATATATTGATTGCTTTGCACAAAAGTTATAACATCTACAAAATAGGGGACAGATTTATGTCATTTTTATTTTTTATTTTTTATTTTTTATTCTGCGATTTTTTTTCTGGACTGTTACAATGCGGCGGACAGATCAAACACTTTTGACACTATTTTGGGACTGTTGACATTTATACAGCGATCAGAGTTAACTGTGTTCCCTGGGTGCATTCTAACTGTAGGGGGGATGGGATTGACTAGGGGAGGAGAGAGATTGGTATTCATATTTAGTATGTAAACACGATCTGTCTCCTCTCCCCTGAGAGAACTAGTATTTGTGTGTTTACCCACACAGATCCCGGTCTTCGCACTGTCACAAGCGATCGCGGGTGCCCGACGGTCATTGTGCCTGCTGGGCACGCACATTGGCTTTAGAGACACGCGGCGGGCGCGTGCGTGCGCCTTCTGTGGCGTTTTAAAGGAACGATGTACAGCTATGGTGATTTGCCCAGCTGAGCCAACCTACCACAATATAACTGCGGTGGCAGGTAGGCTAGTGGCTAAAGAAGAAAGTCTAAATTTGAACAGCCACTGAAGCTGGTATGCTAAAGGAGATCAAAAAGCAGATAACTTTTCATTAATTTTATTTGCTCTGATTGGGTTTTTTAAGGCAGCAAATAAATACTTGTGTGTTGCTCGGATGATCTAATGTTAAAAAGGATAATTTCTCAGGCCTTGCTGCCCTCCAGGATAGGCATATCCTAGCAGTCAAGAAAAGGAAGAAAGAAAAGAAGGTGCACTAACCTTGTGCATTATCGTTAGTAAATGTATTTATTTACATGTTTGTGAGTCGTTTTTAATCTGTTTTTATAAATAAATTTACTAAGGATAATTCACAAGGCCCTCTTTTCTTTATTCCTTTTCTGTTTTTTTTTTTTTAAAGGAATACAGCTACAATTTATTGACTGAAGATTTTCAACTCCTTTAGTAAATCATCCTTATCACTGTTACCTGACAGCAGTGTCTGTTTTAATACTTACAGGTAAACGGCTAGCTATTTCAGCCTTAGCTCTGTTGCAAAGATCTTTTAAATCCAACACTTCCAGGTATGCCAGGTACCTGCATCTCTCCCTGCGACACTGTGCTTTCACCCACCAGCTATTACTTCACTAATATATTACTGAGGATTGTATTCCTGTATTAAAGCAGTTGTAAGGGCTTATTTTTTATTTTTTTTAATAACACACATGTTATGATAGTCTCCATAGTTCCCTATAAAATTCTCTATGGCCTCCTCTGGGTTGTACAGTATTTTTATTGAATGTGCCTTTTTCACCTTCATTATACATTAAACGAGAACCCAATGCCTTTTCAATTATACCCCTTTAACTACCCTTATTTGATGGTCTCAAGCATACCTATGCTATGTTTGGTTATGTTTTTACCTAGTTTACTTAGTTTCTTGCTAGTTAGCTATGCTATATATTTTGTTAGCTATGAGCCAGGGTACCCTCAGGTGGATGTTTTGTACTTAATAAAGAGAATTTTAAAAAGCAAACAAATGCATAAATAAATAACATGTTATACTTACCTGGTCTGTGCAATGGTTACAAATAGTGGCCCTGAACTTCCTATTCTGGGGTCTCCCACTGGCAGTCTTGTCTCCTTCTCTTCTCGGTGTGCACCCATAGAAAGCCACTTCCTATGGTGGTGCACCTGCAGACTTGCTCCCGAGTCTGGCTGTATACAACCATTGACCCACACAGCCCCTGCTCCCTCCTCACAGAATTTGATTGACAGCAGCAAAGCCTGTGAGTAAAGAGAGAGAGCCACTACAGATGGGCATAACGCTGGATAAAATGAGGACTCTGGTAAGTATTTACAGGGGTGTGGGAGCAATATTCTTACTGGGAAATGTTTTAGATTAATTCAGGGAATACATTAAGGTAAAAAAAAAAGTATTGCCTTTGGACCCACTTTTAACACTATCCTAACATCAGAGTCTCTTTAAGTTAATACATTCAATATCTCCCGTTAGCTGAATTTTATAACTTTTGCAGGTAAAAATATCCTCAGTCATGAATTGTGAGCATCCTATCTAATCCTAGCACTCTGCATTCTGTCACATTTCAGAATGCCCTGTGGGAGCAGCAGTATGTTCTATCAACTAACATAGTACAATGATCTACTAATGCTATTGTGTAGACCTTGATACAGATCTTATGTCTTTGTTGACCTTAAAGGTAAGAGTAACACATTTTTGATAATCACTTAACGGTATACAGTATTCCTCCAGAGCATCAGCAACATAGTTAGCCTTGAGTACAGTATTTATAGAATAGTTCAGAAGCTGGTATTCCCAGGTAGTGATGGCCGAACGGTTCGCCCGGCGGTCGTTTCGCGGCGAATTTCCGACTTTCGCCGTCCGCGGGTTCGAACGCCTTTTTCCGTCGTTCGCCCCGGCGGACTTACGTGTTTAATGTATACAAGAACTTTAACCTTTCGTGACACGTTTATCATGTGTTACAGGACAACCAATTGAGACATGACAGCTCATGGACACTTGGACATTCCCCCTAACCTATAAATACACCCGATCCGGTGGCCATTTTACATTCTTTCTTCTGTCACTGTAGGGAAAGGATCCTGTGTGGAGTAGGGACAGAGAAAACGCTAGCTATTTGGTACACAAAAGTTCTTTTCAGGACTGGTATAGGTGTTAGGTCAGCAGCCTGAGTTTCTTTTGTCAGTTTAGATAAAGGGACAGAGCGCTGTATGCTGCTATTTTAGGGACAGCTCAGCCAGATTAGTCTTTCTTCATCATCATCATCATCATCATCATTAGCTGTTACTATCAGGTCCACAAAAGAGCTGTTCCAGCTAATCGTTCCAGCCTACTCTTTTTTGCCAATTTGTATAGGGACAGGCAGGAAGCAGTGTGTCAGGCAGTGAGGATAATTTTAAAGACTTGCTGTTACTATTAGTTCCACAAAGGTTCTTTTCAGGACTGGTATCAGTGGTACGGTAATAGGCTTGTACACGTATAATATTCTTTCTTCCAAATATAGAAAGAATATTATACTTGACTGCTGCCCTTCTGCTGCAGTCTGCTAATCATTCACAACTCACTTGTTCCACAAAAGTTCTTATAAGGACTGGTAACTTGGTCTGTCTAGGGTGCTACGGTACATAGGCTTGGGTGCGGTACAGTCTGCTGTTCTGTAAGGACCGCTATCGGTCCACAATAGATAGGGTTGCCGTGCACTACTGCTGACCGCTGCCCTATACTGCAGCAGTCCTTCAGCGGTATAGGGACTGACGCACAGTCTGCTAAACACTAATACACAACCTGCTTGGTCCACAAAAGTTCTTATAAGGACTGGTAACTTGGTATAGGGTGCTACGGTACATAGGCCTGAGTGCGTTACAGTCTGCTGTTCTGTAAGGACCGCTATCGGTCCACAATACATAGGGTTGACGTGCACTACTGCTGACCGCTGCCCTATACTGCAGCAGTCCTTCAGCGGTATAGGGACTGACGCACAGTCTGCTAAACACTAACACACAACCTGCTTGGTCCACAAAAGTTCTTATAAGGACTGGTAACTTGGTATAGGGTGCTACGGTACATAGGCCTGAGTGCAGTACAGTCTGCTGTTCTGTAAGGACTGCTATCGGTCCACAATACATAGGGTTGCCGTGCACTACTGCTGACCGCTGCCCTATACTGCAGCAGTCCTTCAGCGGTATAGGGACTGACGCACAGTCTGCTAAACACTAATACACAACCTGCTTGGTCCACAAAAGTTCTTATAAGGACTGGTAACTTGGTATAGGGTGCTACGGTACATAGGCCTGAGTGCGTTACAGTCTGCTGTTCTGTAAGGACCGCTATCGGTCCACAATACATAGGGTTGCCGTGCACTACTGCTGACCGCTGCCCTATACTGCAGCAGTCCTTCATTGGTATAGGGACTGACGTACAGTCTGCTAATCACTAACACACAACCTGCTTGGTCCACAAAAGTTCTTATAAGGACTGGTAACTTGGTATAGGGTGCTACGGTACATAGGCCTGAGTGCGTTACAGTCTGCTGTTCTGTAAGGACCGCTATCGGTCCACAATAGATAGGGTTGCCGTGCACTACTGCTGACCGCTGCCCTATACTGCAGCAGTCCTTCAGCGGTATAGGGACTGACGCACAGTCTGCTAAACACTAATACACAACCTGCTTGGTCCACAAAAGTTCTTATAAGGACTGGTAACTTGGTATAGGGTGCTACGGTACATAGGCCTGAGTGCGTTACAGTCTGCTGTTCTGTAAGGACCGCTATCGGTCCACAATACATAGGGTTGCCGTGCACTACTGCTGACCGCTGCCCTATACTGCAGCAGTCCTTCATTGGTATAGGGACTGACGTACAGTCTGCTAATCACTAACACACAACCTGCTTGGTCCACAAAAGTTCTTATAAGGACTGGTAACTTGGTATAGGGTGCTACGGTACATAGGCCTGAGTGCGTTACAGTCTGCTGTTCTGTAAGGACCGCTATCGGTCCACAATACATAGGGTTGCCGTGCACTACTGCTGACCGCTGCCCTATACTGCAGCAGTCCTTCATTGGTATAGGGACTGACGTACAGTCTGCTAATCACTAACACACAACCTGCTTGGTCCACAAAAGTTCTTATAAGGACTGGTAACTTGGTATAGGGTGCTACGGTACATAGGCCTGAGTGCGTTACAGTCTGCTGTTCTGTAAGGACCGCTATCGGTCCACAATACATAGGGTTGCCGTGCACTACTGCTGACCGCTGCCCTATACTGCAGCAGTCCTTCATTGGTATAGGGACTGACGTACAGTCTGCTAATCACTAACACACAACCTGCTTGGTCCACAAAAGTTCTTATAAGGACTGGTAACTTGGTATAGGGTGCTACGGTACATAGGCCTGAGTGCGTTACAGTCTGCTGTTCTGTAAGGACCGCTATCGGTCCACAATACATAGGGTTGCCGTGCACTACTGCTGACCGCTGCCCTATACTGCAGCAGTCCTTCATTGGTATAGGGACTGACGTACAGTCTGCTAATCACTAACACACAACCTGCTTGGTCCACAAAAGTTCTTATAAGGACTGGTAACTTGGTATAGGGTGCTACGGTACATAGGCCTGAGTGCGTTACAGTCTGCTGTTCTGTAAGGACCGCTATCGGTCCACAATACATAGGGTTGCCGTGCACTACTGCTGACCGCTGCCCTATACTGCAGCAGTCCTTCAGCGGTATAGGGACTGACGCACAGTCTGCTAAACACTAACACACAACCTGCTTGGTCCACAAAAGTTCTTATAAGGACTGGTAACTTGGTATAGGGTGCTACGGTACATAGGCCTGAGTGCGTTACAGTCTGCTGTTCTGTAAGGACCGCTATCGGTCCACAATACATAGGGTTGCCGTGCACTACTGCTGACCGCTGCCCTATACTGCAGCAGTCCTTCATTGGTATAGGGACTGACGTACAGTCTGCTAATCACTAACACACAACCTGCTTGGTCCACAAAAGTTTTTATAAGGACTGGTAACTTGGTATAGGGTGCTACGGTACATAGGCCTGAGTGCAGTACAGTCTGCTGTTCTGTAAGGACCGCTATCGGTCCACAATACATAGGGTTGACGTGCACTACTGCTGACCGCTGCCCTATACTGCAGCAGTCCTTCATTGGTATAGGGACTGACGTACAGTCTGCTAATCACTAACACACAACCTGCTTGGTCCACAAAAGTTTTTATAAGGACTGGTAACTTGGTATAGGGTGCTACGGTACATAGGCCTGAGTGCAGTACAGTCTGCTGTTCTGTAAGGACCGCTATCGGTCCACAATACATAGGGTTGACGTGCACTACTGCTGACCGCTGCCCTATACTGCAGCAGTCCTTCATTGGTATAGGGACTGACGTACAGTCTGCTAATCACTAACACACAACCTGCTTGGTCCACAAAAGTTTTTATAAGGACTGGTAACTTGGTATAGGGTGCTACGGTACATAGGCCTGAGTGCAGTACAGTCTGCTGTTCTGTAAGGACCGCTATCGGTCCACAATACATAGGGTTGACGTGCACTACTGCTGACCGCTGCCCTATACTGCAGCAGTCCTTCATTGGTATAGGGACTGACGTACAGTCTGCTAATCACTAACACACAACCTGCTTGGTCCACAAAAGTTCTTATAAGGACTGGTAACTTGGTATAGGGTGCTACGGTACATAGGCCTGAGTGCAGTACAGTCTGCTGTTCTGTAAGGACCGCTATCGGTCCACAATACATAGGGTTGACGTGCACTACTGCTGACCGCTGCCCTATACTGCAGCAGTCCTTCAGCGGTATAGGGACTAAGAGTTTTGTCACAGGGTGATTTAAAAAATGACAGGCAGAGGAAGAGGCAGGCCCTTCCGCAGGGGTGGTAGGGGTAGGGCAGGAGCAACAGCCTTGAGCCAAAGTGGGAAGTTGCAGAAGGTGTGTTCAATTACTTTAAAGGACGCACCAGACTTGGTTGAGTGGCTCACTCAGCCTTATTCTTCTGCACCCTCCTCATCCTCTCGATCTGCACCCTCTTCTTCACTCTCTGCTATGTGCACCCCCAAAGACACTACCACCAACAACACCACCACCACCACATACCTTCCGCTTGAGTGCAAATGGGGGCCTTCATGCTCCAGTGTTTTAATAGGGACCCCCGTATAAAAAGCATGAGGGTCAAGGACCAGTACTGGGTGGCAACGTACTTAGATCCCCGGTACAAACACAAAATGGCGGAAATGTTACCGCCGTCGCAGAGGGCTGTCAGAATGCAGCACTTCCAGGCCTTGCTTCGAGAAATGCTGCATTCTGCTTTTGCGTGCGCTGGCAGAGGAGCAATTCCCACTCCCAGAGAAGGATTTGCGGGTACCAATCCAACAGCGCCTGCAAGAAGAGGCCGGTTTGAAGATGTGTTGGTGACTTCGGATATGAGGTCATTCTTTCAGCCGACCCATCGACAGGTGTCATCCGGATCCAGCATCAGGGAACGCCTAGACCGTCAGGTGTCCGACTACATTGGGTTAACGGCCGATGTGGACGCTCTGAGGAGTGATGAACCCCTAGACTACTGGGTGGGCAGGCTTGACCTCTGGCCAGAGCTTGCCCAATTTGCAATCGAACTGTTGGCTTGCCCCTCATCCAGTGTCCTGTCCGAAAGGACGTTCAGCGCAGCAGGGGGGATTGTGACCGATAAGCGTACTCGCCTAGCTCACGACAGTGTTAACTACCTCACATTTCTAAAAATGAATGAGGCATGGATCTCGGAGGAATTCAACACATGTGATCAGTAGACCATGTATATGTCTATAAACAATTTTTGGAATCAAGCACACAGACCTTCTTAATTCATTTGGCTCACTTCCCTGACCCAAAAAAGCACACCGTACTATATGCCCCTACCCTCCTCTTTGAAGAGGTTGAGCGGTGTCATATTTCTACTGGGGCTGCTTATTATGAGGGGTTCCCACCATCCCTGTGCTGTGCTGACTTCCTCCTGGGTGTTCTTATTATGAGGGGCTCCCACCATCCCTGTGCTGTGCTGACTTCCTCCTGGGGGTTCTTATTATGAGGGGCTCCCACCATCCCTGTGCTGTGCTGACTTCCTCCTGGGGGTTCTTATTATGAGGGGATCACACCATCCCTGTGCTGTGCTGACTTCCTCCTGGGGCTGCTTACGGTGCTGCTGTCAGCGCTGTATGTCACGGAGCTGCTGTCAGCGCTGTATGTCACGGAGCTGCTGTCAGCGCTGTATGTCACGGAGCTGCTGTCAGCGCTGTATGTCACGGAGCTGCTGTCAGCGCTGTATGTCACGGAGCTGCTGTCAGCGCTGTATGTCACGGAGCTGCTGTCAGCGCTGTATGTCACGGAGCTGCTGTCAGCGCTGTATGTCACGGAGCTGCTGTCAGCGCTGTATGTCACGGTGCTGCTGTCAGCGCTGTATGTCACGGAGCTGCTGTCAGCGCTGTATGTCACGGAGCTGCTGTCAGTGCTGTATGTCACGGAGCTGCTGTCAGCGCTGTATGTCACGGAGCTGCTGTCAGCGCTGTATGTCACGGAGCTGCTGTCAGCGCTGTATGTCACGGTGCTGCTGTCAGCGCTGTATGTCACGGAGCTGCTGTCAGCGCTGTATGTCACGGAGCTGCTGTCAGTGCTGTATGTCACGGAGCTGCTGTCAGCGCTGTATGTCACGGAGCTGCTGTCAGCGCTGTATGTCACGGAGCTGCTGTCAGCGCTGTATGTCACGGTGCTGCTGTCAGCGCTGTATGTCACGGAGCTGCTGTCAGCGCTGTATGTCACGGAGCTGCTGTCAGCGCTGTATGTCACGGAGCTGCTGTCAGCGCTGTATGTCACGGAGCTGCTGTCAGCGCTGTATGTCACGGAGCTGCTGTCAGCGCTGTATGTCACGGTGCTGATGTCAGTGCTCTGTATTACGGTGCTGCTGTCAGTGCTCTGTATCTCCTGCACCCTCTTGTTTGCCTACCCTGGTCCCTGACCTTCCCTCTCCTCCATTGCCTTCATTAGCTCCATAGTCCTGAATTGTCAGAACAATTTCCCAAATAAAAAAAAAATGCTTGTAGTTATCGATCCCAAATTCACCTCATACATGTATTATGCTATTGTCCAGGTGGTGGGACTGCGTGCTACCCCCTAATAATTACCCCGTGGCCGCAAATTCGACCTAAAGGTTTGCGAAATTCGCCTCCCATTGAAGTCAATGGAGCCCGCGGCGAACGGTCGTTTTCGCGAACGTTTGTGCCCGTTCGCGTTTCGCGTTCGCGAAACGTCCCGTCGGAAGTTCGTCCATCACTATTCCCAGGTCTCTGTGTCACACTGTTTTATATGATGTACATGATTGCAATGGCATGTTAACTCAAAATTCTACCTTATCTCAAGGTGCACTACAAAAACAAAATTCACCTGCCTTTTTCACAAAAATGGCATTTGCACCACCATACAGTATTGCAAATATAATACAGAAGGATGCATTGTAATAAATAAAACAATAAACTCATCCTCAGTAACCCTGTGGCATCCTCCATACCACACATGAGAAGATGTTATAGACGTTAAAACCAATCATATATCCAAACCCAAATCACCAGCCAGAAATAGAAGAGATATAAACGTCCAGCCTGAGAACTCACAAAGAGTCCCTCACTGGTAGGAACCAGGTTACAGAAATAAAAACACCAAACCTACAGAAATGGACTTTACATGGCAGAATAAGTATAAGTACAACATGAATGATAATGTGTCATAAAATAAGGTAATATACTGCAGCAATATGAATATCTATTCCTTTCCTATTGATCCTGTCTTATTTCTAAGGCCGCGTACACACGGGCGGATTGTCTGCCCAACTTAGTCCGCTGAACCGTGTTTCAGCGGACAATCCGCTCGTGTGTGGGCTTCAGCGGACTTTTTCAGCGGACAGTCTGACGGACTTTGTCTTTCGGAATTTCCGTAATTTTGTCCGTCCAAACTTGGTTTCAGCGGACAGTCCGCTCGTGTGTAGGCAAGTTGGACGGACTAAGTATGGCACATGCTCAGAAAGGATTTACACGGCCGAAGGTTGCATTGCAGTGTATTGGACGTCGTTTTTCTAGTCTCGTCGTACGTGCTGTACACGTCATCGCGCAAGTTTTCAGCGGACTGTCTGTTCATCGTGTGTGGTCAAGTCCGTTCATTCAAAATTTGGACGGACTGTCTGTCGGATTGTCTGACGAACTTAGTTGGGCAGACAATCCGCCCGTGTGTACGCGGCCTAAGAATGCAAATGCGCAAAAACCTGTATTACAGAAGAGGAGTGGTGAAATCCCCTGGTTAGCCACTATGAAGTAGGTCAGAAGCTGGGCCGGTGGAACTCTAAAGTAATGTGGCAATAACCCGTCATCAGAAGTGATCACTGACAATGAAAGTGTACAGAAAAAAAAAAGTTAAAATAATTTGATGCCAACAGTGAAAGGAAGTGTAATAATGGTTACATCGGGAAAAGGATCCTATAGGTGCTTAAAGAAAAGTCAAATCCTGAAGTAATTTACTAGAATCAAGTTGTTATGAGGTGTATGTATGTATGCTCACTTTTTTTTTTATTGGAAAACCAACTTTATTGAAAAGTATATACATGGTACATAAATCGGTGTCAACACGGCCAGAACAGTAGTACATACATAGACACATTGTAGCATCTGTGTGACATAAGCTGATAGACCCATTGGGGGTGGGACCAGTACTTAATAAAGAACAGGAGAGATAAAAAGGGGGAGGGATAGACATATCAGGTACACATTTTGCCATGTGCTAACCAACTGCTCCAGACCTTCTCATACTTAAGCGGACACCCTATATGTACATAGATCATCTTCCTTTATGGAAGATTATCGTTAATCCTTTTTTTCCAACACTGTATTGTAGGAGGCAGGGCCTACATCCAATTGCGAGCCACTTCTTTTCTCGCCATGAATAACGTCTCATGTAGAAAGGTGCAAAGGGGTTTATCGGCGTCTAAGTCCAGTAGCAGACCGAGCAGGCACATCCTTGGATCTAGGGTGGCAGGAGAGCCCATTTGGCCATACAGGAAACAAACCACCTGTATCCGCTTGTATAGTTGGACAGGACCATATGAGGTGATAGAAAGAGCCTGGGGTGTGGTCACATAGTCTGCACCCAGGGTTGTATGAGGGTTTGTAACACGCTATCCTCTGAGGAATCAGATACATCCTATGTATAACATACAACTGCGTGAGGCGGTCTGACAGTTTGGGGGAAACTTTTTTCACATCCTCCAAAATGTTGTCCCAATCCTCATTCTCAATTGCTCAATTCTCAATAGCTCCAACATCCAGGCCAATGCTGTGGTACTAGGGAGGCGAATGGTGGAGTATAGGATAGAAATCAGTTTGGCTGGTTCAGTACCTATGACTGTGTCTACAATAGAGGGGACTGCCAGGGATGGGTTGGAGCTAGTAAACTGGGTTTGTATAGAGTATCGGAGTTGTATATACCTGAAGAGAAAGCAATCGGGGAGGGAAAGCTCATCCTTTAGCGCTTGGAATGTTTTAAGTCCCGTAGTGGTCATGATCTGATATATGTATAGGATCCCATGGGGTATCCACGCCTCCGGGTCCGGAATGGACAATAATTTGGGTAAGTGTGTGTTGAACCAAAGAGGGGTGTGAGAGTGGACCTGTGGGGTCTCGAGTTTTAGTAGTGTCATCCGTTATACCCTACCGCTCCCCCATTGTCATTCGGGTTCTTTAGGCTTCTCCAAGTTAATTTGTGTCTGCTGTGGCCCCATATAAACAAATTAAGAATGGATTCAATTATTTTTTGTGGTATATACAGAGGGGCATGCCACACCAAATAGAGTATCTTTGGGAGAAGTATCATCTTTTCTTCTAGACTCCCTATCTTAAGGCCTCAGATGCTAGTATCTGCACGAATCATGATGGCCAATGGCTCCACAGCCAATGCGTACAGCATGGGGGAAAGGGGGCAGCCTTGTCGGGTCCCTCTCTCTAGCGGAAATTGGTCAGAAAGCCATCCATTCACGAACAACCTGGCCCTTGGGGATTGATATAGGAGCTGAACCCAGTGAATAAAGTTGGGGCCGAATCCAAATCCTGAGAGGCACTCCCACAGGTAATTCCAATCCATGGAATCAAAGGCCTTGGCGGCATCTAGAGCCACCACAACCCTCGAGCCGATTTCATCATGGGACCCCTGGAGGTTCATGAATAGATGGCAAATATTCATAGCTGTGTTTTTCCCTGGCATAAAACCTGTCTGGTCAGGGTGAATCAGTGACAGAATGACCTGGTTAAGGCGTGAAGCCAAAATCTTAGCTAGTATTTTGATATCTACCTGTAGTAAGGAAATGGGTCTATACGATTCCCGGGTATTTAGGGTCCTTACCAGGCTTGGGGATTACTACAATTTGGGCTTATGTCATAGAGGGGGCAGGCTTCCCGAATCAAATATGGATTGATACAGGTCGTAGAGTTTAGGGATTAGAATTTCAGAGTAGGTGGCATAGAATTCAAGTGTTAGGCCATCCAATCCAGGGGCCTTAGATGTGGCCAGACAGGAGATAGCCCCGGAAATGTCCTCTTTAGTAATGGGGGCCTCAAGGAGTTCAAGCTGGTCATTAGTCAATCTAGGGGAGCGTGAGTCTAGATGGGCATGTATGCTCACATTTAAATTGGTTTTCCCAAAAAAAAATATCCTGTTGTATGAGCAACTGTGGAGTCATAAAGCAAGAACAGGGTGTATACAGCATTCCTGAAACCACAAATAGGGGCAAGTACTCCTACATAGGCATACTATAAACACTGGGCATTTACTGTATTATTATTGTTATTTTGGTCGGTAACCAAGAAGTTACTAAATACAACCAGTTAACTAGCAAATTCAAGAGGAGATAAGCGGCAGCCTTAATATTTCTCTATTTCTCTTGGAACAGATTTTCTAAAAAAAAACAATATATATATATATATAAGTGTGTATATATATATATATATATATATATATATATGTGTGTGTGTGTGTATATATATATATATATATATATATCTGCAGTTGCAATATTTTTTCATTTTCTTAATTCTCTTTTCTGCTGTCAGAAAATATCCTGCTAATGAAAGTTTATTTTGAGAGATTATCTGGTTACCATGACCACTTAAATCTGTTATGAGTTAAGGTCAGGCAGAATGATCATGTACTGTAGTTCAAGAAATGTTCATTTATTGTCTTTTATTTTTTCTGCTACAGGAATATATACAGTAAACATGTTGCTATAGTGTTCTGTTTAAACGTATTAGGCCCCTTTCACACTGTTGGATCCTTCAGGACTGCCTGTCAGTTTTGACGGCGGATCTGAACGGATGATCCATGCTAGTCTACGGAGCGATGGATATCAGCGGTGATGTGTCCGCTGACATCCGACCCGGTCCAATCTGCTAAAGGCAGATGGATGGCTCTACATTCAGAATCATCGCTGGTGGATCGGATCGGGTGAGATCTGATGAAAATGGACATGCTGTCCATTTTCATCCGATATCTCCATAGAAACCAGTGGCGCTCGACAAGCACCTCCCAGCTCAGTGAGCAGAAAGGGACCTCAGCGGAGATCAACAGAGAGATCTCCTGCTGAGCTGGCGGATAGAGGCGGACTCCATGGAATCTGATCCGCCTCGTGAGAATGAGGCCTTACAGTTATTAACAGCCATTCAATATACTATTTTGTGCAATTAAAACATAGGATTGAAGTAAAATTACTGCAATGCTACTTGCACATCATGTAACACATCATTGCACTT
The DNA here is from genome assembly GCF_037356315.1 of Lithobates pipiens. Taxonomy (NCBI): domain Eukaryota; kingdom Metazoa; phylum Chordata; class Amphibia; order Anura; family Ranidae; genus Lithobates; species Lithobates pipiens. The sequence goes on along the minus strand of NW_027507903.1, from coordinate 163,685,389 downwards.
TAGTCTCAGGTGCATCCCGTTTCTTTTTTTTTTTTATATTCATAGATCCAGTCACATAACCCCATAATTTGGTTTCTATCTACATAATAGGTATGCATACCCCTGGTTAAAACAGCAGTTCTTGGAGCCTTTTAAAACTATAAAGCTGATACAAATGTCTCTGTATTTAAAGGCCATTGGGACTGGAAAGTATTCAGTATTTTCTGCCTGAACATATCAGAGTACAGGTCTGAATTTCAACCATTTCTTATTGAATTATCTGAAAGGTGGACCATGGGTGAGCCTCTTGGCACCACACTGCTTGACAAAAGCCAATTTAAAAATGACTGAGCTGGGTAGAAAATTGTCAGCTTACCAGTGACAGGATCCTATCAGATGCAGTCACTGTTTGGGTATTCAGGCAGCCACATGTGCTGTGCCTGTCTGAATAAAATAGCAAGCAATGCAGATTCCTCCAGCTATGCTTTTTGCGTGGATTTAAAAATCAAATGATTTCTTTTGTTTGAGCCTTGGGGCTAAACAAGAGAAATCTACTTGTGTATAGGTAGCATTATACCTTGTATAGTGACTACAGTTCCCTCTACATTGGCTGCCATAAAAAAAAAAAGGAAAATTCCTATCAAAATACTTACTGTAATTTTCCTTTCCTGATGGACTCCATGGCAGCAACGTGTGGGTTAAGTCCCGCCTCCACTACCCTATAGGACACTACTACCATAAATCTTTGCTCCCTGCCCCTGGCCGTGTTCGGTAACTAGCCTACTCCAGCCATTTGGGAGGGAACTCCTGCTGCCATGGTGTTCATCAGGAAAGGAAAATTACGGTAAGTATTTTGATAGGAATTTTCCATTCTCCTGACAGACTCCATGGCAGCAACGTGTGGGAAATAACTCGCCAAACACACCCGGGTGGGCAAAATGCTGAACAAAAGATTTATTTAACACTGTCGGCCGACAGGACTTTCAAACCAGGATAAAGACCCTGGCTCAACACAATAGTGAGACATGAAGGTATGAATTAAAGACCAGGAGGCCGCTCTGCAGATTATATCAGGCGCAACATGATGCGAAGCTGCCCATGAGGTTGAGAGACTTCTGGTAGAGTGAGCTGTAACCGCCTCAGGAGGAGCCAAGCCCTTCTCTCCATAAGCCCAATGGATTGCCTGGACCACCCAAGATCTAACGGAGGCCTTAGCGCCTCTATTTTTCCCGTTAAATAACACGAAGAGGAAGTCAGATTGACGCAAAGCAGCTGTAACATCCAGATATTGTTTTAGAGTAACTCCCAAATCGAGTGGATGTGGATCCGTACTTCCAGCAGAATTGAAGGTAGGAAGAGTGATTTCCTGGTTTTCATGGAAAACAGAGGTAACCTTGGGATTTGTCCCCAACATCGGAATTAAGACTACCCTATCTGGAAAGAAGGTGAGAAAAGGTTCCTTTGCGCCTAGAGACTGAATTTCGGAGATTCTCTTTGCCGAAGTTATGGCTACCAGAAAAGAGGTTTTAAGGGTTAATTCTCTGATTGAGAGCATTTTGTCAAGTTGAGAGAAGAAATCTAGAACCAATGGAAGGTCCCATTTGGGGAATCTAGGCTTCCTTTGTGGCCTAAGCCTGACTGCTCCTTTGCAGAATTGTTGGACAAAGGGATGATTGGCCCATGCGACTCCAGAAAAAGCTGAAATTGCTGATACCTGGACCCGGGGAGAGAACTAACCCGAAAGGGAGATATCCAATCCTGATTGTAAAAAGCTTAAAGCGTCCCGGACTGTCAGGGTATTACAGGAACTGGACCTCGAAGACAAGTGATCTGCAAACTTCGCCCAAATTCTCTCATATACCCAGTTAGTACTACTTCTTCGTGCACTAAGAAGAGTGGAAATGACTTCTTCAGGACAGCCTAAAGCCTTCAACCGTCCCCTTTCAAAAACTAAGCCTTTAGGCGCAGGTGATCTGGGCAAGGATGTAATCTCGACCCTTGAGACAGAAGGTCTGGTCCGGATGGTAAAGGAATTGGATCCCTGACACTGAGGAGCATCAGAAGTGGAAACCAGGGTCTGTTGGGCCAATAAGGGATTATGGCTATCACTTCTGCTGTCTCTGACCTGAGTCTCCTCAGGAACTGATGAATGATAGGAGTTGGTGGAAAGGCATCCACCCCATAAGCTTGAGGATCCCTGTACCTTGAATAATACTTCTCCAGTTTTTTGTTGCAGGGAGAGGCAAACAGGCCGACTCCTGGGGAGAGCCCCATCGTCAGGATCCAGTTGAACACTTCCTTGTGAAGAGACCACTCGTTGTTTTCCAGAAGTATCCGGGAAAGAAAGTCTGCCTGAACGTTCTGAATCCCCGGAACATAGGTTGCTGTCAGATCCTTCAGGTTCCTCTGAGCCCAGGTCATGATTTGTTCCACCTCCTGGAGAAGGGATAGACTTTGGGTACCCCCTTGCCTTCTTATGTACGCTACTGCTGTGGTATTGTCTAGCCTGAGTAAGACCGAGGCTCCTGAAATCAGATGCCGAAAGGCTAGCAGAGCTTGAAAGGCTGCCCTTAACTCCAGGATGTTTGACACCGTCCTTCTGGAGGGGAGAATCTAGGTGCCCTGAGCCACTTCCACCAGACAGTGGGCGCCCCAGCCTCTGTTGCTGGCATCCGTTGTTATGGTGACCCATGAGATGGGGAGAATGGAATGGCAGTTGCAGAGATTTTCCCGTTGGAGCCACCACGGAAGGGAATTCCTCATGGATAGGGTGATCCGAATCAGCTGGGTTTTGCTGCCTGACCATTGATAAAGGAAACCCTTCTGAAAGGGCCTCATCCTCCACTGTGCCCACCTCACCATCGGAATTGTCGCTACCATAGTGCCTATAATTTTCAGGCACTGGAGAGCCTGGAGATGAGAGGCAGAGAGGGCTGGACGGATTCTGTCCCTGACCACTGACAACTTCTCTTCTGGTAATGAGATGGTGCCTCTGACAGTGTTGAATAGGGCCCCTAAGAACACCAGCCGCTGAGATGGGACCAGCTGGCTCTTCTCCGAGTTCAAGATCCACCCGAACTCCTGTAGGGGGAGATGACCTGCTTTCTGTGTACCAGAAGTTGATCCTTGTCTTGAGCCAACAACAGAAGGTCGTCTAGGTAGTGATGTAGATGAATCCCTTTGGTTCTCAGAAGAGCTACCACTGCCAACAGTGCTTTTGAAAATACACGAGGAGAAGTTGATAGCCCGAAGGGAAGGCATGTGAATTGAAAATGGCTTTCGCCCACGGAGAAGCGGAGATACTGCTTGTAATTTTCTGCAACTGGGACTTGAAAATAGTCGTCCTTGAGGTCTATGGAGACCATCCAGTCCCCTGCTTGAACAGATTGTTGAATTGTGGATAATGACTCCATCTTGAATTTTTCTTTTTTGATAAAACTGTTCAAGTGAGTTAGATCTATGACGGGCCTCCAGGCCCCGCTCTTTTTCTGGACCATAAACAAAGGAAAGTAGATTCCCATGCCTCGCTGAATGACTGGAACATGGATAACGACGCCTTGAGCCAACAAAGATTCCACGTAGGCTAGAAGAATTAGCCTTTTTTCGTCTGAAGCTGGAAGAGAGGTGGGGACCCATCTGAGCCTGGGAGATTCCTTGAAGGTCCAAACATGGACTGAGGAGACAGTCTTGACGGTCCAGAAGTCTTGGATCGAGGCCACCCAGACATGGCGAAAGTGGAAAAGACGAGCCCCCACCTGCCCTGTCTGAGAGGGCCCAACCTCAAAAGGATTTAGTCGGTTTCCTCTCTCCCTTTAAATCACTTTTGGTAGATTTTTTAAAAGAGGATTGTCTTGATTTCCAGGACCTGGAAAATTCACGGCCCGGTCTGTAACTGCGAGCTTCCCTGGCTCGTTCCTGGTACTGTCTCTTTGGAAAAGACCTTCTCTGGGCTTGCAAACGCCGGTCCTGGGGAAGGAACCCCGACTTCCCACCAGTGGCTCGGGTAATAGCCTCATCCAACTTATTGCCGAAAAGAGAGGACCCCTCAAAGGGGATATGGCACCATACTTGTTTTGAGGCTGGGTCCGCCAGCCAAGGGCGGAGCCACAGAGCCCATTTGGCCGTAACAGAAGAAAGCATCACCCGAGCCACCAGGCGTATGATGTCGATAGAGGCCTCCCCAAGAAAGGCGGAGGCCAGCCTAAGTTCTTGGATAGGCGAGCTCTTAGCCGTATCTTCAGAGATATTTCTAAGCGTCTCATCTACACTATCCGTCCATATCTCCATTGCTTTGGACATAGCGGCCAGAGCTAGCGCTGGCTTACAGGCCAATCCTGCTGTGAGATACACTCTCTTCAAATCAGCATCAATCCGTCTGTCCAGAACATCCTTAAAAGACACAGTATCCTCTAAGGGAAGTGTGACATGTTTCACCAGCCTCATGACTGCTGCGTCTACCAACGGCGCTGACTCCAAATGCTTCACTTCTTCTTCATTGAAAGGATAGAGTTTCGAAACCTATGATAGCATGGAATTTTTCTTCTCCACCTTGCCCCATTCATCTGTGATAATCTCACCTAGCTCAGAGATAAAAGGAAAATTAACAGGTTCCTTCTTTAATTGCTTAAAGAATTTTCTCTGTTTGGAAGGAGCAGCCACAGAATCTTCCCAGTTCAGTGTCTCTCTAACAGCTCTGATCAGAGGAGGAAGTAGAGCGAAATCAAAACCCACACAGGGATCACTTTCATCAGAGTCACTGTCAGATATGGCAGCTGAGGGGTGGCTATGCGCAGAGGATTCCCAAGTATCCTGCAGCTGAGTCTCCTTTCCTGGAAAAAGTGGCGGCTCTGCCGGGGGAACATAGGACTGGCCCTCAATATTTCTGAGGGACTCCTTAACAACTTTTTCCACCAGGGTTTTAAGTTGTTGATCCGCATCACCCCTTTCATTGGAAGCCTTGGCATAGCAAGGATCGCACAAAGATTTTCCTGCCGGTACAAGAGCTCTGCACCCCCAACATGCACTAGCTGAGTGACTAGATTGAGTCCTAGAGGAGTGTGACTGTTCCTCACTACGGTGTCCTGATCTTGAGGAGGAACCATAATGTTTTGATTTGGAAGAGGAGTGCCGGTGATGCGACTTGGAGGAGTCGCTCCCTCTATGAGAGCTGCGATGCTGTTCTGACCTGGAAGGGCTGAAACAGGAACAAGACAAGAAACCACAAGAGACAAGACATCAGGACAGAGCTAACAGATATATACCCCTCCCCCACCAGACCTTCAGGTGATCATTAAAAATACCTTTTATGAGAGGGCTGGCCACAGACAGGCGGTAGAGAATCCATGTCCTCAGCGATATCCATATGCACTGAAAAGATGACAAGGGATCAGTGCAAGGGACAGGGAAGGGATAGCCACCCTGTCCCAGAATGCCACTTACCAATAGATGCAACACAGAGGCAGGGGGAAGTCACCGCAACAGCCCGCAAGCATTCCCAAAGCTTGCAGACTAATTCCCCGTTTAAATAGCCCACCCCTTTGCCGCTATTGCGCATGCACGAAACCAAGCCTCGATCTCAAACCGCATTCACGCATGCGCAGTACGGCCGAGAACAAAAACCCGGAAGTAGAACGGCGGCTGGAACGCGGAACAACCAGCCGCCATGTCTGCACATACAAACAAACAGAAAAAAACGAAGACAGATAAAAGATACACAAACTGCTGCCATAATGAACTTATAGAACCTCTCACCACTCCCACCACGATCGATCACTCGGCCGAAGGTAAGTTAAGATGACACCGGTCTTTCCAGGGGGCAAAACAGGTCACCTGCTAATAGCTGGCTATCCGACCAATGCGCAGCCTGCCTTCCAGTGGCCAGGACATGGGCTTCTTCACAGCGCCTCTTCCACTGCCCACTCCATACCCTGCTAATAGGGCTTAGAGGAGTAATGCGACTTTCCAGACCCAGAGTCGCAGACCGGCAGACCTCGATCGTGGGGATGATAAATCTTCAGGTAGAAAGACCACCTCTGGGTCCTTTGGAGGAGGACAAAAAAAGAACACGGCCAGTGGCAGGGAGCAAAGATTTATGGGAGTAGTGTCCTATAGGGTAGTGGAGGCGGGACTTAACCCACACGTTGCTGCCATGGAGTCTGTCAGGAAAAAAAAAATTACATATATATGAGATGATTTATACAATAAAGTATAAAGTATAATTCAATTATGGCATATGTAATCAAAAGAGAAACTAGTGCTACCCGTTACTTAACTAACTTATACTTCATCCATTAAAACTTAACTGATAGTTTATGTGCATATAATTCTGTATATAATACTGATGCCTTGTTGTTACTCAGTATGAAACCAATGTGTATGTTTTGCACAAAATTTGCAAATAATGTGTAATGACATATGACTTATACATCTTTAGTTAAAATAAGACATATATTTGCTGTTTTTTGGGGGTATTTTTTTTCTTGAGTATGTACCTATGATGAAAATACAGGCTATATATGTTTTTTTCTATGATTACCAGATTAGCCCCTAAGGTACTGTATGTCTGTGTCACCCTTATTTATGAGGTATCTCTGGTATCAGCTCCTCTGTTCTTCTCTTTTTTTTGTGGTGCCACAAGAGATTTGTACAGGTTTTTCTGCCTTTATCACGTACCGGGTGCTGGAGGTCAATGGAGATAAGACTTCCCTTGTAGCTAAGTTTCCGACTCCCCTGGAGGTGAGACAGAAGGAGTTGGGCACAAAGTAGCACAGGTCGCTTGCGGAGTTGCTTGCAGAAGGATTCAGGGATACTACAGATGTAATGAGTAGAGGCTGCAGATGGAGACGCTGGATCCTAGAGTCCTCCACCTGCCCTGATACGGTAGCCTTTTACTTTTTTTCCTATTCAAAGTGACTGTAGAGATTTTCTATTCATGTGTGGACTTCTGCCTGATGGTATTATTAGTAAGGGTATCACCTACATACGTAATAACTGTGTTAATATTAATTCATGTATCATAAATAGGGATGAGCTTCGAGTTCGAGTCGAACTCATGTTCTACTCGAACATTGCCTGTTCGCCTGTTCAGCGAACAGTGAACAATTTGGGCTGTTCGCAGCAAATTCATAAAGCCGGAACACCCTATACAAGTCTATGGGAGAAATCTAAAGTGCTCATTTTAAAGGGTAATATGCAGGTTACTGTCCTAAAAAGTGTTTGGGGACCCTCGGTCCTGCCCCAGGGGACATGGATCAATGCAAAAAAAAGTTTTAAAAACGGCCGTTTTTTCAGGAGCAGTGATTTTAATAATGATTAAAGTGAAACAATAAAAGTGTAATATTCCTTTAAATTTTGTAGCTGGGGGGTATCTATAGTATGCCTGTGAAGGGGCGCATGTTTCTGGTGCTTAGAACTGTCCCTGCACAAAGTGTCATTTGTGCAGGAAAAAAAGTCTTTTAAAATCACTTGCGGCTATTGTCGGGTCCCGTAATACAGAGAACACTCAATGAGTGTTCTCTGCGTTAGCCGACAATTCATTCATTCATTGATAAAAATAAAAAAAAAGCGCGGGAGTTCCCCTAAATTCAATTACCAGGCCCTTCAGGTCTGACATGGATATTAGGGGAACCCCGTGTCAAATTTAAAAAAAAATTGACGTGGGGGTCCCCCTAAATATCCATAACCAGACCCTTCAGGTCTGATATGGATATTAAGGGGAACCCCGCATCAAATTTAAAAAAAAATTGACGTGGGGGTCCCCCTCAAAATCCATATCAGACCCTTTATCCGAGCACGCAACCTGGCAGGCCGCAGGAAAAGAGGGGGGGGCGAGAGCGGCCCCCCCTCCCTCCTGAACCGTACCAGGCCACATACCCTCAACATTGGGAGGATGCTTTGGGGGTCTGTGACCCCTCAAAGCACCTTGTCCCCATGTTGATGAAGACAAGGGCCTCATCCTCACAACCCTGGCCGTTGGTTGTGAGGGTCTGCGGGCGGGGGGCTTATCAGAATCTGGAAGCCCCCTTTAACAAGGGGACCCCCAGATCCCAGCCCCCCCCTGTTTGAAATGGTAAGGGGGTACAAAAGTACCCCTACCATTTCACAATGAAAGTGTCAAAATGGTTAAATAAGACAAACACACTTTTGAAAAATTCATTTTTTAAAAATAAAAAAAATAAAAAAAAGATTCCAGCGGTGCTAATCCACTCTTGCTATCCAACGACGGGTCTCCGGGGTCCAGCGATGGATGATCATATCCAGCGACGGGGGATCTCTCAGTCCAGCGCTGTCCATACATCCTTCTTCTGTCTCCATTGCGGAGACACTGCGGAGAGCCCAGCGCTGACGTTTCTTATATTAGGAGGGTGGGGCCACCTGTCACCTGACCCCGCCCCTCTGACGCTGGAGAGGGAAGCCAGGGGTTCCCCAGTGACGTGTGGGTGACCCCGCCCCCTCTGATGTAACACTTTAGATTGTGAACGTTCGAGTCCCATCGACTTTAATAGGGTTCTAAAGTTCACACAAAGTTTAGGTCTGTTCGCAGGTTCTGGTGCGAACCGAACAGGGGGGTGTTCAGCTCATCCCTAATCATAAAGTCTATCTTATTCAGAAAAGGGTCAATAGGAATTCTGATATATAACTATCAACCCACTGGTATGAGGGGCATGGGGATTTTTAGTTTAAATTTGATACTATTATATTATGTCTGCTTCAGTGAAAGTTTTGGTATCCTGGAATATTAAGGGTTTTAGCGACCCAGAGGCAAGCTATGTTTACTATATTAAAGCAGTTTTCCTGGTCCATTATCTGCCTGCAGGAAACCCATTTAAAATCATCTACTTTAAATTATCTGAAACAAGCACAGTATAGCACGCAATGGGGTCATTTACTATAGTGCCGCAGCGCTAATTTACACTAATTAGCGCTAAAACAGTATTCACTATAGCGCTGGTGTAAAAATCAAATTTACTATAGCTCCCTGAAAACAAATAAACCCTTACTCTGCTAAAATCTGGAGTAGTGCACATGGAAATAATGTTTAGAGCATGATACAATTCCCTAAATGGTACTGAAATATGCAGTACCGTATTTATCGGCGTATAACACGCACCCCAAGTTTAGGAAGGAATTTTAAGGAAAAAAACTTTTAGGAGGGAAATTTAAGGAAAAAAACTTACATTTAAATGCCCATCAATGCAGCCTTATCAGTATCCATCTGCAGCCTTGTCAGTGTCATTTGCAGCTTTGTCATGCTTTGTTATGCAGCCTTGTCAGGGTAATTTTCAGCCTTGTCATGCAGCCTTGTCAGTATCTTTTTCAGATTTGCCATTTAAAAATGGCGCCACTGAGATACAGAGCCAGATGTCCTACTTTCGGCTGCCTTTGGCCGTTCTCGGCGGCTTTCTGCCGTCTAGAATGTCCGAGAGTGGCCGAAAGCCACGAGAATGGCCGAAAGCAGCCGAAAGCCGCCCACAGGCTCACAATCGGTGGGGGATTGGCGTATAACACGCACCCAGGATTTCCCCCAGATTTTAAGGGGAAAAAGTGCGTGTTATACTGATAAATACGGTATATTGTTTAAAGATAATCTGCTTTTAAATTGTATGAAAAAATGATTTCTACCTGTTTTTGTACAACTAGGTGCCAGCACAACTGAGCACACTCAGACCTGCAAACTACTCTCATTTTATCTCCCATGGCTTTTTCAGGGCGCTATAGTAAATACCAAAATTAGCACTGGATTAAAAAAAATTGAGATTGAAAATTGGCGCTATATAGTCCAATGCAAGTTTCAGCCATTAATGCCAATGGTATAATTGTAACTTCCCCAAATAAATACTTTTAATGTTGAGATGAAATGTATCTTTCTCTGAAATAAATTTTCCTTTGCAACAATGTTGCTTCTACTTCAACTATTTTGTTTTTAAGAATGCTAGCATGTGGAATGTTTTGATATAATATGTTTTTCTCTGTCACTTTCACATGTTAGGCCGCGTACACACGGGCGGATTGTCTGGCCAACTAAGTTCGTCAGACAATCCGACAGACAGTCCGTCCAACATTTGAATGAACGGACTTGACCACACACGATGAACAGACAGTCCGTTGAAAGCTTGCGCGATGACGTGTACAGCACGTACGACGGGACTAGAAAAACGACGTCCAATACACTGCAATGCAACCTTCGGCCGTGTAAATCCTTTCTGAGCATGCGCCATACTTAGTCCGTCCAACTTGCCTACACACGAGCGGACTGTCCGCTGAAACCAAGTTTGGACGGACAAAACCAAGTTTGGACGGACAAAATTACGGAAATTCCGAAAGACTTAGTCCGCCAGACTGTCCGCTGAAAAAGTCCGCTGAAGCCCACACACGAGCGGATTGTCCGATGAGACACGTTTCAGCGGACTAAGTTGGACAGACAATCCGCCCGTGTGTACGCGGCCTCACTCTCCATCTCAAAAAAATTCTTTGAGTTCACCGCTCCAAAGAAGCTGCTGGCAGAACGTTTTCTGATGCACCGCTCCAGTGAGAAAGCCCTCAAGCTTTCACATTGGAGTGAATGGAGCAGCTGTTTTAGGGCTTTTTGCAGGTGCTATTTTTAACGTTATAGCACCTGCAAAATGCTCCAGTGTGAAAGGGGTCTTAGGTATGTTTCTATAATCTTGCAGATAAAAATGTGATGTGGGTTGGTAGGTGAGCAGTGGTACTATGAAATGTGTTGCTCATTATACACTGAAAGTAAAGCTGTGTCCAGGTTTAGACAAATTTCAGATTGTAAGCTCCTATGAGCAGGGCCCTTTAAACCAAATTGCTAACTGTTTTGCTAAATATAGCACCATATATATTGTATCATTTTTTTTATGCTAGTAAATGAATGTACCTAATTTGGTTTCTGCTGACAAAATAAAAGTACATTATTGAGCTTGTTGAGTTTTTTTTTTCTCTTTTCTTCTTTTTAATTAGTTTTGGGGGTGCTGTTTTTGGAGAAGTGCAATATCTATCTTATATCCATAGAAATGATAAGATATAATTGTGCACCAAAAAAACTATTGTCTTCAGCACACCTGCAAGTAAATAATAACAATGTTTAAGTGGAGTCTTTGTATATAACAGCTGTGGAGAATTGCAGGTAATAAATTCAGCTGGTGGATAGGCAGAGTATGTATCAGCCCTGGTTCACATTGGTGTTATTTGACATGCAAAATCCGTGGAAATTGCACCATCCTAATCGGTGCGGCGCCACAATTTCCAAAAGTAGTTTGTGTACTACTGTTGGCGACTTTGGGTGCAATTTCCATCTGTGTGAACCAGGGCTCAAACAGGGCCTTAATAATTCACCTGCTGTAATCCCAGGGACACCAATTCTTATCAAACTCCCTTAAAGCTCTTTCACACCGAGGGCGTTTTACAGGTGCTATAGCGTTAAAAATAGTGCCTGCAGTCCACCCTCAAACAGCTGCACCATTGTTTCCAGTGTGAAAGACCGAGGGCTGTCACACTGGAGCGGTGCGCTGGCAGGATGTCAGGAAAAGTCCTGTCAGCAGCTTCTTTGGAGCAGTGTGTTTACCGCTCCTCCACTGCTGCTCCCCATATAAATCAATGGGGCAGAGCGGCTATACCGATGGCAAAACACCGCTATTGTATTGCATTGCGGGCAGTTTTAACCCTTTCTCGGCCGATAGCGGGGGTTAAAAGCTCCTCATTATTGGAGAAATGCACCGCAAATCTGATGGTAAAATAGCGGTGTTTTACCACCGAAACTATGGGCAGCGCAGCGTGAAAGGGGTCTTAAGTCTGCCTTCAAATATCATTATATATACTGCATATCTGCAAATAAATGAAAATAAAAAATTTGAATCATGGCTGCGATTAAATATTTGCAGCTGCAATCAAAATAACGTGTGTTCACCTTCTGATCCAGAATTTAGTCATTGTAATCACCCAGAAGTTCCTGTGCTGGTCAGGATCTCTATCTAGGTGTACATGGCAAGGTCTCTCTTTAGCAAAGAGGAGGTGCTGTTCATTTGCCGGGTAAGTGTAGGATATGTACGCAATGTGGGGGTGGATGGGGTAGTTAGATTTGGAGTGGGTAGGGTTCATTGATTTGTTTGGCATCACCACACATTTGCTTCTGGTCCACTTCGTGCATTTGTTCTGCTGATGTAAATCAGTAAGGACTATGCAAATATAAATGAGAGTTCTTTTATTAACCACTTGCCGCCCGCCCTATAGGCAATTGACGGCGGCAAAGTGGTTTCATAATCCTGACCGGACGTCATATGACGTGATCAGGATTATGAGCCGCTGCGCGCCCCCGGGGGCGCGCATCGCGGCGATCGTTGTTGCGGGGTGTCAGTCTGACACCCGGCAACTACGATCTCGGTAAAGAGTCTCCGACGGAGACTCTTTACCATGTGATCAGCCGTGTCCAATCACGGCTGATCACAGTGTAAATGGGAAGAGCCGGTGATCGGCTTTCCCTCACTCGCGTCTGTCAGACGCGAGTAGAGGAGAGCCGATCGGCTGCTCCTCTGACAGGGGGGGGGTCTGTGCTGATCGATTATCAGCACAGCCCCCCCGAGGATGCCCACACTGGACCACCAGGGACGCCACCAGACCACCAGGGAAAAGGTAATAAAGGTCATAATCCTCCCTAGACCACCAGGGATGCCAGTCAGCACAATGGGTGCCAATCAGTGCCCATAATGGATGCCAATCAGTGCCCACAATGGGCATCACTGATTGGCATGCATTATTGTTTGGCACTGATTGGCATCCATTACTATACACCGATGCCGCCTATGAGTGCCCACCTGTGCCACCTATGAGTGCCCACCTGTGCCGCCTATGAGTTCCCACCTGTGCCGCCTATGAGTGCCCACCTGTGCCGCCTATGAGTGCCCACCTGTGCCGCCTATGAGTGCCCACCTGTGCCGCCTATCCATGCCCACCTGTGCCGCCTAGCCATGCCCACCTGTGCCCATCCATGCCGCCCATCCATGCCGCCCATCCGAGCCGCCCATCCGTGCCGCCCATCCGTGCCGCCCATCCGTGCCAGCTATCAGTGCCAATTTGTGCCACCTATCAGTGTCCGTCCGTGTCGCCCATCCGTGTCGCCCATCAGTGCCGCCTATCAGTGCCACTTCATTGGTGCCACATTGGTGCCCATCAGTGCCGCCTTATCAGTGCCCATCAGTGTAGCCCCATCAGTGCCCATCAGTGAAGGAGAAAACGTACTTATTTACAAAGTTTTGAAACTGAAACAAAAAAAAAACATTTTTTTTTTCCAAATTTTGGGTATTTTTTTATTTGTAGCGCAAAAAATAAAAACCGTAGAGGTGATCAAATACCACCAAAAGAAAGCTCTATTTGTGGGAAAAAAATTATAAAAATTTCATTTGGGTACAGTGTAGCATGACCGCGCAATTGTCATTCAAAGTGCGACAGCGCTGAAAGCTCAAAATTGGTCTGGGCAGGAAGGTGTTTAAGTGCCCTGTATTGAAGTGGTTAAAATATGTACATATATATGGTTTGTTTCACACTTGGATAACTTTTCTAGCAAATCTGGACCTCCGAGTTGCATGACAAGTTGCACCCCATGATTCTCAATAATACCCATTCATATCTGTTCTACTTCAAATCGCACAAACTTCAAAGCAGTATCTGTATGACTTTGGTGTTACTTTCATGTGACTTGAGGTACATAGGTCGCTATATTACACAGCCATTCACAGAAGTTGGGGCCAAGTTGCAGCGGCAAAGTGGAAGTAAAATAGTGTGACTTTCAGGTCGCAGCAGTGTGAATGATTCATGGATAACACCTTTGAAATTGGCCCTATTGTCACTTGTGCATCCTGAAAGTGGGGCAAATTGAAACCATCAGAATTTGAAATGATATGTGCTAATGGTCCCTATTAGGGATGAGCTCAGGCGTGTTCGCATGGAACACGTGCAGAGCCCGCCAGGAAGTCGGCGCAGCGCTGCGCTAATCACAGGCAGTGAGACATTACCCGATCTCTGCAGCCGCACATCGGGGCAATGTCTCACTGCCTGTGATTAGCGCAGCGCTGCGCCGACTTCCTGGCGGGCTCTGCACGTGTTCCATGCGAACACGCCTGAGCTCATCCCTAGTCCTTATGAACCCCATATAATATCCTCCTTATATAGAATATTAAACAAGACTACTCCCTTAACACTAGACTATCACCACTACATGGGGAAATGGTCTCAGGTCCTTCAACATAATATATCCCTGTTAGACTGGGGAAGAATATGGGAGTCCACCTCTAAAATCTCCTGCTGTATAAATCATATGGAAACCGCTTATAAAGTTTTACTGTTTTGGTACAGAACTCCAGAACTCTTACACACCTGTAACCCTACGATCTCAAAACTATGCTGGAGATGTAATAAAGTGGTGGGTTCACACTAAGGCTGCTTTCACACTGGGGCGGGAGCAGCGTCGGCGGTAAAGCGCCGCTATTTTTAGCGGCGCTTTACCGTCGTTTTAGCGGCGGTGTGCGGGCGCTAGCGGGGTGGTTTTAACCCCTGCTAGCGGCCGAAAAGGGGTTAAACCCGCCCGCAAAGCGCCGCTGCAGCTGCGCTTTGCCGGCGGTATTGCCGCGGTGTCCCATTGATTTCAATGGGTACGAGCGGTATAGGAGCGGTGAATACACCGCTCCTTCACCGCTGCAAAGATGCGCTAGCAGGACTTTTTTCACCGTCCTGCCAGCGCATCGCTTCAGTGTGAAAGCCCTCCGGCTTTCACACTGGAGTTAAAGGGGCCGTTTTTTTTCAGGCATTACACAGGCGCTATTTTTAGCGCTGTAACGCCTGAATACCGCCCCAGTGTGAAAGCAGCCTTAGACATTTTCTGGGAATGCCCCCCCCCCCCCCCAGTTATTTAATTCTGGACCCAGATCCAATCACTTTTGGAAAAATTGCTACAGTCTCCCATCCCCTTGAACTCTATGCATTACTTTTTAGGTCTTCCTTTCCCAGATATCCCCAAAACTAAGCAGAGATTGATGTCCTTTATATTACTAGCTGCCAAACGAGCTATCCCTAGGCTATGGCTTTCTACCTCACCCCCTACAATCTCACAAACCCTCTCTATTATGGCAGACGTACACAGAATGGAACATCTAACTGCCATAATCGATGATTCAGTACAGAATTTTTTCAAAAATCTGGCAGTTATGGGATGATTTTGACACTGACTCTGAAGTACAGAGTCCCAGCTATTCGGTGTCGGATACCTACAACACCCCTCGCATTATCCCACCTGTAGGTGTAGGCTAGACTAACAGTAGTTTGTGGACTCTCTACATTGAGTTTTGATCCTCTTGTAACTATGGTGCTGATGATTATCTTTATGTGTATAAACACTCTATGTCCATTCAGCCAGCAATTTTATTATTATTGTTTGTTCTAAGATTCTGTATTTCTTTCCTCTTTATTGAAGACACTTTTCACTACATAGAAATTTTGTGATATTCATGTAACTTTGTAACACTCTGTAAAACTCTTTAAATAAACCATTTTTAAAAAACGTGGGGCAAATTGGTCCCTGCACTACCCTGGTTTGACTTTGATGTGATTGGAGTGCCATACACTACAAGATTACACAGGCATTGCTTCAAATCACAGCAAAGCTGTGCAATTTTAAGGTCGCACAAGTGCAAATGGGGCCTAATTCAAAGGTGTTTTCAATTAATCTCAATAGATTACTTTCACATTTGGATGACTTTTCATGCAGCTTTGGACCTTAGAGCGACATGAAAAGTTGCCCCTCCATGATTTACATTTATAACTATGCAACTTCCCCCATGTTCACATAGCATTGAATCGACACAAATTGCAGGCTAAATCAGCGTCTATTGACAGCAATGGACCTGTCCAAGTTGGTGCGTTGTGGCACCGATACCCAAAAGTAGTTACTGCACTATTTGAGTGACTTCAAGGGGCGATTTCTTACCTCCCAACTTTTTGAGATGGGAATGAGGGACACCTATTAGAAAAAATATGTAAGCACAGGACACACCCTCTAACACACCTTCTTAACCACTTACAGACCGGCCCATTTTGCTGGTCAAAGACCTGACCACTTTTGCGATTCGGCACTGCGTCGCTTTAACTGACAATTACGCGGTCATGCGACGGGGCTCCCAAACAAAATTGACGTCCTTTTTTTCCCACAAATAGAGCTTTCTTTTGGTGGTATTTGATCGGTTTTTATTTTTTGCGCTATAAACAAAAATATATAAAAAAACATTTTTTTCTCTCAGTTTAGGCCGATACGTATTCTTCTACATATTTTTTGGTAAAACAAATTGCAATAAGCGATTATTGATTGGTTTGTGCAAAAGTTATAGCATTTACAAAATAAGGATAGTTTTATGGCATTTTTATTAATAATTTTTTATTATTATTTTTTTTTATTAGTAATGGTGGCGATCAGCGATTTTTATTGTGACTGCGACATTGTGGTGGACACATCAGACATTTTTGACACATTTTTGGTACCATTGTCATTTCTACAGTAATCACTGCTATATAAATGCAGTGATTCCTGTGTAAATGACACTGGCAGTGAAGGGGTTAACCAGTGGGTGGCAGTGTAGGGGTTAAGTGTTCCTAGGGGTGTGTTACTAACTGTGGGGGTGTTGGGCTTTCATTTAGTGAACACTGATCTCTGCTCCAATCACATAGAGCAGAGATCAGCGTCACTAGTTGCTAGGCAGAATGGAGAAATGCTGTTTACACAGCATTTCCTCCATTCAGCCGTCCCGTGAGACGATCGTGGGTATGCCCGTGGCGATCGAGTCCACGGGACCCGCGACCGGACTAACGGGGGTCCTGACCGGCACACGAGCGTGCCGCCGGCGGCACGCTCGCGATGGCAGGGCGGCATTGAAGAATGGACGTACCTGTATGCCAATATGCCTGCCCGTGCCATTCTACCGACGTACGACGGCGTGCACTGGTCGGGAACCAAAGGAGAATTAGTTGCTTTTTTACCAATAATATTCCTTTGTATTGGCTTTGGAAATTTACAAACAAAGCAATTTAGATATTAGATGAAAGGTTTAGCACTGGGAAACCATTTTTGAAAGATAAAATGTGCATTGTATATACAATTATATAGATCATAACAAAATGAGGGACAAATGAGGAGGAAAGAGGGACCGAGGGGCATTGTTCCAAATCAGTGACAGCTGGGACCTATGCGATTTCACTAGACATCTGTTCAGGAAAGTGTACCGATGTCTCTGAAATCGCTCACAAAGTCGCGCTGAGACCCCTTTCACACTTGTGTGACTTTTCCTGCAACTTTGGACATCAGAGTCGCATGACAAGACATACCCCATGATTTTCAATGAGTACCATTCATATATGTGCGACTTCAAGTCACACCAACTTTAAAGTAGTCCCTGTACTACTTTGTTCTGACTTTGATGTGAGTTGAGGCCCATACTATAGACCTCAAGTTTACACAGGCATTCCCTGAAATTGCTGCAAAATTGCTACCACAAAATTGTGGGAAAATCACAACAAAATTGCGTGACTTTCCCTGTGACTCCTGCGTCCATAGACCTCAGGATTACACAGGAATTGCTTAAAGTCGCATTAAATTGGAGAAAAAAAGCACTGCAAAATAGTGAGACTTTCAGGTCGCTCAAGTGTGAAAGGGGCCTAAAGCCCCGTACACACGAGCGGACTTTTCGACATCCAAACTCCGACGGACTGAGTCCGTCAGACTATTCGATCGTGTGTGGGCTGCAACGGACTTTTGATTCGCCAAAGTCTGACGGACTTTAGAAATGAAGCATGCTTCAAATTTTCCCGACGGAACTCCGCCGGACCCGGTCCCCTTCGAAAAATCCGCTCGTGTGTATGCTATTCCGACGGACTAAAACTGACGCTAGGGCAGCTATTGGCTACTGGCTATGAACTTCCTTATTCGAATCCAGTCGTACGTCATCACGTTCGACTCCGTCGGAGTTTGGTGTGATGGTGTGTGTCCAAGTCCGTTCGGTCGAAAAGTCGGCCAGAACTCCGCCAGAACTCCGTCGGAACTCTGGCGGAACTCCTTTGGAGGTCTGTCGGACATAAGTCCTCTCGTGTGTACGCGGCATAAGCCACTGTACTGAGTACTATTATACCTATAATATAAAGTAGTCCCATCATCAAACACAAGTAAACAAATGTTCTCAATATAATTGTGCTCAAATGGCTGAAAATCACACAGATGGTATCATCCACTGAAAGCTTGAATTGTACTGAGCAGCAAATGCTGAAAAGAGGCAAGCGCATATTAGCCAATTAGCACATCAGCATGAGCATGGCTGTTCCTTTAATATTAATGCCTGAAATGCAAAACATTATTGTTTAGAATCAAACATTAGTAAATGTTTTTTTCTATGTAGGTTTGTGCTCAGCTCTGTAGAGTAGTGGTATAACCTGCTACCTTCAAAGGTTCAAGCCACGGGGTTGAATCCCACCGATTGTATCAACTCCTGAAAACTTGCATTGTACTTAGCAGCATAATTGGCCAATGCATATCAGTTTGGTTTATTCCATAATTTTAACTCTTCAAATGCATGCAATGATATGTTGCTATTCAATAATATTATGGTGTGGAATTTCAAAAATCAAGGAAAAAATGTTGCAGGGTCCCCTCCAGTACACAGCAGGCACTTCGGGTCTGGTATAGACTTTAAAGGGACCCCCACACCAAAAAAGTTGGGCCCCCAAAAACCATACCAGAACCTTACCAAGCATGCAGCCTGGAGTTCAGGATGGGGGGGAATGAGCGATCCCCCCTCCTGAACTGTACAAGGCCACATGCCCTCAATTTGGGGAGGGTGCTTTGGGGTCCCAAAGCATCTTGTCCCCATGTTGATGGGGACAACCCTGGCCAGTGGTAGTTGGGATCTGCAGGCAGGGGGCCTATCAGAATCTGGAAGACCCCTTTAACAAGGGGGCCCCCAGAACCTGCCCCCTATGTTAATGTTAATGGTTACGAAATGGTCACAAAAAAAAGCAGTGAAATGTAAAAAACACAATAGCCAGTTTTTGACAAGTCCTTTATTGTTAAATGGCTCTAAGCCATTTTCTCCCCTGAGCCATCTTCTCCTGCCACTATCTCTCCCACCGCCATATTCTCCGCGAGCTGTCTTCTCCCCGAGCCATCTCTCCCGCCACTGCCATCTTCTCCATCTGCTGTGTTCTTCCGCACTGCCGGTTACCTGCCAATAAAAAATAAAGCCTCTCTCTTCTGTGGCGGTCTTTCTCTGCTATGTTGTCACCCGCTGTGTGGCATCTCCTACATAGCCATGGGGCAGGCTCTCCAGGTGACATCATTGGATGGACACAGAAGACCATCACAGAAGAAGAGTAGATTTTTTTGTTAGCGGGTAACCAGCTGTGCGGAAGAACACAGCAGCGAGAAGATGGACGATAGCAGGAGAGGAGAAGGTTCAGGGAGAAGAAACATCAAACACTAGTAAATGTATTTTCGATGCATGATTGTACTAAGCCCAAATAGGATAGTGGTCAGCACTACCACCTTGAAAAACTCTGACCTTGAAGGACTCATGGGTTCTAATCCCACAGAGGGGTACTAAAAGTTTACATTGGTGGAAAAAAGACAAATTACGCTTAACCAGTTAGTCAAAGCAGCATATGCTGAAAATAGGTGAATGCCAATTATCCAATGCACTTTGGTTTGGCTGATTCTATTATATTAACTCTTCAAATGCATGCAATGATATGTAAGTATTCAATAATATTATGGTGTGGAATTCCAAACATCACACAATAATTAACAGGCAGTTTACATTTCTTTGTTTATTTTAATTTGCTTGTGCACTGACAAAAGTAAACAACTGGTATATGGGAGGTTGGCTAGAAACTCATACCTTGAGTGCTGTGGAGAAATCTGAGCAGACCACCAAGCCATTGTGCCAAGCACACTGAGACTTGCATAATAGTGTAGTATGATTAAAGAATGAGCATAAATAATTATCGCTTTATAGTCACCTAAATAAAAAAAAAAAAAAAAAACATGAACAAAAACAACATACAACAAATAGGTAACCTAAATGTTCAATAAATGTAACTTTACAGAATAGCAGACAATACTCCGTAATAATCATTCATAATTGCATTCGTTAGAAAAAGAAGGAAAAAAACTAGGAATACTAATTGCAATATACATCAATAGATGCACATGAGGTAGAGGACATCTGACAAAAAAATGTTTCTTTCACATACATGGATCATTATTGCAGTGCAGTGCTATATAATAACTTAGTAGAAATTGTCATTTGTATATTCGCGGAATCGCTAATTAGCACTGATTTCCCAATTTATTAATGTATGTTTGTCGCTAATAGCGCTCTCTTTTATTCACACATTTTCGCCTGTTGAAATCTTAATTGCCTAAAATGTGTGCTATTACATGTAATAGCACCCAGTACTTCCCAGCGCTATAGTAAATGACCCCCAATATCATTCTACTTATACTACATATTCTAGAGGTGTTTCTATGTTGATTGCACTGACATTGATTTTTCCTGGAGCCAGGTACAAACGGACACTAGAGGTCATTATATTTTTCTGTACTGTACAATATATAGAAAACCATATACAGTATGTTAGCTAATATATATTTGGCCCAAACATATCTTGCATACACACGGTCAGAACGAGGTGAGGTAAGCCACATACAACAGGACTATAAAGAGGCCAGTAGCCAATAGCTTTCATCTTGTAATTTATTCTGAGTATGCATGCCACTTTGTGCGCCTGAGTTGTATACACATGTTCGGAATTTAAACAGAATCGGATTTTGTTGTCAGAAAATTTTAGATCCACATCTCAAACTTTATGTGTTGGAAATTCCGACGGAAAAAGTCTGATGGAGCTCACACATGATTGGAATTTCCGACAACACAGTCCGATCACACATTTTCGATCTTGCTTCTCCAGTACCAACAGCTGCTCTTGGAAATTGCCAGAAACATCTTGCCAGAGTGGAGTATGTGCTCATCCCAAGTTCAGGCTAACAAATGTAAGTTTTTTTATTCCCTTTCACTACCTGTAGATGCTGTCCTGTTGTTTCTTTATGTTGTCCATTTTTATTACTTCTAATATTATAAAAAAACAACAGCGTGCGTTCACCCAAATCTGGATTTCACCCTCAACACTCCACAGAAACTGCTCTTTTAAAACAAACAAATGCCCTACTAACTGCAAATACACATGGACACTATTCTGTACTCCTACTTCTGGACCTTTTAGCTGCCTTTGACACGGTTGACCACCCCCTCCTCCTCAAAAAACTTTACTCCCTCGGTCTCCGTGACTGTTCTCTTCAGTGGCTCTCATCCTACCTATCCCAACACATTTAAAATTCTACTTCCTCCACTCCTCTTCCCCTCTCTACCGGGGTCCCCCAAGGTTCTGTTCTTGGACCTCTTTTATTTTCAATCTACACCTCTTCCCTGGGTCAGCTGATAGCCTCTCACTGGTTTCCATATGATTTCTACGCTGACGACACACAAATCTATCTCTCCACCCCTTAACTCACTCCATCAGTCTCCTCACGCGTCACTAACTTACTAACAGACATATCTGTATGGATGTCACACCACTTCCTCAAACTTAACTTGTCCAAAACCAAGCTTATAAGATTTCCTCCCCCACATGCCTCTTCCCCTGACTTATCTGTCAAGAGCAATGGCACAACCATCCACCCCTCCCCACTCGTCAGCGTGATAGGTGTTATCCTGGACTCTGAACTCTCCTTTCGGCCCCACATCCAATCACTTTCCAAAGATTGCTGCCTCAACCTCTGCAACATCTCTAAATTACGTCCCTTTCTAATCAACTAAACCACAAAGCTCCCGACTTACTCCCTGGTCATCTCTCGCCTTGACTACTGCAACTCCCTCCCCATTGTCTTACCTTTAAATAGACTATCCCCCCTTCAGTTCATCATGAATGCTGCTGCCAGACTCATCCACCTTACAAACTGCTCAGTGTCTGCTACCCCTCTCTGCCAATCCCTCCATTGGCTGCCACTCAACAAATCAAATTCAAAATACTAAAAATAAGTTAAAAAGCCATCCACAACTCTGCCCCCAGCTACTTCACTAGCCTAGTCTTAAAATACCAACCTAATCGCCCTCTTCGTTCCTCCCAAGACCTCCTGCTCTCTAGCTCCCTCATCACCTCCTCCCATATCCGCCTCCTGGACTTCTCCCGACCCTCGCCCATCCTCTGGAATTTCCTACCCCAATCTGTCCGACTGTCTCCAAATGTATCCACTTTTAGGTGATCCCTGAAAACCTTCTTCTTCAGAGAAGCCTACCCTGCCTCCATCTAACAACTGCACTATTTTCTCCATTAGCTCATTCCCCACAGTTATTACCCTTTTGTATAACCTGAACCTCCCTCCTAGATTGTAAGCTCTAATGAGCAGGGCTCTCTGATTCCCCCTGTATTGAATTGTATTGTAATTGTTCTGTCTGCCACAATGTTGTAAAGTGCTGCGTAAAATGTTGGCACTATATAAATCCTGTATAATAATAATAATAATAATAGAAAGTCCAGTTTTAGTGGCATAGACAGGATAGTAGACCCTACAGGTTATGTTTCAGTCAGACATCATCTGGAGTGTCCTGATGTCTCTGCTACCCTAAATTTATACTATCATATAACCCCTGAAAACTGTCTGACGCAGCCTCTAATCATCTTAACATTTCCGGGGTCATGAGCAAAATGGCGCCAAAGCGTGAGCATCAAGCCTCAAACTGAAAGTGAGGTGTGCACGTCAAGCCTCTAAGTGAAGCGAGGTGAAAGACCAGAAATGACGACAACACGGAAGCGAGTCAAGCCTCGTTTGGAAGCCAAGGCATAGACTAGCCCACGTTGTGTCAAACGTGGCCCAATATACATCATTATAGCCCCCATGTGGAGAGACTGTATAATGCAACTATCAGCGTCAAATGAAAAGGTCAAGCCTTGTCCAAAAGTCAAGACAAAAACCAAGCAGGATGATGCCTAAATCGTAAGACAAGCCTCTACATAGAAACAAGGATAAACGACATCTAATACAGATACAATGTACATAAATTGAGAGAAAGTTTAAAAGGGTAATAAAAAACATAATATCAATTAAAAATGAATGCAAAAACTAAAATAACATTGAAAATTTAGAAACCTCTGATTATATGAATTAAAATACAGTATTTACGCTATTTTTTATATGCTTGATTAATTAAAAGCATTAATATCCCACTCTACATTCATCCTGAATGGAGAGTAGGAACGTAGTTGGTAAATCCAGAAAGTCTCAAGTCTTGAAACACCTCCATTCCAGGGTGATATGTAATGATCAATGACCAAAAATTGTGTACCCCTAGTATCTCAATTATGCCATTTGGGATAATGCTTAGGAACACTATGATTAGTCACTCCCACATATTGTTTGCCACATGGGCAAGTAATTAGATATACAATATGTTCAGTGCAGCAGGTGAAAAATGTCTTCATATCGTAAACAGGATTAGTAACTGTAGATTAAATTGTATGTTTTATTTTTACCACATGTATTATGCAAACAAACTTTGCATTTTTTACACGGGTAATAACCTGGTATCTGTTTAGAGGGAGATTTTAAGGGTTGGTTTAGAAGTGCAACATATTGATTGAATTGTATATTTATTTGTAATATTAGAAGCTTATGTCAATTTAGACATTCAAAAGCAATGTAAGTCAAATGTAAGAAAATGAAAGAAGACAGTTGGAGGTCAGCTTGAGCTACAAAAAGTGATAGCAGAATTCCCCTACCACATTTGTATTTACTAGGGGCACTAAGCCATAACATACAGTGATGTAGTAACTGAATATTTATGAAATGAAGAGTTTCATTCTACTTGCTGGTGGCTAATGTAAACTTATCGCTAATCTTTCCAAAAACATAAAATATGGAGCCTGCTTGGTAAACTTCTCCGGATGGTTGAATAAAGATGACCTATAATCATGTCAGCAGCCAAACAAATGACATTTATTTTAACACATCCGTCAGCAAATTACCATTGTGAGTAATGAAAAGGTTCCTATGTTTTCCTGTGCTTGTATGGTATGTTCTTTAACGTAATTTCCTTCTGAAAAAACACTAATAAATGTGACACAGATAGATGCTAGTCACTTCCTCTGTTCCCATGTTGCCTAAACAAACAGTTATGTTATGTCTGTCACTGATCACATAAATCAGGAGGAAAGTTTTGTCTATTTAAAACCACTTATTTACAGTACTTTGATTTAGATTAACATACATGAAAGACACCTATTCCTCTACATTTATCTAATGATGAAAGAACTAGACTATTTTTTTTTTAAACTCCACTATAAGTAGGAAGCATTCATAACAAACATATTGACCACTATGACTCTATGCTTCTATTGTACAAGCCCATCATACTTCCTTATGTTACAATTAAGTAAATATGTTTTT
This sequence comes from Lithobates pipiens, assembly GCF_037356315.1. Classification (NCBI taxonomy): domain Eukaryota; kingdom Metazoa; phylum Chordata; class Amphibia; order Anura; family Ranidae; genus Lithobates; species Lithobates pipiens. Next base: position 163,660,881 of record NW_027507903.1, on the reverse strand, counting down.
TTTTTATAAATCAGTCCGAACATTTTTATAATACTTCCTAAAGTAGGATGACTTTTTTGCTGAGCTACAGTATTTCTTTACAATTTGCAAACATATTTTGAAGTTTCAGCATTTACAATGTGGAACTTATGCAGTGATTCTCTTGAATTAAGCAACGCTTCTAAGCTAAATTCGCTGTAAGCCCATAAGGACAGATGTATTGTTTAGTCATGCCTCAAGGTTCATTAACTATCTTCATAGCAGGCTGTGAGCACATGGTGGGCCATGTTGTAAAAATGAATGCTTAGTTTCTATGGTTTAATACCAAAGAAAATACTATAATCCATGAATTTAAAACATTGTACACCAGCAAACAAGTTAAAATATGTCTTCTTTAAAGGAAACCTGTAACTGAGAGAAATATGGAGGCTTTGATTCCCATTTTTTAAATGCTAGCTGCTCGTATCTCTCGCTATAATATCTTCAATCACCGATATGAATCACTGACCAGTGAGAATCATGCAGTAAGTGAAGGCAAAATATCTCATCTGCATACTTGTATTTGTAACTCGTAAATCAGCATGGCAGCCAAACAATTTTAAGAATGTTCTTTTGTTTCTTAATGGTTAATGGGGTCAAACTGATGTTCGTTTTCAACCTCAGTGATGAGAAAATTGGAAGGAGCAGAATGGAAATGTATTCTTGATTTATTCTTGAATGAATACATTTCTAACATGTGTGGTTTGCATTGTGAAAAGTCAATTTCTTCTGAAATGGAAAGTTAAAAGCAAACTTTCATAAGTACTTTTGAACGACATTCATCAACACCTTAAATGTACAATCTACTAGTGTATGGCCAGCTTAAGACTACTACTGACTACTGGCTTTCACTGACCCTGAGCAAGCATGCAGATAATAAAAAAACAAAAAACAAAACAAAAGCAAAGGTCTCTTCTTTATACTTGTTTCAGAAGGACGCTATATAAGTACCTGTAAAAATAAATAACTAAAACCTCAAAATATAGTGGTAATAATGGTAGTGGCTCAGAATGACAATGTGGTACTAGTAGTTTAAAAGGAGAGGACAAGATGTCCAACTTTTATATTTTATACTATAGCCTAATATTTTACTGCCGACTGCTATGTGTGTTCAATGTTTTCATTATAGATTGAAAATTACTTATTAGCATTTCTGTAATTAGGATTTACTTATTAGCATGTCTGTAATTAGGAATTATGACAATTTACAAAAGTTCTCAGATGTTTGGTCAAATTGAAACTGTACTATTTTCCTGTTATAGACATCTTATTTGTGGTTCAAATATTCTTCTGAAGAAGCAGGGCTCCCTGCTAAATGTTGAGGATTTATTCTGTCTTTACTTCCGGATTGGATTATCACACCATGTAACACTTTGGTATCCTCTTATTACTGTAACATCATTTAAAAAAAAATTCCCGTTCAATGATTGTGCTGCCCTCACCTGTGGATGGGGTAATATTGTGTAACATTTTTACATGTCGTTACTAATATAAGGTGTACCATCCCTAGTAGGGTTTTGTATTTGTTTTAACCTTTACAGCTGTAATGTGTATTTATCATTTGTGAAAGATGTGTAATAATATTTAAGGTTTTACCTTTGGCTCATATATCTTTTTTGTGTCCATGCTAAGATGATTTTAACATTCTTTTTAATACTTTTATTTTAAGATTGAAGGTAGAGCATACATACATAGTTGCAAAGCATAAAAGTATGTATCGCTGGGATTTCTTATGAAATACCTTCTTATTGCAATTTTAAAGGGGAACTTCACTCAAAAGGGGAAGTTCCGCTTGTTTGCATCCTCCCTCCTCCACTGTCACATTGGGCACTTTTTTGGGGGGAGCGGATACCTGGCTGTGACAGTTGTGGTTGTGATCACCGCTGTGATCTATGTGGAAGTTTGACCCCCTCCTCCTGCCCCCTGCAGTCTTCTGGGACACATGACAGGATTGAGGAGATCATTCACAAAGTGCAGCTCATGCATGCGCAGTAGGACACTGACTGTGAAGGCTTCACTGCCGGGTTCCCTTACCTGCAACCGAAGCTGACTGAAGAGCTCGTATGAGGACATTGCTGGATCTCTGGATAGGTAAATGTCCTTGTACTAATAGTCAGCATCTGCAGAATTTTTTGGGGGGGGGGAGACTGAAACTCCCATTTAAGCACCTATAAAATCCCATTATTTGATAATTTAACTTCTTCCTAATTTTGGTCATGTGGTGCTCCTAATACATGAAATACCTAAAATAGGTTTTTCTGATTGCTACATTTCCCCAAGGTAAGGCCAGCATTATAGGTGTGATCATAATACATCAGCATGTACACTGGGTCATAATGAATGAGTGGGTGTATGTTGCAGTCATTTTACAGAAAGACTCCCATTGCATAACTTTAAGCTAGTTTAAAGGATAACTCAACTTTCGAATACATATATATTATATAATATATATATTGTATATATATATATATATATATATATATATATATATATATATATATATATATATATATATATATATATATATCATTGCTACACAAGCCATATTGTAATATAATGTTATTAAAATTAACAGTCTTTTTTAATCTGAAGCAATGTCATTTTCTGTAAAATTCAATGCATTATGGCAACGTGGATGTTTTTTGTTCATAAACGCCTGCTGAAATCTTGGAAATCTTGCTTGGGTGAAGAACTCTGAACTATGGTCAGGTTTTAGGTATTCTCTGCAACAAAAATGAAATTTTAGATGAGATATTATGAGATATTCCCTAAGGGTTAAACACTTCTAAAAAAATGCAGAAACTGCTACTCTTCTCATCAGATTCCTGAAAGTTCATCAACTGATTAAAATTAATGCTAGATCCCAATAATTCAGTTTTATGTCTTTACTTTTTATAGTCATTTAAACATTGTAATTCTGGGATGTCTGTATTTGGTGAGTACTTGGTGAGTATATTTGAAAACTTTAATAAACACATATATATAAAAAATAAAAATAAAAATTCAGTCACATCCATTCAGAATCAGTATCCAAAGACACAAAGTGGAACAAACTGTATTTCTTTAGAGCAGCTGCAGGTAATAATCTGCAACAAAGTTTGTTAAAATTCTTGCGAAATACATAGATCGCACAGAGGTGATTTCTTTTCTGAATAGAATCAGTTACTTATTAATACTTAATCTTTCAAGTACTGTGCTTCAGTAATGACATTGTAGGAAGATGTTTTTATGCTTGGTGCTGATGGCAGCTTAAGAAAGTTCTAAAATGTTTACGGAATTTGAAATTCTTAAAACCTCTGTTAGTATTTTTTTTTCTATTCATGCTGTGTCCTATTGGGGAGAAGATATCTCTTAAAGTCTCCTCTTTTCACAGCAGGAAACAAAGGAAATATTTCCTACATGATGGGTAAACCACACTAAGTTGTTACTAAAACATGTGTGCTTACTGAAAGAGTTCTCCTTTCTTTCTGTTCCAGTGACAACTTAAAATTTTTGGGATTTCCCATCGCTTTTTGTCCAGTGTTATTAGTCACCAGGGCAAATAGAAAAAGTGAATTTCCCCAGCAGGAACACAGCAATAAACTGACTGGGATTCACACGCACACTCATTATTATCACACTCAAACATTAAAAAATGGTCTTGACTTTACATACACATTAAGTTCACGCAAGCACTCTCACTTCCTCCCCATAAGGCTGGTGCCATCTTTGTTACAGTATAATTTATGGTGACAATCTACTTTCTGCCCTAGGATACTGGCCTACAGCTAACACAAACATCTACATCCTGGTGTCTGGGCAGTAGTATCTATATACATCACATACACCCACCCCCCACCCTTCTGTTACCTATCCCTTTGTAAATTATTATAAAGTTTCATCATTTCAAGTGTCTCAGTGAGTGATCATGGTGAAAGGGGGACAGAGGAAATGTCTACAGCTGTCTGCAGGAGACTGATGACATCATCCTCCAGTTATTATATACAGGCAGCATAACATGATGCAAGCTAGAAAACAGCTTTTCAATTATAAAACTATATTTGGTGCACGGTGCGATTTCTCATAAGTAAAGATTTGTGATGGAGATGAGCAATATATTCCTCAAGCGAGCCTATGACTGGCCCATTATAAATAGGGCTTATGTATCTGCTAAAAACACCCCGAGAAAAGTTTTTTTTTACAGAAATCATGTGACCAGGGACAAAATGAGACAACAAAAACAGTTCTCTATCAGATACTTTCAAAACCAGTTAGCAGGGCCAGGATAAGTGGTGGATATAAGAGGCAGGAGCCCCTGAGCTCACGGTTTAATGGGAAGGAGGGGGGCTCAGGTAGAGTGGAGTGAGTCTGTGACACACTGACCCAGTAGGCAGTGCTGTCTCTAAACTGGCCTGAGGGCGAATATCAGATGAGCACAGATTGTCTGAGGACGCCCACGACTGAAGACTCAAACTTGTAGAATGGCAGATGAGTGCCAAGTGCTGGAGTACTCCTGAACCCAGCACTAAAAGAAGCTGCAACTCTCTGTCAGGTGCAGTGATCTCCATCCAACAGATAAATTTTCCTTTAGATTTACCGAAACCATATAATATGAGGTCAAACGTAAACACTTTAAATTTGTATGCAATAAGGCAGGCCCTTGCACTACATGGTTGAAGGTAAATCTAAAGGAAATCGAATAAGAAAATTGTATAATGTATATCCAGCTTCACACTGCCATAGGCCAGTAATGCAGCATGAAGGGGTTAATGTATTATTAATCAGTGGCAGTGTTAGTTAATTGACCCCTTCGTGTGGTATTAGTGACCAGTGGCAATGTTAATTAACCCCTTTGTGCTGCATTAGTGGCCAATGTCTGTGATAATTACCCCATTCACGCTGCATTTTTTAGTTGCTAATAACCACTGCCACTGGCCACTGGCCACTAATGCAGCATGAAAGGGTTAATTACCACTGCTACTGGCCACTAATGCATTGGTGACCAGTGGCAGTTAAATATCCCCTTTGTGTTGCATTAGTGGTCAGCAGCAGTGTTTATTAACCTCAAAATGCTGCATTAACGATCAATGGCAGTGTTTATTAACCCCAAAATGCTGCATTAAAGATCAATGTCAGTGTTTATTTACTCCTTCATGTTGCATTTGGGGTTAATTACCACTACCACTGGCCACTAATGCAGCATAAATGGGTTAATGTAGCCGTGCATTTATACAGTGAAGGGGGAGGACAGAATGCTGTAAAACATTGTTTTCCTGCATTAGGATAAACAATGTTTTGGTGTTAGAACACCTTTAAGAACATATTGCAGGAACATTTTTATATTGCAATACAGATATAAAAAACAGAATAGGCTGACCTAAATGCACTGTTTAATTGGGCAGCTATGTGGAAAATTAGGTTTAATATTGATAAATGTAAAGTTATGCACTTGGGGGCTAAGAATATGCATGCATCATACATACTAGGGGGAGTACAACTGGGCCCATCAATGGTGGAGAAGGATCCGGGTGTTCTGGTAGATCATAAGCTTAATAATATCACACAATTCCAAGCAGTGGTTTCCAAAGCAAGCAAAGTCCTTTCTTGTATTAAGAGAGATATGCACTCCAAAGAGAGAGATATCATGTTGTCCCTGTACAAATCATTAGCTAAACCTCATTTGTAATATGCAGTTCAGTTTTGGGCACTAGTTCCCAAAAAGGTTATTAGGGAACTGGAGAAAGTGCAGAGAAGGGCAACCAAACTGATAAGAGGCATGCTCAGCTATGAGGAAAGATTAGAGGAACTGAATTTATTCTCTCTTGAGACGAGATTAAGGGGGGGTATGATTAACATGTACAAATACATAAGGGATCATATAGTTATCTTTGTGTTGAGTTATTCACTTTAAGGTAATCAGAGAGGACAAGAGGGCACTCTTTATGTCAGGAGGAAAATAGATTTAATCTCCAAATAAAGAAAGGCTTCTTCACAGTAAGAGCTGTGAAAATGTGGAATCTGTGGGTATGGGATTGTGTACATAGGATTGTACCCCCCCCCCCCTTTATTGGTTTAACTAGCTGGACCAGGGTCTTTTTTAACAACAATCGTTTTTATTGGTTTCAATTGGAGTCATACAGTATTCAATGAACACGCTTGTTAATAAATACATAAGTCAAGTATATCGAATATACAGTCCATGTGGCAGTCATTGTGTAGTGTTAAACATATAACAGGAAACATAAGTGAAACATAAAAAGATCCTGAGGTAGCACAAAAGGAGGGATGGAGGTGTACCCTGGGAGCACAAAGGTAGAGTCAACATTTCCCAGTAAAGGTTTTATATGGTGAGGTTATCAGAAAATAGAAGTTCCTAAGGAAGGCAGGGTCAGTGAACTAGTTACTCTGTGTAGGTTATGTAGTAGTTCTAGTTAGGGGTGTGTAGCTGTGTACCATGAGGACCAGGTGGACCATTTTGATTTCATTTTGCCATAATTGCCTTGGGTTGCAGGAAACATCGCTTTATAAGTTGCGTGGGTGTTAACTGTCTATATTATTTCCTTGAAATTTGGGGGAGTAGTGTTCACCCAGTGTCGTAGAATCACTAGTCTAGTGCCTAGGAGGATAATTAGTAATTACTGTTCTGACCCCTGGTGGTATGTTTTTTATGCCAAGTGATAGGAGTGCCAAGGGTGCATTTGGTGTGACAGTGGTCCCAACTAATGTAGAGATAAGGGTGAAAATTTTCGGCCCAAAGTCAGTAAAGCCCAGGGCAATCCCACAGGACATGATACAATGTGCCTACATTGGCGCATTTCCTCCAGCACATAGGAGAATTTTGGTAGTTAAATTTGGACAGTCTTTGCAGGGTTAGATACCACCTAAGGCCGCGTACACACGCGGGGACTGTTCGCTCAACTTTGTCCGCTGAACAGTGTTTCAGCGGACAGTCCGCTCGTGTGTGGGCTTCAGCGGACAGTTTCAGCGGACAGTTTGACGAACAAAGTTTTTCGGAAATCCGGAAAAACTGTCCGCTGAAACTTGGTTTGAGTGGACAGTCCCCGCGTGTGTAGGCTTGTTCGTCAAACTAAGTTCCGCGCATGCTCAGAAAGAATTTATACGCCGAAGGTTGCATTGCAGTGTATAGGACGTCGTTTTCTAGTCCTGTCGTACGTGCCGTTCACGTCATCGCGCAGGGTTTCAGCGGACTGTTCGTTCGTCGTGTGTGGGCAAGTCCGTCAATGCTAATTTTGAGCGGACTGTCTGCTGAAACTGTTTGACGAACAAAGTTGAGCGAACAGTCCCCGCGTGTGTACGCGGCCTTAGGGTTTGTCTTTGGTCATTGCCATTGGTCTTCAGTATACCCCATGTCTAGGGCCTGCTCCCATGCCCTGATGTTGTTAGATTTTTGAAATGTGGTTTTAGAGTTGATAAGGGAGTAGAATAGTGATATCCCTTTGATGTTAGTGGTCGCATTTGTAAGGTAAAGTGTTACCCTCCAAGGCAGTGAAATGTCGTGAATGGGGGTTTTGTGGAGTAAATGGGTTATCTGGAGGTATCTGTAATAGTCACTATCCTCTAAGTTGTATTCCTGGAGCGACTTAAAGGTTTTAGGAGAGGGGCCTCAGGTCAGGTCAGTCACTGTGCGTATGCCTTTGGTCGTCCAATGTGCTATGTTTAAGTCTGGTATGAGGAGTGATAGACTAGCAAGTGGAAGGTGCATGGTTTTTAGGGGACAATCTAAAAATTCCAGAGACACGAAAGTGTTCCAGATATGGAGAGTGGCTCCGATAGTTGGTGAACGGTGTGGTGGGATCCGTGTGGAGTATTTGCTGGTAAGAAGTAGGTCCACCAAGCTATGTCCTGAGATTTGTGATTTTTCTAGTTCCAACCATCTGGGTCCCTGCGAGTGGGAAAACCATGTCCTGGATTGTGCAAGGATAGTGGCCAAGTAATAATCTTTCAGTAGCACATGCCCTATACCTCCTGCATTCTTGGCTTTTATTCGATTTTTAAAGGCGCATTTCGCCCTTTTACCTTGCCAGAGGTAGTTGTTTAGAGTGGATTGGACCTTGGTAAAAAAGGAGTTGTTGACCGGAATAGGTAAGGATCTATATAAATACAGCAGTTGTGGGAGCACCAGTATTTTAAACGCTGCTAGATGGCCAGTCCATGACATTTCTATTTTGGATAGCTCTAAAAGTTTGTTGTGCATTAGGGTAAGGAATGGAGAGTAATTAGCTGCATACAGATCGTCAGTGTACGATGTGAGAATGATCCCCAAGTACTGCAACCCATCGTGTTTCCATATATATGGATATTTAGCGCTTAGTCTCGCTTGAGTGGTTGCGTCTACTCCAATGCCCATGATATAAGACTTACTTTCGTTTACTTTATAATAAGAGAGCCTATTGAACATTTCTAGGGTCTTATGAACCGAAGCCAGGGATGATTCCACATCTGTTAAGATCATAATAATATTGTCTGCGAATAGACTAATGGTATGGGTGTGATTGGACATGGGGAATCCTGTGATTTTAGGATGAGTGCGGAAATAAACAGCTAAAGATTCCATTAAGAGATTAAAGATTAGGGGTGACAGGGGGCATCCTTGCCTAGTGCTGTTTGTTATAGCAAAGGGTTTAGAGAGGACTCCTGATGTGAGAACTTGTGCAGAGGGTTTGGAGTATAGGGCTAAGATAGCCTGCAATATAGTTCCCGAGAAGCCAAATTTCTGCAGGACCAGGGTCAGATACTGCCAATGTATACAATCAAAGGCCTTCTTTGCGTCCAAGGCCAAAAGCAGAGAAGGCCTTTTGTGTACTCTAGCTAAGTGTATGATATTTGTCAGTCTGCATGTAGCTTCAGACGTCTGGTGGCCCTTGGTAAACCCCGTTTGGTCTGAGTGTATGAGGAGAGGTAGTATATCCACTAAGCGGGAAGCTAGGACTTTGGCATATATCTTCAAGTCTATATTGAGTAGGGATATAGGTCTGAAGTTGGGGGGTGTGTTAGGTTCCCTCCCCGGCTTCGGCAGTGCCACAACTACAGCATTCAGCATCTCAGGAGGGAAGGAGGTTGAGGCAGTAGCAGAATTAAATATCCGTTCCAAATATGGGACTAGTATTTGTGAGAATGTTTTATAGTAGTCACCAGACAACCCGCCAGGTCCAGGGGATCTATTGGCGGGTAAAGAATCAATTGCTGTTTGGATTTCATTGGCATTGAGTGGCTGGTTTAAAGAGTGCTCTGGTCCACCAGAAAGAGATCAAAACGGCAGTATGCTCTATGCGGTGAGGGAAAAAAATGTAAAATCTCATTCCCCTGCGTGCAGGCACCTCCAAGCATCAAATAGACCCTGTTCACGGAGTGTGGGTAGGAGGGAAGGCCCCTTTCGTCTAGCTCCTGATGTGGAGTCTACAACAGGGTCAGGGGTAGCGTTGAAGTCTCCACACACTATTAGTCTGCCTTTTTGATGTTTCCTAGTGATCTTCATCAATTTGTGAAAAAAGCGGATCTGATGCTTATTTGGTGCGTAGGCGTTAACAATAGTGTAGGTGGCAGAGTCAACATCACAGACCATAATAATGTACCGACTGTTGATATCTGTGACCAGCTCATGAAGGATAAAGGTGACAGAGTCTTTCACTGCGATGAGTACTCCCTTAGTTTTGTTGAGAGCATTTTCCTATGAAAACAAGCCGGAGGGGCTGATGCTGAAAAATGCGTTTCCTGGGTGCATACTATCTCAGCCTTTACGGCGAGGGCTTCAGACCATAGAGATCTCCTTTTTGCTGTGTGGTTAAGGCCCTGTGAATTAATTGATAAAATCTTCAGACCCATGTGTGGGAGAAAAAGAAGCTGAGTGTTAAGTGTAGCAAAAAGCTGTCACTGAGGCAATAGCACCATCTTGTGGGTTCTTGCAGAGTGACACTTGTTGTTAGAAGTGTGCTGTGAGAGGGTTGCTGTCGTACTCACTGTTTGGGGCTGTGGATGCCAGTGTTCCAGTGGACCAAAAGATGTGTATTCCAGTTGAGGTGTCCCAATTTTCTGGTTGGATTCCGTTCATTGTAGAAAAGGAGGAGTGAAACAAAAACAAAATAAAGAAAAATAGAAACAAAACAGTGTCCTACCTACAATAGAACAACATGTAGGCACCAGTGCCAACCGGGTGAAGGGTCCTGATACCCGTACACAGCATAGTGCTGCTCAGAACGGTGGGGGTAAAGTTCAGGCCTATTTAGTTCCCCTGCGGTCACCCAGCAATAACATAGAAATGTTGGTGATGTTACCCATCGGTTATGTGTGTGTCTTGGCGTTCCTGTCGGTAACAGTCAGCCAGTCAGGAACAGATGGGTTGGGAGCGTTGCGGTCAGTGGTCTGTCCTGGTAGGATCTTACACTCTTCCAGGAGAGAGAGGCCCCTTTCCAGAGAGCCTATTATGAAGGTGCGATCACCCCTAACCACTGCTAATTTGGTGGGATAGCCCCATCTGTAGGTGATCTGGTGGTCTCGGAGCACGTTGGTAATGGTATTTAGATTATTCCTCTTTTGGAGGGTATACTGCGACAGATCAGCGTAGAACTGCAGTTATTGATACTGTGCGGGGATCAACTCTCCTTTACGCATAACTGCCATAAGCTGTTCCTTTATGTGGTAAAAGTGGAGGCGCAGTATGACATCCCTGGGGACTTGGTCTGAAAGGAAGGATGGCTTGGGTAGGCGGTGTATTCTGTCAATAGTTAGATCAAGGTCAGAGAGACTGGGGATAAGAGCTCTAAACAGGGAGGCCGCATATGAGCGCAGCTCAGATTGCTGGATCGACTCTGGGATCCCCCTGATCTTTAAGTTGTTCCTCCTGTTCCGATCCTCGATGTCTGCGAGCTTTGCCTTAATCCACTCTGTATCCCCTTCCCTCTCCTCATGTGAGTCCACCAAGTCATTAATAGTATCAGCAAAGTCACCCATCTTGTGCTCAATATAATCAACACGTGCCTCCACTGCCTGTATGTCCTGATTCAACTTGTGCATACATTTAGCTATATCAGTTTGCAGCGAGCTCCTCAAAGACAGAAGAATGTCTTTTAGGACAGTATCAACTACATGCTGATGCATGGTTGGGAAGGATTCGATTGAATCAGGTAACTCATGATGAGTCTCATCCCCAGAGTCAGCAGTATGGTTGTTTGGAATTTATCCCTCTCCATCCAATCTGAATCTGGCCTTAGCGGGGCTCTCAGAAATAGGGGATGGTGAGTAGTGCTGAGCGCTAACGGGAGAGCCATCATTACTGTGCCCTGAGTCTGTTTTGGGAGAAGTACTGGCCGTTTTGTCAGTGGGGGAAGATGATGGCCGGTGGCAATCTTGCCTACCATGCTGCTGTTTGTGTGGATAGAAGTCTGTCAAATGCTGAGGCTTTTGCTGCTCCTTTCTTTTCCTGGACATGGAGTAGTCCGGAGGTGGTTCGCCGTTCAGGAGGGTTGTTTTCGGGTCCCGATGGGGTGATATGAGCCGCTATAGCTGGGCGATCACAGGAGCTCCGGATCTATGCGACCATCCGGTTTCCACTCAGGCCACGCCCTGACCAGGGTCTTTTTTTAAAGCATACTAAGTATGTAACTCTGTAAGCTATAGAAATCAGCAGGTTTTAAGAAGTTTGTATATTTCTATCTAAATAATATCCAACATATTTTTTAAATAGTTTCTGAAAGTGAATGTAAACATGTTAATAGCAGTAACAAGCGAGTAAAATAACATCTCTAAACTTCATTGGAACATGCAAAAGTAATGTTAAACTTATGTTTAAAAGATCCTGTTTATCTAAGAAGCTGATGTTTTTCTTGGAAATATTCATTCTCAGAAAGATCAATAACTTGAAAAAAAACATGGTTACTAAGCATAAGTAGTCTTAACAGTCCTATTGTTGCCATGCAAACCCATTTCTGTTTGCAACGCTAACACATTCCAAGCCTGAAAAGCACCAAGAAAACAGTGAAGGACCAAAATGTAGTACCCATGAAAACCAATCATATATTGGTCAGCAGAATTAATTCTAATTCAGAGTTATTTATTTTATTTTTTTCTTCTTTTTGTTCATAAAGATTTTATTGAATAGTTCAAATGACATTACAGAAATATCAATAGGAAAAAAAATATATTAACAACGACAACAATAGGGCTGTGGTTCCCACTGGAGAACAAACTCCCATTATACCTTAATAAAGACAGAGCCCATTAGATTCTTCCAACATGTAATAAAAGCACCCTTTCTTAACCCGGGGGTTCATATGGCGTATGTCAAGTAGGGGTGAGCTGTAAACCCCCCTCCCCCCCACCGTTCTGTTCACACCAGAACATGCGAACAGCCAAAACATTTTTTTGAACATGCGAACACCATTAAAGTCTACGTTAAAGTCACTTTTAAAGTCACCGTTACGTAAACGGGTGACCCCGCCCCATCTGACATCAACGGGAAAGCCATAGGGAAGTCCCCGTATTTAAGAAGTGTCAGAAGAATCAAAGCGTCACACGGCTGAAGGCTCCCACAGAGGCGGATCGTGCGGACGGCGCAGAGAAGAAGCCGGAGCAAGATGCAGGACGAGAAGAGCGGAGGAAGAAGAAGAAGATGAAGAAGAAGAAGAACACAGAAGAAAGACCAGAAGAAAGAAGATGAAAGAAGAAGCAGAAAGAAGAAGAACTTAATAAAGGACTTGTCAAAAACCGTCTCTTTCTTAAACTTTTTTTCACTTTTTTGTGAAATGGTAGGGGTACATTTGTACCCCATTACCAATTCACACGGGGGGCCAGGATCTGGGGGTCTTATTGTTAAAAGGGGCTCCCAGATTCCAATAAGACCCCCGCCCGCAGACCCCCACAACCACCGGCAAGGGTTGTGGGGATGAGGCCCTTCTCCCCATCAACATGGGGACACTGTGCTCTCAATGTTGAGGGCATGTGGCCTTGTCCGATTCAGGAGGGGGAGTGCTCTCTCATCTCCCCACTTTTCCTGCGGCCTACCAGGTTGTGTGCTCGAATATGGATCTGGTATGTATTTATGGTGGGACCCCACACCTTTTTTTTTGGTGCGGGGTTCCCCTTAAAAGCCATACCAGACCTGGAAGGCCTGGTATGGATTTTGAGGGGGACTCCTACGCCATTTTTGAAAAAATGTTGGTATGGGGTTCCCCTTAATATCCATACCAGACCTGAAGGGACGTTTTTATCAATGAACTTTTTGAACTTTTATGTGTATTGTGGACTGACAATTCATTGTAGCAGCGAGTAGTTTTAAATTACTTTTTTTCCTTTAGAAATGTTCTTAACACGGGAAACATGCACCCCTTTACAGGCATACTATAGACACCCCCCAGGTACAAAATTTAAAGGAATATAAAATTTTTATTGTTTTACTTTAAGCATTATTAAAATTTATATTTATTATTAAAAACACTTTTTATGAAAATACAATGCATATAAGCCTTTAAAATGATCACTTTTAATTTCTCCCATAGACTTTTAAAGGGTGTTCCGTGGCTTTCGAATTTGCCACGAACACCCAAAATTGTTCGCTGTTTGGCAAACTGGCGAACAGCCAATGTTCGAGTTGAACATGAGTTTGACTCGAACATAAAGCTCATCCCTGATGTCAAGATGCTTTTATGGTATAATGTCATTATAAGTGACATTGATTACCTATAGTCCCATCCAGAGAATTGGAAGGTTGTGGCATCATTTGAAGTCCATATTCCTACTCCTACTTATCTGAATGATATGGGAAGAATGGGAGGAGGAGCCAACCAGTAAGTAAGCCCCTCATCCCAGACTCCCCACTCTGTCAGGATTAGTTTATGAGCGAGAAGAAAAGAGAGACAAAGAAAGGGGGATGGAGAGAGAGAGATAGATTAGGGAAGAGGGGGAATGGGGGGAGGTGAGTGTATTCAAAGGCAGATGTCAGGAGAGAGGATGGGGAAACCACCAGCTAGCCTCTCCATCTACTCTTGGCCCTTGACCTGTGTAAGTGCATAACTCACAATGCTTTCAGATTAAATCTGTATGGGGCACTGCCAAGGGACCTCAGGTAACCATTATCCTAGAATAGAATAGAAAGCTGGCAGGGCTGGGACTCGGGAGATGTTATGAGGGAGGGGCTTAACAGCCTTTCAGTTGCTCATTGGCTGAGGAAGCAGCCTCCTGCTGCCTCGTTAGCCAATAGGTACACAAGGGGCACTGTCCATCACTGCAGAGCCTCGTGCTTCCTGTGTTGGTATGAAAGACAGAATTCCTAAGAGAAGAAGCTGCTGTTCCAGAGATCGAGGTGAGAGAGAGAGAGAGAGAGAGAAGTAGATGGGACCCAGGAAGTTCTAATGGTCTATGGGTAAGGGGGCACGATACTTGGCTTGCCCTGGATCCTGGCAGCTGATGCTACATCATTGGATATAGTATCAAGAGAGTTTGTGAGTATACCCAGGGGTCTGCTTTCAATGCAAAAATGTGGGTTGGAAGTTAAAGTTAGGTTAATGCATATAAATTAGACACCTGGAAGCTTTATTGCATCTGCTATGAATTGCTTAATTGAGGTACCTGGGGTGAGAAATACAGCATAAATACATATTTGGCATATGCAATCCACTTACTAAATATCCACAAGTATTTAAAAATCTTGGCTACAGATGCAGGCAATAATTTTCTGCACCTACTTATACTGTGGCACAATGGCTCTCCTGGGCGAAACCCCGTATGGGTACGTCCTTTCCTCTAAGAGCTGCCAGAGGGTGAGCATGTGCTACTACTACTACTACTAAGTACAATGATATATCTCTTCCTCCAGTCAGTCCCATCCCCATACAGGTAGAACACATCTAGGGACAGGGGAGTACAGCATTGGGGGGGGGGGGGGGTACAGCCGATACACATGTACCATGCCTGAGCATCTGGATGGGCACGGGGGCAACCAGAAAGTGTGCAGGAGAGAGGAGCAGGAGGAGAAATCATGCAGGAGAGGCCTCGTAGGCTAAGCACAGAAAGCTGGCAGCCTCCTGCTGCCTCATTAGCCAATAGGTATACAAGGGGCACTGTCCATCGCTGCAGAGCCTCGTGCTTCCTGTGTTGGTGGGAAGGACAGAATTCCTAAGAGAAGAAGCTGCTGTTCCAGAGATCGAGGTGAGAGAGAGACAGAGAGAGAGAGAGAGAGATAGAGAGAAGTAGAAGGGACCCAGGAAGTGCTAATGGTCTATGGGTAAGGGGGCACAATACTTGGCTTGCCCTGGATCCTGGCAGCTGATGCTACATCATTGGCTATAGTATCAAGAGAGTTTGTGAGTATACCCAGGGGCCTGCTTTCAATGCAAAAATGTGGGTTGGAAGTTAAAGTTAGGTTCATGCATATAAATTAGACACCTGGAAGCTTTATTGCATCCGCTATGAATTGCTTAATTGAGGTACCTGGTCTCTAGTTTATTGAGGAAATACAGCATAAATGCATATTTGGCATATGCAATCCACTTACTAATATCCACAAGCATTTAAAAATCTTGGCTACAGATGCAGGCAATAATTTTCTGCACAAACTTTTTTTAAAAGTCTGTTATTCTCACATCATGGGTTTCATTGTATATGTCTTGTCAAGTAGCAGCCAGATTACTCTGCGGGATAAACCAGGCAGAATATTCTTCTTAGAGCATATAGGTGTTCGGTCCCTTTAATCAAGCTGCAACATGAATCCTTCATGTGATTGTTGTGTAGGCAAATGTAACTTTCATATGGGATTCTACCAATGTAAAAGCAGTAAAGCAAGTATGATAGATATATTACAAAATCCTCTTTTTTTCACACTTACAAATGTTAAAAGATCCGATTATGTAAATGAACCAGCAGAAAACTATTTATTTTTAAATGAATGTATACTTAGCATGCATTTTAATTAAAGCTTGAACATAAGCAAAACACACATTCACATGGCCCTTCAACCTTTATTTTAGCATGCACTGCTGATAGAACTAAATTAAGCCTAGCGGGAATCAGACTTTTAAAAGCACAGTACACTTTAAACAAGTGTATTATTAACGTTTTTTAAACTATGAAGACTAATTGTGAATCGCTTGAGTTGCACTGCTTCAGTAGTTCCTTAATCATCTCATTAAAGCCCACATGCTAGGATCTCACTGCGAAGGGGCTAATGATCTTCATTAGAATAGAGGAGAGAGAGAAGTGGAGGTGTTTGCTTCTTAAACTATTTCTGCCACCTATTATAAGTCACGTTAATTGGGTAGCATGCTTCTGCTAACGGGGCAAAATGTAAATAAAATGCAAAACTATTTCACAAAAACTTGTTTTGAAATTGCATAATAAACTACTGTATAAGCATTAATTATCACTTACATCTGAAAATCTTTTTCATTGAAGCTGTTCATCACCACAAAAATTGACAAATGACTGCATCACAGTAATTTAATGTGTATCCAAATGAGGTTTAAGAAAAAACAATGCAAAGATTGCAATTGTAAACAAAGTCAATTTTTTTCAAAATTGTCACAGGGCCTGATCAATTATTTCTTAAATTCTCATTTAGCAAAATCCTTCAGAGGCAAAATTACACATTAAACATGGTTCAATAAACAAAAGGGTTTATTTGCTAAAGGTGAATCCACTGTGCGCTACAAGTGCACTACGAAGTGCAGTCACTGTAGATCCGAAGGGGACATACAAAGAAAATAAAAAAACAACAATTTAGCTTGCACATTATTGCATGATAAAATCAGCAGAGCTTCCCCTCATTTCAGATCTTTCCCTCAGATCTACATTCCTATCTCAGCTCTGCATTACAGTGGATTTTAAAAATTATGGTATGTTGGATTTTTTATTTGTTTTTGGTCATTGTGTGGCCCATAGAAGTCAATGCCAATGCATTAAAATGCATAAAAATACAACATGATGTGTTTTTATGCATTGGCTACAGGTATTAACAAGCCTTAATGAATGTTGGTTAACCCTATTCAGTTCAAATTTCAAATTTAAAAATGCATTGAAAATGTGTCAAAATGCATGCCAGAGCACAAAGGAAAGGTATATTGGTGCATGACAATATACCTGTTTAAAGCTACAAAAACATTTAACCAGATTGAGAAGATGTAACTTCATCTTTTACCTGCTATAACACCTACTGATCTTATTTTGGGATTGTCATTGTTGCTCTGCTATATCAAAAGGGTAAGATTTAAAATGATTCTAGAGGCTTTTTTACCTTCATGCATTCTATGAATAAAGGTAAAAAAACCTTCAGTGTGCTGCATCCCCCTTCACCCCCTTAATACTCACTTGAGCATGCTCCCAATCCAGTGATATGCATGAGAGCAGAAGTTCTCCTGGGTTTCCCCCTTCTTATTGGCTACTGCTGCTGTTACCCACAGCCCGTGAGGAAGGAGTGGGGTGGGATTAAGCCTGCATGAGTGCTCCCAGAGCAAGCAGCTTGCTTTGTTTGCACTCAAAAGAGAGGAGGGGCCAGGAGCATCAGCGGTGGATAGGGATGAGCTCAGGCGTGTTTGCATGGTCTACGTGCAGAGCCCACCAGGAAGTTGGAGCAGCGCTGCGCTAATCACAGGCAGTGAGACATTGCCCTATCTCTGCAGCCACGCATCAGAACAATGTCTCACTGCCTGTGATTAGCACAGAGCTGCACAGACTTCCTGGCGGGCTCTGAACGTGGACCAATGCGAGCATGCCTGAGCTCATCCTTAGTGGTGGACCTGAGAAAAGGAGGATTCAGGCTGTTTGGTGCAAAACCATTGCACAGAGCAGGTGAATATAGCATGTTTGTTATTTAAAAAATAAAGTGAAGCTTTACAAACACTTATTCACATTGTGAATAAGGCCATTAGCAATTACATGCAGGAGACACAGCAGGGGCTCCCAGTGATTAGCTGTGGGTGTAAATGTTATTGAAAGTAATGGAAGGCTGATAGCATCTATAGCAAACCATGCATGCTCACGTGAAATTGGTCATGGAGCGATTACGTGCAAATGATCGGCCATGAAAGCACATTGTCTGCGCCCAGGGCTGATTATTCACAGGTAATCACTGCTTGAGCTATTACCTGCAAGCGACTGAGAATAGCTGCTGAAGCTGTCAACATCCTATTGCTTGCAATGGGGCTGTAGCCAACAACTAATTGCCAGGAACCTCTGCTCAATCTTTTACATGTCATCACTAACGACTCCATTCACAAGTATAAATAGAACCTTACCAATCATGGTCAATTGTAAGAACAGGGCTTTGCTTTGTTGTAAGAGAGATGCGAGTGAAAGATCTACGTTATTGATAAATTGAGTTGATTACAAGATTGCTAATTTCTATTTTAAAATTACAACCCTCCTTTAAGTTCTGTAAATTGTGAAATTTGCGCTTCAAATAAAGAGCTTTGCATGAACTCAGAAAACATACATTCTCAACAACATTACCCTTTACACATAGTCTGCCCTTGCATAGGGTTCTTAGCATCACACAGACACTAAAAATTCATCTTCAGCCTTCTGGCTATTTAGGCCCTCATCATGTTTCAAAACAAACTAAATATTTAATCAGTGTGCCAATCTACAAGGTCAAGCAGGCATGTACAAATGTATGTATATCTACACCAATGTCCTGCTCTAGCAGTAGTTTAACTCTTGAGGAGAGATCACTGACCAGATAGACTAATTCCCTTTTGTGGGGAAACACCCAGCTGTCTCCAATGTCCCCTACACAAACATGCTCAAAGACCCTTTCACTCCTGAAGCAGGTACTATCCACATATTTATACAGTGACAAACTGTCTGCCCATCACAATATAAACTGTAACAGGATGCATAATCAGCTGAATCAGCTGAATTGAGTGTAATGCTTGCCATAGACTAATTTTTTTTTCATTCAGCCAGCAGGAAATTGCTCCATTTACATAAACGGTCCAAATAAACTCATCAGTGAATGCAGCTGATTACCAACCAATGATCAACAAATGTTTTCCAGCTTGTCCCTTCAACAGATTTTGATCAAACTATTGACTTCTGTGGAGCGAGGACATCTATCACTGATCGAAATTCAACTAGTCCCTACCGAACTGGATACATTTTTATCATGCTATGGCCAATTTAACTGTAACTTGCAGTTTACAAAACCAGTTCAAAAAATGTAAATCTTATTTACACGATTTAAAATCTATATGTGAACCAATATGTTGTATTCATTAATATGAAATCTAAGGTATAAGAGTTAGCAGTCTTTTAACTGTATGAACCACAATCTTTTGAAATCTAGATACACACACAGTATAAACTAACAGGAAAAAATTAACTCTTCAAGGTATATAAGAGGCAGATGGGAATCCTGTAAAGTATTTACAACACTTTTTCTGGCATATGGTCCTTTTAAAATATCCTGCACCAAATTTCTGAAAGCTGTGCAACAGTTTTGGTAACAGTTTCGACATGTACAACAAATTCATGTTGTTTTTATTTGCATTACTTTTACAATGTGTTGTGCCCGTGGCAAATTAAAAAAGAATTGCCTTCAGTTCACAGATAATGAAACTCAACTAACTAACTTGCTGTGTTTTTAACGTTATCAGTATCTTGCTGGGGAACTCTAATGCCGCGTACACACGACCAGACTTTCCAGCAGACTAGGTCCGACGGACTTCCCAATGGACTTCCGGCGGAGTTCCGATGGACTTTCCGAATGGACTTGCCCACACATGACCGGACTTCCCGGCAGACTAGGTCCGCCGGTCTTCCTGACGGACTTTCAATGGAGTTATGACGGACTTCCAAATGAATGGACTTGCCCACACACGGACTAAAGTTCGTTAATTTTGAACGTGATGAGTAATGATGGGACTAGAAAAGGAAGTCATTATCGCCGCTTTAATCGGCGAGATTGACACCTTGCGAGCCCCGTCACCCGGCATGGATTTTAAGCGGAACCCCCAATGGTGAAAAAATGGTGTGGGGGTCCTCACAAGGTCCATACCAGACCCTTATCTGAGCACGCAGCCTGGCCGGTCAGGAAAGAAGGTGGGGACGAGCGAGCCCTCAACATGGATGGTGGGTGCTTTGGGGAAGGGGGTTGCCCTGTGGGCCCCTACATCCCGGGCCCCCCCCACCCCAAAGCACCTAGTCCCCATGTTGTTGAGGACAAGTGCCTCTTCCTGAAAACCCTGGCCATTGGTTGTCCGGGGTCTGTGGGCAGGGGGCTTATCAGAATCTGGGAGCCCCCTTTAATAAGTGGCCCCCAGATCCCAGCCCCCCACCCTATGTGAATAAGTATGGGGTACATCGTACCCTTACCCATTCACCTGGGGGGGAAAAAGTCAATAAAAAAACACACTAGACAGGTTTTTAAACTAGTTTATTAGGCAGTTCCAGGGGTCTTTTTCCGAATTTGGGGGTCTCTTCCGACTTCTCCGAGCTTTCCGGTTCTTCTCCCACTCTCCTGCCTCTTCTCCCGCTTTCTGGCTTCTTCTCCCACTCTTCAATTCTTCTCCCAGGCTCCTCCACTATCTTCTGCTCTTTTGCCACTCTTTTGCTAGTGGTGGCCCGGTTTTCTCCTTCGTCGTCATCTTCTTCTTTTAATCTTCCAATGTTGACATGATGCTCTCTCCCACTGTAATGCTGTGGACACGGTGCGCAACGACTTATATAGGCATGGGGCAGGGTCACCACCCAGGGCATGCTGGGATTGTGCCATCATAAGGGGCGAGGTCACTAAGTGACATCACTTGGTGACCCCGCCCCATGCCTATATACGTCGTTGCGCACCGTGTCCACAGCGTTATAGCGGTAGACTCTGGGCAAGACTCAGACCAAAAAAAGCTGAGAATACATTTTTTAGTCTTATCACGCTCCAAGTCCTTCCGAGGATGTGTATAGCCTAAATTCAAGACCGACCTCCTATAGAGCCAAGGCACCATGCATTGTTCCACAACTTCATGTCAAATTTTACCACACTGGTATAGCAATCCCCCATAAATTGCAATGTGAGGAAACACAAACTCCACCACAGGACTCGCTGGTTTTCTACTGTTTATCTTTACATTCCCCCAAGCTTTTATGAGAGTGAAGTCACATAAATGTGTGATTCTTCAGATCTCCGCATAGACCTTTAGCTCTGGCACACACCAGGCACCTTCAGGGTTACTGGGAAGACCTCTCACTCGCCAACTTACATTATGTAGGGAAAATATATACTTTAATTAGTGGTCACCCCAACAGTAATAGCATCAGAGTTATACCCAAATGGATCTGGTCTCTAGACCAAATGGCTGAGGCATCCACCAGCTGGGGACTGGAACATGCACAGGACAGTGTAAATATTCACAGTTTTTTATTGAAGAACTATAAGATCACAAACAGAAAAGTACAAAGTTTTGGAGCCACGTAGGACCCATTCATCAGGCATGTGATAAGTGCATACAATTGTGCAAAGTATTTAAATAAACATCCATCAATCAGCAACAAATAAGAAGGAAACTACTCCCGGCCCCGACATGATACAATGTCACGAGTCCCGCCAAAATGGTTCAATAAACATCAACAAATATCCTACAGCCTGCATATCAATATTTAAAAAAATGGACTAGTGTAATACGCCTCAACATGTGTCTATCATGGCACGGCCAAGGGGGCCTTGGCCGGACAGCTACAAACAAAAGGACAATATATTGATATCATAGTTTCATTGTAGGTAAAGTTGAATAAAGACCATAGTCCATTCAGTTAAACCTGTGAAGGTGCATGTGTGTCAATGACAGTAATAATTTTCTATATCCCTGCATGCTGTGTTCAATAAGATGCACGTCCAAGAATCTTTTAACTGCTTGCTGACCTGCTCCTGTACTTATACATACCTTATACCCCATACCTTACTTTGAATTTCCCGCCGTGTGCACGCGCGCCTGCTACGAACTCCATGACTGTGGGACCCGCGGACTCGATGTCTGCCGGGTACCCGCGATCATGTCATGGAGCTGAAGAACGGGGAGATACTGATGTAAACACAGCATCTCCCCATTCTGCCTATTGACAGGACACTGATCGTCTGCTCCCTGTCACCATGAGCAGCGATCGGTGTTGTGTCACTGATAGCCCATCCCCCCACAGTTAAAATCACTCCCCAGGACACATTTAACCCCTTCCCCACCCCCTAGTGGTGAACTCCTTCACTGCCAGTGGCATTTTTACAGTAATCAATGCAATTTTATAGCCAATATTAATGCCAATGGTCCCAAAAATGTGTCAAAATTGTCTGATGTGTCCACAGTCACCATAAAAATTGCTATTACTAGTAAAAATTTTTTTTTTTAAAAATGCCATAAATCTATCCCCTATTTTGTAGACACTATAACTTTTGCGCAAAGCAATTAATAAATGTTTATTGTGTTGTTGTTTTTTTTTCACCAAAAATATTTCAAAGAATAAATTTCAGCCTAAACTGAGGAAAAAAATGTTTTTTTATATATATTTTTGGGGGATATTTATTATCGCAAAAAGTAAAAAATATATATTTTTTTCTAAATTGTCACTTTTTTTGTTTATAGCGCAAAAAATAAAAACCGCAGAGGCAAACAAATACCACAAAAATAAAGCTCTATTTGTGGGGAAAAAAGGATGTCAATTTTGTTTGGGAGCCATGCCGCACGACCACGCAATTGTCAGTTAAAGCGACGCAGTGCCGAATCGCAAAAAGTGCTCTGGTCTTTGGCCAGCAAAATGGTCCGGGGCTTAAGTGGTTAGAAATATCAATACTCTGCGCTAACTCCACAGATTGTAGAAGAGAGTTCCATATCCTTATCGCCCGCACAGTGAAAAACCCCCTGCGCAGCTTAAGGTTAAATAGCTTCTCCTTCCATCTCATTGTGTGGCCCTCTGTCCTCATAAACTGAGATTGAAAAGTTTCCTTTATACGCTGTGATCACCATTATGACATTTGTATACCGCTATCATATCTCCTCTCAAGTGTCTCTTCTCCAAGGAGAATACAGTATCTCTTGTAGTCGTTCCTCGTAATTAAGGTCCTCCAGTGCACTTATTAATTTAGTTGCCCTTCTCTGGACTCTCTCCATCTCCAGTACATCCTCCCTGAGGATTGTTGATCAGAACTGGATGGAATACTCTAGATGTGGCCAAACCAGAGTTTTATAAAGTGGCAGGATTATCGTTTTATCTCTGGATAAAATTCCCTTATTTATGCATGCTAATATTCTACCGGTTTTGCTTCCTGCCGCTTGACTTTGCATGCTATTGCAGTATTGTCTTCTATTAGGACCCCCAGATCTTTCTCCATCTTTGGATCCCCCAGAAGTTCTCCTCTTTGTGAGTAGTTTGTGTTTATATTTTTAGCCCCCAAGTGCATCACTTTACGTTTTTCAACATTAAACCTCATCTGCCATGTAGTTGCCCACTCCATTATTTTATTCAGGTCTTCCTGCAAATTTTCTATATCCTAATGTGAAGTTATTGCCCTGCCTATTTTTGTGTCCTCTGCAAAAATGGAGATTTAGCTATTTATGCCGACCTCAATATCATTTATGAATACATTTAATTAAATAGGTTCCAAGACAGGAGGTACACAGTATTTATCACCACCCTTTGGACATGCCCCTGTATAAACTTTATGGTCCATGCCTACATACCTCAGGTTGTAGATTAAGCTTTTTTGGGGAACTGTATAAAATGCTTTTATAAAATCCAGATACACCACATCCACAGGCTTTCCCTTATCATGATGACAGCTTAATTCCTTGTAGAACAGCTTGGTCTAGCAGGAACGACCCTTTCTAAATCCATGCTAATTACTGCTAATTATACTGTTTTTTATCAGCAAATTATTGGATATAGTCCCTTATTATCCCCTCCAATAGTTTACATACTATTGATTATAGGCTTACTGGCCTGTAGTTTCCATGTCCATGTCTCTGCCTTTTTTGAATATTGGCACCAAATGGGCTTTCTTCAATCAGCTGGTACCATTCCTGTCAATACACTGTCTATAAAAAATAGGAATAATGGTCTGGCTATAACCTGACTGAGTTTTTTGAGGACTCTTGGGTGTAAGCCATCCAGTCCTGGTGATTGATTTGTGTTAAGCTTTTTTAGTTTTTTATGGACACCAGTTTCTCTTAGATTCTGTTCCACAAGAATACATCCTGTGATGTGTTAAGTTCCATCAGGTGCATCTGCCAGATGCTCCTAATCCAGGAATGCAGCGAGCGGGGCCGGTGTCACTGGTCAAGCAGCAACCAGTGCATTGGCCTATGAAAGCAAGAACTGCCAGCCATGTATGTGGCCAGCTGTATCACAGTAACAAAGGATGCTAGCCGGCAGGGGGTTGCCAACACCATGGAAACCCATGATTTCAGAATGTTATGCCAGTGTAGGAAGTATGCAGCTACTGGGGAGAAGGATTAAAAACAAATGTGCAGAAGTAGGGAAATGGAGACAAAGAGAAAGGGGAAATATCAGCATAAAAGAAAAGGAAAAAAGACAACCAAAAAAAAAAAAAAAAGAAAAAAGGGTGTAATATTCAAGAAATCTGGTATCTCAGGGCCATCTGCAATAGCCGGTTATGTTAAATGTAAAAGTCTTTATTTTTCTTCATGCAAACAAAATAGAGCTTCTAACAGCAGAACAGAACTTCAGAAAAGGCAACCTAGAAAGGCTGCTTATCTTCAGAACAAATCTAACTAGTAGGTATGCAAAGTTCAAGTAACGGCTTTACCCCAGAGTTAGCAGCGTCCATCTTCAGATGTTTGTCAGTTTGTAGCACATGTGCAGCGCACAGCCAAGGTTCCATTTAACTACTCCACCCCCTAGCAATGGGAGTTTCCTGCCTTATGTGCTGCTTCCTGAAGGCTGCTTAACCAAGTAAAGATTGTAGTCCCCATAACAAGGAGTGGAGGTCTTTTACCCATCCAAATGTCACTCGAGACCTCCAAAATTCCAGCTTTCCCTTGACATGGTACATCTGGGGGGACTCAATATCAACCTTTCTTTTACATGCTTTCTTGATGACAGATGAGTTCATTTGCTGTCTTAACTGTTTAAATAATTGATTTGGATATATCAGGACCCATTGTTTCCTCCCCCCCTTCTTGTGTCCTATTTTTCTTTTACACTCTCACTCAAGTAATTGGCCAGTATTTAAGTGTTTAATGCAATAGCTTTTCTAGCCACTAGTTGGCAACAGGTCTGAGACATTACAGCCCTTTTCCTCCCTCCCCCTCTATGTTTTACATAACAAAAAAAAATGTTGTGGCCAGTAGCTCATGCTTTGATAGGGTGATGCATTTGTTTCTGGGCTACTGACAACATTGACCCCTTTCACTGCATTCCCAGATTGGCCACATCTGGTAGGTGCACCCGATCAATCTCATTATATTATGCTCCTGTCTGTTGCTGTCCGGTCAAGGTCCCCCAGTGGTGCCATGATATGCACATGTACAGGTGTATTACACTAGCCTATTTTTTTACATATTGATATATTTTGGAGGGATGTTTATTGAACTATGTTGGCTGGACTTATGACATCATATCATGTCAGGGGTGGGAGCGGTTTCTTTCCACTTTGCACAACTGTATGCACTTATCACTTGCCTGATGAGGGGGTCCTGCATGGCTCTGAAGCATTGCACTTTTCTGTTTGTGATGTGATCATTCTTTAATAAAAATCTGTTAAAAGATCCATAGCATGCTGGCAAATATCACTCAGCAGACAGCAAGTATATATTCAGGGGCCTTTTCTCACTCACTGTACAGTTTACAAATCAGTGTAATGTCTCACCAGCATTACACTGTGCAATGGGAAACATAATACAGCTACTTTATGGCAGACAACTGGTTTTATAGGTCACCATGGCAATGAAGCACCTATTACAGTCATTGTGTATCCCTGGTACTGTGTCAAATGTTCACGGTATATGAGCATAGTATGCATTAGGGGAACCAGGTTGCCAGAATCTTGGAGGGTATGTATACGTTCCCATTTTTGACCACACAATTCAACATGTGTGGGTCTGTGACCAGATCTGGTTAGACAAAAGGAACATATTTATGACAGTGTCACATTCGATAATAACCTGGGACAGAAGGCATTTTTCGGCCATGTGCCCCCATTCATCACACTTACAGTGCTGCATTGGTCCTTGGTCTTATTGGGAACTCTCCAAGCTAGGCTTTTCTGTACACTTAGATCACTTAGTGGTTTTTGGAGACCGCCCAGTTTCACTCATTTTACTGTCCTACTTGTCCCTGGAAAATGGTTCACTGGTTACTGGAGTAGAAGGTAGCTTCCTTTGCACAAATGCAAAGCTGTCACAGAAGTTTTCAGTGACCAGACATCGCTCCATCAGTCTTGTCAGTTGATTTGCCAATTTTGGGTCCACCTGGGTCACTCACAGGGTTTAAAGCAGGTCCCACAAAAAAACTGTGACACACTTCACAATCTGGGCTTATGGTGAGACTTTCTAGTTCCAGGCACTTTTTTTACCAAATAAATACATTCCTGCACCAGGGACTGGGATGTATCTCCTGCCCTATAGGTTCAGTGGTGTATAGGTTGGGCAGGTAAAGAAGTTGTCCCCCTCACATTCATCTGTCCTTTCAAAAATGGTGATATAGGATTCTGTCATCTATTGTGTAATTTTCCGTAAGTAACGGCCTACTCTTATTGGATCAGCATGACCTTGGTTGACAGCAAAGATCTCCATACCTTGGGCCACCTGCTTTTGAGTCCATCAGCCAGAGCTGCATCCTCAGCCCCCATAGATACCTGTGGGCTGGCTAGGTGGGTAGTCAGAATCTGTTGGTTACTGGTGGATCAGATTCTGCTAATGAGCCTTTTGCTGAGAGTTAGTAAACTTTGGTAATGCTTTTATCTTGTTCTCCATACTGCAAAGTTCACAATTTCTTCCCCTGACAAGTCACTTGTATGTATTACTGCACATAGTATTCACAATGCAGAACAATTCAATCTTTTGCCATCAGGATCACAGTGCTTATTGAGATTCTCCACAATGTATACCCAGATTTACATACCCCACAAATTGTGTTCTGTCCTTTAAATTACGCAGGTCAACAAATGCTGCCACACCCATATTGTGTCTTCTAGTACTACATTTAGCACAAAATAGCTTAATTTTAGTAAAGGTCCTCCAGCTTCAGGCAGAGAGAAGAGTGTGAAACACACCTGTTGCCTGAATCGTCCGCCAAATGTAGAGACCAGCATCAAATGAAGCATTTGTAAAGAACCCAGTCTGTATGTCAGGTTGCATTTGAGGGCTTCTTGCATCATGGCGTTGCATCATGGTACCATGATGCAACGCCATCTAGTGGACATAAATGCTAACAACTAGCACAAAATTCTGTAACTTATGTGGTCCCACCAAAATGATCAAACAAACTCTGATCCAAATCTGGTGTGACCATACACAATAGGGAAATATAAATAATAGGGCTCCTAAGAACTTTATCAGAATAAATAATCCTCACAGGAGACCAAATATGAACCTATATACGGCCTTAATGACAGGGGCACTTCGCATGCTCAAAACCGACAGGTGAAAAGGTGCCACTCACGCCTGGTCTATGAAACAGTTGATATCCCAATCAACGTTCATACCATGGGGCAAGGAACACCTTAACTCATATATCCAATAGGTTTTGAGCTGCAAAACACCCCTAAGGTTGGACTCGCCCTTCCAATGGGGGATACATTTATCGATAACCTGGAACAAAGTCCCTGTAGGGTTTTTGTCTTGATGCTCCAAATGATGCCGGGGAACACTATGCTTGTCACAAACTTTTTTGATCTTTGCTACATGTTCGTTAACATGAACAGTTAAAGACCTTTTAGTGCCTCCCACATATTGCCTCTTTCAGGGACAAGTAACAAGTAATCAAATAAACAATATATTTTGTGGCACACATAGTGAAATGTTTCATATTGTAAATTCAGGATGTGACAGTGGAAACAAACGTCTCCAATTTATGTCTGGAAACGTTATGTAAGCACACATTACATTTCCCGCAAGGAAAATAACCCTTGCATTCAGAAACAAAGGAAAACTTCCTGGGGGGATCCATAGTGTTGGGAGTTATCTCTCCTTGGATGGAGCGAGCGACCCTATAAATAATACTGGCCCGATCTGGTAAGACGGACATGTAATTACACAGGAGCTTCCAATGTCTATTGAAAATCTTCTTAATCTCTCTATGTTGCACAGAAAAAGATGTGAAATTTAAAATGGTTCTCCTTTGCCTCCCTTGACTGGCTAACCAATAGGGAGTGCCTATCCACTTCCTTCACAGCCTGAATGTCTTGATCTAGCTCCTCAGACTTATAACCTTTCTCCAAAAATCTCTGTCTCAAAATCAAGGACTGAGAGAGAAAATCCCTCACATTAGAACAGTTGTGTCGAAGACGCAAAAAACTATCCTTTGGGGACGGACTCAAGCCATAGTTGGTGATGGCAACTGTCGACCGGAATGTATCCATTCCGGTCAGTAGTCTTGAAGAAAGTCCTAAACACCAGCTGTCAATCAATAACTGAAATTTTAAGATCTAAGAAATGTATGGTGCTAGGACTTGCTTCAAAACTTAGATCGTTACCCCATTCATTAGCATTCAAATCCGACACAAAGCCCTCAAGGGATGCAAGGTCCCCTCTCCATAGGTGGAGGATGTCATCTATATACCTAGCCCACAGGACCAATTCTGGTTGTTTGTGGGCATAGATGGCATCCTCCTTCCACTGGGCCATAAATAAGTTGGCCAGGCTGGGGGCATATTTAGCCCCCATTGCTTAATCTGAGAATAAGAGATGTCTTGGAACAAGAAATAATTATGTCTGGTGGCAAACCTAAATAATTCCATAATGTAATTCCAATGCCTCAAAGGCAAAGATGGATTTCTAGACAAAAATAACAAAAAATACAAAAAAATAATAATAAAAATAACAAAAAAGACAAAAATGTGTCTACCACCTTAACCACTTAAAGGCCCCTTTTTCAGATTTGGTGTTTACATGTTTAAAACAGTTTTTTCTTGCTAGAAAATTACTTAGAACCCCCAAACATTATATTTAGTTTTTTTTTCTAACACCCTAGAGAATAAAATGGCGGTCTTTGTAATACTTTTTTTTCACACCGTATTTGCGCAGCTATCTTACAAGCACACTTTTTTGTTAAAAATTCACTTTTTTGAATAAAAAAAAAAAGACAACAGTAAAATTAGCCCAATTTTTTAATATTGTGAAAGACAATGTTACGCCGAGTAAATTTATACCCAACATGTCATGCTTCAAAATTTATCCCGCTCGTGGAATAGCGTCAAACTTTTACCCTCAAAAATCTCCATAAGCGACATTTAAAAAATTCTACAGGTTGCATGTTTTGTGTTACAGAGGAGGTCTAGGGCTAGAATTATTGCTCTCCCACTACCTATCATGGCGATACCTCACATGTGTGGTTTAACCGCCGTTTTCATGTGCAGGCGCTACTCACGTATGCGTTCGATTCTGTGCGTGAGCTCGTCGGCACGAGGTGTTTTAAAAAAAAAAAATTTTTTCTTATTTATTTTACTTGATTTTATTTATTTTTACACTTTAAAAAAATAAAAATAAATGGATCACTTTTATTCCTATTACAAGGAATGTAAACATCCCTTGTAATAGAAAAAAGCATGAAAAGTCCTCTTAAATATGACATCTGGGGTCAAAAAGTCCTCAAAAAATAAAAAAGTAATTTGAAAAAATTACATGAAAAAATTTTTCCTTTAAGCAGTTGTACACACGGTCAGACATTTCGACAACAAAATCCGTCTGATTTTTTCCGACGGATTTTGTCCGAAAGTGGTGTTGCATACACACGGCCGTACAAAGTTGTCAGAAAATCCGATCGTTCGGAACGTGATGACGTTCGTGCCTTGTGACTACGTTGCGGCTAGTAGCCAATAGCTTTGGTGTCGTAATTTGATCTGAGCATGCGTGGCACTTTGTCCGATCGGAATTCTCTACAAACGATCGGACAAAGTCATGTTGTTGGAAAATTTTATAGCCCAGCTCTAAAACTTTGTCGGTCGGATATTCCGATGGAAACAGTCTGATGGAGCCCACACATGGTCGAATTATCCGACAACACGATCCGATCGGACATTTTCCCTCGGAATATCCGACCGTGTGTACAAGGGCTAAGAGGTATGGCCGGAAGTGACGTTTTGACGTAGCTTCCGCCCTCCTATGGTATAGAGACGAGTGGGGGCCATCTTAGCCTCACTCGTCTCCATACCCAGCCATTGATAGAACCCAATCGCCACTGCCGCTACCGATGGCTCCGGTAAACGGCGGAGGGCGTGGGAGAGCGGCGGGAGAGGGGTGGCACCTCTCCCGCCGCCGATAACGGTGATCTCGCAGTGAACCCACTGCGGAGACCACCGTTATCGCACACAGGACTGCCTCCTGTAAAGAAGGATATCTCGGTTGTGGCAGCAGCTGCTATCGAGATATCCCTCTTCAAAGTACCGACGTATATCTACATGAGATATACCTCTTCAAAGTACCGACGTATATCTACAGTGCCTTGCGAAAGTATTTGGCCCCCTTGAACTTTTCAACCTTTTGCCACATTTCAGGCTTCAAACATAAAGATATAAAATTTTACATTTTTGTGAAGAATCACCAACAAGTGGGACACAATTGTGAAGTGGAACGAAATCTATTGGATATTTTAAACTTTTTTAGCAAATAAAAAACTGAAAAGTGGTGCGTGCAAAATTTTTCGGGCCCTTTTACTTTCAGTGCAGCAAACTCACTCCAGAAGTTCAGCGAGGATCTCTGAATGATCCAATGTTGTCCTAAATGACTGATGGTGATACATAGAATCCACCTGTGCGTAATCAAGTCTCTGTATAAATGCACCTGCTCTGTGATAGTCTCAGGGTTCTGTTGAAAGCGCAGAGAGCATCATGAAGACCAAGGAACACACCAGGCAGGTCCGTAATACTGTTGTGGAGAAGTTTAAAGCCGGATTTGGATACAAAACGATTTCCCAAGCTTTAAACATCCCAAGGAGCACTGTGCAAGCGATCATTTTGAAATGAAAGGAGTATCAGACCACTGCAAATCTACCAAGACCTGGCCGTCCCTCTAAACTTTCAGCTCAGACAAGGAGAAGACTGATCAGAGATGCAGCCAAGAGGCCCATGATCACTCTGGATGAACTGCAGAGAACTACAGCTGAGGTGGGAGTCTGTCCATAGGACAACAATCAGTCGTACACTGCACAAATCTGGCCTTTATGGAAGAGTGGCAAGAAGAAAGCCATTTCTCAAAGATATCCATAAAAAGTCTTGTCTAAAGTTTGCCACAAGCCACCTGGGAGACACACCAAACATGTGGAAGAAGGTGCTCTGGTCAGATGAAACTAAAATCGAACTTTTTGCCCACAATGCAAAAAGATATGTTTGGCGTAAAAGCAACACAGCTCATCACCCTCAACACACCATCCCCACTGTCAAACATGGTGGTGGCACCATCATGGTTTGGGCCTGCTTTTCTTCAGCAGGGACAGGGAAGATGGTTCAAATTGAGGGGAAGATGGATGCAGCCAAATACAGGACCATTCTGGATGAAAACCTGTTGGAGTCTGCAAAAGACCTGAAACTGGGATGGAGATTTATCT
Source organism: Lithobates pipiens (assembly GCF_037356315.1). Lineage (NCBI taxonomy): Eukaryota > Metazoa > Chordata > Amphibia > Anura > Ranidae > Lithobates > Lithobates pipiens. The sequence goes on along the minus strand of NW_027507903.1, from coordinate 163,629,183 downwards.
TCCAACAAGACAATGATCCCAAACATACAGCAAAATCTACAAAGGAATGGTTCACAAATAAACGTCTCCAGGTGTTAGAATGGCCAAGTCAAAGTCCAGACCTGAATCCAATCGAGAATCTGTGGAAAGAGCTGAAAACTGCTGTTCACAAACGCTCTCCATCCAACCTCACTGAGCTCGAGCTGTTTTGCAAGGAAGAATGTGCAAGAATTTCAGTCTCTCGATGTGCAAAACTGATAGAGACATACCCCAAGCGACTTGCAGCTGTAATCGCAGCAAAAGGTGGCTCTACAAAGTATTAACGCAAGGGGGCCGAATAATTTTGCACGTCCCACTTTTCATTTTTTTATTAGTTAAAAAAGTTTCAAAAATCCAATAGATTTCGTTCCACTTCACAATTGTGTCCCACTTGTTGGTGATTCTTCACAAAAAATAAAAATGTTATATCTTTATGTTTGAAGCCTGAAATGTGGCAAAAGGTTGAAAAGTTCAAGGGGGCCGAATACTTTCGCAAGGCACTGTACATGAGGCGGTCCTCAAGTGGTTAATCTGTTCCGCTATCTGGGAAAGGGGCGATGCAAGCGGATCAAGTGATAATAATGTGGATTTATCCCAATACATTTTGAACCCTGAAAAGGTCCCAAACCTCTGTATTAAACACTTAAGGACCGGATCCTGTAGAAATACGTTGGCAGAATGGCACGGCTGGGCAAAGTAACATACCTGTATGTTACTTTGAATTTCCCGCCGTGCGCGCCTACCGTGAGCTCCATGACCATGCCCATGGGAACCACGGACTCTATAATGCGTAAGCCACTGGGTTAATCCTGCAAAGAATATGGAAAGGCCCAATAAACTGAGGTGCAAACTTCAGTGAGGGAACACAAAGTCAGAGGTTGCGAGATGAGAGCCATACCCTGTCCCCAACCTGGTAGGAAGGCGTGGGCAGGCGTCTGCGGTTAGCACAGAGTCTGTACCTATCATTAGCATGTCAAAAAGCCTCCTGGACTTGTGCCAAAGTGGAAAAAAAACACGGAGATGCTCCTCTAATGCAGGAATACTCTGCAGAACAAATGAGTCAGGCAACATGGAAATTTGGAAACCATAGTTCACCATAAATGGGGACAATTGGGAAGCAGAATTCAAGGCACTATTGTGAGCAAACTCTGCCCATGGTAAAAGGTCTGACCAGTTGTTATGATGGTCAGAAATATAGCAACGTAGGAATTGCTCCAATGACTGATTGGCTCGTTCTGTGGCCCCATTAGACTGCCGGTGATACGCAGAGGGAAAAGCAAGCTGAATTCCCAACTCCACACAAAAGGCTCACCAGAACTATAATCTTGGGTAGCCCATGTAAACGAAAGATCTCCCGAGCAAAAATGGAAGCCAGTTCCTTAGAAGTGGAATACAATGACACATTTTTGAGAACCAGTCAACTACCATAAGTTGGTTAACTCCACAGGTGGGTCCAGGGCCTCTCCCCACTGGGCATGGGTTGTAGGAGGTCCACTGGAAGATGTCCTGGAGTCTTACTCTGAGCCCACACAGAACAGGCAGCTATGAAGGCAGTTAAATCAGCATGTAGACTAGGCCACCAGAATTGTTTGGAAATGGCCCAAAAGAGGTTATTCTTCCCAGGGTGGCCAGCAGCCTTGGGAAAACGGTAAGTCTGGAGCACGGCAGTACAGAGACTCTCTGGGACAAAGCAACGGTCACACGGTTTCTCAGCAGGAGCATTTTGTCACCCAAAGGAGAAGTGAGACTGGTGAGAACCGTAGTCAGAATATGATCAGGAGAAATCACAGGAACCAGAACCAACTCCAACTTGGAAGTGCAGGAAAATTGTCGTGAAAAGGCGTCAGCCCTTACATTCTTAGTACCGGGTAAGAATGAGACAATGTAATTGAAACTTGACAAGAAAAGAGCCCAGAAAAGAATGTAAGATTCTTATGGTCAGTAAGAATGAGAACCGGCACAGTGGTACCTTCGAGGAGATGTCTCCATTCTTTCAGGGCTAAAATGATCACCAACAGCTCTCTGTGACAATTTCGTAATTGCACTTCGCAGGTGACAATTTCTTGTAAAAGTAGCCACAAGGATGCATAGCGCTCTCAGAGGTAGGACGTTGAGACAGAATGGCACCAACTCCAGTCTCAGAAGCAACAACCTCAAGGATAAAGGGTAACGTAGGATCAGGATGTGCCAACACAGGAGCAGAAACAAAGGCAGCCTTGAGACTCTCAAAGGCCTTAACGGACTCCGGAGACCAACTCTGTGGGTTACCGGAGAATGCTGGGACTGTGACATCATAGGGGGAGGGGTCATCATGTGACATCACCCGGTGTCCCCGCCACCTATGCCTATATAAGTCGCCGCACAACGCATCCCTGCCATTGTGGCCAGAGAGAGCGTTGTATCAACATCAAAAGGAAGAAGAGAAGAAGGAGAAGAAGAAGGCCGTGACAGCGACAGAAGACCCGGTCAACGCTAGTAAAAGAGCTATAAGAAGATAACGGAGGCCCAGCAAGAAGAACCGAAGAGCGGGACAAGACCCCGAAGTCAGAAGAAGACCCTCGGACGGCGGCGACGACAAAGAAGAAAGCAGGGCTCCACCACTAGTAAAAGAGTTAGCAGAAGATAGCGGAGGAGTCCGGCGACAAGACCCCCCAAGACGGAAGAAGACCCCCGGAGCTGTCTAATAAAGTATTTTTAAAAACTTGTGTTGTTTTTTATTTACACTTTTTTCACCAGGTGAATGGGTAGGGGTACGATGTACCCCATACTCATTCACATAAGGTGGGGGCTAGTATCTGAGGCCCCCTTATTAAAGGGGCTCCTGGATTCCGATAAGCCCCCCACTCGCAGACCCCGACAACCAACGGCCAGGGTTGTCACGAAGAGGCCCTTGTCCTCATCAACAGGGCCCCCATGTTGAGGGCAAAGGTGGCCTGGTATGGCTCAGGAGGGGGGGCACTCACTCATCGCCACCCCCTTTTCTGACCGGTCAGCCTGCGTGGGTGCGTGCGTGCGTACTCAGATAGGGGTCTGGGGGTTCCCCTTAAAATCCCCACCAGACCTAAGGGCCTGGTATGCCCCTGAAGGCATGGAGGTCTCATTAGTGAGATGACATTGTCACTGCTCTCTCTCACTCGCTACTATAGGAAAATTAAATTTCCCTATTGCAGCCTGTCGCCGGGAACCAGCACGACAGGGTTGCGCTGGAAACACAATATCGGCGGCACCTACTGTATCTCGACAGATGGCTCAGCCCAAGAAAGGGTGACCAAAACCAGGGGCTTATCCTTCTGGATAACTGAGGATGGAACAACACCACCTAAGGTCTGTCCATAACAGGACCTCAAGGTTCTGGCGTTCCCTGGATGGGTAGGACAAGACTTTAAAAAATGACCCGACCTGGTCACAATAAAGGCACAATCTTTACCTCCTCCTAAAGGTTCTTTCTTCTGCAGAGAGACGCGTGAAACCCAAGTGCATGGGTTCATCTTCACTGACCGGTTCGGTACCAGGAGGCATGGGAGGTGAGGGAGGCATGGGTGGCACTGCAAAGCTCAAAGGCAAATGTACAGGAGGCTTCTGCAAGCACTCCTTAAAAGAGAGTCTTTCTCTTAGTCCAGCTCAGTGGATATATCTCGGGCTGCTATCTCATCCTTAATGGAATCTGAGGGACCATGAGAAAAAGCAGCCACAAGGGCCTCATTGTTCCAAGCAACCTTTGCTGGCAGAGTACGGAATTCAAAGACATAGTCGGCAACAGTGCTTATACTCTGTTTGATGGATATGAGACACTTGGCAGCAGAAGTGGAGAGTGCAGGAAGAGGTCAAATACTCTTTTAAAAGAGGCCACAAACTCAGGGTAACTCAAGACAACAGTTTTTTGCGTCTCTCATAGTGGGTTTGCCCGGGCCAAGGCTCTCTCAGAAAGCAAAGATATCACAAAACCTACTTTGCTTCTGTCCATGGAAAATGCTTGGGGCAGCATCTCAAAGTATATCTCAACCTGGTTGAGAAACTCTCTGCATTGAACTCGATCTCCCCCAAATCACTCGGGAAGCGGAGCAGAACCAGACATATCTCTTATAGAGGTAATACTCGAGGCAAGTGCCTGCACAGAGATTGGCACAGCAGCAGGGACGGCCTGCAACCCAGGTTGTACCGGAGCAACCACAGTGGAAGATTCCAGGTGAGCCATGCAACTCAGGATGATTTGTAACGCCATAGCAAACTCATCCATGTGGTGATCTTGCTCATCCAATCTGGAAAAAAATATTACCAACAAGTGGATTGACTGTATCTTCGGAATTCATGGCCTTCGCCTACTGTCCAAAACCATGAAATCAGACTGAGGCAGAAGTACAGTTAAATCATATTTGTTTAATAATAAAAGTAAATAGAACAAACATAGTCAAAACATAGCCAGAGTTCAGGAACTGGAACGGATAGTCAGACAAGCCAAAAGTCAGGGAGCCGGAGATTAGTGTAGTAAAACTGCAAGCAGGATCTGGAGCCAGAAGGGATGTCAGCCAAGCAAGTCTTTAAACAGGAATGCAGGAGAGCGTCTCTGTGATGTTGACTAAGGGGAAGACAGAGATCTTCTGGGCTGGACGGCTTAAGTAGGCAGGACTGATGAGCAGGATATCAACAACAGCTGAGTAACTGTGAAGAGATAGGAGCTGGCAATTAAATTAGCCGACAGCTGAGCGGCCAGCTCATTGAAGGAAGGGCTGAGCCCAGCCCTGACAGTGCATCCATGATTGTACGGAGTAACTCTGGTAAGAGTATTCCTCCAAATTTTTTGTATAGCTCAATCGGGAGGCTATCATTCCCTGGGGCTTTAGAGTCAGGTAATGTTGCCAGTGCATACTGTAACTCTTCAGGTGTTAGAGGCGCATTGAGTCGTTTTTTTTTATCCTCTCCCTGGAGCTTCAGGATTTGAATTTCATCTAGAAAGTTAAATAATGAAGCTTCGGAATAAGAGACCTTCGAGGAGTAGACATCTTGAAAAAAGGTACAGAATCATAATAGAGGGGGTATCCGTAACTACCTGAGTTGGTTATACAGCCAAATAGTGTATGATCGGGGATGGCTGTTGTGATTTAGCTATTACAGACAACCTATGGCAAGTTTTCTCCAACTCCTAAAAATATGTTTGAGAGGTAAAGAAATGTTTGTTTTCCGCTTGCTGTTTATGTATGGTACGGTATAGTTTTTGTGTATCTTTCCATATCCTCTCACTATAAGGTGTAGGAGCTCGTAAAAAGTCCTCCTCAGCCCTGTATACCATTGCACTGGCATCTTTAGCCCATTGTCTACCGCTGGTCTTAATTGTAGCTATCTCCCTGATGCGCAGACCTCTTATGAAGGCCTTTAGAGTATCCCACACAACTCCAGAGAGGGCAGAACGCCTATTATCTAGTAGAGAGTTTTGGATTTGAACGTACATGTGTTCAGTGTCAATAAACAGAGAAAGCCAGAATGGGTTAATCTTCCAATGGATGGAGAATTGAACAGTAGGGAAGGTTAGGCTGAGCGGTACTGGTGAGTGGTCAGATAGGAGACCTTAGGGTTATAACAGTGAGTCAGCGTGTTGCCCAGTGCAAAGTCTATACGGGATAAGGTAGAATAAGTTAGTGAGTGGCATGAGAACTTTTCCTTAAGAGGAAATTTACATCTCCATAGATCAAGTAATCCAATTTATGCTACATATTTGGCAAAGGCAGTATATGTTCTGGGGCCCTGCGGACATTATTTTCTATGTACATCTAGTGATATATCAAGAACACTGTTAAAATTGCCCAACACATATATTGGAATCTGAGGATGTTTAGCTAAAAACCCAGACAGACATTGTAACACTACCAAGTTAAATAGTGGAGGTATATAAACATTAGAAATGACAGAAGCATGAGATTCCAAAGTGCCCATTAGAAAAATAAATCTGGCTTATGGATCTATTTGGGCATCAAGTTTGTGAATGAGGTAGTCCTGGAAAAATGCAAGCTAACACCCCTAGAATAATGGGTATGTACAGACTGGTATTCTACAGTAGTGATGGACGAACTTCCGACGGGACGTTTCGCGAACGCGAAACGCGAACGGGCACAAACGTTCGCGAAAACGACCGTTCGCCGCGGGCTCCATTGACTTCAATGGGAGGCGAATTTCGCAAACCTTTAGGTCGAATTTGCGGCCACGGGGTAATTATTAGGGGGTAGCACGTAGTCCCACCACCTGGACAATAGCATAATACATGTATGAGGTGAATTTGGGATCGATAACTACAAGCATTTTTTTTTTATTTGGGAAATTGTTCTGACAATTCAGGACTATGGAGCTAATGAAGGCAATGGAGGAGAGGGAAGGTCAGGGACCAGGGTAGGCAAACAAGAGGGTGCAGGAGATACAGAGCACTGACAGCAGCACCGTAATACAGAGCACTGACATCAGCACCGTGACATACAGCGCTGACAGCAGCTCCGTGACATACAGCGCTGACAGCAGCTCCGTGACATACAGCGCTGACAGCAGCTCCGTGACATACAGCGCTGACAGCAGCTCCGTGACATACAGCGCTGACAGCAGCTCCGTGACATACAGCGCTGACAGCAGCACCGTGACATACAGCGCTGACAGCAGCTCCGTGACATACAGCGCTGACAGCAGCTCCGTGACATACAGCGCTGACAGCAGCTCCGTGACATACAGCACTGACAGCAGCTCCGTGACATACAGCGCTGACAGCAGCTCCGTGACATACAGCGCTGACAGCAGCACCGTGACATACAGCGCTGACAGCAGCTCCGTGACATACAGCGCTGACAGCAGCTCCGTGACATACAGCGCTGACAGCAGCTCCGTGACATACAGCACTGACAGCAGCTCCGTGACATACAGCGCTGACAGCAGCTCCGTGACATACAGCGCTGACAGCAGCACCGTGACATACAGCGCTGACAGCAGCTCCGTGACATACAGCGCTGACAGCAGCACCGTGACATACAGCGCTGACAGCAGCTCCGTGACATACAGCGCTGACAGCAGCTCCGTGACATACAGCGCTGACAGCAGCACCGTGACATACAGCGCTGACAGCAGCTCCGTGACATACAGCGCTGACAGCAGCTCCGTGACATACAGCGCTGACAGCAGCTCCGTGACATACAGCGCTGACAGCAGCTCCGTGACATACAGCGCTGACAGCAGCTCCGTGACATACAGCGCTGACAGCAGCACCGTGACATACAGCGCTGACAGCAGCTCCGTGACATACAGCGCTGACAGCAGCTCCGTGACATACAGCGCTGACAGCAGCTCCGTGACATACAGCGCTGACAGCAGCTCCGTGACATACAGCGCTGACAGCAGCTCCGTGACATACAGCGCTGACAGCAGCTCCGTGACATACAGCGCTGACAGCAGCTCCGTGACATACAGCGCTGACAGCAGCACCGTAAGCAGCCCCAGGAGGAAGTCAGCACAGCACAGGGATGGTGTGATCCCCTCATAATAAGAACCCCCAGGAGGAAGTCAGCACAGCACAGGGATGGTGTGATCCCCTCATAATAAGAACCCCCAGGAGGAAGTCAGCACAGCACAGGGATGGTGGGAGCCCCTCATAATAAGAACACCCAGGAGGAAGTCAGCACAGCACAGGGATGGTGGGAACCCCTCATAATAAGCAGCCCCAGTAGAAATATGACACCGCTCAACCTCTTCAAAGAGGAGGGTAGGGGCATATAGTACGGTGTGCTTTTTTGGGTCAGGGAAGTGAGCCAAATGAATTAAGAAGGTCTGTGTGCTTGATTCCAAAAATTGTTTATAGACATATACATGGTCTACTGATCACATGTGTTGAATTCCTCCGAGATCCATGCCTCATTCATTTTTAGAAATGTGAGGTAGTTAACACTGTGGTGAGCTAGGCGAGTACGCTTATCGGTCACAATCCCCCCTGCTGCGCTGAACGTCCTTTCGGACAGGACACTGGATGAGGGGCAAGCCAACAGTTCGATTGCAAATTGGGCAAGCTCTGGCCAGAGGTCAAGCCTGCCCACCCAGTAGTCTAGGGGTTCATCACTCCTCAGAGCGTCCACATCGGCCGTTAACCCAATGTAGTCGGACACCTGACGGTCTAGGCGTTCCCTGATGCTGGATCCGGATGACACCTGTCGATGGGTCGGCTGAAAGAATGACCTCATATCCGAAGTCACCAACACATCTTCAAACCGGCCTCTTCTTGCAGGCGCTGTTGGATTGGTACCCGCAAATCCTTCTCTGGGAGTGGGAATTGCTCCTCTGCCAGCGCACGCAAAAGCAGAATGCAGCATTTCTCGAAGCAAGGCCTGGAAGTGCTGCATTCTGACAGCCCTCTGCGACGGCGGTAACATTTCCGCCATTTTGTGTTTGTACCGGGGGTCTAAGTACGTTGCCACCCAGTACTGGTCCTTGACCCTCATGCTTTTTATACGGGGGTCCCTATTAAAACACTGGAGCATGAAGGCCCCCATTTGCACTAAAGTGGAAGCGGTGTGGTGGCCTGGCTCCTGCTCATCATCCAGGATAATGTCGTCCTCTTCATTCTCCTCTCCCCATCCTCGCACAACAGGGATCCCAGAAAGGTTTAAAGCATGCTCTTCTTGCTCCTGCTCATCCGCCCCGGCACCATCCTCCTCTGACTCCTCATCAGACTCCTGTTGTTGACTTGTCTCAGATAGAGTAGCCCCCCCTGGGAATTCATCCAGCATTGCGACTTCCTCATCTTCCCGCTCCTGCTCCTCCACAGCCTGATCAATGACACGACGCAATGCACGCTCCAGAAAGAAGGCATAAGGTACCATGTCACTGATGGCGCCATGGCTGCGACTGACCAGTTTGGTGATCTCCTCAAATGGCCGCAGAAGTCTGCATGTGTCGCGCATGAGCAGCCACTGGCGCGGTGAAAAAAAACCCAGCTCCCCAGAACCGTTTCTTTCGCAGAGTTCATACAGGTAGACGTTAACTGCACGTTTCTGCTGGAGCAGCCTATCAAGCATATAGAAGGTTGAGTTCCATCGCGTCGGGCAATCGCAAATAAGACGTCTGACCGGCAGATGGTGTCGCCGCTGAATGTCAGCAAGGCGAGCCATGGCCGTGTAAGATCTTCTGAAATGGGCCGAGATTTTCCTTGCCTGCCGCAAGATGTCCTGGACCCCAGGGTATTTGACAAGGAATCGCTGCACGACCAAGTTTAAGACGTGTGCCATGCACGGCACGTGCGTGATTTTGCCCTGTTTCAATGCGCTAAGCAGATTGGCACCGTTGTCACACACCACTTTACCAACTGTCAAATTGAGCGGTGTTAGCCACTCATCTGCCTGTGAACGCAAAGCTGAAAGGAGTGCCGGGCCAGTGTGGCTCTTTGCTTCCAGGCACAACAGACGCAGCACGGCATGGCAACGTCTCACCTGGCATGTGGAATAGGTTCTGGGGAGCTTGGGCGGTGCAGTGGAAGAGACGCTAGCAGCGGAAAAGGAGGAGGCAGCTGAGGAGGAGAGGGAGGAGGATGGAGTAGGAGGAGGAGAAGAAGAGTCAGGCCTGCATGCAATCCGTGGCGGTAAAACCAAATCTACACGGGTGCCACGGGTTACATGCTTGACGGCCGTCAGAAGGTTCACCCAGTGGGCAGTAAAACTGATATACCTTCCCTGCCCGTGTTTGCTAGACCACGTGTCTGTGGTCAGATGTATCTTGGCACCGACACTGTGTGCCAGAGATACATTCACTTGCCGCTGAACATGGCCATATAGCTCTGGGATGCCCTTCTCTGAGAAATACTTCCTTCCTGGGACCTTCCATTGTGGTGTTCCAATGGCCACAAATTTGCGAAAGGCCTCCGAGTCCACCAGTTTATATGGCAGTAGTTGGCGGGCTATGAGTTCTGACAAGCCAGCCGCCAACCGTTGGGCAAGAGGGTTATCCGGCGTCATCATTTTTTTACGCTCAAACATTAGGCCCACGGAAGCCTGCCTTTTTGCAGAAAAATGTGAGCTTGGCGTGATGGAAGGTGGAGTGGAGGACAATTGTGAGGAGAGAGGAGAAGGAGAAGTAGAAGACGAGGCTGGACGGTGAGAGCCTGCAGTGTGGCTTTGTGTGTTCCGTTGCTCCCACTGGGCTCGGTGATGGCTGCTCATGTGCCTTCTTAAGGCGGTCGTCCCTAGGTGAGTATTGGGCTTACCGCGACTAACGCGTTGACTGCAAAGATTGCAGATGGCAACGCTATTGTCAGCAGCGGACACGTTAAAAAAAGCCCACACTGCGGAGCCATGTGCCGGTGTCCTGGGAGCGCCAGATGTGACCGTACATGGTCGATGACTCGCTCCTGATACATTTGCAGTCTGCTTTGTCCCTGCTGTGCAATGTAAGTCATTGCTGCTTCTCCTCCCTATCTGCTGGTCCATATCTCCCTCTGAACTCCCCTCCTCTTCCTCTCTTGTGGGCACCCACGTGACATCACTAGACACGTCATCATCAACGTCACCTTCCCCACCGCTATAAGTAGAGTAGGCAGCAACACCGGGGACCAACCTCCTCCTTGGGCTGATCTGGGTACTGGCGTCAGACTGCTGAGTAGCGCTTGTTGCTACCTCCTCTTCCTGATCCAATACCAAGAGTGGCTGCGCATCAGAAATGTCCTCTTGATATGGATCGGAAAATAATTCCAGTGACTCAAGCGGAAGGTATGTGGTGGTGGTGGTGGTGGTCGTGTTGTTGGTGGTAGTGTCTTTGGGGGTGCACATAGCAGAGAGTGAAGAAGAGGGTGCAGATCGAGAGGATGAGGAGGGTGCAGAAGAATAAGGCTGAGTGAGCCACTCAACCAAGTCTGGTGCGTCCTTTAAAGTAATTGAACGCACCTTCTGCAACTTCCCACTTTGGCTCAAGCCTGTTGCTCCTGCCCTACCCCTACCACCCCTGCGGAAGGGCCTGCCTCTTCCTCTGCCTGTCATTTTTTAAATCACCCTGTGACAAAACTCTTAGTCCCTATACCGCTGAAGGACTGCTGCAGTATAGGGCAGCGGTCAGCAGTAGTGCACGTCAACCCTATGTATTGTGGACCGATAGCGGTCCTTACAGAACAGCAGACTGTACTGCACTCAGGCCTATGTACCGTAGCACCCTATACCAAGTTACCAGTCCTTATAAAAACTTTTGTGGACCAAGCAGGTTGTGTGTTAGTGATTAGCAGACTGTACGTCAGTCCCTATACCAATGAAGGACTGCTGCAGTATAGGGCAGCGGTCAGCAGTAGTGCACGGCAACCCTATGTATTGTGGACCGATAGCGGTCCTTACAGAACAGCAGACTGTACTGCACTCAGGCCTATGTACCGTAGCACCCTATACCAAGTTACCAGTCCTTATAAGAACTTTTGTGGACCAAGCAGGTTGTGTGTTAGTGATTAGCAGACTGTACGTCAGTCCCTATACCAATGAAGGACTGCTGCAGTATAGGGCAGCGGTCAGCAGTAGTGCACGGCAACCCTATGTATTGTGGACCGATAGCGGTCCTTACAGAACAGCAGACTGTACTGCACTCAGGCCTATGTACCGTAGCACCCTATACCAAGTTACCAGTCCTTATAAAAACTTTTGTGGACCAAGCAGGTTGTGTGTTAGTGATTAGCAGACTGTACGTCAGTCCCTATACCAATGAAGGACTGCTGCAGTATAGGGCAGCGGTCAGCAGTAGTGCACGGCAACCCTATGTATTGTGGACCGATAGCGGTCCTTACAGAACAGCAGACTGTACTGCACTCAGGCCTATGTACCGTAGCACCCTATACCAAGTTACCAGTCCTTATAAAAACTTTTGTGGACCAAGCAGGTTGTGTGTTAGTGATTAGCAGACTGTGCGTCAGTCCCTATACCGCTGAAGGACTGCTGCAGTATAGGGCAGCGGTCAGCAGTAGTGCACGTCAACCCTATGTATTGTGGACCGATAGCGGTCCTTACAGAACAGCAGACTGTACTGCACTCAGGCCTATGTACCGTAGCACCCTATACCAAGTTACCAGTCCTTATAAGAACTTTTGTGGACCAAGCAGGTTGTGTGTTAGTGATTAGCAGACTGTACGTCAGTCCCTATACCAATGAAGGACTGCTGCAGTATAGGGCAGCGGTCAGCAGTAGTGCACGGCAACCCTATGTATTGTGGACCGATAGCGGTCCTTACAGAACAGCAGACTGTACTGCACTCAGGCCTATGTACCGTAGCACCCTATACCAAGTTACCAGTCCTTATAAAAACTTTTGTGGACCAAGCAGGTTGTGTGTTAGTGATTAGCAGACTGTACGTCAGTCCCTATACCAATGAAGGACTGCTGCAGTATAGGGCAGCGGTCAGCAGTAGTGCACGGCAACCCTATGTATTGTGGACCGATAGCGGTCCTTACAGAACAGCAGACTGTACTGCACTCAGGCCTATGTACCGTAGCACCCTATACCAAGTTACCAGTCCTTATAAAAACTTTTGTGGACCAAGCAGGTTGTGTGTTAGTGATTAGCAGACTGTGCGTCAGTCCCTATACCGCTGAAGGACTGCTGCAGTATAGGGCAGCGGTCAGCAGTAGTGCACGTCAACCCTATGTATTGTGGACCGATAGCGGTCCTTACAGAACAGCAGACTGTACTGCACTCAGGCCTATGTACCGTAGCACCCTATACCAAGTTACCAGTCCTTATAAGAACTTTTGTGGACCAAGCAGGTTGTGTGTTAGTGATTAGCAGACTGTACGTCAGTCCCTATACCAATGAAGGACTGCTGCAGTATAGGGCAGCGGTCAGCAGTAGTGCACGGCAACCCTATGTATTGTGGACCGATAGCGGTCCTTACAGAACAGCAGACTGTAACGCACTCAGGCCTATGTACCGTAGCACCCTATACCAAGTTACCAGTCCTTATAAGAACTTTTGTGGACCAAGCAGGTTGTGTGTTAGTGATTAGCAGACTGTACGTCAGTCCCTATACCAATGAAGGACTGCTGCAGTATAGGGCAGCGGTCAGCAGTAGTGCACGGCAACCCTATGTATTGTGGACCGATAGCGGTCCTTACAGAACAGCAGACTGTACTGCACTCAGGCCTATGTACCGTAGCACCCTATACCAAGTTACCAGTCCTTATAAGAACTTTTGTGGACCAAGCAGGTTGTGTGTTAGTGTTTAGCAGACTGTGCGTCAGTCCCTATACCGCTGAAGGACTGCTGCAGTATAGGGCAGCGGTCAGCAGTAGTGCACGGCAACCCTATGTATTGTGGACCGATAGCGGTCCTTACAGAACAGCAGACTGTACTGCACTCAGGCCTATGTACCGTAGCACCCTATACCAAGTTACCAGTCCTTATAAGAACTTTTGTGGACCAAGCAGGTTGTGTGTTAGTGTTTAGCAGACTGTGCGTCAGTCCCTATACCGCTGAAGGACTGCTGCAGTATAGGGCAGCGGTCAGCAGTAGTGCACGTCAACCCTATGTATTGTGGACCGATAGCGGTCCTTACAGAACAGCAGACTGTACTGCACTCAGGCCTATGTACCGTAGCACCCTATACCAAGTTACCAGTCCTTATAAGAACTTTTGTGGACCAAGCAGGTTGTGTGTTAGTGTTTAGCAGACTGTGCGTCAGTCCCTATACCGCTGAAGGACTGCTGCAGTATAGGGCAGCGGTCAGCAGTAGTGCACGGCAACCCTATGTATTGTGGACCGATAGCGGTCCTTACAGAACAGCAGACTGTACTGCACTCAGGCCTATGTACCGTAGCACCCTATACCAAGTTACCAGTCCTTATAAGAACTTTTGTGGACCAAGCAGGTTGTGTGTTAGTGATTAGCAGACTGTACGTCAGTCCCTATACCAATGAAGGACTGCTGCAGTATAGGGCAGCGGTCAGCAGTAGTGCACGGCAACCCTATGTATTGTGGACCGATAGCGGTCCTTACAGAACAGCAGACTGTACCGCACCCAAGCCTATGTACCGTAGCACCCTAGACAGACCAAGTTACCAGTCCTGATAAAGAGCTTTGTGGAACAAGTGAGTTGTGAATGATTAGCAGACTGCAGCAGAAGGGCAGCAGTCAAGTATAATATTCTTTCTATATTTGGAAGAAAGAATATTATACGTGTACAAGCCTATTACCGTACCACTGATACCAGTCCTGAAAAGAACCTTTGTGGAACTAATAGTAACAGCAAGTCTTTAAAATTATCCTCACTGCCTGACAACACTGCTTCCTGCCTGTCCCTATACAAATTGGCAAAAAAGAGTAGGCTGGAACGATTAGCTGGAACAGCTCTTTTGTGGACCTGATAGTAACAGCTAATGATGATGATGATGATGATGATGAAGAAAGACTAATCTGGCTGAGCTGTCCCTAAAATAGCAGCATACAGCGCTCTGTCCCTTTATCTAAACTGACAAAAGAAACTCAGGCTGCTGACCTAACACCTATACCAGTCCTGAAAAGAACTTTTGTGTACCAAATAGCTAGCGTTTTCTCTGTCCCTACTCCACACAGGATCCTTTCCCTACAGTGACAGAAGAAAGAATGTAAAATGGCCACCGGATCGGGTGTATTTATAGGTTAGGGGGAATGTCCAAGTGTCCATGAGCTGTCATGTCTCAATTGGTTGTCCTGTAACACATGATAAACGTGTCACGAAAGGTTAAAGTTCTTGTATACATTAAACACGTAAGTCCGCCGGGGCGAACGACGGAAAAAGGCGTTCGAACCCGCGGACGGCGAAAGTCGGAAATTCGCCGCGAAACGACCGCCGGGCGAACCGTTCGGCCATCACTATTCTACAGGATACTTTGAGAGGTGTAACAATTTGGTGGTGTCCTTAGTGAGATGCGTCTCCTGCAAACAAACCACAGTGGAAGCTTGGTGTGAGAAAAAAGTAAAAATGGCAGTCCTCTTTTTGGGACAATACTGGCCTTTCGCATTCCAGGAGAGGATCAAATCTGTTTGATTACTAATGTAACCGTGTATCTGGAAAAGTCCTGGTTTCCTGTGAGTTGTGCCTGTGATAGGTTTGATCAGTCAGTGCACCATATTCTTCAACATGCAAATGGTATGTCAGGTTGGTAACTTGCATAGAGTATCTCGCTCGGAAAAAACAGTGGCCAATGATAAAACATCTGTATAGGTATAGCTCAACCAACCCAGGCTTGAAAACAAAAAGAAGAAAAATAAACAATCTTTCGACCAAAATCACAGAAGTTCCCATTAGAAAGGCTTCCAATTGTGCCCCGCAGGGGGGATAAGCCAGGTCTAGGACCTTGGGCCCTCAAAGTCAAACACAAGGGTGTCTGGTAAGAGATGAGAGAAAACAGCAAAGTCAGTTGTGTTCCTCTTTAAGCTCCATTACTAGTAAGGTGAGCAAATAGGTATCAATGTAGGTAGGTTTCTACCATTTCTTAGCTCCAATCATTTCCGCAAGCAGCTGCTTGTAGTTGCCTCTCATTGCGGTCAAGCCAGTTAGTAGCCATATTCAGGTTTTCAAAGAAGTGCACAGAGCCATCTGCTATAACATGTAGTTTGGCAGGGTAAAGCATGAAATACATTACCGAGATTGGACGCAGTCACTTCTCTGCTTTTGAACAGCTGCTGAGGAATCTGGATATATAGACACTTTGGAGCCTTGTACTTCCATGTTAGCCTTTTGCCTAGCCAGGAGGAGGATAATATCTCTATCTTTATAGTGTAGATGCTTCAGCAAGAATGGTCTGTCGTCGCCCCCTAGTGGAGGTGACCGAGGAGGCACCCTGTGGGCTCTTTCCACAGAAAAAAAATGGTGTGAGGTTGTTTCTTCCAAATGTATCAGCTAGTCAAGTTTCAATGAAGTCAACGGGGTGCTTTCCTTCAGAGTTTTCTGGCATGTCAACAATACAGATATTAGAACGATGCAGCCTGTTCTCCATATCCTCAACTATATCCGCTGTTTCTGTTGCTTTAGCTGATGCTATTTGAACATCTTGAATAAGTGGCGGCAGTTCATCCTCTATTGAGCTCACCCTACCCTCCAAAGCAGTGGCCCTTTCTCAGATTTTTTTGCCTAATATGCAGTATGCCTTCTTTCATGTTCTTAACTTCAGCCGACAGTTTAGTGAGAGAGGAACCATATGTATAAACAGTCAGTATGTCTTGCAGAGAGGGTTCATTATGCTCAGAGTCAAATGGCATGCTATTCCAGGTGGAGGGAGGGGGGATCAGGGGTACTCACTGTGATCCTTTGAGCTGCAGTCACCATTTTCTCTGTAGCACGCTGCTCCACTTGTTGAGGCTTCACAGAGGGAATGTTCTTTGCTGCTTTTGCTGCACAGGAGGTGTGAGGCTGCTGCATAGGCTTCTGGCTACCCAGATCATGCACATAATTCTCCAGCATAGATGCCTCTGAGTGTTGGTGGTCTTTCTCCATGCGTTGCTGGAGTGGGGATCCACCATGTTGGTTTTGCCGCTTGGAGGAGAAGCTTTCCCCCTGTCTCCTGGTCACTCCTGCCTTAGGGGTAGTATGACTGGAGGTCACTGTAGGGGTGGCTCCGCACCGGGAGCAGAGTGTCTGGTCAATGATGGCAGGTAATCATGCTCACAGCAGGATAATAAGAGTCAGGATACTGGAGCCAATGTGAGGCACATCTGTTCATGTGTACGTCCAAGCCACAACCCCTTGATTGAATGTTTAGTCAACTCTCAAACTCAGTACAGACTCTTTAGCCTTTCATTACTACACTTTATTAGTATGGTGTGTTAAGGTGTTTTGAGCTATTTGGCCCTTTCCACTGCTAAACAGTATCCCTGATAAAATGCAAACATCTTGGTGGTACATAAGCCCTATATTTAACCATGCTGTTGACCAGCATTCTATGCATTAAGGTGAAAAATCTTCTGTAGCGCTTTAGCCCCCCAGCCCCCCATTTTACTTACTTGAATTCTGTCATCCTCTGGCCAGCAATGAGCACACCAGCTCTAGCTGGTGTCTCGTGTCTTGGTTGGATAGATTGATAGCAGCACAGCCATTGGCTCCCGCTGCTGTCAATCAAACCCAATGACACGGCGCTGCTGGCTGGGGTAAATTCCTGCGTTGTATGTGAATGGATGCAGATGCAGTACTCGGGAGCACCCCCCATGGGCGTCCACCCTAGGAGAGCCTTCTCCAATGTGGACACTCAATGCAGGGAGGAGATACCAGTGCTGTTGATGGACCCCAGAAGAAGAGGACTGGAGCCACTCTATGCAAAATGAACTGCACAGTAGAGGTAAGTATGAAATGTTTGTTGTTTTAAAAAAAACTAGGGTTTACAACCCCTTTAATATAATTTGAAAGTGTATTTATGACCAAAACTTTTTTCTAGTTACGGATAGAGTAAGGAATGGTAAGAAATTCTACCAGTTTATTTGTTTTTGTTCGTGTCCCATTGGGTAGAATTCCCCTAGCCTCAACACTTTCTGCCTCAGTGACAATGGTCACAGCACAAAAAGGGAGGGTTATTCTCCCTAGCGGGTACATATAGAGCAGTAAAAACAGACAAGGTTTTAACCAACCTATTCAGTTTAAAAAAAAAAAAATTCTCTGATATTCCAAGTAAATAGCTGTGTGGGTGGGTGTGTCAGGACTCTAATGCCATGTACACTCGTTCAGAATTTTCGTCGGAAAAGCCTTGGATTTTTTCTGACAGGATTCCGCTCAAGCTTGTCTTGCATACACACGGTCACACCAAATTCCAACTGTCAAGAACGCGGAGAAGTACGACAGGACTATAAAACGGAAGTGCACCACCCTTTTGGCTCCTTCTGCTAATCTTGTGTTTATCCCATTTAGTAGAAGTTTGGTGAGAGACAATTCGTGCTTATCAGACTCGTGCTTTTCCAATCGTTACTGCTCTCCAGTTGTGCTTGTGGGTTTGTATCTGGTTTTCAGTGCATGTAGTCAGTTTGTATCTGTTTATCAGTGTGTTCTTGTCCGCTTGTTTCTGATTTTCAGGACATTTCTCCGGATGACTGACCCCGTTCTTCACCATCTGGCTTTGCTATTCCCTTATATTATGAAGCAGGACAACTACATGCGGCAAGCCATCACTCCCGCTAGTTGTCACCTTGTGGTACTTGGCAACAGGGAGAAGTCTGCAGGACCTCAAGTTCACTACAGGAATCTCCCCCAGGCTCTGGGAATAATTATTCCTGATGTAACGCAGGTTTCCGTTACATCATAGGGGGGGCGGGGTCACCCATAACTCATTGGGGAAGCCCTGGCCTTCCTCACTAGCGTCAAAGGGGATGGGGTCAGGTGACGGGTGGCCCCACCCTCCTAATAAGAAACGTCAGGCGCCGTCATCCCGCAGTGTCTCCTACAGTGGAGACAGAAGATGGATGCATGGATGGACTGCGCTGGACTGAAAATCACCCATTTCTGGATCAGATCAGCCATCTCTGGACCCCGGAGAGATGATCATCCGTCGCTGGATAGCAAGAGTGGATTACTACCACTGGAATCTTTTTTTTATTTTTTTTTAATAAAGGAATTTTACAAAAGTGTGTTTGTCTTATTTAACTATTTTTTACACTTTCTTTGTGAAATGGTAGGGGTACATTTGTACTCCCTTACCATTTAAAACAGGGGGGGTGGGATCTGGGGGTCCCCTTGTTAAAGGGGGCTTCCAGATTCTGTTAAGCCTCCCACCCGCAGACCCCCACAACCACCGGTCAGGGTTGTGGGGATGAGGCCCTTGTCCCCATCAACATGGGGACATGATGCTTTGAGGGGTCACAGACCCCCAAAGCATCCTTCCAATGTTGAGGGCATATGGCCTGGTATGGTTCAGGAGGGGGGGCACTCTCTCTCGCCCCCCCTCTTTTCCTGCGGCCTGCGACCCCCACGTCAATTTTTTTTTTTTTGATGCGGGTTCCCCTTAATATCCATACCAGACCTGAAGGGCCTGGTAATTGAATTTGGGGGAACCTCACACTTTTTATTTTTTAATTTTTTTATCAATGACTTTCCGTATTACGGGAGCCAACAATTCATTATAGCCGCGAGTGATTTTAAAAGACTTTTTTCCTGCAGAAATGACACTTTGTGCAGGGACAGTTCTAAGCACGGGAAACATGTGCCCCTTCACAGGCATACTATAGACACCCTCCAGGTACGAAATTTAAAGGAATATTACACTTTTATTGTTTCACTTTGATCATTATTAAAATCACTGCTCCCGAAAAAATGGCAGTTTTTAAAACTTTTTTTTGCATTGATCCATGTCCCCTGGGGCAGGACCCAGGTCTCCAAACACTTTTTAGGACAGTAACTTGCATATTAGCCTTTAAAATTAGCACATTAGATTTTGAACGCTCGAGTCCCATAGACTTTAATAGGGTTCTAAAGTTCACACGAAGTTTAGGTCTGTTCGCAGGTTCTGGTGCGAACCGCACAGGGGGGTGTTCGGCTCATCCTTACTCACGAAACCATCCCGTTATCCACCACCATTGCCAAGAACCATCAAGAGCTTCTACGCCTAGATGCCATTGCCTCCCCCCGTTCCCAATCATTCTGGGTATGCCTTGGTTAAAAGCTCATAACCCTCACATTAACCGGGTTACAGAAGAAATCAAGTTTCTTTCCCCCTATTGCCTTCAGCATTGCTGGCAAGAAAATCATCAGAACCTATCTCCCCTGCTGTGCATTGATGTGTATTCCGAAGCTCGCCAAGTTGTTCCAGTGCATATCACAACTTTTTGGACGTTTTCAGCAAAAAGGGGTCAGAAACGCTTTCTCATTACACATGACTGTCCAGTTGGGCTCCTCCCTGGGGTTTGAAGTTCCTTTTGGCAGGATCTTTCCTCTATCTGAATCTGAACTTGTTGCTTTGAAAGACTACATTGATGACAACCTTAAAAAGGGGTTCCTCGGGGGGCGTGGCTAGCCGGCGGAGCGGATGGACGCTCAGTGAAGAGCTCCTCGCACACACGGGCCAAAAGGGGGAGATTATCCGTTTTTCAAGCCTCGTTTCCTGGCGAAATTCACCTCAGGAGGAGCGGGCAAGCCTGGAGATGCCTCAGCGCAAAAGAAAAAGCGGTGGAAAACCGAATAAGCTGCCAGACTACTTCCTTACACAGCGGAGGCAGACGGAGCAAGATGGCGGCGGTGCACGAGGTGGGAAAGAGCATGGCGCTTACACAGCGTCCAACAGACAGGTACCAACTCCGAACCTCCCAGACCATCCACACAGCTATTCAGGGAAATCCACTAGCACTCCCTCGTTGTCGGGGGTGACTAGCCCTGCCAAAAGCAAGCCGAGGCTGGATAGTGGTGACAGAGAGGAGGCTGAAGCAAGTCTGGATTCCTCTCTGGAAGACACCAGAGAGCTGCAGGATTCCCTGTCAGAATTCCCCACAGCGAATGCCCCTATTCTGGACACAACATTGAAAGACATGCTGGTGTCACTGCGCTCCACGATCCATGCTGACATTCAGACTCTCACTAGGAACTTTAAATCAGAATTATCCTCAGTGTCGCAGAGAGTGGCTCATGTTGAATCTAAAATGGGTGAATTTGCTACAACTTTCAATGACCTGGTGGATGCCCATAATGACAGGGATGAAGAAATGATGCTCATGAAACTGAAATTAGCAAATTTGGAGGATAGGTCTAGGAGGAATAATATTAAAATTCGCGGCATTCCTGAATCCGTTAAACCTCCAGACCTGAAACATCACTTTTTACAGATTGCTAAAACAATCCTCCCAGAGGCACCGCTGGAAGACTTACTTGTGGACCGCATCCATAGACTTCCCAAACCTAAACATGTGGCTGCGCATCTTCCGAGGGATACCATCGTCCGTATCCATTTCTACCACATCAAGGATCAGTTTATGGCAGCAACAAGATGCAGAGAATCCCTACCAGAAGATTTGCAGGAATTATCCTTCTTTGCTGATCTGTCGGCGTTTACGATGCAACAACGGAGACAACTATCCACCATCACGAAAGCGTTACATAACCATCGCATCCTTTATAGGTGGATCTACCCTGCTCGCTTACAAATTGTTCGTGAGGACACTACTCATACCATCTCTACCTTGAAAGAAGGTCTGCGGCTCCTAAAGGACTGGCAAATCCTAGAACCAGAACGTGCGGACGACTCAGATTAAGGATGAGTATGCTTATTGCCATGTGTTCAAGAAAAGGACACGAGCTCAATAGTTTCTAAGTTCTTTTTTATATTCTCCCCCTGATGGCCCGACCGCCATGTAGCCGTTTCAGTTGATCTACAATTATTTTGTTAGATTTCTATTTCTGTTTGCAGAATTTACTGCCTTTTGAGTCCCCTGTAAGTTGAGCGGTAAATTTTACTGCACTGGTCTGCAAGTAGTTCGCTCACGTACGTGGCGGATTCCTTCCATTGACCGATCTACTCTGCACCATTTTGTGGTCAGTTAATAGGTTTATAATCTCTATTGCACTCTTATCTGTGTGGTATTGTAAACGAGCCATAATTACAGTGTCCTAACCTTATCTCAGGTGCTCATACGGACTCAGTTTTTATTTTTTTTTCTGTTTAACGGGTCCTCTTGAGTAGGGAAATAAGTCGTAATAAATTTTACTAGTTTGACTAAAAGAAGGTGATTCCCCTTCGACACCATGCCTTTTCGCATCTCATCACTCAATGTTAAAGGCCTTAATAATCCTTTCAAACGTTAGTTGGCATGGAAAGAAGCTAAACGCTTACATAGCGATGTCATTTGTTTTCAAGAAACCCACTTTGCTACCCACAAAGCACCTGCGTTCCAAAACCGGCAATTCTCCCATGTCTTTCTAGCAAATTTCTCTAAAAAGAAAAGAGGGGTGGCTATCGCTGTTAAGAATACAGTCCAATTTAAACTTATAGAGGTTCTCTTAGATGACTTAGGCCGTTATGTTGTGCTAGTATGTGAAATCAATAATATGACAATAACTCTGGTTAATGTGTATGCACCGAATGTTAAACAACTCTCTTTCTTGAACAAACTATGGAAAAAGGTGTCTGCAGTTAAACAGGGGAGGGTGGTGTGGTGCGGAGATTTTAATGTGGTTCCTGGGGGGGAGATGGATCTCTCCAGTACTGGTAAACGTCAAAAAAAAAGGGTATCTCTGGGGAGCTTCATCTCTCGCTCAGAGCTTTTTGATGTATGGAGGTGTCAACACGCATCTGAAAAAGATTTTACTTTTTATTCAAATGTTCATCATAGTTACTCACGTATTGATATGTTCTTAGTGGATAAATTTACCTTACAGCAAATCTCCAAATCGGAGATCCACTGCATCACATGGTCTGACCATGCACCGATTTCGGTTGATGTAGGGGATACCCGATTGAAAACAAGGGCCAATAGATGGAGAAACGATATCTATACGTTATCTCAACCAGAGCATAGGAAATATATTGAGGAGGAACTTGTAGCATTCTTTGATCGAAATGTACCCTCAGTGAGTGATCCCTTCGTTATATGGAACTCCCATAAAGCCTTCATAAGGGGTTTGCTTATTCAGTTAAACTGTAGGGTCAGGAAACAACGAACGGAAAAATTAGACAACTTGTTGAAAAAAATAAGTCAGTTAGAATCTGAAAACAAACGACAAACCACCCAATCCCTTAGGGAACAATTGTTTTTAACTAGACAGGAATTAAGATCCCTATTGGTAGCACAACATGACCGCCATTACCGATCTCTTAAAGCCCAGAACTATGGTTTTGGTAATAAGGCTAGTAAACTATTGGCCCAGCAAGTAAAGGACAAGGCAATTCGCCAAAAACTGCCCTACCTCTTAAATCCCAGTACTAAAGAGAAACACACAAATCCACAAGAAATAGCTGACTTGTTTAGTGAGTATTATAAGACACTGTACAACTTACGCTCAGATAAGGAAACGCACCAACCCACCGAGTCCTCCATAACGACATTTTTGGATTCGATTAATCTACCTAAATTATCCAATGATGACCTGGAGCAGCTAAATACACCCTTCACGTTATCGGAAATAGAGAAAGCTATAGCCAACCTCCCACGTAATAAGGCCCCAGGCCCCGACGGGTATTCGTCGGAATATTACCAACTCTTTAGTTCCAACCTGGTTCCACATCTGTCCCGAGTGTTTGATGCCGCGACTGCAGCGGCATCCCTCCCTCCAGAAATGCTCACAGCGACGATCGTTACTCTTCCAAAACCGGGCAAAGACCCTAACGTACCGCAGAACTTTCGTCCGATATCTTTACTGAATGTGGACGTAAAACTCCACGCGAAATTGCTAGCAAATAGATTGACCAAAGTTCTTCCCAAGTTGATTAACTATGATCAAGTTGGGTTTGTTATGGGACGTCAGACTACAGATGCTACCAGGCGCATGATCAATCTCATACATATGGTGGAGTGCAGGGGGGAGCCTTCTCTGCTTCTTTCACTAGATGCAGAGAAGGCTTTCGATAGAATTCACTGGGGTTATCTGCGCGGAGTACTCTCCAAATTCGGGATAGAGGGTACGATACGTGACGCTATACTTGCCCTTTATTCACATCCTTCAGCCCATGTGTATACTGAGGGTTTATACTCTAAGCCCTTTGACATAACGAATGGGACCAGGCAGGGGTGCCCCCTGTCCCCAATTATTTTCGCCCTCGTGATGGAGCCCCTGGCAGAGAGATTAAGGGAGGACTATCTGATAGAAGGCATACGGGTGAGCGGGCAACAGTACAAAATATCACTGTTTGCAGATGACGTCATACTGTCCCTAACTAACCCCTCGGTCTCTCTGCCGGCGGCCCATTCGGTACTCCTGGAATTTAGCAAAATCTCTTTTTATAAAATCAATACTTCCAAATCCCTTATTTTAGGAATGAACATCAGTCCACCACTAACAAAATACCTTAAACACACCTTCCCATACGTATGGGCTAACACCTCAATTAAATACTTAGGCGTGAACCTTACATACCCCACTGATAAATTATATAAAGAGAACTATGCTCCCCTAGTTTAATCTCTACAACAAGATATTAGTAAGCTAAAGAAATTTTATCTGTCCTGGTCAGGCCGGATTGCGGCATACAAAATGTTCATTTTACCCAAACTAACCTACCTTTTCAGAGCCCTACCGATCCCCCTTCCGCATTCCTTCCTCACTACCCTACAGAAACAGTTGCTGAATTTTGTGTGGGATGGGAA
Source organism: Lithobates pipiens (assembly GCF_037356315.1). Classification (NCBI taxonomy): domain Eukaryota; kingdom Metazoa; phylum Chordata; class Amphibia; order Anura; family Ranidae; genus Lithobates; species Lithobates pipiens. The sequence continues at coordinate 163,604,944 of NW_027507903.1, read as the reverse complement.
AAAATCTAGGTGTTCCCCAAACATGCAGCATAGACATAAATCAACGGGGGGCATGGGCATTCCAGTATTGCGAGATTACTACACAGCATTTCTTCTAGATCAACTGAGATATTGGTTTCTAGACTTAGACGTCAAACCGTGGTGTACATTGGAAAGGTCCTGGATGAGGGATTCCCCTCCCTTGGCTCTGCTTATGGCAGCTTGCGTTACTAAACGGAACAACATCCCCAAACATCCTATTATCCAAGCTTCAATCGAAGCATGGAAAGAAATAATATCTGAAGGGAACGAATTCTACCCATCGCAAAAAATACCAATACCTTTAGGCATAGCTAAATGGAATATACCTAATATTAACTTATCTCAATGGGCACTGCATGAAGTGGTAAACTGGACAGATATAACTGCGGAGGGCAAAATACTCTCATTTAGTAAGATACAGGAGAAGTTTCATCTTCCCAGCTCGGGAACATATACACAGTTAGCCTCTTATTTTCAGACATTTCAAGTAGTAAAGTTGCCAGTTACTGAGAAAATATGGCATCATTTACGATCAAACTCAACCAAACCTAAAGGTGTCTCAGTGATATACCAATCCTTGCACTCCAAAGACGCCTTCTCCAAACCCACGCAATTATTAAATTGGGAAAAGGAAATAGGTCAGGAATTCACTGACCTCCAGTGGACAACGGCTATTAAACATATGGGCATGTATTCCAAGTGCTCGAATTATGACGATTTAATGCGGAAAATATGGCTAAGATGGTATTACACACCATATCTTACTGCTAAGTTTGCTGATGGCGCCTCAAACGTTTGCTGGAGAGGATGTGGGAATGTGGGGACATTGCTACATATGCTATGGGCCTGCCCAATTGTACACCCCTTTTGGGCAGCGGTATTTGATTTGATTTCAAGGATTACTATGCAAAGAGCCCCACTCCGGAAAGAACAGGCCATTTTGGGTTTAAATTTAAACGACTTCCAACCAAAGTTTCGTTCAGTGATCATGCATACGTTCTTAGCGGCTAGATCACTGATCATGAGTAACTGGAAAACACCAGAACCCCCATCCATTATCAATGTCAAAGCTAAACTTAACTCCGTAATGACCTATGAGCAAATCTTGGCATATAGGGATGGCAATATACAAAAATTTGATAGGAATTGGCTCCCATGGAAACTGTATTGCAATAGAGTCTAAGACTTATACATACTCTCAAATTAGAGTTTAAACAATTAAACAGGATGACTGTTTTATATATGACCTTTAAGATTGTTTTATTTCTTATGTTCTTGAAAGTGACTTTTCACTCGTTTATTACCAATGGATATGATTGTCATTATTTCCAGACTGTTATCGATTGAAGGTGATATGCATATGCTCAATGTAATCATATTTCAATTGTTCATTTTAAGATGATTCCTACTATATGTACCACCACTGTTTTATTTCAATAAAAAGATTTATTAAAAAAAAAAAAAAAAAAGGGGTTCCTCTTCCACTTGTGCCTGAATTATTCCAGTGACTCAGTACAGCCACTATTTTAACGAAATTGGATCTTCGGGGTGCTTATAACCTGGTTCACATACGAGAGGGGGATGAATGGAAGATGGCGTTCCGCACACGATTTGGGCATTTTGAATACCTTGTGATGCCCTTTGGACGTTGCAATGCTCCCACTACTTTTCAGCACTTCATCAAGGATGTCTTCCAAGATTTCCTGGATCTTTTTGTTGTTGTTTATCTTGATGATATACTAATCTTTTCTTCCTCTCTAGATCACCACCGTAGTCACGTCAAGAATGTATTGAGTCGCCTTCGACAACACGGACTTTATGTAAAACCAGAGAAATGTGTATTTGAACGCCAAAGCATCCAATTCCTGGGTTTAATCATTTCCACCGAAGGCATCCAGATGGATCCCCAGAAGGTTACAGCCATCCTGGATTGGCCTGCTCCCAGTGATAAGAAGGGTGTCCGACGTTTCGTGGGGTTTGCAAATTTTTATCGAAAATTCATCAGAAATTTTTCTGCAATCATATCCCCCATTACAAGTTTAACCAAACAAGGTACAAGGTTCTCTTGGTCTCTGGAAGCTCAGAAAGCTTTTGACACCCTAAAAAGACTTTTCACATCTGCATCTGTCCTGAAACTCCCTGATCCAGCCCTGCCCTATGTCTTGGAAGTAGATTCCTCAAAAACAGCAGTCGGAGAAATATTATCTCAGAGGCAGGGAGCTAAGGCTCTACTGCATTCAGTTGCTTTTTTTTCCCGCAAGCTGTCAAATGCTGAAAGGAACTACGACGTTGAGGACCGTAAACTTTTGTCCATCAAAACCGCTCTGGAGGAATGGAGGTATATATATATATATATATATATATATGTTTCTCCTCATTTTCTCAAGATGATTGGGCTTCTCTGCTTCCCCTGGCTGAGTTTTCTTATAACAATTCAGTACACTCTGCTACAAAGCAATCTCCATTTTTTGCAAACTACGGTTTCCACCCTTATTTTTTGTCTAATACAATTCCAGATTCCCCTGTACTAGCTGTTTCCGAAACTAGAAATTTCTTCAACGCCAATAACAAACTGCTACAGGAAACAATGGCCAAGACACAGGAATAAAATAAGGAAGCTTTTGACAGGAAAAGAAGGGGAGAATTGATCTTAAACCCTGGTGACCAAGTGTGGCTAGCAACTACTAATTTGAAACTCGCCTTTCCCTTGGAGAAAACTTTCCTAAATTTATAGGACCCTTTCCGGTGAAGAGATGGATCAATGAGGTTGAGTATGAATTAGAGTTGCCTGAGTCATTTAGAATCCACCCTGTGTTCCACATAACCTTGTTGAAACCTGCCATTGCTGACCCCTTTCCAGGACGAAGTTCCAGCCCACCTGAACCTGTAATTATTGATGGGGAGGAAGAGTTTGAGGTAGAAACAATCTTAGACTGCAGGAAGAGAAGAAATCAGATCCAGTTCCTGATAAAATGGAAAGGATATGGGCCAGAGGACAACTCCTGGGAACCTGAAGGTAATATCCATGCCCAAAATTTGGTTCAAGCTTTTAAGAACTCCCATCCTGACAAGTGGGCCAAGTTGGGCATCCAGGGGCTGCCCTTTGGGGAGGGGCAGTGTCAGGAAGGGCATACCAGCACCCAAGATGGCTGCCGAAGAAGATAACCTGTTACCTCTGCCCCTGTCAGGATGCCATTGGTGCGCACGCACCATGTGACAGCTTTTGCCACCCAAACAGGCTATTTAAACTCAGCCAGTTTCCAGACTCAGTGCTGTCTGCTCTACAGCGTTCCCTGTGTAACCTGCAAATACTTAACTGCCTTCTGTTCCTGTTGTGACCCGGCTTGCTTCCTGACGTTCCTGTTTCCTGCCTGCATCCGACCCCGGCTTGTCCTCCACTCTGCACCTGCCTGCTCCTTCTGCCCTCTGCTGCCAGCCTGTTGATGACCCGGCCTGTAATCTGATTCCGCTTCTGCTTCAGCCCCTGTTCCTGACGTGCCTGTTGTGTATGACCTGGCCTGCCTGTACCTGCCTTCTCTTCAGCCTTGAGGGTGCCACCATCCATTCTGCTGTGTCTGCACTCCTGCCTGTGGGGACCGGTTGTCTACTTTTTCCAGCTACCTGCCTACCACTGCTCTGGGATTTCTACAGACACCTCTACAGCCCGGCCGAGTGCTCCTATCCAGCTCCAGGTTCTGCAATCCCACCAGGCACCCGTGCGACTCTGCATCTCTGTGCTTCCTGTCAGCTCTATCAGGGGCTCCAAGTCAGAGTTGTAAGAGAGGCTGTCCTCTGCATATCAGGCTCCATCACCAGGTGCGTGACAGTTGTTGTGGAAAATTAACACACAAAAAAAATAAATATGGAGATCACTAGAAAATAATTTTAAAATAATCAAAAGTTCTTGATTAAAACAAAAAAGATGACAATAAAAACAAATTATAAACTTTATTATGGAGATCTGGACTGAAAAAAAAAATGATTATTCAGGAGATCACAAGAAATAATAAAGACATACATTTGTGAGAACTCTGTGTGAATATGAGCAGCAAAACAACTTCATTCTTCTAGCATTATAAAGAAGAATAGAATGTGGCGCATTAAACTATTTAAAAAATTGCAGTGTGAGAAATCTCCAATCTCCAAACTGTAGTTTTACCAGACCAAGTGCTTCCATCTCGTACTTGATTCTAAGCATGCGTGAGTTTTTGCACGTCCGAATTGCATACAGACTAACGTATTTTTGGATAGGAACTTTTTCCGACCGAAAAGTAGAGAACCTGCTCTCAATCTTTTGCTGGCAGGAATTCCACCAGCAAAAGTCAGATGGAGAATACACAAAAGGACTTTTTCTGGCTGAATTTCTGATCGTGTGTACAGGGCATCATTTTCTAAATATTGGAGGAGAGCAGGCTGAGTTAATTCCCAGCATAGCTATAGAACTGACCACACTGTGCTCTCATGTCTGGTGTGATCAGTTTTTGTTAATACAAAAACAGAGGGACTGGCAGGAACTCCAGGGATTTCAAACAAAGGAAGCAATGCAAAAGAGAACAGAATACTTTTTCATACAAGTATATGGTACAGCAGGCACATATAAGGAATTGTAAGTTCTAACGAGGAGCAGGGCCCTCTGATCCCTCCTGTATTGATTTGTATTGTAAGTGTACTGTCTGCCCTCATATTGTAAAGTGCTGCACAAACTGTTGGCGCTATATAAATCCTGTATAATAATAATAATACTATGTTATGTTGGGTTTTGAATATTCTCTAATCTTTTCCCATTACATTCAAAACTTGAAAAAAAAAGTTTTGGCTATGCATACACTTTACAGTGTATGAATTTATGGATGACAAAGGCTGAGCTGACCAAACATTTTGTACAGACATTCTAAAATACAAGATTCCATAAGTGATATTCCAAACAACTGTTACAACAACCACAGGCAATGCAATGTATGTGTGTATCATATTTGGTATAGTTCAGGTCACATATCAACAGAAATTGTAGGTGTAAATAATATGATCTGGCCTCAGACCATTAACCACTGATAACACTGGCCAATTTAAACCTAGATTTCAAAATAAAGCTGAAAAGGAAATACGAAAAGATAATAGGAAAAAGAAAGGCAGTGGAATGTGACAATGGTAATAGAAGGGATGGAAAAAGGAGGGGGGAGGGGTAATAGAAAAAGAAAGAGAAAACCAGAGGAGGAGGGAAGTGAAGGTCAAGGAGTACAAGAAAATCAGGAGGAAAGAGCATGATGTAGTCTTCAGTGGGGAGGGGAGGAGGAGGATTAGGGTATCCATGTCTAAATAATTCATCATTTGTAGAAAAAAAAGATCACATTCCGATCACAAAGTAGCCTGCGACTGTTGACCTGAGGTCTGCGATTCACTGATTCCCCAACTTTATAGTTGTTGTGGGATATAGACAAAGAGTACAGGAATTGGGTGTGTGATCTGAAAATAAACTGATCCTGATCGAAGCACTAGAAAGCGATGGCAGGAGAGATTTAGAAATTAAGTGAGGTGAATTTAAGAGATAAAGAATGTGAGGTTATGATTGGTATACTGGAAAAAAGTACAAATAACCTGTATCATTTGTGTGGAGAGAATTCAATGTGAATGTGACCAAGCAGAATCACTCTGATCCATCCCAGAAAAAGGCTGTGGTTTTGAAACCTGTACCACAGTGTTTATGTATGGAGTTAATAACATAAGGGCCTAGGAAAGGATGGAATGGGATGGGGGTGTATGGTTTTAGTTCACCTTTTAATCCTTTGAAAAAAGGTGAATTTACAAGTTAACTACTCTACAGAGAAGACATGCTATCAAAAATATAATATATCAGTGGAAGAATAAAGTGTAATATTCCTTTAAATTTCATACGGGGGGGGGGGGGTGTCTATAGTATGCCTGTGAAGGGGTGCATGTTTCTGGTGCTTAGAACTGTCCCTGAACAAAGTGTCATTTATGCAGGAAAAAAAGTCCTTTAAAATCACTCGCAGCTATTATGAATTGTCGGCTCCGTAATACAGAGAACACTCATTGAAAGTTATTGATAAAATAAATAAATAAATAAATAAATAAATAAAAAAGCATGGGGATCCCCCAAATTCAATTACCAGGCCCTTCAGGTCTGGTATGGATATTAAGGGGAACCCCGCATCAAATTAAAAAAAAATTGACGTGGGGGTCCCCCTAAAAATCCATACCAGACCCTTTATCCGAGCACGCAACCTGGCAGGCCGCAGGAAAAGAGGGGGGGACGAGAGAGCAGCCCCCCTCCCTCCTGAACCATACCAGGCCACATACCCTCAACATTGGGAGGATGCTTTGGGGGTCTGTGACCCCTCAAAGCACCTTGTCCCCATGTTGATGCGAAGAAGGGCCTCATCCCCACAACCCTGGCCGGTGGTTGTGGGGGTCTGCGGGCGGGGGGCTTATCAGAATCTGGAAGCCCCCTTTAACAAGTGGACCCCCAGATCCCGGCCCCCCCGATTTGAAATGGTAAGGAGGTACAAAAGTACCTTAACCATTTCACAAAGAAAGTGTAAAAAATAGTTAAATAAGACAAACACACTTTTGAAAAATTCCTTTATTAAAAATAAAAAAAATAAAAAAAAGATTCCAGCGGTGGTAATCCACTCTTGCTATCCAGCGACATACGATCATCTCTCCTTCTTCCCTTCTAGTTGCATTTCTTCTATTGTGGTGATAACCAATTAAAGAGAATATCAATTAAGTAAAGCAAAATACAGAAAAAGCAAAGGAGAATTTTCCAAGTTGAAAGGCTATGAATAAAATGAAATACATTGCATTGGTGTAAAAGCTTTACAGTGCTATCCAGTTAAGCATTACAGAATACAGACTGTAGCTGAAAATTACACTGGAGTATTTTAGCATACATCGGCTTATAAAAGATAAAATCATTTTAGTGAAGCTCAGAACAGAGTAGTTGGCTGAAAGAATATAATGCCGCCTTGGTTCAGTAACACTTTATAGTACATTTTTGATCGCATAGAAATTGTAAATTTCTTGTCAGGATTAAATATTTCTGACAGAGATGAATTAAAAATATCTGTAAAGCTAACATTGTTCTAAAATTATTTTACAAATCTTGTTTTCAAATATAAAAATAGTTAACATTTCCTTGAAATAATTTTATACAAATAACAATATCAGTTAACTAAATACATGAATACTTTATTTGAATACCTTTATACAAATTGCAATATTAGATAACTGAATAAACGACCTTAAAGCGGGAGTCCGCCGGGACTCCGCGTTTTTTTTTTTTTTAAAAGCCAGCAGCTACAAATACTGCAGCTGCTGACTTTTAAAATAGTGACACTTACCTGTCCAGCGCGCCCGCGATGTCGGCACTCGAAGCCGATCTCTAGATCGTCACTCGGGTGCTGCCGCCGCCATCTTGGGTGTGGGAATCAGGAAATGGAGCCTTTCGGCTTCATTTCCCGGTTCCCTACTGCGCATGCGCGAGTCGCGCTGCGCAATAAGGACGGTCCCCGCTGCCTCTGGGATATGTGTGTTTCCCAGCAGGCAGCGGGGCACTTGCGGAAGGGGGCGGGCACTTGCGGAAAGGGGCGTAATCTACACCCCTTTCCGCAGAGAGCTATCCCGGAAGTGGATGCAGTTACCTGGATTATCCAGGTAACTGCACCCCCCTCCCCCCTGAGAGGTGCCAATTGTGGCGCCGGAGGGGGGGAGGATTCCGATGAGCGGAAGGTCCATTTTAGGGTGGACCTCCGCTTTAATTTAACAACTCTACAACTACAGGAAGACAAGCAGTGCATTTTCTCAGAAAACAGATGCTTGGAATCAGTGGTTTGCTAAGGATACTTATGAAAGGTTAGAACTTTAATACAAATGAGTAAGAACAAATACTGAAATTTAAATACCAGCTTAAATAATTTGGGAATATTTGGGATATGTTTTTGGCAGTGCAACAAGACCCTCTTGAACAACCCATTTCTTCTGAGGAGATGCTCTGCTCTGTTAACTCATTTTGACCGATTGATCAACCTGGTTCAGACGGCCTATCAGTTACATGCTATAAAAAGTTTGCCAACCTACTAATCCCCCTCCTGGCCAATGCCTTTAACTGCCATCTAGAACAACAATCCTTTGGGACAGAACCCTTGACTGCAATTCTCACTATGCTTCCCAAACCATCCACCGATGACACCGCTTCATCTAACTATAGGCCTATATCCCTCCTTAAGCTAGAAGCAAACATTTTGGCTACATTTTTCACTTGTCATTTCAGTCTCATACTTGGATCTTTGGTTTACAAGGATCAAGTGGAGTTCATACCTCTGCGTGAAGTAAAAGCTAATGCTTGTAGAACGGCCCTGTTACTTGATCCAGTGCACCCTTAATGTATACCAATTTGTCTCCTCTCTTTGGTCACCAGAAAAAAATTTGGCATGATCTCCTGGTCTTATCAGCAGTATGTATTATGCCCCTGGGGCTTTGGCCCCTACTTTCTGCAATGAGTGGCCTCTCTATACAACAGTTCCAAAGCATACCTAAAGTATGCCTGTTATAGATCAGATCCATTCCACATAAGCAGAAGTACTAAGTGGTAAGTAGGAATGCCCCCCCTCCCCCCATTTGCTCTTGCTATAGAGCCACTAACTCAATTAATATGTTTGGACCTGAATATTATATTATAATTAATATTATTATTATACATGATTTATATAGCGCCAACAGTTTACGCAGCACTTTGCAATGTATAGGGGGGACAACACAATTACAGTACTGTTCAATACAAAGGGTACAGGAGGGCCCTGCTCATACAGCTTACATTCTAAAAGGAGGGGGTGGTGGTACAAAAGGTAATAGCTGCAGAGAATGATTTGATGGGGGTGAATATTAAAGGCATATAATTGGGGGGATAGCACTATAAGCTCTGCCTCCTTGCAGATGATGTACTCCTTTTTTTAACATCCCTGCTAATCTCTATACCTAACCTCTTGTGAACAACATCTTGTGAGCCTTAGATAGCTTTGCTAAAATATTAGAATTGACAGTCAATTCCATAGAAATCTCAAGCTCTTAATATATTCCTGCCCCAACCTGAATTAGATCAGCTGCAGGCAGTGTTTCATTTTACTTGGGCACAGAACCATCTTCCCTTTTATGGGAATAAGGTTATCCAGCTAGCTGGGTGAACTTTACCAATTAAAGTATTCCCCTATGCTGGTTCATCTGTCTTCCTTTTTAAAATGTTGGTTCCTTTCTTCCAATCTCCTGGATGGGCAGAGTGGTGGCAGTAAAATGACCATATTATCAAAAATACTTTATCTCTTCAGGGTGCTGCTTATCCCCATCACAGATTATTACCTGCAAATTTGAAAATTGGGTCAAGCCTCAATACATTAGGGGCACATTGAAACCACAAATCCCTGATGTACTTTGGAACTGCCTAAGCTGCAAAGCTGTTTGGGTCCCCCCAACATCACAAAATGCGAAATACCCCTATGGTTGGGCATAGAAATGACAGACTGTGACCCATTGTCAGCTGCAAATCTTCTTTGGTCACAGCCCTTGGATTGGAGGCACATATCCAAACCAAACATGAAGCAATCACTTGCTGGGACAGGCTAAAGTTCCTTTTGGCCTTTTCTCTTCACATGTACCGTTACTGTAATTTTTAAAGAACCCAATGTTTTATCCAGCTATATCCTCCACATCCTCTTTTCTAAATTTGGGTGGATGCAAATTTGATTAGACTCCATAAATGAAACACTTCCATGGCTTTTAAAACATTTCCTGCCCCACAGGAATGACATGACCTGCCCTACTCTATTTACAAATTAAGCATTTTTATGCTGCTTACATTATGTCAGGGTTACCCCTAATGAAAACGACCCCCAGGCCATTCTGACATTTCTGTCATACATTATATACCGTATTTATCGGCGTATAACACACACTTTTTTCCCCTTCCTCCTATGATGGGCATAACACAGGGACTGGGTGTGACTGAGCATAGCTGATAACACTTAGCTATGTGTATATTGGCAGCACGCAGCTCCTCTCGGATCCGCTCACAGTCATGACCAGTCCCACCATTGTACCTGTGTTGGTTTTGTCCATCATAGGGCGGGACTATGAGAGGAGCCAAGCCTAGCCAAGTACACTAGGCTTTGTGTATGTCGGCGGCGCTTGCTCCTCTCTGCTCACAGTCAGCAGAGATCGGCGCCAATTTTAAATAATCAGCCTGCAATGAGGTTGGACAAGGCTGCAAAGACACTGGGCAATGCTGCAAAGGCACTGAGCAAGGCTGTAATGATGGACAAGGGTGCAGATGGACACTGATATAGCTGCATTGATGGGCATTTGAATGTAAGTTTTTTTCCTTAAAATTCCCTCCTAAAAGTTTTTTTCCTTATAAACTTGGGGTGTGTGTTATATGCTGTCGCATGTTATATGCTGATAAAAACGGTACATAGATAGTGAGGGTGTTAGCTCAGCAGCGGGTGTGTGTGACTCCCTGGATGGGTTCACCACACAAAATCAGGCACAGCAGACAGCGTTGTAGGTGGAAAAAAAAACAAAGGCGCGGTTTATTTATACTATATGCAGTGAAAAATATAACAGCAAAACAAAAATAAACATGAAAAAGAAATCCTGGTCAGCTTAACCGCTTACTACACACTTAGATTCCCTGTCTAACAACTAGGTGCAGCCTTGTGCTGCCCCAGCCCTATCTCCCTGTTTTAGAAGTTTGCCACACAGGCATTAACTCACTGCACAGAACAAAATGCCACACTCCCCAGTCTACAAAAATACAGATCTGGTTTCAAGAGAGAGCATTACCATAAGCATGCTGGGGTTTTTTGTAGAGGTCTTATTGAGCCCACTTACTTCAGCTGGGCTCATTAACTCTTCCCCTGTAGGACTCCCAACACTCCCTCTAGTGGTATAAGTCGGCATAAAGCCTGAAGCTAGGGCATATATATTTTCCATCCTGGATGCAACCAGGTGGTTTACAATGTACCTTTTGGATCAAATTTATTGCTATTGGCCCAGCATGGGCCATGACAGGTCCACTTTAGGGAGAGATCTAGGGTCTTTTGGACCACATATCTCCCCTATGGTCTCCAAAGCATCTTATCAAACCAAGATCAGTCTGGTAGACCCATAAATGCCTCCTTAGAGGCACCCTTATCAAACTGGATACTCAGTGGAAAAAAGCCATGGAAAATGACATTGAGGTATTGTTAAAGTGTTTGTTAACCCCCCCAAAAAAATACTTAAGGACCGGGCCTATTTTTCAGACTAGTTGTTTACAAGTTAAAATATATTTTTTTGCTAGAAAATTACTAAGAACCCCCAAACATTATATATATATTTTTTTCTAATGCCATAGAGAATAAAATGGTGGCTGTACTTTCTGTCACACCTTATTTGCTCAGCGGTCTTACAAGCGCACTTAAAAATACACTTTTTTTAAATAAAAAATAAGACAACAGTCCAATAAAACTACCTCCGGCTTTTTTTAAATCTTTCCAATCTCTCTGCAACGATTTTATTTGGAAGGGACAAAGAGCCAGGTTGAGCTTTTCCAGATTGACTCTACTGAAAATCAAAGGTGGTATCAGCCTCCCTGACATTAAGAAATACTATTTAGCTAGCCATGTAGCCAAAATTGTAGACTGGAATGTCCATTCGGATACTAAAGCTTAGATACACATAGAAAGCGCTTTTTCCCGGACCCCGCTTAAATCTCTACCATGGTTATACCCTGAACATGTTCCTCAAACCTGCACACTACACCGGCTAATTGCGGGTACATTACAAGCGTATCGTTCGGCATGTCGAGCTCATCACATTTCTATTCCTCAAGGTCCATTGACCCCTATAAAACACAACCCAGCTTTCCCGGCTGGACAATCCGATACCTTCCTCTCCGACTTATGGAATACACCTGATGTTAGGGCTCAATTTTTTTTCTCTAATTCCAGACTATTATCTATCTCTGATCTACCTACGCTTCCTTCGGGACATCCCTTTCCAATGTGGGCCTACCTACAAATTAGGCATTTCTTGACGAACCGCCAATACAAACCTGATTTTTCTAGACAGCTTACGCCTTTTGAAATATTATGCACCCAATCGGAACCGCAACGTCACCTCATTTCAGTCATATATGCACTATTCTTTTCTGCACACAGTACGAAGGACAATTTGGCAGTTCGCAGTTGGGAAACTGAGTTGTCTCTATCACTTTCAGAATCCAATTGGTCTAATATTTATAATCACATTCATAAAGGTTCATCCAATGTCTCGGTTCAAGAAAATAGCTTTAAAATTCTTACCAAATGGTATCTCACACCTAACAATTTGCACAAACGTAATCCCAACTTATCCCCTGTCTGCTGGAGATGTGCAGACAGCGATGGTTCCTTCCTACACATTTGGTGGTCCTGTACACGGTTGCAACCTTTTTGGAGGGAGGTACACCGCCTAACCTGCTAAATGACCACACACCTTATCGATTTCACCCCTGTCCAAATGCTCCTTCATCACTCGACGCTTCCATTAAAAACATATCACCGCTCTCTCGCGTTACATTTACTAAACGCCGCTTAAATGTGTATCCCTGCATTATGGAAATCCACTACACTGCCCTCCATCACTAATTGGATTAACAGAGTCTCAAATGTAGCTGAAATGGAAAATTTAATCTGTCAAGCCAGGGATACAACGTGGGCTTGCTGGCACCACTTCCGCACCTCAGCAGACTGTCACCAATTGTTAACCGGAGTCTCACCACCGTGAGATTTCAATACCCAATTATATCACCAATGTATCCCCCTTCATGGTTTTCCATGATCCCTTTAGTTCCCTAAAGCTTGCTACATGAAACACGTACGGGCCTCTTACACTTACGTCCCGTGACAGAGTGGTCACTGACTTCCATGCCCGCCTGATCCTTCTGTAGGCCCCTTCTACAGCCGTTATTCTAGCCAATCCTTCCGTGGACGAAGCCAAGTCCTCAATGATTGCTTTAGAATTTGATTGACAATCATTGTTTAATCTAGGTTTTACAGTTAAAATATTAATTGGCTAGTCAAAATGGCGTATTTACAGCCAGATATCAATTTCATGTTGTTGTACAAGTTGTATTAACTTGCTAATTTTATTTGTTAGCACTGTTCTTGACCCAATTTATGTTACTCAGCTGTTTGTCAGTATTTGCACTCTTTGTACCTTGTGTATGCTTCAATAAAAGATTTTTGAAACAAAAAAATAAGACAACAGTAATTAGCCAATTTTTTTTTAATATTGTGAAAGATGATGAGTAAATTGATACCTAACATGTCACGCTTCAAAATTGCACCCGCTCGTGGAATGACGACAAACATTTACTGTTCTCCATAGACGACGTTTAAAAAATTCTACAGGTTGCATGTGTAGAGAGGAGATCTAGGGCTAGAATTATTGCTCTCACTCTAACAATCGTGGTGATACCTCGTGTGTGGTTTGAATACTGTTTTCCTATATGGGCCCTACTCACGTATGCTTTTGCTTCTGCACATGAGCTCAGCAGGACGGGGAACTTTTTTTACTTTTATTTTTTTTTACACTGTTCCTTAACCACTTGCTTACTGGGCACTTAAACCCCCTCCTGTTCAGACCAATTTTCAGCTTTTAGCACTGATGCACTTTGAATGACAATTGCGCAGTCATACAACAATTAAATTTGTATAATTTTTTTTCCACAAATAGAGCTTTTTTTTGGTGGTATTTGATCACCTCTGCGGTTTTTAATTTTTTGTTAAAAAAGCTTAAAAATGCCCTAATTTTTTTAAAAATGGTTTATTTTTTTATATTTTGTTATAACATTTTGCAAAGGTGATTTTTCTCCTTCACTGATGTACGCTGATGAGGCAGCACTAATGGGCACTGATAGGTGGCAGTGATGGGCACTGATGGGTAGCAGTAATGGGCACTGATGGGTGGCAATAATGGGCACTGATCGGCACTGGTTGGTTACACTGATAGGCAGTACTGCTAGGTGGCACTGATTGGCACCACTGGTGGGCATTGATAGGTGGCACTTGTGGGCATTGATAGATGGCACTCATGGGCATGGATAGGTGGCAATGGTGGACACTGTGGGCACTGGCAGGTGGCAATGGCAGGTGGCACTGGCAGGGGGTACTGGTGGGCACAGATGAGGCAGAATTGCCTCTTCCTTTTTGGGACCGATGTCCCTTGCACATAAGCGGGGGATCAGCTTTTTTTCTCCTCAGGCTGTCAGCGTGAGGAAAAAAAAGATTACCAAGCTTTTGTTTACATCATGTGATCAGCTGTAATTGGCTGACAGCTGATCACATTGTAAGGGGATCGGCCCCTTACTCAGATCTGTGATCGCCGAGTCTCAGTGACTCAGTGATCACAGCGCGTGCCGGGCGCAGGGAGCATGCAAAGGGGGGCCATCATATGACGGCCTCCCAGAAATTCAGGTCTGCACTGTGGCCGTCATTCAGCTATAGCGCGAATGCCAAGTGGTTAAAAAAATGGTGTCACTTTTATTCCTATTACAAAAAATATAAATATCCCTTGTAATAGAAAAAAAAAAGCATGGCAGGACCTCTTAAACATGAGATCTGGGGTCAAAAAGACCTCAGATCTCATATTTACACTATAATGCAATAAAAAAATGTAGTTTGGAAAATAAATAAATAAATGTCCCTTTTAAGAGCTATGTGATCCGATGGAGCTGGGTGGGGGCCATTTTCCCCTCATTCAGCATCATGCCAAGCAGGGGACAGTATCAAATCGCCTCCACCGCTGCCGGAAGCTCTGGTAAGCGGCGGAGGGCGGCGGAGGGCAGCGCAGGGCACCAGAGAGCGGTGGGAGGGGGTGCCCCACTCCTGCCCCGATAAAAGTTATCTTGTGGCGAATCCACAGCAGAGACCACTTTTATCTTAAAGCGGACCACCCACAGAAGAAGTGGATACTGAGGTTATGGCAGCTAGCTGCTGTCATAACAATGATATTCCACTTCAAAGAACCAACGTACAACTGAGGCGGGTGGTCTGTAAGTGATTAAAGCATAAATAACAGCACAGTGCTTGTGCTGTGTCATTTGGCCCACTGTATCACCTGAAATACCTGGCTGATCCTGCCAGTTTCTACCCTCCCCTCTGTACACTGACCCCGATATATCAGGGCTGCAGAGCCCTGACACCATGGTCAGAGTATGTGCCTCCATCATGCACTGCTATCTGCAGCTCTCCCTATGTCTCCTCTGTTCTCCCCCCTCCACTACCTGCCTGTCAGCTCTCACTAGAGCTGCTCTGCTCCTCTCTCCACTGCTTCAAAACTAACTGATCATTATATCATTATATCATCCCCTCTGTCACATAAAAAGCTGTGTACTAATGCCTGTGCTTTATAAAAAAAAGTCAGATTTCTACCTATTTTAACAGTTTCTTCCAGGGATCTCATTACTGTAGGCTCTCTGCTCCACTCCTCCCCGCCTCCCTGGCTGACGTCAGCAGGGGAATCTTGGCCCCTCCCGCTGGAGCTACCACATGGTGAGAGTAGACAGCCTGGAGTCACGTGATCGCTGGAAGACACTGTTAAAATAGGTAGAAATCAGCTTTTTTTAAATAAAGAACAGACACTAGGACACAGATTTTTATGTGACAGAAGATGATATGATAACCAGTGAGTGGCTTAACAAACACTTTAATTCTAATTCAAAAACTTGAATGTGTACACAAAATAATCTTTTTCACAAACTATCGACTCCCAGCTGAAACTGCTTTGATAAAAATTGAATGTCCATCTCGAGAATTAAAGCTCAGTTAATCAGATGTCGATGATTGTTTTACAAATACAGCAACAAGCCAGGGGAAATGCTTGCCAGAGCTCTCAGAACTGTTAGGCCGCGTACACACGGGCGGACTGTTCGCCCAACTTTGTCCGCTGAACAGTGTTTGGGCGGACAGTCCGCTCGTGTGTGGGCTTTCAGCAGACAGTTTCAGCGGACAGTTTGACGAACAAGGTTTTTCGGAATTTCCGAAAAACTGTCCGCTGAAACCTTGTTTCAGCGAACAGTCCGCCCGTGTGTAGGCTTGTTCGTCAAACTAAGTTCCGCGCATACTCAGAAAGAATTTACAGGGCGGAAGCGCTCGGTCTTGTAAAACTAGTGTTCGCATTGAAGCTAGCATATTCGTCATGCTGCTAATTTTGTGTTTTTTTAATATAGCCCGTTCTTTTCTTCTTCGAAATGCAAGAAAAGTGAAGTAGCATTGCTGCTTATATTCACACAGTTATACTACATGTTTTTATTCATCCTCATCCTATGATTAATCTTCCAATTATAGAAACAATATATTCCAAATTAAAAAAACAAAACATTAAAAAAACCTCCAAAAAAAAAAAAAAAGACAAAAAAAATTATATATATATATATATATATATATATATATATATATATATATATATATATATATATATATATATATATATATATATATATATATATATATATATACATATATATATATATATATATATATATATATATATATATATATATATATATATAAAATATATATATAAAATATAAAAATATATATAAGTGTGTGTGTGTGTGTGTGTGTGTGTGTGTGTGTGTGTGTGTGTGTGTGTGTGTGTGTGTGTGTGTGTGTGTGTGTGTGTGTGTGTGTGTGTGTGTGTGTGTGTGTGTGTGTGTGTGTGTGTGTGTGTGTGTGTCTATCTTTAAAAAAAATATATATATATATAAAATAAAAAAATAAAAAAAATATATATATATATATATTTTTATTTCTGAAAAAAAAAATATAGAATTTATCTATTACTATATATTTTTGGAACTACTATTGTCATATATTTTTTTTTTTTGTGGGGGGTTTGAAACAAGATGGACTTGCATTTTTTTTTGGGCCAAGCAGGACTATGCAAGTAGAGATAGATAGATAGATAGATAGATAGATAGATAGATAGATAGATAGATAGATAGATAGATAGATAGATAGATAGATAGATGGATGGATGGATGGATGGATGGATAGATAGATAGATGGATAGATAGATAGATAGATAGATAGATAGATAGATAGATAGATAGATAGATAGATAGATAGATAGATAGATAGATAGATAGATAGATAGATAGATAGATAGATAGATACCCAAACCAGCATTTTAGCTTACACATGATTGCATATTCAAAATCAGCAGAGCTTCCCCTCATTTCAAATGTTAAGCCTCAAATTTACAGCGACTGCACTTCCAAGTGCACTTGCAGTGCTTTAAAAATTGCACTTGAAGTTAGCATATTTATATTAACATGAACGTGTGTTTTGTAAATAACCCCCAGAGTCTTTTGACGTGTATCTGCCTACTCACAAATAAACTTTGTTTTTTAAGCCAAAATAAAAAAAAAAAAAAAAACATACAATATTTTTTTGAAATAATAAATTTTTATTTTTCCTCAGAACAAAAATAAATCAAGAGGGAGGCAACACTGGAGACAATTTTGACGTTTGTGAAGCCTTTTGTCCCCCAGGCACACATCAAGTGAGTGGCCACCAAAATTCCGAACCTGTGTAGCATGTAAATAGGGAGCACAACTAGGTCCTAGAATCCCAAAGACCAGGAACAGATGTCCCCAGACTGTGGTACTACAACAGCCTGCGTCTTCTTTCAGAGCAGACTGAAGCCAGGCAGTCACTTGCGACTCTTCCGTCCAGCCTTCCCTCCACGCGTCGCTGGATGCTGTGTCTCTGGTGGTGGACATGTGGTAGGAGGAGGAGGAGGAGCAGTAGGGTCTGCGTTATAAAGCTTGGTGGTGGGTGTGAGCTCACCCTTCAGACCCCGTTGGATGGCATCAAAAAATATTGCTTCACACCAGTTTTGCTGTGGTTTGTCCATTTCAAGTAGCTTACTAGCCAGATAAGTGGCATAGGCCTCCTCCGGATTGGGGGGTTTGGACAGAACTTGTGTGGCTTGGTGTATAAGCGCCAAGGACTCCTCCTCTATACGGGTCATCCTCCTGGGCCTTTTGCTGGCTAGGCGGAGGGGAGGGACCTGGCTTTCAGTCCGACTCCTGCTGGGCCCAGCTAGCTCCTGTGTGTGGCTGGTCCCGGCCTCCTCCTGGGTGAGCTCATCCTGTGTAAAAAACAAAGAAATCAATAAATAAAATATGTCTATATTTTGAAATCATCAATCACTAACAATTTTACAGTTCTCACTTGCAAATACATTTGTCTTGAAATACAAAAGGCTATCATTTTGACACCACCATTTTTCCATCAGTTCACCAAGATTTGAGCCACATTTGTGTAAACTACTGTATCCTTCTATCTAATTTAATTTGTGATGAAATCCTAGATTTGGAAGCAATTCAAACATTGAACTTTACAGCATTAATATTTGAGCAATCCAAACTTTAGAAACGAAAATATACCTGGCTCCAGCTGGGTGCATCAACTTCTTCCAGCAAGGAAGGGTCTGGATCTTCCAGGGATGGCTCACCTGAGGCGGAGGGAAGGGTGGAGGGACGGGTAGACGGAAGAGTCGAAAGTGACTGCCTGGCTTCTGACGTGTCATCCAGAAAACGCAGCCTGTCATAATACCACAGCTTAGGTACATAGACCTGACCTGCTGCTGATCCTGATGTTTGGGACTCTAGGATCTTTCTGCGCTCCCGCCTATACCCGCTACGCAGGTTCTTAATTTTGGCGTTCACAAAGTCAGTGTCTGCCTGGGGGAGTTGGGTTTTCACAAACGCCAAAACTGTCCCAGTGTCTTCTTCCGGGCAGCACGGCTTGAATATTGGGGGTGTTTTGAATCCCAAAGACTACTGTGCGACTCAATTAAGTCCAGAAATGTTGAGAGGAAGGCCTCCTCCTTAAAGGGGTCTGGGGTATACCTTTGCATTTTCTGGACAAAAAAAAAAGTCAGACCAAATGCACACTATATTGTGACAATGTAGGCGAGACACACACTACCACACACGCTACCCCCCCACACACACACTACCCCCCACCCCCCCCCTTTACACCCACCTCCACCCCCACACTACCACACAAAACACCAATCCCACTCAATCACCAACCCACATAAAAATCAATTAAACATCAATAAGACTAAATTTCAATATACACATTCCTAATGCAGACTTTAAATTAAACAAAAAAAACGACAACTATCTTACCGTCGCGTGTAGCACTCGCTGATTCCGTTCGTATAAGTGTACGGCCTCGCGGTAGCGCTTTATATACAGTACGTGCGCTCAGGCTCCGCCTGCGTCGCCCGCCCCTGACGTTCCTTGTGACCGTATTTCCCCGCCCCTTTTACCCTCGTTCCGCTGTGGGTGAATGATAGGAGAAGATGGCGGACGCTAATTCAATTAGCAGCGTGAGCAGCGCAGAGGAAAGCCATGGACCCCATGCTTCTGGAGCAAGGAGGAGATACAAGGCCACCAATATGGCCTTTGAAGAGATGGTGGAGATGGTGGCTATATTAAGAAGGGAGGACTACGATGGGGAAAATGGCCCGTACCCCAAGCCCAATGTCAGAAAAAGCGGCATCTTGGATGAGGTTGTCACAACTTTATTCCACAAATTTGGGGTACGAAGAAGCAAGGACCAGCTGCGTAAACGATGGTCGGACATCAAGTCCAGGGAGCCGGAGCAATATCATCGGATCATGAAGGCCCTGAAAAAAAGTGAGTAAACTGCGCTTTTTCCGTGACTGTCGGACATAATCGTTCGTGTACATACCGTATCTGAATCCGGCGGATTTGATCCTAATCATTCGTGTAGGTACCTTATGTGAATCCGGCGGGTTTTATCCTAATCGTTCGTGATCATACCGTAGGTGAATCTGGCGGATTTGATCTCAATCGTTCGTGTAGGTACCGTTTGTGAAACTGGCGGATTTGATCCTAATCGTTCGTGTACATACCGTATGTGAATCTGGCGGATTTGATCCTAATCTTTCGTGTAGGTACCGTATGTGAATCCGGCGGATTTGATCGTTCGTGTAGTTAATAGTTCATGTAATGAGCTCATATGGTTGTTCGTATATGTGGGCGTAAATAGCATGAATTTGTATATGGTGTAAATTTATCTGGTGTTGGATTAGATTTTAATTAGTTATTATTTTTTTGGTATTGTTCATGATAAACTGAATTGTCACGCTCAGTTTATAGGAAATGAATTTTTACTAAAGTTTCCTAAATTTATTCAGTGCAATGTAGACGCAATCAAAAAAAAAAAAAAAAAAGATAGATGATAGATAGATAGATAGATAGATAGATAGATAGATAGATAGATAGATAGATAGATAGATAGATAGAATGCTGGTTCAACATCTGGACTGGGAAACATTTAAGTGTAGTTTGGGACATCATAGAACATTTTTTGACATAATCACACACAGGTACTCCAGGGGATGATTCGAGTGTGTCCGTCTGTGAAACTTGGACAAAAGATATAAAGTATCACAGTTTGGTTAAAGGCTAGGTTCACATTGCTGCAATGTACGAGATCGAATGTGATTTGCACCGCACTGCAGTGCAAATCACATGTGATCTCTGTGTGATGCGATTTCAGCCATACATATAGTATGGCTGAATTTGCATCGCATCCGGCCCAAACTTGTACATGGCCCTTTTTTTAGTGCACAGCCGAATCGGATCACATGGGTATTCACACCATGTGGTCCGATTCCTGTCCGAGTTTAAAGATTGCACTGTGAAATGAGAACTAATTCGGAGGTGTCAATAAAACTTTACACTGATACTCCCAGCAGGTCACATAGGGCAGTCGAACTGCACATGCGATGCGTGAAACCACAGTAGATTTGCTGCGTTCGCACATCGCACCAGTCTGAACACAGCCTAACTAAAAAAAAAGTCATTTTAAGGATGTATTAAACTAGGATCTTGTAATAACCAGCTAATAATTGTACACCACTTCAAACCAATGTTTCATATTCACATTTCGGAACTCAAATATCACTATGCTTAAAAGTATCTTTTATTTTTTTTATTTTTATTTTTTTTTTCTTTTCATTCTCATAGGGAAACAAAGACTCAGACAAGAGGCGGAGCAGCCCATGACCCCCCGACCTCGCCAGCCTGATTGGGCAATTAGCCCCAGCCCCAGCCCCAGCCCCAGCCCTGCGTCGGTATTGGAGCTGCCCAGTCCTGTGTCTGCGAGGGAGCAGCCAAGCTCGGTATCCTCCGCTGGACCAAGCTCCGTAGCTCCACTGGATGAGCCGAGCCCAGGGCTAGATGTGGAGGAGGAAGAGCAGGTGGAGTTACACACCCCCACAAAGTGAGTGTCTGACAACCCAGCTTAAGGTAAACAATTAATGGCTGTATATTTTAACCAATTTTTTATCTACACATGTTTTTAGGTGATCTGGTTGTGGTAGAACAAGTCACGGACCCATTTACCAGTGATAGTGCCCAGAGGATGATTGGTGACATCATGGCCTGGAATGGGCAGATTGACCGTATGGAGAACCAGATTCTCAACATACAAAGAGAACTGATTACTATGAGGCAGGGAATGAAGAACATGATCGATGTTTTAGGGAGAATCTAAGCCCCTTTTCCCTAAAACCCAATCGATCATGTTCTTCATTCCCTTGGAACAACGTTTTTAATGTTTTAAAAACATAGTTTTTAGAGGCCAAATTTTGAAGATGCACACGGTGTGTCAACATGTGCTATGTGCCATCAGAGGATCGCAATGGACGCATTTGGTGTTTGCAAACCCTTCCTCATTCTAGTATGTGAGAGGAAGGGATTGCACACACCAAACACGTCCATTGATCACTCATGATGGTACATAGCACATGTTGACATTACCATTTTTTGGTGTGCATCTTCAAAATTTGGCTTTACCCCTTGTTTTATGTAAATAGTTAAAAATCTGATTTTATTTTTTTATTTTTGTGATAATTGTTTTTTAGATATTTCTATATATATTCTATGTTTACAAAAAAAAGAAAAATAAAAAAAAAAAAAAAAATTCCCAAAAAAAAAAAAAAACAATTTCAAAAAACAAAACAAAAAAAACACCAAAAAAATATCTAAAACAGAGGCACTAGTTGGCATGTGCACTATTAAAAAATCGAAAAAAAAGATGTGTGTCTGTGTGTGTGTCTACTTCTTTCAATACTCAATACCAGTTTGGGAAGTCATTTTGTGTTTTCTGTCACAAAGGGCCTTATTTCCTATTGTCAAAAACCACTTTGCAATACAAATGCACTAGGACAGGAATATGCAATTAGTGGAAATCCAGCTGTTGCAGAACTACAAGTCCCATGAAGCATAGCAAGACTGACAGCCACAAGCATGAGACCCAGAGGCATGATTGACTTGTAGTTTTGCACCAGCTGGAGGTTGGCCAATTGCATATCCCTGAATTAGGACAATGTAGGAGACAAGCAACGTGAAAAGCAAACAAGAACCAAACTTAAAAATGTGAACAGACAAGACATATTTCAAGAAAAATACATTTTTTATTGCTCAGCTGGCATTGGAATAGCCCCCCTACCATTAAAATAGCTGACATAGCGGTCACACACCTCACGTGCTGTTTGGGGGGCTAAGCCAGGAAGGGCATGATCCAGCCCTGTCAGTTCTGGAAATATGAGTCCGGCCTCAGGCCCAATAGGCTGCAGGTACTGGTTACCTGAAAATTTACGTAGAAAATTGTGCAGAATGCAGCAGCACAGAATCACATAGTTCAGTTTATATTCTGCAAGGTTGATCGCTCTCAGTAACAGGTGGAACCGGCTGGCCATAATGCCAAAGGCACTCTCCACAACCCTTCTTGCTCTGGCCAGCCGGTAATTAAAAACCCTCCTCTCCGGGGTGAGGGTCCTTTGGGGGAAGGGTTTCATAAGATGTTCACTCAGACCGAGCGCTTCATCAGCCAGAAACACAAACGGTAGACCCTCCACATTCTCGGCATCTGGTGGCAAGTCCAGGCCACCAGTGATGAGACGGTGGCAGAACTCGGTCTGCCTAAAGACTCCTCCGTCAGACATCCGGCCGTTCTTCCCCACATCCACATAAAGAAAGTCACATTGTGCCGACACCACCGCCATTAGCACCACACAATGGAACCCCTTATAATTCCAATAGTAGGACCCCGAATGTGGTGGGGGCACAATCCTCACGTTTCCCGCCGATCGCCCCTCCGCAGTTGGGGAAGTCCCAACGGGCAGCGAATTGGGAAGCCACAGTCTGCCATTCCTGTGGCGTGGAAGGACACTGGGGAGTCAAACACAGGGGAAAAAAAAAAAAATTGTCATTAAATAAAAACACTTCATAACAACTAAAACACCAAGCCCCAATATAGCACGAACTCGTTCCCGAGTACGTCCACTCTCCATGGCTTTGAAACGGTCGGCTGGACAGACAAGCTCAACTGAACGCACTGAAGAACAGCCAGACCTATGAAGAACGACCTGAAACACAGAAACGAGCGGACCAGAAGCGCCCAACAGGTACAACTGATCCACGCGTACCGAAAGGCAGATATACACCTCACAGGTAGACTGCGCCGCAGTGGACGGACAAATTAAGCTGAAGTCTAAAAATCGCGAATCGTCTCTAACCAAACTTCTACTAACGCAAAGTCAGCAGAAGGAGCCCAAAGGGTGCTTTGCTGTGTCTTGTGCTTCCTGTTTCTAGTCCCGTCGTACGTGACGTACGTCATCGCGCACGGTTTCAGCGGACTGTTTGTTCGTCGTGTGTGGCCATGTCCGTCCATGCTAATTTTGAGCGGACTGTTTGCCGAAACTGTTTGACGGACAAAGTTGGGCGAACAGTCCCCGCGTGTGTACGCGGCCTTAGAGCCCAGACCTATGTCACCCACATTAGGAGAGGGGATGGTACTGTCACCAGAACCTCCCCTGAGATAGCATTGCTCTTTCAATCCTATTACACTGAGCTACCAATTATTACCCCCAGTCTGTATTTAGATAAGAGCTGGAGGATATCCTCGATAACTAAGTACTTACTCCAAAATCTATCCCTACCTACTGAGATAGCACAAGATCTCGATAAACCCATTATGACATCCAAATTCGTTCAAGCTATCAAAAGAATGAAACGTGCCAGGCCTGGATGGTTACACACTCACATACTACAAAATTTTGCAAGATGTTCTAGGGAGTAATTTCGCAGAGGTATTCAATTTCATTACATGTTTTCACGCTATACGCTATGAGCTCACTGTAACTGTCTTACCCAAAAAAGGGAAAGATCCCCAGCTCTGCCTTAGCTACCATTCCATTTCCATGTTGATCTGAAGAACTTCAGCAAAAAATCTGGCCTATAGATTGACTTCACACATTCCAAATCTTATTCACAGAAACCAGTCTGGATTTGTTCCAGAATGAGGGGCTAGAGACAACATTCAGTGAGTCCAAAATGAACTTTACCTAGCCCAATCCGAGCAGATCCCTTTTCTATCCTTATCTCTGCAGATGCAGAAAAAGCTTTCTTTTGATAGGGTCATCTGGGATTTCATCCACACATCCATATCTCATATAGGTCTAGGACAGGGATATGCAATTAGCAGACCTCCAGCTGTTGCAGAACTCCAAGTCCCATGAGGCATAGCAAGACTCTGACAGCCCCAAGCATGACACTCAGAGGTACAGGCATGATGGGACTTGTAGTTTTGCAACAGCTGGAGGTCCGCTAATTGCATATCCCTGGTCTAGGAGATAACATCAGACTATGGATGCAGGCCTTATACTCCTCACCCACAGTCTTAGTTAAAGTCAACAAATACATCTCTACCCCCTTCTCGTTATCGGCACATGCCAGGGATGCACTTTATCCCCCTTAATCTTTATACTTACCCTGTAGCCCTTCTTCTGATAATAAGAGCCAAAGAAGATATCTCTGGCCTCCCAACTTCCTTGGGGAAATATACGTTAGCTGCCTTTACAAATTACCTCATATTCTTCCTTGCTTCACCTATGGTCTTAATTCTTTTGATCAATGTAGCTTTATAATTTCCAAATCAACCTTTTCCAAATCGGAGGCAATACATATCATGGATACCTAATTTCAACAGTGAAATTACTTTTTCCACTTTGGTCCAACTTGCACATTTGTTACCTCAGGACAAATTTCTGTGCATTTAAAGAGAATTTTTTAGCTCAACTTCACTCCCATAGCCGAGATGATAAATGTGAATCTGCAGAGTTGGGACAGAGAAGCCTTTACATGGTTTTGGCTGCAATAGCATCTTGAAAATTAATATTCTCCCAAGCTTACTATATCTCTTACAGACACTCCTGACTAAACTTCTGCCAATTTTCTTGGGAGACCTATGGTCTAGATTGCTGTGTTATCTTTGGAAGGGTAAAAGGCCAGGATCAAAAGAATGACTTTGAATTTGCCAAAACAATGGGGAGTGATAGGGTTCCCAGACCTGGGTAAATATCAGTTCATATGTCCAGACTATTGGACTGGTGCACCCAAAAAATCTGTAAAGATTGGATTTCTCTAGAACAGGCTAATGTTGCCTTCCCCCTCAAAGGCTTACCATGGGCAGAGGTCCCCTTTTCTCTCTCCAAAGCAATTCTAGGCTACCCATTATTAGGAACGAGCATCTTGGGACTTATAACCCTTTACAAAAATATGAACCTGTCCATGGCTTCATGGCTCCATAGCCTGTTAATGCCAATCCTGGGCACTCCTTAATTCCCTTATGCTGAGACAGACCCCGAGTACCATGCTCTAATCATACACAGTCTTTTTTGAATAATAAATGTTTCTTATTAAAATAAACCAGGCTACATTTGGATCACAACTGTATTTTATGAGATGCAAACAACTGGGTTCCCAAATATAAGCTATATTCTGCTTTCCCCAAATGCTACATCCTCTCACACCTTTAAAACATCTATGCCAGGACAAAACCCCTCTGCAACACACTTTGTCCCTGTCTTAATCTATGTTGACTTTAGACATGCAACCTCACAAACACTCTTAGCTGCGGAAATGGAAGGGAAACCTGCAGAGATAATTTTCACAACCCAGAAAAATACAAGATATTCCTCTTAGCTCACAAATGTCGCTAATACTTACCAAGAGAACGGCTACAAAATGATATGTAAATTAAGTGGTACCAGACACCACAAATCTTATACAACTGATACCTGAATATATCTCTCTGCTGCAGAAGTAATCAAGCAGAAGGTACACTACTCCACATATTCTTGGACTGTGCAGCCTTACTGTGCTTCTGGACTGCAGTGCTCAAAATGATACATAGGGTGATGTTTGTGTCTCTAGCAGGAGATCCAGCAGCCTTCTTATTGCATATTACTCTGGTGTCTGTTAAACGCTAACATTCCCTTTTAAAACATCTTCTCAATGCACCTAAGGCCTGTATACCTGCCATGTTGAAGAAATCTCCTCCACCTACTAGTGAACACTGGTTGGATCATACAGTTGATATATCATTGATGGAGAAGTTGAAAACTAGAAAACAAAATGAAAGGCACTTTAAAATCTATATGCCCTGGTTCATTTATAAGGAATCTGGGTCCATGTAAACACCCATATCGCTTTTCCATGTCTCCCCCTCTTTCCCCATTTTTTCTCTTTGCCTTTTTTTACCCTTCACCCAACCTCTTCTTTCCTATTATATACACCATTGTCCCCCTTAAGAAATAAGAAAATGTGAGACAGAGCAATGGTTGCTCACCACTGCAAGAACCTATATTTTTTCACTCTGATTTAGTTGTACACAAAGCTTAATTGCCATTGCAATTCTGTTCCTTTTTTAATGGGAGATGTTTGCTCTGAATGTTGTACTGAAATTACATTTGTAACTGTTTACTCTATTTCAATGGAATTTGCAAAATAGAAAATTTAAAAAGAAAAATTATATGGTATCCCCAAACTCAGGAGACATAGCAGAATGTGTTGTTGGGTGTATTTCTAAGTATGCCAATGCTGTGTGTGGGAAATAACTTTGTGAAAAAAAAAAATTAGTTTCTCTATTTTCACAAAAATTGTGACAAAAAAATTACAACTTTAAAAAAAAACTTACCATTCCTCCTGCTAATTACCTCAGACTGTCTAATTTCCAAAAAAGGGACATTTTGGAGGTATTTTCACTGTCACTGTATTACAATATACTACAGTGGATGAAGGCAACAACCCCGGGTTGTTGCCTTCGTCCACTGTAGTATATTGTAATACAGTTGGACTTAGGAGAAATACAGCAAAACAGGATAAGTCATGTTCATTATTTTTGTATGTTTTCTACTTTTTGTAAATATATGAAATTTGTATTGTAATTGGTATTATTATTTTAATTATTATAATTCAAAATTATTTATTTTATATACTTTTGTACATTTGTGTGGCCACCTGCCCATGTTAAAGTCCTTCCCCTAGAGGAGAAAATCTGTTTTTCATATTAAAAGTATAATAGAAGTATAGTAGAAGCTGTTTGGCAGGACGCGAGTGTAGCTGGTGAGAATGGAATGAAGGATGGATCTGTGGCATCTAAGAAGTATGGTAACTTATAAATGGAAGGAAAACCCTTGCCCTTTTACCTGTAGAAGAAACCTGTAGAGTATAGTGAAGCAAACACCAACTCTGAAGAAAGCCATCTGTCACGTACCTTGTGGCAGAGCCTGTTGTGTAGAGGGAGACCTCTCATCCAGCCCTGGCTCTGGGAGCCCTGATGATGATGCAACAGTGACTGCGAGAGCTCGGAGAGGAATGATGTTCCATAAGCGTGGCAGTGGGTAGCAGGTGCGTCACCAGAGACAGCTCAGATCACTGGAACAGCAGATGGTAGCAGAGACGGCAGACCCAGGGCAGGACAGACATCAGGCAGCAGATAACTTACAGGCAGCTGGTAGGAAGAAGATGTAAAAGGACTGTCAGTGCTCAGCAGGTTAGGGACCAGCAGGGACCAGGTAGCATGTGGAGCAGGATAGATTGATAACTGGATGCAAGGACAGACAAACCAGGTCAGCAACAGACAGTTAGATACAGACATGGACAGCAGGCAGAGAATGGACAGGATACAAGCAGAAGTCAGCAACATTGAATCAGGCAGATGAGCATAAGGCAGCACAAATACAGAGACAGGCCACAGTCGGGGCAGGCAATAACAGAAGTCAAACAGGAACAGATGCAGGGATACAGGTAATAGTTGTAGATCAGGCGGCAACCAACTAGTGCAGCTGCTGAAATTATAAAGGTCACTTGGCACCAGTATCAGTAGTGAATGTGCGCACACTTGCGCATATTCATATGCACACGTTCACGCCTGTGCACCACAAGATGGGAACCCACAGGGCTGCGCCTGTGCATTTGTGTGTGCCTTGGAGCATCACTTGCACTATAGCTGGTACTTCGCTGACACCATCAGTCTGCCATGATTGTATCTTGCTGGAATTAGGGCTAACAAACCAATTAGCAAAAAAAATCTGAAAACTGGCATTCAAAGAACTAGAAGACAAGTATAAGAAGTTACGGAAATAATAAAAAGAACAAAAACAAAAATATATTAAAAAGATACATAAAAAAATGTTCAGGAAGTACACAGTTATTTTTATTTGAATGCTCAAATTGGGGAGTACCAGTGCTAACTGCAGGGAAGGATTATCATATTTGGATCTACATTATAGACAAAATCTTGTAAAGTGATACTGTATAGGCATATATGGACCTGTTGATTTTCATCAACTGCCTTCTGATTTTAAACAATATGACATATTATATACAGATTAAATAGAAACAAAAAGAAAAAAAAAGAAAAATGCCCTATTGCCTTTCATTGCTAGAAATGGTAAGGAGAAAAGGGCAAAAAATATGGGTTACAAACCTACCAGTAAATCAACTCAGAAGAGTTTCAGTGCCTAATAAGTAGGTTCACTTCCTAGCACAGCAGCGCCACTGTCACATGAGGTGAGGAATATCCCCAAAAGACACCAGGTGCACTTTTACTGTAGTAAGCATCAAATTAGAAGGATAAAATGATAGGAGAAATTGAACTCACATGATAAGGAAAAGGACTTGCTCTAATTTCAGGACATATAAAATTGCAATAATGCATTAAGAAGTACTAATTATTAAATAAAACAATGAATCCACTCAATAGCTAATACAAATTCTTGTCACAGCCTAATTACATCTCTTCCCTACTGCCACAGGGCTCTGTCAGTGATCCATCAGGAGATTTTCTGTTCCCTGTGCAGTCTTATGGGGATAAAAAACAGCCAAGAGGAAAATAGAGGAGCCCAAGGACCTACAAGAGATGTTCTACCATTAAGATAAGTAAGAATAGCAAATGTGCTCAGAATAGTTTACAGAATAAATGTTTCACAGCAAAAGCTCCCTTGGAGTCTGGTCTCAATTGTGACTCATGAAAGCCTTACATTTAGCTTTGTATATATGACGCTAAAGCCCTTATAGAATGATGTTAACGTGACCCAAGAGATTTTTCTAAATGGGCCTTCGTTTATGATTTTGTTAAAGAACGCTGTGCACCATGCATATGATGTTTGCATAAAATATCATTTATGTTTCCATAAACATCAATGTAATGCAAAGATTGAAAGTACACATGTAGCTGGTGAAAATTGACATTTACCAGTCCCTAGACTCTTGGAATGTTTAAGTGACAAATATAACAAATACAATTACCATAAACTTGTAAATGTAAATTTGGTTTAGAAAGCAAGCCGTCAAACATAAAAGCCTTCTGGCTTAAATGGCACACGTGTTAAATTTTCAGAGCAATAATCATGTATGGCATATGGGGCAAAATGTGTGGAGCCTAACAAAATGGCAATTTTTCATGCAGACTTTTTTTTTTATATATTAAATATTCTTTATTCAGATTTATTAACATCATTTACCAAAAAGTAAATCAATTCTTACAACTTTTTACAAACATTCTAATGACGGACATTTTTTTTTGTATCATTTCAATTACCTCTTTGATTGCCTATTCCCTTTACTTAGGCCTATAGGACCCACCTTCCCCCTTTATGTCTTATCCTAAGATATGTTTTATGAAGTATCAAATTTCTAATTAGGGGTTTCCTGCTTTTATTCCTATTGTGTACCTCATAAAGGATAGCCCATCTTCGCCATACAAGGTTTCCAAATTTTTTCAAATTCCTTATAGTTCCTTCTTTGTGTGTATGTTACTTTTTCCCTCCACACTGTTTCCATAACTGTATTAATCCATTTGTTTACTGTAGGGGGTTTTCTTGCTTGCCAACTCTGTGCTATCAGCTTTCTGGCCTGAAATAGGCATCTGGTCACTACTTTTATATTCCTTGATATACCACTCGTTCCCTCTCCTAGTCCTAGGATACGTAATCTGGGGTCCATTTCCAATTTAACTTCAGAAATTACATTAATAGTATCAAGTACCCCTGTTCAATAGCGAAATAGTTTTGGGCACCTCCATACCATGTGTATCAGATCTCCTGTGTCCTGACATCTGGGGCAGTTGGGATCCGCTCTCCGTCCAAACTGAAACAGTCTCTTAGGAGTAAAATATACTCTATGTATTAGCATTAAGGCTGAGATCTTCTGTGTGGGGGATACCGATACCAAGTGCCCCCTTTCTAAAACCTTCTTCCATTGCTCCTCAGTGATTTCTCCTACATCTACTTCCCATTTCCCCCTACACCTGAGATTTTCCACACCTTCCACACTTCCACTACGTATATATGGATAGATCTCTGATATAAATCCTTTTTTCTGTTTCACTTTGAATATTTGTTTTAGAATGGTGATTTTATTCCATTCCGAACCATGTATGCCAAACTGTACATTCAGGGCATGCCAAATTTGTAAATATTTGTAGAAAGACTGACTGGGGAGTTCATATTCTACTCTCAGAGCCGCAAATGATTTTAATGTACTGCCCTCATAGATATGGATCACTTTATCTATAGCCTTTATTTCCCACTCCTTGATTTTTCCCTAGGGGATCAACTCTTGGAGGTTTCTGTTATTCCACAATGGTGTGAATTCTGTCACACCCATGTGGCCGCTCAGCAACTTCACAGCTTTCCAAACCTTTAAAGCTATTTTTATAGTGGGATTGCTATAAGCAAAAGAATTAGCCTCTAAAACCTATATCAAAGTCCTATGGGACGCCCCCAATGTCATCAAGCTCTCTTCCTCTGGAACTTTATTACCCCATACATGTTGCAATTGTGCAGCCAAAAAGAAGCTCAGAGGATGTGGGACTGCCATTCCTCCCTCCCCTATTGGTAGTTGTAAAGTTTGGAGACTTATCCTTTCCAGATCAGTTCATGCAGACTTAGGGCAGCATAAATTATAATTACAGCCTTGTTTTCATTTTTTATTGGATAATTGTTTATTGACTTATAACAATGAAATATTCCAAACAAATAAAAAATTCTAAAAGAGATCATTCTAAAACATAGCTAACATTTTTTTTCATCAATTATATTTTTATTGAATTTAAACAAGGACAATCATACAGCCATCAATCAAAATTGAAAGTATATACACCACAAGATAATGGTCAGTAAAACTTAACGTCAAAAAGGTGACTT
Source organism: Lithobates pipiens (assembly GCF_037356315.1). NCBI lineage: Eukaryota > Metazoa > Chordata > Amphibia > Anura > Ranidae > Lithobates > Lithobates pipiens. Next base: position 163,573,285 of record NW_027507903.1, on the reverse strand, counting down.
CAGTATATTGTCCAATAGGAGGAGAAAGGGAAGATGAGAAGGAATTAGAGAGGTAACAAACTTGTAGTAAGCAATAATCAATAAGAAAATGGCAACATCCACTGCGGTAAATCAACAGTAACCAAGAGGTACATCATGGACCCATTACTTCCATGCCGGCTCAAATCTAGATAAGGTATTGGCCCTAAGAGAAAGTGTTTTTCATAAGTATAGTGGAGGTTAATCATAGCTGTGAGTTCCGATATATTGGATTAGAGGCTTCTTTGCACATTAAAGATTTGACAGCTAACAATACATGCAATACAACAGTAGTGTTGAGTAGGGAAGTTTTCTATGCCAAGTGTATACCAGTGATTTGGGAAATCATTTGAAAAGTTTGGTGCCAGAAGCTAGTCGAGCTCTTACAAGCCTACAGTATATGAAGGATATTACCCACTTGCCCACACCCTCTCCAGCAAAGTTAAGAGTGTTCCGGAGAAAATTTGTCAAGTCTGTAGGGAGTAAGGTATCACCTAGTGGTGATTTTCTTGGGCCAAATGCAGGGGGTTGTTTGGCATGAGCTACATAGAGCATTCAACCACTGAATAACTGAACAGTGTATCATCCGTGTGGTTTTTAAGAATATGTCTTTCTGTTGGAGGAGGGAGTAGAACAGGGAAATACCCCCCGGTGTGGGGTAAAGGGTTGTAATATAATTGCCAGGCTTGGAGGTGCATATACATCAGTGGTTTGGAAATAGTTTTTTAGAAAGTGTGAGATACGCAGGGTATGTTGAATGCAGTCACCAATGTAGAAAGAGTCGTGGGTGTATTGGCATTGAGAATATCCTTCACCCAAAGGATACCAGACACCTACCATGTCTTAGTGTGCACATGCGGTAGTATGATTTCTAAACACATTAGTGTTGGCTTTGTTATACACTGAGCTATGGATAAATGTCCTCCAAGCTATCATAGAGGCCTGTACTGCGGGGGGACATTTTTCTACATGCAGGGGAGACCATAAATGAGTTAAAAGTAGTAACTTAAGATCTGGGGCACAGGATAAAGTGGATTCTATGGCCACCTGATAATATTCGATGGGCTTTAAATCGATGCATTATAGTGGTCAAGGAGATCCACAAATCCTACTCCAGTAGCCTTTTGGTGTTTAATGAGATAATGAGATGAGCATATGAGCACCTTGCACTTTTGTTTTTCCCCCCAAAAAATAAGTGAAGTTAAAGAGTTGAGGTATGTGCGTTTAATGAGGTTAGGGGAAGTCCTAAAAATATATAGTATTTGGGGCAAAAGAATCATCTTGAAATTAGCCAATCTACCCATCCACGTGAAGTCACAACGGAAAAATTGATGAATATCTTTGCTCAATTTAGTAAGTAGTGGCTTATTGAGTTGGATGCCCAGGTACTGAATACTGTTATCCTCCCAGTGGTAAGATAGTTGTGCAGTAAGGTATTCTCTGGTCGCTTTAGGGACACCTAAATCTAGGATCAAAGATTTAGTAAAATTGACCTTGTAATAAGAAATAGATCTGAACTAATTGCACCTGGTGGGCACAGGGGAGAGATGGCATAGCATTGAGAAGAATCAAAAAAAAATCATCAACAAATAGATTGATAATGTGGGGACAGCTATTAAAGCGAAAACCTGAAAAAGATGGATGGGTAGAGAGCTTCCTTTACATGTTTCTTCCTTTTCGGGGGTTAATCGTAGCATCTGCATGCAGGCGACCACCATTTTGTTGAAGTGTATTGGAGCCTGACAAGCCGATCCTGTCTGTCTTTTCACATGTTGATCTGACTGACACAGGTTTCGAGGGCCGTTCGATCGGTAGTATTTTATTGTTTTGCTAAGGATTTCACACATTCTGGTGAATAAGAGAAAGTAAAATTTAAATCTCCTACTCTGCTGAAATATGTTTTGCTGAAAGGCACCGGCCCAAACAGCTCTCGGAACTTAGCATCGCTACCTGCATCCACCAGAGCCAGAGTGCATTCCACAGACCTGGAAGTAATGTCAGGGGAAAACCAGAAATTACATTGCCCTCTCAGCCTATATGTATTTTGCGTCACCACACATCTTCAGGAAGCACGTGGTGATGCAAAATGCATAGAGGCTGAGAGGTCAACGTAATTTCTGTTTCTCCCCCGATGTTACTTCCAGGTCTGTGAAACACATGGCATTCTAGTGAATGCGGGCAGCCATGCTAAGTTTCAAGACACAGTGAGCTGTTTGAGTCCTAGGGATGAGCCTGATGTTCGAGTCAAACTGTTATGAATTTTGGGGGGACCCTCATGCCATTTTTTTTATTTTGGCTCTGTGTTCCCCTTTGGGGGGAGCCCCACGCCATTAAAAAAAAAATGGCACAGGGTTCCCCTTAATATCCTTAATATCTATACCAGACCTGGAGGGCATTGTAATGGGCTGCGAACCCATGCTGTTTTTTTAATGATTTTTATCTATATTGCAGGGATCTGACAATTCATTACAGCGGCGAGCATTAATTCATTTTTTCCTTTAGAAATTTAATGCTGCTGTGGTACTGTTCTAAATACGGGAAAGATGCACTATTTTACAGGCATACTAAGGACACCCCCAGGCATGATAATTAAAGGAATATTTAATTTTTATTGTTTTACTTTAAGCATTATTAAAATCACTGCTCCTGAAAAAAACTGCAGTTTTTAAAACTTTTTTTGCATTGATACATGTCCCCTGGGACAGAACCCATGTCCCCAAACAACTTTTTATGGCAATAACATGCATATAAGCCTTTAAAATGACCAATTTGGATTTTTCATGTTTGTGTTCCATAGACTTTAACGGTGTTCACACGTTCGCATACATTTTTTGCCTGTTCACAAGTTCTTGGGTGCAAACCAAATCAGGGGTGTGTTTGGCTCACACCTATTGAGTCTTTGTCTTTCCAAAGGCACTTGTAAAAGTGAGTACAATATTTATGGTTTTAGATTTGTTTTGTTTTTTAAAATACTATATGCGATTTTCATCTATTGGGGCTTTTTTATTTTCTCTATCTGCATTATGAGAATGTCTTAGCCCTTGTACACACGGTCGGAAATTCCGACGGAAAATGTCCGATCGGGCCGTGTTGTCGGATAATCCGACTGTGTGTGGGCTCCATCGGACTTTTCCGTCGGAATGTCCGACCAACAAAGTTTGAGAGCTGGATATAATATTTTCCGACAACATGATCTGATCTGACTTTGTTTGATCATTTGTAGAGAATTCCAATCAGGCAAAGTGCCACGCATGCTCAGATAAAATTACGAGACCAAAGCTATTGGCTACTACTCGCAACGTAGTCCCGTCGCAACGAACGAACGTCATCACGTTCTGAACGATCAGATTTTCCAACAACTTTGTCCGACCTTGTGTATGCAACACCAGTTTCGGACAAAATCCGTCTAAAAAAATATGATGGATTTTGTTGTCGAAATGTTCGACCGTGTGTACAAGGGCTTAGAAGAGGACTGTATGATGGCTCCCTGATAACCTGGTTTTAAATTATAAGGGCTTGTTGGCTGCTAGTTGGCCTAATTGTTCTGGTGAGTGCAGTGTTTGTTAGCACGTGGTGGAGCACATTTTTTTGGGGTGTTGAAGAAAGAACAGTCACCCTCACTTTTTTCATCTTTGGAGACATTTATCTTTTATTAGACTTATTGATTAGCATTGTAATTTCACTTATTGTTAATATGTTTTAACACTTGTTTTGTAGTACATATATTAGTAATCTATTATCTTCCATAAAGATTACATTAAATTTCATCTTACATGATCACTTATTTGTGTGAATGAGGTTGTGGTTTTACACAAGCAAGATTTTGTCACTTATATCAGATTTATCACATTATTTTTATTGATTTATATGCATAGGGCAAGCACCCTTCTAAATCTAGTTTGACAAATAAAATAATAAACTTCTATATGACACTGCGTTTAAATCTCAAAGGACTACATAGTATATATGTATAATAGTGTGCATATTTGTCTGTGTAGAAATGTCCTTAGTTAAGATACATATAATACAGTGGTGTGAAAAAGTGTTTGCCCCCTTCCTCATTTCCTGTTCCTTTGCATGTTTGTCACACTTAAGTGTTTCGGAACATCAAACCAATTTAAACAATAGTCAAGAACAACACAAGTAAACACAAAATGCAATTTGTAAATGAAGGTGTTTATTATTAAAGGTGAAAAAAAATCCAAACCATCATGGCCCTGTGTGAAAAAGTGATTGCCCCCTAAACCTAATAACTGGTTGGGCCACCCTTAGCAGCAACAACTGCAACCAAGCGTTTGCGATAACGTGCAATGAGGCTTTTACAGCGTCCTGGAGGAATTTTGGCCCACTCATCTTTGCAGAATTGTCCTAATTCAGTTACATTAGAGGGTTTTCGAGCATGAACGGCCTTTTTAAGGTCATACCACAACATTTCAATAGGATTCAGGTCAGGACTTTGGCTAGGCCACTCCAAAGTCTTCATTTTGTTTTTCTTCAGCCATTCGGTGGTGGACTTGCTGGTGTGTTTAGGATCATTGTCCTGCTGCAGAACCCAAGTTCGTTTCAGATGGTCAGACATTCTCCTTCAGGATCTCTTGGTAGACAGCAGAATTCATAGTTCCTTTTATCACGGCAAGTCTTCCAGGTCCTGAAGCAGCAAAACAGCCCCAGACCATCACACTACCACCACCATATTTTACTGTTGGTATAATGTTCTTTTTATGAAATGCAGTGTTCCTTCTACGCCAGATATACTTGGGCACACACCTTCCAAAGAGTTCCACTTTTGTCTCATCGGTCCACAGAATGTTGTCCCAAAAGTCTTGGGGATCATCAAGATGTGTTGTGGAGAAATTGAGACGAGCTTTGATGTTCTTTTTGCTCAGCAGTGGTTTTCTCCTTGGAACTCTAGCATGCAGGCCATTTTTGCCCAGTCTTTTCCTGATGGTAGAGGCATGAACGCTGACCTTAACTGAGGCAAGTGAGGCCTGCAGTTCCTTGGACGTTGTTGTGGGGTCTTTTGTGACCTCTTGGATGAGTCATCGCTGCGCTCTTGGGGTAATTTTGGGCGGCCGGCCACTCCTGGGAAGGTTCACCACTGTTCCATGTCTTCGCCATTTGTGGATAATGGCTCTCACTGTGGTTCGCTGGATTCCCAAAGCTTTGGAAATGGCTTTATAACCCTTTCCAGACTGATAGATCTCAATTACTTTCTTTCTCAATTGTTCCTGAATTTCTTTGGGTCTCGGCATGATGTGTAGCTTTTAAGGATCTTCTGGTGGACCTTACTGTGTCAAGCAGCTCCTATTTAAGTGATGCCTTGATTGTGAACAGGTGTGGCAATAATCAGGCCTGGGTGTGGCTAGAGAAATTGAACTCAGGTGTGGACAACCACAGTTATAGTATGTTTTAACAAGGGGGGCAATCACTTTTTCACACATGGCCATGATGGTTTGGATTTTTTTTCACCTTTAATAATAAACACCTTAATTTACAAATTGCATTTTGTGTTTACTTGTGTTGTCCTTGACTATTGTTTAAATTGGTTTGATGTTCGGAAACACTTAAGTGTGACAAACATGCAAAGGAACAGGAAATGAGGAAGGGGGCAAACACTTTTTCACACCACTGTACATATACTCTTAGAAATGCACACAACATACCTTTTTTCTTAAGGTTTTGCCACTAATTTCTTCCATATGGGGAGCCCTTAAAACTGTTGAGTAACTCTTTTTTTTCTTTTAACAGTCCACATGTGTATCTCATGAAAAGGAATTATTTTCAAAGGGATTTCACAGGTGTAGGGCCTTCAATAGAAAAACTAGCTAACACTGACAGTTCATAGCCACAATTATTCAACAGATAATATTGCAACTCATTACAGTTCTCAGTGTCAGGAAAAGTTTTTGTAAGAAGTTGTATTTCTTCTGCCTTTAAGATGACCAGTCATTTTGTTTTCAATTTGTTGGTGTGACATATAATAAAACCTTAACATTACATTATTTTCTTTGGCATATGGACATACCACTTGTGTAATGTGACTATATACATAGAATGAATATTGAAAAAGTAAAAATAAATAGGTAACATTTAATTAGGCTGATCTATCCTACAGTGGATATTTGGTGTTTTGAAGGACTGTCTTAAAAATGGACACTTTTTACTGGAGTCATTTCCAGGAATGGAAGATGACAAATATGTGGTGTGAGAGGATCATACATAAAAGCAACTATTTGTAATTATTAATATATATATATATATATATATATATATATATATATATATATATATATATATATATATATATATATATATATTAATGTTAAGATGCAAATTAAAACAATATCCAATGGTAGAATTACAATAAATGTAAAGAGTATAAAAAAAGTTAAGTGATAACCAAACATAAAAACAGCACAATGTAATAAATCTCTGTGAAACAATAGCATAAAATGCACATAAAATATAAATAAAACCCAGATGAAAAGCACATAAACACCAAGTGTAATATAAATTATAACAAGTCCAAGTTCAAATTAATTCTTATTTTCCCAAACTTATTTTTTCCCACCAGTATTTCACCCAGTGCTTTGACCCTGCTCGATCAGCTTCACCCACGGTTCAGTCAAACAGCATTAAAACATCCACAGCAAAATATATAAACAAAGGAGGTTATTTACAAAAGGCAAATCCACTTTGCACTGCAAGTGCACTTGGAAGTGCAGTTGCCCTAAATCTAAGGGGTAGATCTGAAATGAGTGGAAGCTCTGCTGATTTTATCATCCAATCATGTGCAAGCTAAAATGCTGTTTTTTATTTTCCTTGCATGTCCCCCTCGGATCTATAGCAACTTTACTTCCAAGTGCACTTTCAGTACAAAGTGGATTTTCCTTTAGTAAATGTAGCACTGACTCCCGAAGGAGCGCCTGATTTAATTGGGCTTACAGTTACCTTCTTGGCCTCATGTGTGTCTAGGGGTTTCCCGAGGTAGATGGTCCAAGAACTGTAGAGACTGACACTAGATCCACTTAAAGGGATTTTTATTTAGCAAAAATAGTTAACGAACACAGTCTCTCAACATAGGGTTAGAGGGTTTAGGTAGGAACATCCAGGTACTCTTAGTGCTAATTCAAATATAAAAAGTCTCTCACATTAGGAAATCCAGAGAATAGCCATTCACAACTGGATCCTCATCCTTATTGGATAGTCCTTCTCTCACCAGGCCCAGCATCCAACAGGGTGTTTCAATCAGAAACAGTCTGCCACAGACTTGTTGTAGAACATTTGCTCAAAGTCTCTGCACAGTCTTGGTGTAAAACACTTTAACAGAACTGAAAGATGTAGACAACTTAGAGAACTCTAGTATGGTACCAGTGTCTTGCAGCTGGTCCGGCGACACCACACGAGACCAGATTCACTTGGGGTCTTTCAACTTGTCCAAGCTCTTGCTGAGAAGCCAACCTTTGCGTGACCTTCTCCCGAAGAGTCCTCTCCTGGATACCTTCACAGTTTCTGGGCTTCTCCACAAACCGAGACGGCACCAGACCACCTCCAAATCCTTCTTTCAGTTTCCTTGCCTCGGACTAGCCAGCTCTGAGACCTGTAGTAGGGTGGATCCGCACCCCAGGCCATGAGTGTCCTGGGGGCTGGTCAGGAGGACCAGGACCAAACGGGCAGAAAGCACTTCTGGACCGGAACCCCTAAGCATGTGGCGTCAGACTTTAAGTACACTCAGAATGCACAGCAAGAGTGACACTCCCACTGGGTTGGTTCCGGGAGAGAGTAAACCCTTAATGCACCCAACTAGACTACGTTCTGGACCCTGCCAAGGGTGACAGCGCCACCCATGGTCAGGCAGAACACTAGACATGATCCTTTAAAAAGAGAAATATTGTTTGTGAATAATCTGTTCATTATTCAAGGTGAGATGCCTATTTGCTTTTAACCCTGGACCATAAGCCCCGGACCATTTTGCTGGCCAAAGACCAGAGCACTTTTTGCGATTCGGCACTGCATTGTTTTAACTGACAATTGCGCGGTCGTGTGACATGGCTCCCATAAAAAATGTATGTCCTTTTTTCAGACAGAAACAGAGCTTTCCTTTGGGGGTATTTGATCACCTCGGCGGTTTTTATTTTTTTTGTGCTATAAACAAAAATAGAGCGACAATTTTGAAAAAAAGAAACACATTATTTTTTACTTTTTGCTATAATAAATATCCCCAAAAAATATAGTTTAGGCCGATATGTATTCTTCTACATATTTTTGGTAAAAAAATCACAATAAGCGTTTATTGATTGGTTTGCACAAAAGTTATAGCGTCTACAAAATAGGGTTCATTTTATGGCAATTTTATTAATATTTTTTTACTACTAATTACGGCGATCTGCGATTTTTATCATGACTACGACATTATGGCAGACAATTTTGATACATTTATGGGGCCATTGTCTTTTTTACAGCAATCGGTGCTATAAAATTGCATTGATTACTGGGAGCTATGATCAGTGACCATGTCATTAGGCAGAACGGAGATACTTGTTTTCATTAGCATCTCTCCATTCTTCAGCTCCGTGAGATGATCGTGGGTATCCCCGCGGCGATCGAGTCTGCGGGACCCGCGAGCCAACTCATAGAGCTCTCGGCAAGGTCATGCGTGCCGCCAGCGGCGCACATGTGACTACACAGCGGCAAATTCAAAGGGACGTACCTGTATGCCCATTGGCTCAGCCATGCCATTCTGCCTACGTAAATTGACATGCGGCAGTCTGCAAGTGGTTAATATCAACCCTTAGCCCTTGTACACATGGTCGGACATTCCGACAACCAAATCCGTCTGATTTTGTCCGACGGATTTTGTCCAAAACTGTTGCATACACACAGTCGGACAAAGTTGTCAGAAAATCCGATCGTACTTAACGCGATGACGTTATTTCGTAAGGACGGGACTACGTTCAGGCTAGTAGCCAATAACTGTGGTCTAGGAATTTGATCTGAGCATGCGTGGCACTTTGTCCGATCGGGATTCTCTACACATGATCGGACAAAGTCCAATCGGATCATGTTGTCGGAAAATTTTATAGCCCAGCTGGAAAACTTGGTCCGTCGGATACTCCAACGGAAACCGTCCGATGGAGCCCACACACTGTCGGATTATCCGACAACACGGTCCTATCGGACACTGTCCATCGGAATGTCCAACCGTGTGTACAAGGGCTAACATCTGCAAAAAAAGTGCTCAAATTCGCTATGCAAAACGGGAAATGGTGTAAGACAAATTAAAAGAGTACATGCTCTGTTTTTATTAGGCTTTGACAATGATAGTGTTTTGCCTCCTTCCAATGCACCCAAAGAGTTTTGTTTTGCATGTAGACAGATAATGGACATTCTTTTATTATCTTAATCACTTTTGGAGCCAAAGCAAACCAAATTTGGCTCATGTGCATAAGACCAGAAAATAATGAACTGGTGATTATCCAGGTTACATATCTATTATACATTTATTATTTCTCTTGTTTAATTATTTATTAGAACAATCCAGAAGGACTAAAATGGATCCTCCATTTGTATTTTGTGTATTTAATGCCTGTATCAGCTCCTGCATTTTAACTGAAGAGCAAATGGAAAATATTACAGCACATGAGAACAATGCACATCAAAGTTTTAATCCATACTTACAAGCAATACACTTGTGAATGGTTCTAGAATCCGGAGGACAACCAAGGATATCCAATCCTCATATACTCTTGGGCAATAAAAAGCAGATAGAAATACCAAGTTAAGTATGTGTTAATCAAAGTAAATAGGGGAGACATTGGATCAAATCTGGAAGTCTGGTCTTTTTATTGCTGTCCTGGCTCCTGTGGAAAGCAGTTTTTGTTATAATGCAGACAATTCCTTAAACTTATTTAGAGTCTGACAAATGTTTTGATCATTACCAAGAAATTAAACGTATGTCAACAAAAAGAGAATGCACATCTGCTAGAAACAGAATGTTTACAATCATTTTAATGGTACCATTAAATGTTGCTTCCAGCTCTTACTTGTTTTTAATATATATGAAAAAGTAAAATAATCTCCCCACCTGTGCACCACTCAGTGAGAAAGGATATATTTATTGCTGTGTATCTGTGGACAAAGAAATTAGATATTCAGAGATCCAAAGCAGCATCATCTGTAAGCATTCACTTGCTTTCCTATTTACTATTACTATTGCAGGTCTACAATGTAAATGTTTATTTACTTTCACCTTAGACATCTAACATTAAGATATTTGGTAAGGCTATCTTTATGTTCCTCTTTACTGGGGTCTAGGTTGCCACAACCATGCAGTCGTGCAAATTCCCAGGATGCACAGTGTTTGTGAATTAGGGAACTTTTCGGCTACATGTCTGCATGTTCACTGCCAGACAGAAGGAATACTCTATAATGTTTAGATGGCATTGGCCTTTGCCTCTGGTCAGTAGCGTCACAAGAGCTAATATTTTGAATGGAATGGATAAGCCAGCCCCTTTTGTATAAATGGGTGGGCTTATACAGCAGCCATATTTTCAGTGTGTGTTGGAGATGTTAAAGGGAGTTGACAATTCTGTGCAGGAAGAGATGATTATTTGTTTGTTTGTTGCTTACGTGTTCAATTATTGTGCAGAGAGAGATACTGTTTGTGTATTTATTTATTAGTTGATTTATTTAGTTGGAGGGGGAGGACATGGCAATGCCCAGCTTTCTTTGACATTAGCTTGCTTATTAGCCCTACACATGCAGAAATGTTATCAAAAATCATTAAGCTTATTTAAACACAAGAACAAACAATTTATCAGCAGCTTACAAGTCCATCAATGTTACATAGTTACATAGTAGGTGAGGTTGAAAAAAGACACAAGTCCATCAAGTCCAACCTGTGTGTGATTACATGTCAGTATTGCATTGTTTATCCCTGAATGTTGTGGTCGTTCCGGTGCTTCTCTAATAGTTTCTTGAAACTATCGATGCACCCCTGCTGAGACCACCACCTATGGAAGGGAATTCCACATGCTTGCTGCTCTTACAGTAAAGAACCCTCTACTTAGTTTAAGGTTAAACTTATTTTTTTCTAATTTTAACCACTTTCAGACCGGACCATTTTTGCTGGCTTAAGACCAGAGCACTTTTTTGTGATTTGGCACTGCATTGCTTTAACTGACAATTGCGCAGTTGTGTAACGTGGCTTCCAAACAAAATTGATGTCCTTTTTTTCCCACAAATAGAGCTTTGTTTTGGTGGTATTTTATCACCCCTGCAATTTTTATTTTTTGCGCTATAAACAAAAATAGAGCGACAATTTTGAAAAAAAAAACACTTTTTTTTACTTTTTGCTATAATAAATATCCCCCAAAAACATCTAAAAAAACATTTTTTTTCCTCAGTTTAGGCCGATACATATTCTTCTACATATTTTTGGTAAAAAAATTGCAATAAGCTATTATTGATTGGTTTGCGCAAAATGTATAGCGTTTACAAAATAGGGGATAGTTTTATGGCATTTTTATTAATATTTTTTTTTACTAGTAATGGTGGCGATCAGCGATTTTTACTGTGACTGCAACATTATCGCGGACACATCGGACATTTTTGACAAATTTTTGGGACCATTGTCATTTATACAGCAATCAGTGCTATACAAATGCACTGATACCTGTGGGACCCACAACCAGACTCACGGGGGTCCTGACATGCGTGCGCTGCCGGCGGCGCACACGCAATGGCAAGGCGGCAATTGTAAGCCAATTCGCCTGCCTGTGCCATTCAGCCAATGTACATCATCGTACGCCAGTCGGGAAGTGGTTAATGAGTGGCCACGAGTCTTGGTAAACTCCCTTCCACGAAAAAGTGTTATCCCTATTGTGGGGTCACCAATATGGTATTTGTATTTTTAAATCATATACCCTCTCAAGAGTCTCTTCTCCAGAGAGAATAAGTTCAGTGCTCGCAACCTTTCCTCATGACTAATAATCTCCAGACCCGTTATTAGCTTAGTTGCCCTTCTTTGTACTCACTCCATTTTCAGTACATCCTTCCTGAGGACTGGAGCCCAGAACTGGACAGCATACTCTAGGTGCGGCCAGACCAGAGTCTTTTAGAGCGGGAGAATTATCATTTTATATCTGGAATTAATCCCCTTTTTAATGCATGCCAATATTCTGTGTGCTTTGTTATCAGCAGTTTGGCATTGCAATGTGATGGCTGTATAGTTTTTTGTAGGCTTTTTTATTATTTTAACCTGGCGATTCTGCTAGTAACATATCTCTTGTCTAAGGGAGCAACACTCCCTAGGCTGCGCACTCCTGATTTGCACAACAAACACCTCCCCCTCCCTTTCCATCATCTAGGGGGAGGTGTTGTATAGCTTATAAAAGACAACGAGTTAATAACATTGCTTAAGCTTTTAGTTTGGTGCACAGGAAGCTACAAGCACACTGAATGTCTACCAGGATTAACGGTATTTTTCTGTACTTTTAAAACAATGTATTTAAAGTGATTGTAAAGCTTTGTTTTTTCTTTTGTTTAAATAACAAACATGTAATACTTACCTCTTCTGTGCAAGGGTTTGGCACAGAGTGGCCAATCCTCCTTTTCTGGGGTCCTCCTGCAGCACTCCTGGCTCCTCCTCTTTTCGAATTCCCCCATGGAGAGCTGCTTTCCATGGGGGCACTTGTGCAGGGGTGCTCCCGAGTCTTGCTGCTGCGTCCATTGACACAGACAGCAGGAATCAGCCCCACCCCGGCTTCCATGTCACTGGATTTGATTGACAGCAGTGGGAGCCAATGACTCCTGCTGCTATCAATCTATCCAATGAGGACCCCAGACAGTGGCTGGAGCTGCTGTGCTCATCCCTGATGCTGGAATGATCAGGGTCAGGTAAGAAAAAGGGGGGGAGCTGCAACACAAAGGGTCTTTCACCTAAATGCATTCTATGCATTCAAAACGTGAGGGTTTATAACCCCTTTAATCTGAAAAGGTAACATTAATCCATCAAGCACATTTAGGATTCATGCACAAGTAAGGCATCTGGCATTTTTGTATGCCTCTAAATGCAGTTCTGTTTTAGCCTGTCTGGCCATGCACATCAGGTGTTTACATTAGTATTTTAAGAGCAGTGTTTACGGACATAAAAAAAAGGTTCAGAAAGGTTCTCATGAACATAATTGACTTATGAACACACGTAAATGCACACAAATACATTTAAGCTTGTGTATGCATGTAAATGCATTCCAATGATCAGAATAAATTAATATTCTGGCCAGTAGAATGCATTTACACTCAATGACAGATGCACATAAATGAACATTCATATGCAACATCAGAGGCATTTTTCTGCCAAGTTCTAGCAGAAAACATCCAGCATTTATGGAGCATAAATTCATACTCTCATGTTCATGACACCTTAAGAACTAGTAAACTGAAATATGTTCAATTGTTGTTCTTGTTTTAGATATACTTTTATTTTATTTTTTAAATACAAATAACATATATTCCTAACTTTGAGTTGATAGCAGTCCCTTCCACAAGATGCAATATGTGGCTGGCTCAGAAAAGTAGGACGTTACTTGGGGCCAATCAGGTGTCCTTGATTTTCATGTGCTGACAAGGAACATGCTAAAATAAGAGCAGAGAGATGACTTTTTAGTCTGCTGTTGCTCCTTTTCTGTTTATTCTTAAGCTAGGGGGCAGAGAGGTCACTTAACTGCGTTGTTTAGTTGCAGCAGAGGTATCTCAGATGATCAAGCTGACTATGCTATGTGACAGGGCTATGTAAATCTCACCATTTGGTGGACAGATTTTTTCATAGTCAGCATTGTCCATGGTCTGGGGTGGCAGCGCTTTCAGATGTGGCACACAGCCACCCAAATATCATGTCACACATTATCAGTAACACATTACTGTTGCTGCTTCAGACCATAATCCATGGAACTGCTATCAGGATAGAGTCACCGGTGGATTCTAGTCATAGTAATGCAGAGTGAAAAAAAATTAATTTTAGCATCCTTGCTCTCAGTTTCAGGCAGAAAATATAAATGATGTCCTCAGCATAATCTTCTCTTAGAAAATATGCTAATACTGTTAGGTCTACACAATGTCTTCAGATGCCATGATTTGTCTTATACCATACATTGCACTAAATAATATTTTTTAGCATCTGTGGTAAGAAGATTTCAGAACAGTACTAAGATAAAGTCCATTTTATTTAACATATGGTGGAGAATAAGCTATATTAGGTTCCATTAGCACACAATAATGTACAATTTGAAATCTGTGTGCCTTATAGAGGCATGAGTTCTACACTCGGGTAATTGTATGCTTGATAAAATAAAATGCCCACTCCACCCCTTTTTCTTTCTACTACGTTGTATACTGAAAACAGGTGATAGTGGTAACTTAGCAACTATCTCCAAGTCTCCAAGTGAAAACTCTCTAATACTGTAAATATATATATATATATATATATATATATATACACATACACATATATATATATATATATATATATATATATATATATATATATATATATATATATACAACCTGGAAGCATTATCTGCATGATTTATGTAAAATGTCATAAATGTAAATTAAAAATAGTGTAAGGGGTTCATTAAAACATTGGTTTAATTCCACAAAAAAAAAAAACATATTTAAAGTAGTAAAGTTAACCTTAACCTTAAGTTAACCTTATAAAATGAAAATAGCCCATGGTGAAAAGTAGCATTTGGGATTTTATTTATAAGACCTCAAAAATGAATATCCTGCTGGAAGAACATAACAGAGATGGTTTTAAAAGCTTGGTGATGAAAGGGCTGTCAGGGTGCCTCTGCCAACCATGTGCATGGATCAAGGAAAAGGCTAGCGCAGGTCATATTTATTATGAGAACAGGATCAATATGGGTCAATATGGTTACAACTGATTAACCATGACATTCCTTTGCATTCACGCTTTAAGGATTGGTCAAAGAAATATATATATATCAGTGTGTGAAAATATGGGAACTTATTGAACCATGAACAGAAATAAAAGAAAAACAATACATTGTCACTGCTTAGAAACAAAGAGGTGGATCCACCTGACAGGTCACATTCTTACATTCTCAACAATGCATTAGTTATGGTTCTTTCATTTACTTCTCAGTCATAGTCATTGATTCAATGTTATTTAAGGAATAGTTTTTTAATTGAAATTATATAGGCTCACAGAAATTACTTACTGAAAAATAGTCCAATTAATTCTATATTAGATATTATAATATATGGAAATAATAAACTGTATGAATTATATTCATTTTGTTCCTATAAATCAATAAAGACCCATGAAGTATTAATTTAGCCGAGTGAAAAATATTCAAATGTATCTACATCAGTGATATAAAGCCAGCAAACTGAATACTGCTTATGAGGATGCTTATCACTGATAAATTGATAAATTGCATTTAGTTATCTATAGTTAACAACAGCATAGATACATACCTTCTATCAACTTTTTTAACATAATAAAAGTTTATTAATTCTTTATAACAAAGCATAATACAGAACCATTCATTAGACCTAATGGGAGCACAGTCCCTGGCCATTGCATAAGACAAGGGTAGCAAGACATAATTCAATTCCTATATATACTAAACCAAGATATAACGCTAAATAAGAAAATCAGTGCGTTTGATCCCCTGTTAGAGTAGAATATTGCAGAGAGTAGTGACATCTCCAAAAATGTAAAAGTGGATGGCTTAACCATGACATAGGACAATAGTCTGCATAATAGTATAGTACACAAAAAGTACACAAGAGAGAGGAAAGGAATCCTGAGGAGAGGAGAAAACCAAAAGTAAGCAGGAAGATTTAGAGAGAAAGCAAAAACAAAAGGATAAGGTATAAAGGGGGCATGAAGGTAGGAACACTAGGGGCCCGGGGGGGGGGGGGGGGGGTAGGGCATTTTGAAGACGATATCATATAATTTTTGAACATGAAGGACTGTAAGGATGTAAATGATCCAGATGGTCCAGGTATTCATATAGAGTCATAGAGTTGGGTGGTCATTTTCTCCATACATTGGGGGAAGGATAACTAATGTAGTACTAATCCCCCGAAGGAGCTGCTGGTTATTTTTGAGCTTACCGTTACCCTCTGTTCTCCTTGTTGCACGTCTAGGGTATGTCCCGTGGTAGATGGCCCAGTAACTTGAGACTGACAATAGATCCACTTGAATGGATTTTATTTGCAAAACTCAGACAATTGAACAGTCTTTCAACTTGGGATCAGAGGGTTGAAAAAGGAAGCTCAGGTACTCTTAATGTCAAAGTCCAAAAACGTTAAAGAACTTGCTTACTTTGACTGCATCCAGAGAATAGCCATTCGCAGCTGGATGATCACTCAGGTTGCACAGTCCCTCTCTCACAAGGCCTAGCAGCCAACAAGGTGCTTACTCAGGAACAAAGTCTTTGCTACAGACGTTGCTGCAGAACATGTAGGGAAACTAAACTTGAAACACTTGTAGGATACCTGGATCTTTCAGCCTGCTTGGCGATATTCCCAAGACCGAATTCTCTCGGTTACTTCAGCCCTTCCAGGCTCTTGTTAAGAAAACCAATCCGTACGTGGTGTTCTTCTAAAAAAATCTTCCCCTGGAATGCTTGAAGTACACTGGGTCTCTCCCAAACCGGAGACGGCACCCAACCACCTCAGAATCCTCCTTTAGTTTCCTTGCCTTGGGCTAGCCAGCTCCAAGACATTAAAGTTGGGTGGATCCGCACCCCAGGCCATAGCCTTCCTGGGGGCTGGTCAGGAGGACCAGGACCATGTAATCAGCACATCATACTGGACAGGAACCCCGAAGTACGTGACGTCTGCATCTTAAATACCCTCTCCCAGAGGGCACAGCGAGAGGACCACTCCCACTGACCTGGCTCCGAAAGAGAGTAACATAAGCACCTAACCAGACCATAGTTCCACGCATGCCACAAGAGACAGTGCCCCCTGTGGCCAGGCTGAACATCTTACAGTCCAGTCAGATGGATGCAGCTGTCCAATTTAGACAAATATACCTAAACCAAACTGCAGTTTAGGCAACTTTAATTTTAGAAAAAACACATAGCGCATGCTCTTCAGGAGCTGCCGCTACATTAATAACTAACTACTAACTAACTACTAACTAACAGTAACAAATTCCTGCATTGTAGAAATATGTGTGGTCTTCCAATATCAGGGGATTATTGCCCTGGCAGTTACGATGAAGAAGTGGAGAAGGACCTTTCTGACTGTAGAGATGGAAACCAGGTACATAGTGAGAAGTGCTATTTTCAGAGTCATAGCGATGTCTGAGCCTATCACTGCTTTAAATGTAGTTAAGACGTGGAACAAAAAAGAGTGAAACAGGGCAAAATCACTGTATACAGTATCCCACAAAAGTGAGTAAACCATTCACATTTTTGTTAAAATTTTATTATATCTTTTGATGTGACAACACTGAGGAAATTACACTTTGTTACAATGTAAATTAGTGAGTGAACAGCTTGTATGACAGTGTAAATTTGCTGTCCCCTCAAAATAACTCAACACTCAGCCATTCATGTCTAAACCGCTGGCAACAGAAGTGAGTGCACCCCCTAAGTGAAAATATACATATTGGGCCCAAAGTGTCAATATTTTGTGTGGCCACCATTATTTTCCAGCACTGCCTTAACCCTCTTGGGCATGGAGTTCACCAGAGCTTTACAGGTTGCCACTGGAGTCCTCTTCCACTCCTCCATGATGACACCATGCAGCTGATGGATTTTAGAGACCTTGTGTACTTCTACCTTCTGTTTGAGGATGACCCAGAGATGCTCACTAGGGCTTAGGTTTGGATACATGCTTGGCTAGTCCATCACCTTTACCCATAGCTTCTTTAGCAAGGCAGTGGTTGTCTTGGAGGTGTGTTTGGGGTCATTATAATGTAGGAATACTACCCTACGGCTCAGTCTCTAAAGGGAGGGGATCATGCTCTGCTTCAGTATGTCACAGTACATGTTTGCATTCATGGTTCCCTCAGTGAATTGTAGCTCCCCAGTGACCAGTATGAGAGTGAGAGTGATAACACCAAATTTAACACACCTGGTCCCCATTCACACCTGAGACCTTCTAACACTAATGAGTCACATGACACCAGGGAGGGAAAATGGCTAATTGGGCCCAAAGTGGACATTTTTACTTAGGGTTGTACTCACTTTTGTTGTCAGCGGTTTAGACATTAATGGCTGTGTGTTGAGTTATTTTGAGGAGACAGCAAATTTACACTGTTATACAAGCTGTATTCCCACTATTTTACTGAAACCTTCTTCAATCCTCACCATTGCTGTGCATTGATCCCCATAAACCTAAACGAGTGGAATTACAGAGTTCTAGGTCTGCATCTTAAAGTGGTTGTAAACCCTTACAAACCACTTTGACCTACAGGTAAGCCTAGATTAAGGCTTACCTGTAGGTCCAAGAAATATCTCCTAAACCTATACGGTTTAGGAGATATTTACCTGAAGACAGCTGCGCGCAGGCGCACTGGGTAAGCCGCAGATCGCATGCGCGGGAACGACGTCATCGCTGCTCCGGCGAATCACATGGCCGGATCAGCGAGAACCACCAAGAAGATGGGCGCTCGGAACTACAGAGGACAGCGGTGACTTCGCTGGCTCCTGTGTCAGGTAAGTGTCACATAATGGACTACTATGCGTTGCATAGTAGTCCATTATGCTTTACCTTTGCAGGGAATGAAAGACAGAAGACCGGGCCACTGCTTGTAAAAGAACTAGAGGAAGGCGCGGTGGCCCAGCAAGAAGAACCGAAGAGGGGGACAAGACCCCCGAAGTCTGAAGAAGAGGGCGGCGGCTAAGAAGAAAGCCGGGCTCCTGCGCTAGTGAAAGAGCTAGCAAAAGAGCAGAAGATAGCGGAGGAGTCCGGCGAGAAGCCCCCGAAGATGGAAGAAGACCCCCGGAGCTATGCAATAAACTATTTTAACCCTTGTTTGTTGTGTTTTTTTTTTTTTACTTTTTTCACAGTTGAATGGGTAGGGGTACATTGTACCCCATACTCATTCACATAGGGTGGGGGGCCGGGATCCGGGGGCCTCTTATTAAAGGGGGCTCTCGGATTCCGATAAGCCCCCACACCCGCAGACCCCTATCTGAGCACACAGCCCGGCCGTCCAGGAAAGGGGGTGGGGATGAGCGAGCGCTCCCCCCTCCTGAGCCGTACCAGGCCACGTGCCCTCAACATGGGGGGTGCCTTGGGAAAGGGGGGGGGCGCGGCCCCCCCACCCCAAAGCACCTTGTCCCCATGTCCCCGGAGGATGCTGGGACTGTGACATCGTAAGGGGGCGGGGTCACCATGTGACATCAATGGGTGACCCCGCCCCTTGTCCCTATATAAGTCGCTGAGAGAGAGAGTGTCGAGTCAACATCTCCAGAAGAAGAAGAAGAAGAACGGAAGGCGGTGGCGGCAGAAGACCGGGCAACCGCTAGTAAAAGAGCTGGAAGAAGAAGCGGTGACCCAGCAAGAAGAACCGAAGAGGGGTACAAGACCCCCCGAAGTCGGAAGAAGAGGGTGGCGATGAAGAAGAAAGCCGGGCTCCTCCGCTAGTAAAAGAGCTAGCAGAAGATAGCGGAGGAGTCCGGCGAGAAGACCCCCGGAGCTGTGCAATAAACTATTTTAACCCTTGTGTGTTGTGTTTTTTTTTTTACATTTTTTTTCCACAGGTGAATGGGTAGGGAGGGGTACATTGTACCCCATACTCATTCACATAGGGTGGGGGGCCTCTATTCCGGATTCCGATAAGCCCCCCGCCCGCAGACCCCGACAACCAACGGCCAGGGTTATCGGGAAGAGGCCCTTGTCCTCATCAACATGGGGACAAGGTGCTTTGGGGTGGGGGGCGCATGGCCCCCCTTCCCCAAGGCACCCCCCATGTTGAGGGCACGCGGCCTGGTAAGGCTCAGGAGGGGGTGGGCGGTCGCTCGTCCCCACCCTCTTTCCTGGCCGGCTGGGCTACGTGCTCGGATAGGGGTCTGGTATGGATTTTGGGGGGGACCCCATGCCGTTTTTTCGGCGTAGGAGATTCCCCTTAAAATCCCTACCGAACCTAAGGGCCTGGTATGCCCCCGAGAAGGCATGCAGGCTTCATGAGTGAGGTGACATTGTCGCCGCTCTCTCTACTATAGGAAAATTACATTTTCCTATTGCAGCCAGCGCGAGAATCAACGGGATCGCGCTGGTTAAAGAAGCGTGTCGCCGGGAACCAGCGTGACAGTATCGCACTGGAAACACAATATCGGCGGCACCTACTGTATTCTTCTACATATTTTTGGTAAAAAATTGCAATAAGCGATTATTGATTGGTTTGCGCAAGTTATAAAATAGGGAATAGTTTAATGGCATTTTTATTAATATATATTTTTTAAATGCCGTCAATCAGTGATTTTTATCATGACTGCGACATTATGGCGGACACATCGGACATTTTTGACACATTTTTGGGACCATTGTCATTTATACAGCAATCAGTGCTATACAAATGCACTGATTCCTGTGTAAATGACACTGGCAGTAAAGAGGTTAACCACTATGTGGCAGTGTAGGGGTTAAGTGTGTCCTAGGGGCATGTTGCTAACTGTGGGGGTTGTGGCTGTGTTTTACACATCACTGATCGCTGCTCCAATCAAGGGGAGCAGAGATCAGTGTCCCTGTTGCTAGGCAGAACAGGGAGATGCTTGTTTACTTTAGCATATCCCTGTTCTTCCTCTCCGTGAGGCGATCACAGATATCCCCGTGGAGACTGAGTCCATGGGACCCGTGACCTGACTCACGGAGCTTCCCGTGGGCACGCATGTGTGCCGCCTCTTAAAGGGCAACGTACAGGTACATGATTCTGCCTGTACGTACCCTTCTGCCGATTTATAAAGGCGTGAAGCGGTCAGGAAGCAGTTAAAAAAAAGTGATTTTTTTTACCACAAAATGTTTTAGAACTCACATGTGAATCTGCACGGAGTAAAATGCTTTCTACTCGACAATGTTTAGCTTCTTCTTTCAATGCTCAATAAAACTTTTGGTGTTAAGTTGGTGTTTACAGTGACAATGGGTGTTATTTAAATAATGTTTAAACCACTTGGCACTACAAGTGCACTAGGAGACAGATAAAAGAAACACAAGCATAAATCAAAATCAAGATTTGATCATGTAATTTTTTTTTAATATATTTTTAAAAACTTTCTGGCATAGCAATGGCCCCCCTACCCATAAAATATTCAACATGTTTCTGCTGCACTTCATGGGCACTTTGGGGGGGCAAGCCAGGACGGCCAGCTTTCAGGGCCGTCAGTGTGTGTTCACGAAGTCCGGCCTCAGGCCCAACTGAGGCTACATAACTTGGAGCATTTCTTTTTAAAAAGTTCTGCAGGATGCAGCTGCATAAAACTATGTGGTTCAGTTTGTAGTCCACCAGGTTTATTGCCGTTAGAAATAGGCGGAACCGGCTGGCCATTATCATCTGGGCAAAGACTCCACCATCCGACATCCAGCCATTCTTCCCCACATCCACATAGAGGAACTCATATGTCGCCGACACCACCTCCATCAACACAATACTATGAAACCTCTTATAGTTAAAATATTATGACCCCAAATGAGGTGATGGGACGATGTGGACGTGTTTCCCATCAATTGCCCCTCCACAGTTGGGAAAGTCCCAACGGTTGGCAAAGTGGGAAGCCACAGTCTGCCATTCCTGGGGCGTTGAAGGCGACTGTAGATTCAAAACAGAAAAAAAAAGTCATTTTGTACATAACATTGCAAGCAGATTAGACACAAACATTCTTGGCCAACATCAGTATAACATATATTTGAAGGAGTCTTTAAAGGCTAAAATATAAGGTCCACTTATCAGATTCCTCACCCCCCTTTGATGGCTCCTTTCAAATTTTAGGGGAGAGATGTTTTGGACAGGTAACCCTCTCTACTTCATTGAGAGCTGAATGCATACATAATGTGTGTTACTTTGGCTAGCCTCTCCTTGCTTACACTATTGGCAGCCCACTGGACAGGTAAGAAGTGTCATAATACCAAATAAAAAATACACACTGTACAAATGGAAGCACATTTTTATATTTTGAAATTACCTATCAAGATAATAGGAGAACAAAACGTTAAACAGTAACATTTGAAAGTATTCAGGTAGGCCCTTGCACTACATGCTTTGGGGAATCCAAAAATCTGAACACAAAAGAGGTAGGTATAGTGTGTATGGGTGTGGCAAAGTCAGCAGATATAGGATGGGTATCAGTTGACTTAGCAGTTGGGGGGGAGGGAGGGTTCCGAATGATTTTGGGACCCGAAAAAAAGCCTCTGCCACTCTGCATGAATTTAAGCACACACATAACATTTGTACACATTTTAGGGGGTGTTTAGGGTAAAGCACTACAATGGAGCTGACAAAATACATTGTTAAGTGACTAGGCTATAGGTGTGTATGAGCCAAGGATAGCATACTGGGGAGGTTAGTGAAGGAAAATATGCATGAAAGACAAAAAAGTATGGGATGTTAAAGGTGAAAAATTACCCTAACAGGTCTCTGGAATAATGATAACCAGAGCCTGGGAGGAGATGCTTGTCAAAAACTTGAGGTCCTGCAGACTTCTCCCTGAAGCCAAGTACCGCAACATGGCGACTAGCCTCTGCTCTGGAGTGATGGCGTGCCGCATGCAGGTGCCTGCTTTGTAATGTAAGGGGACAGCAAATCCAACAGCCGGTTAAAAATGGGGTTCATCATCCGGAGAAAATTCCTGAAATTATCAGGGTTATTCTCCTGGATCTCACACAGCAAAGGCATATGGGAGAATTGGTCACGCTGGAGTAACCAATTCTTGGTCCATGAACTCCTCCCCACCCTGTTCATGGGCTTAGGTCAAAGTAAGAACCCCAACACCAAGCCCCTCTATGACTAGCACGTAACCGCAACATGGCTTCAAAACAGTTGGCTGGTCAGAACGAACTAACTAAATGCACTGAAGAATGGCAAGGCCTGTGAACAGCGAGCTAAAAATCAGTAATGAGCGGACAAGAACGCACCTAAAAACAGATATGAACTGACTGCATGCACTGAAAAACAGATACATACCCACAAGCACAAACTGAACAGCAGTAAAATTATCTCAATAAGCAGGAGTATGAAAAGCATGAATCGTCTCTCACATAACTCCTACTAAACACGAGATTAGCAGAAGTAGCCCAAAGGGTGGTGCACTGGCTATTGAACTTCTTTTTTCTAGTCCCGTTGTACGTGTTGAGCGTCACCAAGTTCTTGGCGGTCGGAATTTGGTGTGACCATGTGTACGCAAGACAGCTGGAGCAGAATTCCGTTGGAAAAATCATCATAGCTTTTTCCGACCAAAATTCTGATAACGTGTACATGGCATCAGAGTGTCGTCTCTTGCTTCTCTTCATGAAACAAAGCCCAATCGCTCCTTGTAAATCAAGAATGGTATATAAGGTGTTAGATGATTAGCTATCAATTTTGTGTAGAAAATCAGGATAGTGCCTGCAGTCTACAGTAATTTGGGTGCACTATACGCCCGTTGAGAGTTAGAATCTTGGGAACATGTGAATGACACTACAAATATTAATGCTAAAAATATCTCAAATGCGTCTAAACATTTTCGGGAATTCCATCATGGTAATCTTGATACCTTTTCCTTTTTTGGTGCCGAACAGGTTAAAAAAAACCCCAAGAGGAGGTGACACTAATCGCCCCATTTGTAGTGCTTACTCTGTTATAAATATCAGTTTTTAAATCAAACATGTTTGCTTTGATGAAGGCTTCTTAGCCGAAACGCGTCAGCCAAGCCTGTACCCATGTACCCGTGTAACGAAATAAAGGACTTTTATTCAAGAGCATCCAAGTCGCCAGCCCTTTTCTGATTCAAGTACTGCATTTTGGGGCCTGAACGTCCTGGCTAGAGCACCTGTCCACAGTTCATAGATCATCATATTGGCAGTAGAGCTGGGGTATCATTTTGCTTCTCTTATATTTAAATCAACATGAGATGAAATGAAAGCCTTCATCAAAGAAATCAGACAATAGCATACACACTGAATATGGATCTTTTTGATCCTTTGGAATCAGGATGATATGGGCCTCTGCTGCCTGTCTGGGAAAAGGGTTTGTGGAAATAATGCATTAAAGATGCCCTTTAAAGAGGAAGTAAACCCTGATGAGTTTACTTCCTCTTTCATTCCCTGCAAAGGCAAAGCATAATGGACTACTATGCATCGCATAGTAGCCCATTATGTGTCACTTACCTGACACAGGAGCCAGCGAAGTTGCCGCTGTTACCTGTAGTCCGCCGCATCCATCTTGTTGGTGGGGTCTCGCAGCTCCGCCGCTGTCATTCGGCGAAGCCGCGATGACGTCACTCCCGCGCATGCGCACAGGAGTCAACACGCGCGGCAGCTCCATTCTTGGAAATTACGCGCTCAGTGCGCCTGCGCGCCGCTGTCTACGGCGCATGCGCCATAGACAGCAGTGCCCATTTTCGGGCAAATATCTCCTAAACCATATAGGTTTAGGAGATATTGCTTGGACCTACAGGTAAGCCTTAATCTAGGCTTACCTGTAGGTCAAAGTGGTTTGTAAGGGTTTACAACCACTTTAACATAGGTGAAAGGGGACCCGTAACATTTTTGTAGATAGTATGAGTAAAGTGCTAGGAATTTTACATGATTGGTGAGAAAAGATAGTATGCTTGATTTCTTCATTGGAAAACCGAACCAATTTATCTTCAAATGCAAAGTTAGGGAGCTTAGTGGAGTTTGGAATGATGATGCAATATTGTATACATCTGTGTAATACCTTTGGAAATCTTGAGCTATGGCAGGATGACTAATAGTGTCTGGAGAGTGGCATGGTTTTGAGTAAACTTGTGGTCCTGTTCCAGTCTACGAAAGTCAAGAAAAAGTGTAGAGATCTTTTCCTTATGTATATATTTAAGAGATTTCCATCAAGTGAGCAAGAGGTTATCATCTGTCTGGTGATTTAGGAGAAAACTGAAGATGGTTTGAAAAATAGACATGTGCACTACAACATCTGACAAAAGAGATGCATTTAGTCTCCAAGTAGCTGGGGGTTTAATAGTGTCTGCAGTGATAAAAGAAAAGACAATAGGAAATTGGTTCTATTACAAGTGGGATCTAATGGCCACTCCAAATATTTACCGAAGTTCAGGCCAGCTCCTGCTATACTGGTTGACTTTTGTGTTTACTCCTTTTTGTTCAACAGAAGCAGGTCTATTGATCAGCTTCTGTTGAATGGTTATGATGAAAATTCAGCATTCGATCAGTGCTTGCAGCCAATGGCTGTAGCACTGATCTGTGTGTTCTGATGGGGGAGCTTTGTTGCCAAAATACAATAGTGCAGTGGGGAAGATGTCTGAATTCACATCGCTTGTGTAGATGTGGGGATTTGTCAGGTTTTTTTGTATTCAACCTGCTTCTTAAAAGAAAAAAAACTGTGTGTATCCTGCTTAGCCAGTTCCGGACCGCCCACTGCACATATACTGCAGCAGGGCGGCCCGGCTGTGCGAAACAACATACCTGTACGTTGTCCACGTGACCTAGTCTGGGGCTCGCGCGCACCGCCAATGACCCGCTCCCGTTGTGATTGGACACAGTGGGAGGCAATCAGCGATCGATCCAGGGGATGACAGAATGTTGGTCTGCTGATGTAAACAAAGTAGACCATCGCTCTTTCAGACAGGAACAGAGAGATCTGTGATTCCTGCTAACACAGGAACACAGATCTGTTTCTACTGTGAGTCCATCCCCCACACAGTTAGTAATTTAACCCTTTTATCTCCCCTGGTGTTAACCCCTTCTCTGCCAGTGTTATCTTTAGAGTTTCAGTGATTTTTTTTAGCACTGATCACTGTATTGGTGTCACTGGCCCCCAAAAAGTGTCACTTAGTGTCCAATTTGTCTGCTTCAAAGTTGCAGTTCTGCTAAAAATCGATGATCGCTGCTATTACTAGTAAAAAAAGTCCCTAAATCTATTTGTACATAGTTTGTAGATGCTATAACTGTTGCACAAACCAATTAATATACGCTAATTGGGATTTTTTTAACCAAAAATATGTAGCAGAATACATATTGGCCTAAACTGATGAAATTTTTTTTTTTTTTTTTTTAATATTGGGTATGTTCTATAGCAGAAAGTAAAAAAATATTGTTTCTTTTCAAAATTGTTGCTTTTTTTTTTTTGTTAATAGCGCAAAAAATGAAAACTGCAGAGGTGATCAATTACCACCTAAAGAAAGCTCTATTTGTGGGAAAAAATAACATACTTTTTTTGGGGTATAGCTTTGCACACCCGCCCAATGACGCACCATTGCAAAAAATGGCTTGTCATGAAATAATGCACATTATTTAAAAGAAAATATAATGACCTTCACTTATAAAGGTTTTATTTTATTGCGCTATATAGAAAAAAAAAACAGACAATTATGAAAAAATGCATTCAATTCAATAAAAAACATTTCCAATAAACTTATATTGACTTATATTGGGACTGCGATATTGTGGCAAACAAATCAGACACCAAACTGACACTTTTGACACTTTTTTGGGACCAGTGACACTAATACAGATCACTGCTCAGTGCTAAAAAATATGCACTGTTACTGTACTAATGACACTGGCAGGGAAGGGGTTAACATCAGGGGCAATACAAAGGTTAAATGTTTTCCCTAGGAGTGATTGCTAACTGTGGGGGATGTGCTTTGACTGGGGGAATGTTCCTGTTTAGCACATTCCCCTCTCACAGAATGGCAATCAGCCTTGTTTACATAGGCATACCACCATCCTGCCTTTCTCATGAATGATTTGTGTGTCATTAGCAATGTCCACTGGACCCGCTAAATGGCTCCTGCTGTGTACAATCACAGCAGAAGTGGGTCGCCAGCGTTGCATGCCCAGACTTGGAATTGTCAGATCACATAGGTAATCATGTAGGTACGTGAGCTGGCGCAGAGCAGCCACCCTACCACAGTAAATCTATGGTGGGCAGGCATTAAGCGGTTAATAAAGGCAAATAGGCTGTTCCCTTTGCAAGGGAATTTTCCCTTAGGCCAGTGAATGAGGTGAAGCTCTTCTGACTTCCACCATCCAATTATGTGCAAAAAAAAATTTGTTTTCCTTGCACCTGATTCCTGATGTACCTGTTTCCTTATTCCTGAGTACTTGACGGGTATTCTTTGCAAAGAGAATTTTCACTGCATTAATTAAGATAAGAGAAAATGTCCTTGCAAAGTGTACATTCCTATGCAAAGTGAACAGTCTGCTTGTCTTTAGGCTGGTCATCCATTATACAGTTTCTAGTACAATTTTCCTTTAGCTTTACCAAAACCATATAATATGAGGGCAAACCAAAACTTTTTAAATATTTATGCAATCAGACATACCCTTGCAGTATATAGCTGAAGGTAAATCTAAATAAAATTTTTAATTTTTAAGAAAATTGTATAATGTTTGGCCAGCTTTAGTAAATCTCCCCCATTATGTGCATTGCTGTGTTGTGGTGTTGTGGTATTGCGTGTTACCACTGTAACCTATGACTCTGATCCTTATTTCTAAGTGGGACATTTATTGACACATTATTATCATACACACATAAATAAACTTTGTATAACAATAAATCAATGATAGCAAAGGTTATAAAAATACACTACCAAATTCTATATTTGCTTAAAATAATAATTGATGTCTGTCAGTGTTACAGTTTTGGCAGAATATTGAGATTTTACAATTTAGATATCTATGGCATATAAAATAATTTTACCAAGAATCCAGAGTAGTATCTTTAAAGTTGGAGTTTGTCAGCTGAATTGGACAAATTCAGCTGTTAATTTATTGGATTTTATTGTCAGCACAATAAGCGAGAAAATTATATTAGTTCGCAGGACAAGCAAACTTGTAAAGTTCTGCTGACTATTCAGAAGCCAAGAGTAAAAAGTAATCACTAGTCAAATTGTTTCTGAATATCTATCTGCTATATCTAAACAGCTTCAAATAATGTATACATACATTATTATTTGTTTCTATATTTACTTATAGCAATCAAATTCAGCCCACTCAAATGTTATTTTTGTGAAAAATATAGAAATAAAATAAGCATATTAAAGGCCCTTAAGGTTAAATGTTTTCTTTCTTCAAGACAGCAGCTTCAAAGAGAACAAAATGTAAAATGATACAGTCTTGAGTTGCCGTCCAAAGAGGGTTTCTCAATTTAATTAAATGCACATTCACGTAAAGCATACTTAAGACAATTACCTTTACCTGATGGAATCTTTTGATATTGTCCTATCAAGGAGAGAAGGCAGGAAGTTCTATAATGTTAACCAGTTGCCTTCGGAGTCTAATATATTTCAATTCATGACTTTCAAATGTGATCTTAAAAGTATTAATGGGAGCATAATGTTCTTAACATGTGTTGTTATTAGTAAGCAATCATATAAAACACTTTAGACACTCAAGAAAGAATGTTTACAGTATCTAAAGGAGAGTCTGTTAAATTATGGGAAGTGTTCCAAAAATGGCCATAAAATCTAGCTGGATAAGCATGTTTTGTAGTATTCACTAGCGCTGTCCTCTTATTTCACAGAAACATGTGTCTACAAAACTTAACACCGTAGAGACTTTTTAAATTGAAGTTTTATATGCAGAGGTCTGCACAAACAGATGAGAAATTGTCTACGCCAGTTGTCTCTTTTTAGAAATAAAAAAAAATTCAATTAATTTGTAAAGCCTAACAAGAACATCCCACTATCCAATATGCTTGAAAACCAAGACAGTTGTCTCTGGGACATCCCCAGTGCAGAAAGGGCAGCGAGGAATTGTGCATTTATATTTTTAGTTGTGAAGTTGATGTGCAACAAGTACTGACATTAGACCATCACACTCATGTGCAGGAGGTGATGTATTTTATGTGGTATCCAATATGATTGTTTGTAGAAAGCCTTGATACTAAATTTGCATTCCTATATTAAATTGGTAAACATGCATAACCTGGGACAATGAAGATCTTATTTAGGAACTAAAAAAATAAAAATACAGGTAATGCCCCTGGCCTAGATTTCTCCAACTGGTGTCCAAGATACGGAGAATGGAGTACCTGATGGCCTCGGTGCATGACTTGGTTTCCCAGTTTGATAAAGTTTGGGAACCCTGGGATCGATCGGAATTTGGGACCCCCCTGTCTGTACACCCTTACCGGCTGCAGCTGCTGGCGGCAGCACCTTCTTTCCGGCCTCTACGCCCATCTTCCCCCCTCCCATTAACTCTCTGCATGTACTAGTCCAGGTAACCCACTGCCCCCTCCCCCCGAGATTCACCATGATGTTCTTATGGCTGTTTTGTGGTTTTGTCTATCTCCGACCTCCGGCCTATTGTCATACGGTCTTTAGCTTTTTATAAACTGTATGTTGTTTACTTTCACTGTAATAACTATGCAGTTCACCTTTGTGCCTGCATTTGTGGACATTAATATCTAACTTCCATAGTTAGGTTTATCTTATAATCTATGTTTACTTCTGCTTATTGATCATTTCATTGCTTGATTATTTTGTACTTGCTTTGAAATTTAATAAAAATACAATAAAAAAAAAAAATAGGTAATGGTAACTAAAAATACACATATAGAAGAATTAAAAAGTTTAGCACTTGTGTTCTTTCCATGTGCATACTATATGCCAGTCATGATTATGCATGGACACTACATGTCACCAATGATCTTAGCACACAATGGGCATTGCAAATTGTTCTGGTATCTGCTTTAGTACAGGCTACTTGCATACTGTAACAGCTCCTCCAACTTGAAGATCAAAGAAACTTGCTTCATGTCACAGTCTCTCTTTCAAGTGACCCTGTCACTACCCGATCACTTTTAGCTCTTCTAAAAGAAAACCTCTGTTGATGGTGTATCTGTTAATATTATTCATATTTGTGCTTCTGTCACAAGTTTGTACCACATACAGTTCCAGCTTTTATAGTTTTGTACCTAATTATTTTATGTTGCACTATATTTTCCCAATTTTTCCTTGGGTTATTTTAATGTTCTTGCTTTAAAATTTTATATTTTTTTATATTATTAGACTAATATTTCATGCTTTTGCATATTGTTTATATTTTCTTTGGTACTGGGCAGTCCCAATTCCCCTTCTTTTTCCCCCTTTGTGGGCTCCCATCATTGGAGGGATTTGTTTACCAGTTTACACTGAGGTACAGGAACATGGTATCAAACAAAGGGCATTGGAAGCCAGGCACTGCCTTGGGGAACATGCGTCAATGTCAAAATTAGGGAAATAAAAAAAATAAATAAATAACATGTCTTGCCTACAACTGTCAGCTCTCCCTAACAGTTCCAATACATAGTAGGGGTGGATAACTGGGAGGCCCCTTATCCTAAAAGGAGCTTTGAGATTTCTGTTTCAATAATGTGTATTCAACTAGCTTACAGATTTCAATAAGCCTCCCATGCAAGTGGTTAAAGGTACAGTATGTGGCCTGGCATAGTTCAGCTGCGTACTCAACTCCTCTTTTCCTGGCCAGCCAGGCTTCATGCCTGGATAAGGGACTGGTAATGATTTTGAGGGGGACCTATGCAAAAAAAAAGAATTTGCCCTTAACATTGGAAAGATGCCTTGCCATGTTGATGGATCCCCACATCCATGGCCTGATGAATGTAAAGATCTGTGGGGGGGGGGGGGTATTGAAATCTGAAAACACCCATTTAAAATAGAGGGCCTCCAGGTATCCGCCTTCCCAATATAAATGAGTATGGGAAACATAGTAATACCTTTGTTACTCATTCACAAAAAAGTTAAAAGAAAATAACATCATCCACAACTTTGAAAAAGTATTTGATAAAAAAGCAAAATGTCATAAATCATGTGGCAGTCATATAGATTTATTGTCAATGAGCAAAAACTTGATAAACTGTGCCATGTCTTTTATTTCCCATCGCTACTCAGAAATGAAAGCTCCCTGGCTGGATGCTGAATGTCAACAAACTGCCCAGGGATCCTGGCTGACATCATTAACTAAATATGGTCATGACCCAAGATGCCTATGGGCGTGCTTTTCAAATTGAAACCAAAGCCAAGCTTTCATTTTATGGTGACACTAATACCCCCAATAAAAGAATGACTTCTGTGGGCATGCCGCTGAACTGACCACATCTGGCCTTTTGGATCTTCACTTCCAAGAACTGAAAATTCCCTGGGTCCTGGTTCAACTCATGATCTTACTGCACCTGAAGCTCATTCCTAGTTTTAATAATGGCAGAACTTAAAAATTTGAAACAAAATCTGGCCACTACCTACACCCATAACTGGCCTTCACAGCGAGAAGCACATGGAGGGCATATACATATATAAGACAAAAACAATTCCATAGCTCAACTCACCAACCAGTCTGCTGACCAACCAAATTTACATGTGTGACCGTCTGTTAAAAGCAGGGGTTTAGTTAGCACACATTTGCAAATGAGCAAAGAGAGTATATTAGGGTTAAGTGGGAAGGATATGGTCCTTTCCAGAGACACTGTTACTTTTCCCTGCATTTACAAGGTAAAATGTCTCTTTAAGTTCCTAACTCACTGCAGATGCACATTGAAAATAAGAGAATTGGTAATGCAAACGGAATAAAAATTTGAATAATTGAAAGTGAAATCACAGTACTGGCAATAGAACATCAACACATGTGAAAAACAGTTGACTTTACCCTATCTTTCTATCTAAGCTAACCGTAATATTAGCTATCTTGTGGTGAACTCACAATTCTGTGTTGGAGTCCTGAAATACCACTCAGTAATAGAGGATTTCAAGAGTATCCCCAGATTCATGTAGGGGATGTGACAACATATTTATAACAGCCAATGCATACAGATAAAATACATTACTTAACACAAAATATTTGGAATGCAGCTAGCAATACATTTGCTCGGCATAATATAATAACAGTATGGTATAAAAAAGAAATGAAGACTTTATCTGTTTATATATTTTGTATTATGTTGGCAAATGTAAATGATTAGTATAGCAGTGGCTGTAGTACCTCACAGTCAGTGGTAATCTTAAGGGTGTCGTGCTTGGCAACAGTGAATGAATCATTGTACTGAGAAAGACTTCACAGAGGAATTAGAATGAACAGATGGATATCCATTCATTTGAAATCTGGCTGCTTTACCGGTAATACATCTTAAGTAGAAGCACATTTCAGAGTGCCACTGTTTGATGTAGAATTATATGTCCATGTAAAGATTTCAAACTTAAATTTGTTCCATGCGTTTATGCTGACTCTGCTTCTTCTGTAATCAATTTTTCTTTAAGTCTGTGGGATTACCTGTAAAAGCAAAATAGCATTATGCATTCTGATTCATTTTACAGCAACAAGCCCATTACTTAATTGAAACATTGCCATGTTTGTTGCATGTATATTGCTATAATTCTGCAACTTTGTTAAAGAATAACCCACATCAAGATGCATTTTTTTAAAATGTTTAGTCTTCTACATATTTGTTTAGAAGTATCACTTAGTGATTTCTGTATGATATAGATCTAGAGTAGGGATGGTCCCAATGTTTGAGTTGAACATAAGTTCGACTTGAACACCAGGTGTTCATTTGTATGCAGAACAAATTAACAAATGGGGTGTTCACGGCAAATTTGAGTGCAGTGCATTGACAGCTTCCGATTGGCCAAAGCATGCACCTGACCTGCATATAACTAAATAAATTATTAGTGCGCTAATATTAAACCTTAATATAATAATTCCGTTCTATACAGATCAATAAATAAATGAATAAAACAGTATTTTTTGAAATATTACAATCCTTATATACGCAAGTCTGCTCCTAATGGGATGGATGGATGGATCAATGGTCTGATCGGTTGCATGCAGTCATAACACTTCCGTGCGGTAATGTTAGAAAGCCTCAGTATAGTAACTTCCAATCAAGATAAAAAATTCACATAGACCTATCCTGCAGTCTCCTATATCAAGTCCGCAAACACCATACCCAAACAGACTTTAATCGCTGTTCCACGTATATCTCTTATCTTTTCAGGCCTTCAGTGGACTTTTGATGTTCAGTCAAAAAATGTCTTGGCACACTGTCCTCATCACATCCCTGTTCGATGAACCGCTTGTGCTTGCCAAACCATTGGCAAAGGGGACGGATGGTTCTGCAATCATATAGGAGGCCACAAGGACAGGTTAGACATTATACTACATGATCACTGGAGCAATTGTGAAACTCTTTTATAGGGTACATTTTTCCTTTTGTAGAGAAGCTTTTTGTCCATGCTCGACAAATTTACACATCATGCATCATTTTTTCTTGCACTGAAACATGCCCACTAGTGGGATCAGGGGGTGTGGGATCCGGCTTGGGTTTTTTCGGATCTTATTTGGTGCAGTTTGGCTCTTGATATTTTTGGCCTTGCGGTAGGAAACTTTGGGTTTGGATGTTAGGGTGGAACCCAAAAAAGGATCTTCCAGCAGGATGGGCCAGTTCTTGATGAAGAGTTTTTTCCATTTGTTTTTAGCGGTCATGGAAATGTTGGATGGGGCCCTTCTGGCATATTGGGTTTGGGTGTCAGTTTAGCCTGATACTGATGGAAAGCATAATTTACGAGAAAGGGGGGTATCCCTTGTCCAGAAATTTTTGGGTTAAGAGTTGGCCTTGGGTCTGGTAATTCTCATCTCTGGTACAATTGCTTCAGATCCTGTGGAACTGGCTCTTGGGGATATTGTTCTTCCATCTGGGATGGTGGCAACTCTAGTAGTGTATGTATGAGTTTCCTGCAGTGGGTTTCATGTAGTTGGTGACTAGGGATGAGCCGAACACCCCCGGTTCGGTCTGTACCAGAACCTTCGAACTGACCTAAAATTCGTACGAACTTTAGAACCCTATTAAAGTCTATAGGAATCGAACGTTCAAAATCAAAAGTGCTAATTTTAAAGGCTAATATGCAAGCTATGCAACAGACAACACCAACAATAAGGGGTATTTTCAGGTGTATACTGTGCTGGAGGCACGCAACACCCACTACTCCTGCAGATGGCTGTATTAGAGAGCAACAGCAATAAAGGGTAGATACAGGTGTATACTGCACTGGAGGCACACAATACCCACTAACTCCTGCAGATGGCTGAGAAAAGAACACACTGTCCCTGCCTACCTAGCTCTTTCTCTGCACGCCAACACACTACACAAGGCCACCGCACTGGCGGCCTTATATAGTGTGGGGCGTGTACTAAACCCCTGAGCTATAATTGGCCACAGGCATCCTGCCTGTGGCCAATTATGGCTCTCCTCGCTACCGGTGCTGTGATTGGCCAAGCATGTGGGGTCACAGTGCATGCTTGACCAATCATGAGCCAGCAATGCACTGCGATGGTGTAGTGCATTGTGGACCATTCGTGCCACACGAATTTGGTGCGAACTGTTCACAAAGTTCTGAATTCGCCGAACAGATGAAAGGCCGATGTTCGAGACATGCATTCGAATCGAACACCGAGCTCATCCCTATTGGTGACAGCTATCTGTGTGCCACTGTGGTGGAGTTCCAGATCCAAGAAGGCCAGTTTGCCGGGGTCCACTAGTAAGTTTAAATTAATTTTTTTCCTTTAGAAATTTCATTTTGCTGTGACACTGTTCTACACTTCACACAGATGCGCCACTTTACAGGCAGAGTAAGGGGACCCCCAGGCACAATATTTAACAGAATATTTCATTTTTTTTATAATTGTAATTCCTATTAATTTTCAAAGCAAGTACAATATAATCGAGCATTGGAATATTCAATAAGCAAAAGTGATTATAGAATATAACAGAAACGTAACTACAGAAGGCAGATAATAATGTCCACATATGCAGGCACAAGGGTGAACTGCATAACCATATCTTGTAAAGTGAATAAAAAACTGTTTATGTAAACCAAAACAAAAATTCTGTTCGGCAGAAGGTCAGAGGCCAGAGAGAGACAGAGCAACAAAACATTCACATGGTCATCATGGTGACTCCCGGGGGGGTGGGTTACCTGGTAAATTAAATTATATAGAGAGGGTGGATAGGAGAGAGAAGGATGGGAGCAGAAGCCAGAAAGGAGGTGTTACAACCGGCATCTACGATCGTGAAGGGAGAACAGACAGGGGAGCCCCATATTCCGACCGATCCCAGGGTTCCCATACTTTATCAAACTGGGGAATCAAGTCGTGCACCGAGGCCGTCAGATACTCCATTCTCTGAATACCGGAAACCAATTGAAGAAATCTAGGCCAGGGGGGAGTTGCGCCAGACAGCCAGCACATCGGGACAAGCTTCTTAGCAGCTAATAGAATATAGGAGACCAACCGGTTTGTATTTTTAGGTAGGCCTGGGACAGGGAGACCCAACAAACAATGTAAGGGATCAATCGGAAGAGACACCCCCATCACCTCCGCCACCAATGATCCCACCGCCATCCAAAGGGGACGTATCAGGGGGCATTTCCAGAAAATATGGAACAGAGACCAAACGTCAAGCCCACATCGCCAACAACACAGCGAGACTGAGGGGTCATATTTGTGGATGACATCGGGGGTCCTATACCAAAACATGAGGATTTTAAATGCCGTTTCCCTTTGCGTGACACATTTAGAGGATTTAAAGGTAGAGGACCAAATACTATCCCATGTCTGTAGGGTGATAGGTTTGTCCAACAACTGAGACCATTTACCCATATACAAATGTGTAAGTTCATTTAAAGGAGCCAACTCATGGAGAATTCGGTGGATAGAGGAAATTAAATGTAGTTGGTTGGGACCCTGAGTGCAAAGGTGCTCAGAGGCCGTGGGGTTGGCAAGGATTAAAGTCGGAGATTTGGAGCTAAAGAGATGTCTAACCTGTAGGTAAAAGTAAAACGAATGCTTGGGGATGTCATATTTTTCACGTAAAGTCTCGAAGCATGAAATTTACGTGAAACGGGGTGTACCAGGTTTTTAAGTTAGAAAAGGGGGGGTCTAGCCATGGGGAAATCCTACCCAAAGACAAGCCATCGGGGATAATAGGGTTAAACAGCACATTCTTGATGGGGGAAGCAGGGTGAGGAAAGGGAGTACTTTTTATTGCACTTTTGCCACAAGTCCAGGGTAAAGGACATTGGAGCCATACATTGACATCTAAGGTTAGGGTGTAGAGGGGATGGAGCACCCCAGATCAAGGAGCATGGGTGAACCGGATATAGGACCCCCTTCTCAATAGCAGCCCACTGGCTCGTGGCATTAAGAGAGGACCAAGTGGCAATAATTTGTAAATGAGTAGCATGGTAATATTTCACGATATCCGGAGCCCCCAAACCTCCCAGTTCTCTAGGCGCAAACACCACTGAACTGGGAAAGCGGTGAGACCCGTCAGCCCATATAAATTTTAAAAAACGTCTTTGGAGAAGTTTAAGCTGTGAGGATGGGATGGAGACTGGCAGTGTCTCAAAGTGGTAGAGCAATCTGGGCAAGACTGACATTTTAAGGACGTTGATCCTGCCCAGTAGGGACAAAGGAAATTTGGACAAGGTCAGTAGGGAATTATTTATATCCTGAAACAGGGCAGGAAAGTTTGCACTAAACAGGTGGGAGTAAGAAGGAGTCAGAAAACCCCCCAGGTATTTGAGTGAGTCATTGCACCATCTATAAGGATACGTTTCTTTCAGCCGAAAGAGTTGTGTAGCGGGTATATGTATGGGTAAAGCTTCCGTCTTGGAGGTGTTAACTTTATAACCAGAGATGCCCCCAAAGGATGAAAGTAGCTTATGCAGTGAGGGGAGGGAGACCTGTGGATTGGTAATAGCTAGCAAGATGTTGTCCGCAAAGAGTGATAATTTATACTCCCCCCATCGCATCGCCACCCCACGGATATCTGGATGAGAACTTACGGCTTTGGCTAGGGGTTCTAGACCTAAAATAAATAACAACGGTGATAAAGGACACCCCTGCCGAGTACCATTCATCAAGGGGAAACGAGGTGACAAGAAGGATGACATCTGTACCTGGGCAGTAACCGTTGAGTATAAAGCCTCAATCGCCTTTAAAAAGGGGCCATTAAATCCATAGACTTTGAGCGTGGCGAACATATAAGGCCAACTAAGCCTATCGAAGGCTTTCTGTGCGTCTAAACTAAGTAAAAGTGCTGGTTTGTTGGTCCTATCCAGAAGGTCGACCAGATTAATTGTGCTTCGGGTGTTATCTCTGGCATGACTGCCAGGGACAAACCCCACCTGGTCTCTGTGAATAAGTTTGGGGGCAAGAACTGATAGTCTAGAAGCAAGAATTTTCGTAAATATCTTGTAATCCAAATTTAGAAGGGCTATAGGCCTATAATTATCTGGGATGGAGGGGTCCTTACCCGACTTGGGAATCACTGAGATGAAGGAGTGTGAAAAGTGGGAGTGGGGGGGTGCCCTCTAGTAGAGAATCGAATAAGGTGAGCATGTGCGGTCTCAAAATGTCCAGGTAGGTTTTATAGTAGAAATAGGGGAGACTGTCAGGGCCGGGTGATTTATGCGACGGGAGCACCAGAATAACACCAGAAAGCTCGTCTGCCGTTACTGTTTTATTTAGGGCCTCTAAATCACTTGACGAGAGCTTGGGAAGTTTCAGGTTGGAGAAAAAGGACTCAAATTTCTCTTGTGTAAAGTGAAAATGATTTTCTGGGGATAGACAGTTATAGAGTTTCTGGTAAAAGTCGCCAAAAGTGTTCGAGACTTCACGAGGACAATGAGTTCTAGATCCGTCAGGCCGGGAGAGAAACTCAGGGAAGGAGTTGAATGCGCGTGGGCGTAATTTATTAACTAACATTTTATGGGGTTTATTGAAAAATTCATAGAATTTCTGCTTCGTCCAGAGCAGCGATTTGGCTGCCCGGTCGAGTTGCGCTGTTTTAATCTGTTCCCTAAGTAGAGTGACTCTCTGCAACCTCTCCACCGTGGGGGAGCCCAAAAGCCTCCGCTCCGCTGAGAGAAGAGCAGAAGTTAAAGATCGAATGTATTCGGTTCTGTCTCTCTTCAGTCTAGAGCTCTCTGCAATGCAAGCGCCCCTAAAAACAGCCTCGTGGGCCTCCCACAGGGTGGAAAAATCAGAGACCGACCCTCTGTTTAGTTGGAAAAATTCTGTAAGGCTCTTTGCAAGGACAGAGACAAGAGATCCAGGGTAATGGGGGCATGGTCAGACCAGGTAATCGGCATCACCTCAGAGTCAACCACATGTGAAATGAGAGGAGCAGATATGAAGAAGTGATCAAGCCGTGAATACATTTTATGAGTTGGAGAATAAAAGGTAAATTGCTGAGCTGTGGGATGTTTATTCCTCCATGAGTCGAAAAGTCGGTGGGATCTAATAAGCTGACGGAAGGAAATAGCTTGAGAGGCAATCTTCTTGGAGGGTGTTGACGAGAACAGAATTTGTCTATCTCTAGAGGGGGACATAATCAAGTTAAAGTCCCCACCGACTATCATAAAGGGCTGTGATGGATAATGGGAGGAGTCAACCAGGCCACTAAGGAAATCAATCTGACCAACATTAGGTGCATACAGGTTGACGAGGGTCAGAGGGGTGTTAAAGTATTGGCATTCTAGGATTAGGTATCTACCATGGGGGTCTGCATGGGAGTTTTTAACCTTAATGGGGCATGACTTTTTGATCAGAATTGCAACACCTGCCCTGCCTGTGGGATCGGAGGCTAGGAAGGAGGTGGGGAAGTGCTTGGAGGCAAACTTAAGGGAGCCATCTGCTTTAAAATGGGTTTCTTGCAATCACATCTGCACCGGAGGACCTGAATTCCTTCAGGGCCAACCAGCGCTTACATATAGAGCCTAGGCCCTTTACATTGTATGACAAAAGCTTTAAAGCCATAAGGGCGGGCTAAGTGGGTAAGCATGTGTAAGTACCTGGAGGTTACAGTACAGCCAAAAATAAGTAACATTGGACCAGGACACCAGTCGACCGAATGTGTCATTAGCGTCCGTCATACCCAGGCAGTGGGGAAAGAGTAGGTATACCCAGAGCCAGGATAACCTGAGGCCAAACCAGCCTATGCAGTGCTTAAGTAAACAGTGAAACTGAGCTATAAAAATGGATACAGTAGAACAAAAAACATTAAAAAGAATCACCAACAAAAGCGTCAGAAAAATAAAAAAGGAAACAAAAACAAAAAAGAATAGAACATCTGTAGAGCCTGAGGGAAACATGTGCCTCAGGGGACCCAAGGTATCAACCCAGGCCAAGAGGGTCATGGCCGGACGAGCACCGGAGGTGGTCCAACGTAAAGGTAGAAGGGCCATCTACTCTCCTTATGAAATCGACAATTAACAAATGGCATTAACAACATATAGTCTTTTGTAAAAACAGAACCCCATGGGATGGGAAAAAATAGTCCCAGCTTGAACATTCAAGACAGAGGACAAACTTGATATAATCATAGCAACAGGACCCTTTCCCTTCAATTCACAGAGGGAAGAGAAAGGAAGAGGGAGTATAAGCAGCATACAAAACTGAACCAAGTGGGATCTGGCGGGGAAATTCAGGGGGGTTGCTTGGAGAACCATGGACGTTGAGGTGTAGAGAGAAGCCTCCTGGATTTGCTCCTCACGGGTGTCCAGATGCGGCTTGGAGTATTGGGAAGTGGACGAATCTGGGCTTCAGCAGGGTGCATGTCCTCCTCAGGAAGGGGGGGAAGCCCAAGGCTCTTTAAAAAGGATTCGCACTCCGGAAGATCCCGTAAAGTATGCTGAGCTCCAATTTTTGACACCAGCAAACGAAAGGGGAACCCCCAATAATATGGAACCTTGTGATGTTGCAAGTAGGAGGTAATCGGCCGAAGGTTCCTGTGTTTAGCCAGGGTGATGGGGGAGAGGTCACTAAAAATCTGCAATTTCACCCCTTTGTAGACAATTTGAGGTTTGTTGCACGTAGATTGGATCAGTGCCTCTTTACTTTCAAAGAAGTGGAACCGGACAATAACATCTCTGGGTCTGGCTCCAGCAGGAGGCTTGGGAGCTAGAGAGCGGTGGGCTCTATAAACGCGCCAGTCTATGTCCACGACCGCGGGGGCCAGGGTGTTAAAGAGGCCCAGGAGATAAGCGCGTAAATCAGAGTCTCCCACAGTCTCCGGGATACCTCTAAAAAGTTCTGGCGTCTCTCTCTATTTTCCAGGTCCTCCTGTTGCAGCTGTAATTGAGAGACTGAGAGGCGTAGGTTATGGTTGTCCTCCTCGACGGCCTGGACAAAGCTGACCATCTCGTCAAATTTATTTTTGAGTGTGCCCGTGCGCTCACCAAGCTGGTTGATTTCCTTTCTCAGTTCCACCGCAAGTTTAGTTACCTCGGCTGAGACATTAGTTGTGATCTGTTGGAGCAAAAGATGTAATTTGGCGTCCAGTTTGGCATCCAAAATAGCAGGTGTAAGGATCCCCTGTGGTGGAGGCCGACCCAGGTCAGAGGCTTTATTTTGTTTATTTTAGCTGGGGAGGTGCCAGAACCCTCAATTCCCAGAGGCGAATCCATGGTGGAGAAAGGTTCCGGGGGGAGTTGGAGGGTGTAGGTTGAGATCTGGTAACAAAACGGTCCATAATAGGCCCTGTCTGCTGTTCAGGGATATGTTAAAAAATTTAGGATATGCATTTCAACTCATAAAGACATACATGCGCTTATGTCCATATAAGTTGGATGTTTGCATTCTGCATCTGTGCCACTGATACTTATTGTTTACATGTAGACAATGAATGCATTCAAGTGGTGGCAGCCTAAGTGCAGAATTACCTTGTATGCAGTCTTAACCACTGCATGAATGACTCTTTCAAATTTCAGATGTAAACATAAAGTGTGTAATCAGCAGGGGCAGTACAGGTGCAGAGTGACCTCAGCCTTCAGTCGTTCAGAATGACTGAAGCTGAAGTCATTCTATGTTGGGGATTGCACACTATTGATGTTTACATGTTGGCCCTGAGCAGCAATGACAGTATATAGGGTCCATTTGTGCTGTATGTAT
Source organism: Lithobates pipiens (assembly GCF_037356315.1). Taxonomy (NCBI): domain Eukaryota; kingdom Metazoa; phylum Chordata; class Amphibia; order Anura; family Ranidae; genus Lithobates; species Lithobates pipiens. Next base: position 163,532,152 of record NW_027507903.1, on the reverse strand, counting down.
GTGAACAATAGCACAAATGTTTACACAGACATAAATACAGTCCAAATTGGACTGTGAACACAGATTTTTTTTAGATTTGGATTATGCATCTAAATAGTGTGGACCAAAATGGACCAATATGAATGGGCTGTAAGGAAGAGGAAAGCTTACCCCCGAAGCTGATAGTAGTTAGCGTAGCTTAGCAGGGGTCGCGGGGAGCAGATAGGCCCCTTAACTCATTTAAAAGTCACTTTGGTCAACGATGGTGAAGATGATGTTGATAACTGATGGTGGGTGCAACTGATTTCAGGGGAATCCTCTCCCCCTTCACACTATTAGGCTGTGGTAATAGCAACTATAAGATGCTGGTTTTAGCAAGATGGCCGCCTACATCCAGTATAGGCCGGAGCCAGGGCCTTGCCTGAAGAGGGCTGCAGAGGAGGTTAACCAGACCCGGGCCTGCTGCAGACAGTCATGGACCTCAGCCCCCCAGTAACAAACAAAAGCAGCGCCCACCCGGCGGGGGAGGGGAGACTGGAGGGGGGATCCGAAAGCAACCCCTTAGGGGACTCACCAGGCCAGGGAAGAGCAGGGTAGGGGGCTCCAGGTGGCTCTCGTGAGTGTGGATGCAGCGACCGGGCTTCTCCTCCCCGGATGACCTCTTTCGCCTCTGGAGCGGCTATCAGCGGGCTCCGTAGGCCAGAGCGGTGCTTCTAGAGGCCTAGTAGGCCGCAAGATGGCGTCCGGCGAGGCGTCCAGCAGTGACCGCAACGGGCCGCGGCCCACGGACAGCAAAAGTCTGCCAAAATCATATGTGGCTGCAGAGGAGGGTCTGGCGGACAAGATGAGCCGTTTGTCTGGTTCCCAAAGCAAACCGCGGCGGAGGATAGCCACGGATTAGCGTTCGACCAGCAGAGCTCTGGAGACAGGCGTCCTTCCTCGGATCCGGCCGGCCACGCCCACCGAATATTTCATTTTTAATGTTTGACTTTAAGCATTATTAAAATCACTGCTCCTGAAAATTTTTTAGTTTTTGGAACAATTTTTTGCATTGATACATGTCCCCAGGGCAGTAATCGGGTTCCTATACACTTTTCATGGCAATAACTTTTATATAACCCTGTAAAATTAGCAATTTCGATTTTTCATGTTCGTGTACCATATACTTTAGTAGGGTTCTCATGTTCACTCAAACTTTTTGCCTGTTTGCATGTTCTGGTGCGAACCGAACCGGGGGTGTTTGGCTCATCCTTAATCTAGAGCAGTAGTTTCCATGTCATTTTGATGCAGAGATGTGAGATTTAATCTGTGTTAGCATGGGTTTAGAGTACATAATATACACTCCATGTTGTAAGTGTCATTCCAAAAATGTCACATCCCTGGCAGATATTTTATTCCCTGTTTCTTTCAAGATAAAGAAGAAAAAAACGAATGTCTAAAAAGTCTATAAAGTCTAATGAGGTCTCAGGTCCTCTTTGCACAAGGACTGCAGGGAGCATTTTATTCCATCCATTGAAGGTTCCCCCTGTGGTTTCCTGATTTTATCTTTAACCACTTAAAGCGGAGGGCCGGTTATAAAAAAAAAAAAAAAAAGTCAGCAGCTGCAAACACTGCAGCTGCTGACTTAATAAACACACTCACCTGTCCAGGGCGCCCGCGATGTCGGCCGCCCGAGGCCGACCCGTCCCTCGGCTCTCGGGTCCCGGCGCCGCCATCCCTTGTAAGGGAAACAGGCAGCGGAGCCTTACGGCTTCACTGCCCGTTTCCTACTGCGCATGCGCGAGTCCCGCAGCTACTGCGCATGCGCGAGTCCCGCAGCGCTTTCTGAATGGGACGCGCTGTGTTCTGGAACACACAGTTCCCAGAACACAGCGCGACTCATTACCCAGAAGACGCCGCGACGAAGAGAGAAGACAGAAGATCTCCGCGGAGGAGGAAGAGGAAGATTAGGATAAAGTGCCTAGCAACAGGCATTTCTGGTAAGTAAAAAAAAAAATTTTTTTTCATTTTTTTTTTTTTTAGATTTTTTGTAATTTTTAACATTTTTTTGTTTTTCAGGGTGGCCCTCCCCTTTAAGGACCAGGCCTCTTTTTCGGACTTGGTGTTTCCATGTTTAAAACAGTTTTTTTTGCTAGAAAATTACTTAGAACCCCCAAACATTTTATATTGTTTTTTTTCTAACACCCTAGAGAATAAAATGGCGGTCATTGAAATACTTTTTTTCACACCGTATTTGCGCAGCGGTCTTAGAAGCGCACTTTTTTTGGAAAAAATTCACTTTTTTGAATAAAAAAATAAGACAACAGTAAAATTAGCCCAATTTTTTTTTATACTGTGAAAGATAATGGTATGCCGAGTAAATTGATACCCAACATGTCACGCTTCAAAATTGCGCCCGCTCGTGGAATGGCGTCAAACTTTTAGCCTCAAAAATCTCCATAAGCGACATTTAAAAAATTCTACAGGTTGCATTTTTTGCGTTACAGAGGAGGTCTAGGGCTAGAATTATTGCTCTCGCTCTACCGATCGCGGCGATACCTCACATATGTGGTTTGACCACCGTTTTCATATGCGGGCGCTACTCACGTATGCGCTCGCTTCTGTGCGCAAGCTCATCGTAACGGGGTGTTTTTAAAAATTTTTTTTTTTTTTTCTTATTTATTTTAATTTATTTTATTTATTTTTACACTTTTTAAAAAAAAAAAATAAAATGGATCACTTTTATTCCTATTACAAGGAATGTAAACATCCCTTGTAATAGAAAAAAGCATGACAGGTCCTCTTAAATATGAGATCTGGGGTCAAAAGGTCCTCAGATCTCATATTTGGGCTAAAATGCAAAAAAAAAAAAAAAGAAAATCTGACATTTAAAAAAAAAATATACCTTTTTGACGTCGCTTCCGCCCTCCTATGGTATAGAGACGAGTGGGGGCCATCTTAGCCTCACTTGTCTCTATGCCCAGCAGACGGAAGGACCCGATCGCCTCCGCCGCTACCGACGGCTCCGGTAAGCGGCGGAAGGTGCGGGAGGGCGGCGGGAGGGGGGGTGGCACCTCTCCCGCCGCCGATAGCGGTGATCTCGTGGCGAATCCGCCACGGAGACCACCGTTATCGTACAGCCAACCGCCGCCTGAAGAGATGGATATCTCGGTTGTGGCAGCAGCTGCTGCCGTTACCGAGATATCCCTCTTCAAAAATAGGATGTACATCGTCGTGCGGCGGTCGGCAAGTGTCCTGTTCATTCTTTCTACTATCCCTGAACTCTGGGGGTAGTATGGCATATCAAACTTCCAGTCAATCTTCAATATTTTCACTAAATCTTGACACACTTTGGCTATGAAGGCAGGACAATTGCCTGACTTAATTTGAATTGGGTAGCCCCATCTTGGGATTATTTCCTGTGTAAGGATTCTGACTACTGTTTGTGGATCTTCCTTTGTGGTGATGAGCACTTCTGTCCATCCTGATGGGTTTACTTCCTCTTTGATTCCCTGCAAAGGTAAAGCATAATGGACTATTATGCATTGCATAGTAGTCCATTATGTGTCACTTACCTGACACAGGAGCCAGCGAAGTCACCGCTGTCCCCTTGTGTACGGAGCCTCCATCTTGATGGGTCTCGCTGCTTCTGAGCTGTCATTCGATGACCTTACTCCCGCGCATGCTCACGGGAGCCGCCACTCGCGGCATATCGCCGTTGACAGCGGCATGCTCAGTGCTTACCTGTAGGTCAAAGTGGTTTGTAAGGGTTTACAATTACTATAAGGGTGGCTCTATAGGGGGTGCAGGAGATGAGTCCAACATTGAGTGTGCTTTGTGACCATACTTTCTCAAGGTCCCCTTTTATTACTGAGCTTAGCATCATGGGCCATATCAGAACCTTTTTAGAATGTGCGATGACACCACCTTAACTTGTTATTTCCATTTTTATGCCAAACTTTCCCATCAAATCCCTCCCCAGGAGATTAACAGGGAAATTGGGGATTATCCTAAAACTGTGGTGAAACAACACTGAACCCCGCTCTACATTTATCACAGGGAGAGGTGGGTTTTAAAGGTTTTGGTGAGTATTCCATTAATTCCCATCAAAGGTTTAGCATTCATGGTCTCTCCTCTATAGAAATCCTCACTCAGTGTTGATTTTGTTGTGCCTGAATTGAGGAGGAAAGGGATCAGCTTTCCTTGGACATGTAATGTCACGATTGGTTGCTCATTATATGAGTGAAAGACAAGGGGGAATGCTGGGATACTACCTTCAGGGCAGCTTCGTTGTTGTTGCTTTGGCCACTGAATGGGGTATTTTTGTCCTTATGTTTGTTGAATTGGTGTCCGCTGGGTGTTATTTTCTGTGGGCTGTACAATCTGTTGGGAGGTCTGACCCTGGGACTCATATGGGCATTGGTTTCTCCAGTTCTCCAGATCTTCTGCTCCACAATTGAAGCATCCAGTTCTGGAATTGCTGGAGGGTATTGTGAAAAACCCTTACCTCTACCTCTGCCCATAGCTCGTCCCCTTCCTTTTCCTCATCCTGTTCCTCCCCGCTGTCCATCATTCCCCTGGGATGGGCCATTTTGTGATCCCCCTTGGAAATGTGTACTTACTGGTTTGTCCTTTATCTCAAAACAACCTGCCACATCTTTCTCTGTTAATGTCTTCTGAAAGTCCTCTAGTGTACTTGTGGGCCACTCGGAGATCATTTGCCTGAACACTAAACCCATTTGTGGCTTAAGATTAGATTTGTAGGTTTGTATCATCAAACTTATCATATCTGCCTGCAAAGACAACCTGGCCTCTTGGATCCAAGTGTCTGAACCTTCTCCAGAAATCTAACACTGACTCACTTGACTTTTGTTTACAGGTAATAGCAGTGGGAGGGAGGACTTATTTTAAAATGTATTCTTTATTTTGGGCTCAGGCTCATCCCGCATGGTTCTTCTACCGTCTTCTGTATTTAATGGGTATTTACTGGCTTGTTCATTGGAAGGGGTGATGACTGATATGGATTTAACATTATCCCAATCCCAATCAGTGGTGTGTCCTATAATACTATCAATGATCAGGCACATGTCTTCCTGTGTGTAATTTCTACCTTTACAAGCCTTTTATAGATATGCCAAAGTACCTCCAAGGGAAATATTTTGCTTGGGACAATGTTTTATAATTGTATTTATGTCTTCCACTTCAATGGGTTTCTTAAGCATATCTTCACCTATGGTCATTAAGGGGCCTTGAAACGTGGCCTGTCCATGGTCCTTACCCTCCTCCTCATTATAGTTTCTTTTTTTTTTTTCTTTTTTTTTTTTCGTAAAGAATTTTATTTTATTTCCGAAAATGCAAAACAATACAGATACGCCTTTACAGTACAAAACAGCTCCAATCGGAGAACCCGTACACTTAAACATACAGATTCATGAGCTTCCAGATCTATACAGTCAAGAACATCCTCCAAGAATTACATTTACGTGGCGTCTTCAACAAGAAGATTTTTTTTTTTTTTAAGTAAATAAGAAAAAATAATAATAGGACGTTCCCAGCCTGAGGATGGTATACGGTTACAGTTCTTCTTACTCAATTATCTACTGCACCCCCAGGATGGGTCTCTGCTCAAAAATAGAATAGATCTTCCGCGTGTCTATTATGGAAGGCGGCATGGACTAAGGGAGCCCACCCCAGGGTTCTCCCCCAGCCCATGCCCCCGACCCTTATCGTGGAGTATAAGAGCGGAAAGAGGGAAAATAAAGGTGATAGAGATAGTACAAAATAAAAGAAAAGGGCAGGGAGGGGGGGACGGGGGAGAGGTCAGGAATGAGAAGAGAAATGGGGGGTGGGTGAAACAAAGGGAAGCTGGGTGGGGGGGAGGGGATACGTGGAAGATAAACAGTTACTAGGGGAGGGGGCGGAAAGGCCACCAACTGCCCTCCCCATCTGCTCCTCACAGCCCAGCAATTATAGTTTCTTAATTGTTGTTTTATTAATAGTGTTTGGGCAGCTAAAGTGTTCACCTTTTCCCGGAGCTCTACTATTTGTTCCTCTGTCCTTCTTAGCTCTGACTCATAACCCTCTTTTAACTTTGCCTCTGCCTTTCTTATTGCTTCCATATAATCTTCTTCTGAAATTGGGTATTTATCATCAGATTGGACCAGCATCCCCTCTCAGATTTGGGACCTCTATTAGGACATGGTCTCTACTGCATGGCATGGTGTCCAGCCAGCAGGTCTAGATCTTCCTTTGTGAGCCTGGGATAGATTTGGTTTGTGTATGGTGGAGGGTTGAATGGGAGAGGAGGGGCAGTTGGATCTGGTCTCTTTTTACCTGACTCATCCTTATGTTTTCTATCAGTATCCTTTTTGAGTTTTTAGAGGGCTTCTTTTATTTCTTACTATTTCTCTGAAACCAATAAGGGGCGTATTTTAACCAGTCCCCCCCCTCCTTTTTCTCAAGTACTCCATGTCGCACTGGGGATCACCGGAATACCATGGGAAGGCTTTATTGTCTCCAAGACATAAGCTCTTCACCATATCCATGTGAAATTCATCATTATCTCCTTCTCGAGGGAATGGGTCACTATTGTGCATGCTTTCTGTCCACCCAGCCAGGGGTTTATAAACTCATAATAAGTTCCACATGTAGTACTACTTATTTAAACTTTACAAAAAGTCCCTTCTGAGGACAGGTGTACCATTGAATTGACTTTGTTATTTTAATCCCTAAGTATATTATTTCTTTTTTTTTCCATGTGAAAGGGAATTTATGCCGTGTCAATTCTTCTTCTTGCGAGTCTAAGCCGATATTCAGAATGACAGTTTTGATTGGATTTATTTAAAATTAGAGAGGGCCCCGTAATCTCCTATCTCCTTTATCAGACCTGATAACGATGTTTGGGGGTTAGTCATATATAGGAGTATGTCGTCTGCATATGCCGCCACTTTATGTTCCCCCCCCCCCCCCCCCATTCTTATTCCCTCTATGACTGAATTAATTCAAATTTTTGCTAATAGGGGTTCCAGAGCTATCACATATAGTAAAGGCGAGAGGGGACACCCCTGTCTTGTACCGTTATGCATATCAAAGGCAGACGACATACTCCCATTAACCCCCACTCTGGCTGATGGATACATATATAAGTTATTCACCCATTTCATCATTTTTGGCCCAAAGCCGTATGTCTGTAGTGTTGCCATGATAAAGCTCCAATCTACTCGATCGAAGGCTTTTTCAGCATCAATCGAAACCAATATCATTGGAGGTTTAGTTTCTCCATCCTTCCCCATTAGTAACAGCGTTCGAAGGCTGTTATCTCGTCCCTCCCTTCCTGGGACAAACCCTACTTGATCTCCATTAATCATTTCTGGGAGTAGTTTTTTTATCCTCGTTGCTAATACTTTTGCATATAATTTAGTGTCCGTGTTCAGCAACGCTATTGGACGATAATTAGAGCAGATCGAAGGATCTTTACCGGGTTTTGGTATAAGGGTAATATTTGCTAGTAGTGATTCTTTTCTCATGGACTCATCCTCTACCAGTTTATTCCAAAATTTACATAGCTGGGGGACCAGTTGTTGTTTAAATTTTTTATAATATCTGATGGTAAAACCATCTGGTCCTGGGCTTTTCCCATTGGGCATATCCTTTATTGCGTTCTCTATTTCTTCTGGGGTGATCGGGTCTTCTAAGTTTCTGGCCATCTCTGGAGTTATTTTTGGTAGGTCTATTTCCTTCAGGTATTCCTGTATTTTGATTTTTCTTGTCTCCTTTTGACTTTCAGTCTCCCTACTCCTAATTGAGTATAGGGTGCCATAATATGTTTTAAACGCTTCTGCTATTTCTGATGTTCTATATTTTATTTCGCCTTTCGCGTTCTTAATCTTTTCTATATAGTTAATAGCTTTTTTATCTCTTACCAATCTGGCCAAATGTTTCTCCGTCTTGTTTCCCCACATATATCTCTCTTTTGCTACATTTTTGTAGATTTTTCTTACTTCTTGTACCATTCTGTTTTTTAATTGGGTACGTTTATGTATTATTTCTTTATATATGTTTTTATCGAGATGAGACTTATGTTTTTGTTCTAATAAATATAGTTCTTCTTTTAAATCATTTTGCTGCTTTTCACTTTCTTTTTTTTTCCAGGACCCTATAGAGATTAATTTCCCCCTAATTAAAGCTTTATGGGCCTCCCAGAGAGTAGCCCTTGGGATCTCTTCCGAATCATTCAATAAAAAATATTGTTCAATTTCATTTTTGAGGATATTTTCTGTTTCCACGTTTTCTAATAGGGACTCATTAAGTCTCCATATCCCTTTACTAAATTCTTTTCCTGGATCTTTTAATTTTATTATTACCGGTGCATGATCTGAAAGGGTTATGGATCCTATTTTTGCTTCTAGTATGTTTTCTAATAATTCATGGTCAACGAGTATGTAGTCCAATCTGACATACATGTCGTGTACTGTGGAATAATATGTGTAATCTTTTTTCCCCATATTAAATATTCGCCACGTGTCCATTAATTGTTGCTGGGCCATCTTCTTTTTTAAGATTCCATGCTGTTTAATTTCATGTACCATACCCCGTGAAGTACTATCTATATGCGGATCCATGGCAAAATTTAGATCCCCACCCAGAATTATATGACCCTGTTTATGTATTTCTAATTTATTCAGGATTTTATTCAGATATTTGTTTGGGCCTTCATTGGGACAGTATATATTTACTAATGTATATCTATTTCTTTCTATACATCCTTTTACTAATAGAAACCTCCCCTGTGGATCTATTATTATTTCTTCTATTTTCCATTTGACTTTTTTAGAGATCCCAATTGCCACTCCCCTGGAGCCCCTTATTGGGGCATCTGCGTAATACCACGTTGGATACTTCTGTGTGTTTAATCTAATACATAAATCTAGCGTCAGGTGCGTTTCTTGTAAAAACACGATATCCACAGAGTATCCCTCTATCTCCCTTAGTATATTATTTCTTTTTTTTGGAGAATTCATTCCTCTAACATTATATGTTGCTATTTTGATTTCTGACATTATACGTACTTAAAAAATTTTCTAACATTTTTTTCTAGGAGCTGTGGTTTCGTGTTAACAGATTTAACCCTCCCACCCTTCCCTTTACCCCCCTCCCTCCTCCCCTTAACCCTCCCCACTCTCCCCCCTCCCTGTCCCCCCACCAGATGTATAGTTGACCCATTGGTCCGGGACCTTTTATCTGGAACACCCTCGTTCCAATTATCCCTTGGCCCTAGGGTGGAATTCTGTTTCATGGTGCCATCGCCCATCTCGCCTTCTATTGGCAAGGTGGTTATCACGCCCATTAGGGGATCCCCAATTTTCCACAAAATTCTGCGATTTCTTCTATAAATCTCAGTCTTGCTATCCGACCATTTTTTCTCCCTATTAAACTTGCAGGAAAGCCCCAATTATACTGCACTTCGTTCTCTACCAATATTGTCAATAGCGGTTTTAGGGCTCTTCTTCTCTTCAGAGTTTCTTGTGAGAAATCTTGGAATATTTGAATGTCTTTTCCTTCGTATCTTAAAGGTGCTTTTAATCTTATATTCTTCCATATTTGATATTTTTCCTCTTCATTTTGGAATCGCTGAATCGATGATATCCCGTGGCATTTCTTGTGGGAGACCCTTGGGTTTCCTTATTCTATGCACCCTCACTATTTTTATCTCATTAGTTATTTCTTTATTCATTAAGGGATTACAGATCTTCTTAATTATTTCTGTCAGATCCTCACGTTGTTGTGCGTCTGGCACCCCACGTATTCTAAGGTTTTTCCTTCTATGTCTATTTTCTTGTTCTTCGATCTTGTATGCTTGATCTTTTTGTGTTATTTTTAGGTTTTGTATTTCTGCTTCCAGGTTCTTTATTATCTTCGTTTCTTTTTCCACTGTTTTTTCCACCTCTTCTACCCTTTCCAGTATGTGACCAAGGTTTTGTGTAATCTTTCCAGTTCGGCTTTCATGGTATTTTCCAGAGCTGCAAACATAGAGATCATCTCTTCTTTAGTGGGCAAAACCTGGAGGTTATCCTGCTGTATCTGTTGAATTATTAATGGTTCAACCATACAATCTGATTCAGTTGTTAATCTTGGTCCTTCTTCTAATGGGACATCAGCCAATATTTCTAGATCCTGTACGGAGCTATTTAGCGCTTGATGTTTTCTTTTCTCCTTTTTGTTTTTTTCTCTTTCCCTTTTGTCACTGGTTTCTGTCTGTTGAGTTTTTGTGTGTTGCAATTGAGCTTTTTCTACTTGCTGCTTCTCTATGGCTGCCGTCTGTGTGACGTATTTATTCATTGCACCTGGACTGGCTACTAAGCTCCGGCGTGGGGATTTTGGGGTGACCCCTGCTTTTGCTGATTTTCCCTTCATCTTGCTCAGCAATAGTTGAACACCTTTTATTGCTATTATTATGTGTGTTCCTCTTCCCTTTTCTCTCTCCCCCTTTTTTTTTTTTTATTTATTTATTGTCCTGGGGTATCGACAGCCTCCCGTGACTGCTGAGAAATAATTTTATCACTATATTTACGAATTATCTTGGCACTGATGTTACGCCACAGAAATTGTATGTTCCTGCTTATGTCTTGACCCTTACAAGTAAATTTTCCAAGCATTCCCCTATTTAACGGATATTATGGTACAATATATTTTTAACCCTTTTTTTTTTATAATTTTTCCGTCCATTTACCATTTACCGTTTACTTTATAGTGAGGTTTACCTTGTTGTTATAGTTATATGATATATTTAGCCTTCAAATATTCAACATTTTCTTTCAGATTCAGCCCCCATTTTTTTTTTACTGACCTTCATTAGATTTCTGCCTTTTTGTCAGTGCAATACAATACGATACCTTCCTAAATCCTGGGAGCTTTATCTTGCTTTGTCCAGTAGGTGGCGTCCGGAACTCACAGCAGGCTTTCCGAGGGTTAGCGAAGTATACCGAAGTTTTCCAAAGCGCAGCCCTGCACTGCCCGCTGTTCCAGTAAACCGGTCACGCCGGCACACGTCCATACACCCGCTGGAGCCCCACGGACTCCATTAAAGGTCCGAATCGTCACCCGGAGTGCTGATGCTTATCCCGGACCGGGGGGGAGAGACGGAGGGGGAAGGTAGGAGGATAGGTGGGGGGAAAAATCCTCGTTTTCCGTTGGGGTCAGGATCGAGTCAAGGAGGCCAGCAGGGGGGGATTAGCAGGGAGCCGCACTCAGCGGCATTCTCCGGACGGTGGGGGCCATGGAGCACACCAGGACGCAAGGTGCTGACACGCACCATCACAGACTCCTCCCCCGGAAACGGCCTGAGGACAGGTGTACCAAAGACCGCTTTATCACTTATAAGGCATGGTCCGTCTCCTTTATAATAAATTTGAGGGACTAAAGCTTTATCAAAGCTGAGGGAAGAAAACAATTTGTCAAAATAAGACAAAATTTACTTACTACGGCTTCACAGTCGGTTCCCTACATTTCATGTGCGAAGAGTGCTGCACTTTATAACTGGCCCAGGGGCAGAGGAAGATGGAGTGGGGCTGAACCTTTCAGGCACGGCGCCACAGCACCGTCTCCCAAAATTGGGGAAGGGTACCTGTCAAAAACAGGTACCTGTTCCCCCCCTCCCCCTGAAAGGTTCCAAATGTGGCTCCAGGGGGGAGAGGAAGCAAATCAGCTGTACCAACATTCCATACAAAATCTTGAAAACATACACACAACATTAGCTGAACTTTTTAACTACATATGCTGATACCATTATGTGAATGAAAATATCCTTTTATTCATAGGTGAAAATACACTTCATGTCATAAAGTACAACAAAGTGTGGATTATTATTTACCACTTCAGCCCAATTTACCCCCTTCCTGACCAGAGCACTTTTTACAATTTGGCACTGCGTCGCTTTAACTGGTAATTGCGCGGTCATGCAATGCTGTACCCAAACAAAATTTGCCTCCTATTTTTCCCACACATAGAGCTTTCTTTTTATGGTATTTTATTGCCGCCCCCCGAAAATTGCTGAGAGGCATGTTGAGCCCATTGAATATTTTATTTTTTGTCACAAGTGATTGAAAAATGACAACAAAAATAAAAAATTACACAAAGTTGTCACTAAATTATATATTGCTCACACATGCCAGGTTATATGTGGAATGACACCTCAAAATACATTCTGCTGCTTCTCCTGAGTATGGGGATACCACATGTGTGAGACGTTTTGGGAGCTTAGCCACGTACAGGACCCCGAAAACCAATCTGTGTCTATAGTATGCCTGTAAAGGGGCGCATGTTTCCTGTGTTTAGAACAGTCTGACAGCAAAATTACATTTCTAAAGGAAAAAAGTCATTTAAAACTACTCGCGGCTATAATGAATTGTCGGTCCGACAATACACATAAAAGTTCATTGATAAAAATGGCATGGAATTTCCCCACAGGGGAAGCCCAAACCCCAAAAAAATAAAAATACATAGGGTCCCCCTAAATTCCATACCAGGCCCTTCAGGTCTGGTATGGATATTAAGGGGAACCTCGCGCCAAAAAAAAAAAAAAAAACGGTGTGGGCCCCCCAAAAAATCTATACCAGAACCTTATGCAAGCACGCAACCTGGCAGGCCAAAGGAAAAGAGGTGGGGATGAGAGAGCACCCCCTCCCTCTTGAACCTTACCAGGCCATATGCCCTCAACATTGGGAGGGTTCTTTGGGGTAGCGGCCCATCCAAAGCACCTTGTCCCCATGTTGATGGGGAGAAGGGCCTCATCCCCACAACCCTTGCCCAGTGGTTGTGGGGGTCTGAGTGCGGTGGACACCCAGATCCTGGCCCCCATGTGAATTTGTAATGGGGTACAAATGTACCCCTACCATTTTACAAAAAAAGTGTCAAAAGGGTTAAAAACACAAGAGACGGTTTTTGACAAGTCCTTTATTAATTTCTTCTTCTTTCCGCTTCTTCTTCCATATTCTTTCTTCTGGTGTTCCTTTGGTGTTTTTCTTCCTCCATCTTCTTCTTCTCCATCTTCTTCTTCATCTTCTTCTTCCTCCGCTCTGCTCATTCCGCATCTTGGTTCGGCTTCTTCTCCACTCCCTCCGTGCGATCCGCCTCAGTGGGAGTCTTCTGGAGGAAGAAGAAAATTTGTACCCCATTACCAATTCACTCGGGGGGCCTGGGGTCTGGGGGTACCCTTGTTAAAGGGGGCTTCCAGATTCCGATAAGCCCCCCCACCCACAGACCCCCACAACCACTGGGCAAGGGTTGTGGGGATGAGGCCCTTCTCCCTATCAACATGGGGACAAGGTGCTTTGGGGGGCTGGTATGGATTTTGAGGGGGACCCCTGCGCCATTTTTTTTGCCACGTGGTTCCCCTTAATATCCATACCAGACCTGAAGGGCCTGGTATGGAATTTAGGGGGACCCCGTACATTTATTTTTTTATTTTGGTTTGGGGTTCCCCTGTGGGGAAATTCCATGCTGTTTTTATCAATAAACTTTTATGTGTATTGTCGGACCGACAATTTATTATAGCCACGAATAGTTTTAAATTACTTTTTTTCCTTTAGAAATCTAATTTTGCTGTCAGACTTTTTTGAACATGGGAAACATGTGCCCCTTTACAGACATACTATAGACACCCCCAGGTATGAAATTTAAAGGAATATTACACTTTTATTGTTTCACTATAAGCATTATTAAAATCACTGCTCCCTGCCATTTTTTTAAAAAAATATTGCGTTGATACATGTCCCCTGTGGTAGGACCCAGGTCCCCAAACACTTTTTATGACAATACCATGCATATAAGCCTTTAAAATTAGCACTTTTGATTTCATGTTCATGTCCCATAGACTTTAATCGGTGAAATTACGCCCATATAATTACAAATGATCACATGTCAAGCTGGCCCATGATAGGATAGCATGACAAATAAAACAGCTGATAACACATCACTTTCTACGAGCTGAGGCAGTGCTTGCACAGTCCAGCCCTGCTATTCAATAAACAGGAAATTAAACCATCAGCATCGCTTACTACTTCTGGCCGGCAGGACGCATGAACGCTAACCAGAAGTGATGTAAGAAGAACAGTGCCCACAAACAACGAAAACATCCGATGACGGAAATGAACCATCAAGTCCAGAAGTGACGTCAGTGGAGCGCATTCTAAACATGTTTGCATTCCAAAGGACAACAAACAAGATAAAGACATTAAGGGAATCGGAAAACAGCACCGCATTAAATACGTGAACTAAACCAAAACATCCAAACATACATCCATTATATACTACATGAATGACATGGAATATGAGTAGATCTATGTAGCAATATTTCAATTATTAACATTGAAGAGAGGATACAAGTGGAGGCATTCATTATAATAGCATAAATAATTCAATGAAAGCAAAAAAAAAGAAATACAAATAGCAATTAAAAATGACTACATAATGAGTTACCGTATTTATCAGCGTATAACACGCACTTTTTCCCCCTTAAAATCGGGGGAAAGTCGTGGGTGCGTGTTATACGCCGATCCCCACTGTCTGCAATCAAAAAAACCCGAGCGCGGCCGAAAAATACAGAGCTGATTGCTCGGCTCCGCTCGTAGTCCGCCTCCCTGCTGTTTCTCTAGCGAGCGCTGCCGAAAAAGACCGAGCTGTCTGTACTGTGTAAAAAATCCTTGGAAAAAAGCGCTGTCCAAAAAAAAATTACTCAATTACTCAAAAGAAGGCCTAAGCCAGTGAGGCAAGCTCTAAAAATAATAATATGAATACTGACAATAAACTAGATATAAGTTCTTGCTGCAACACAATGTGAGATACCCACAATATACACAAACCAAAAAATATAAAGCTGCGCTAAAACTTATAAAACTTATAAAGTGCAAAATTGATATTGTGACATATTGAATCCTAATATCAAATACTAAACAGTGTATATAACCAAAAAATGTGCAAAGAAATATATTCAAAATTAGAACACATATAAAGTCCAAGGGGAAGAGAAACGCAAAGGAATAAATGTAGTCCATTGAAGTGACTCTTTATAACACCCTTCAGATGTATGGCAGGTGCGCCCAGAGAGAGAGTTTTATCCACCACCAAATTCAGTAAGGCTTACCAGCTGACAAGATCTCTTTTTAGGGAGATCATATGAGCTTGAAAACAAAACGATCGCTCCTGGTCTCTCCAATAGGTTCTGCTAGCGTCTCCACCTCTTATGACTCCTTGTTAGAGCGTCTCACATTCCACCCAGCGATACTGCATTTAGGGGATGCAAGTGGATGCAAGTTTTAGTTCAACATGTGCACTAACAGCTGGTTCCTTCTTTCAGTCTCTAAGACGGAGTCTGGGTTCCCAGGATGCACCTGTTTCTCTTTCTGCAGACTGAGGAATGATGGGAACTTTTGTTAAAGGTGAACAGTTTCAAGTTTTGTTCAAGATTCGAGATGAGATGAAGAGGTTGGGCTATGATAAATTATTAACTTAAAGTGGAAGTAAACTCCCCTATCGTTTTCAGCCAAGGAAGCTGAAAACGAAGCTCGGCTTGCAGTCCCGCCCATACTGGGCGGGACTGCGAGCGGAGCCCAGCCGAATACACAGTACAGACGGCTCGGTCTTTTTCGGCAGCACTCGCTAGAGAAACAGCAGGGAGGTGGGACTACGAGCGGAGCCGAGCAAGTCGGCTCGGTATTTTTCGGCACCGCTCGCTCGGTCTGTCTCGGCGGCGGGAAATTTAAACATGGGCAAGGCTGCAAACGGCGCTGGCCAAGCTGCAAATGATACTGCAAAGCTGTAAACAGAGCTGGGCAAGCTGCAAATGACACTGATCATTCTGCAATGATGGACAAGGCTGCAGATGCACACTGATAAGGCTGCATTGACTGGCATTTAAATGTACGTTTTTTTTCCATAAACTTCCCTCCTAAAACTTTTTTCCTTAAAATGCCCTCCTAAACTTGGGGTGCGTGTTATACGCCGGTGCGTGTTATACCCCGATAAATACGGTATATTGTGTGAGTACATGATATAAATTAAAATATATATAAAAAACAACTATATGAAAATATATATATATGTATATATATATATATATATATATATATATATATATATATATATATATAGATAGATACATATATATGTAAACACTGCCCGCTAGTGTTAAAAACGTATAAACTTTAAAATTTGCAATTATTAATGAAACAGTTTACATCCCAGTTTACAATCATGCTGTGAGGGGTCTAGCACTTGAGATCATATATCCAGCGGGTCTCAAGTTTGGATATTTCTTGTTTGGTCAAACTCCTTTGCCGATGTGGATTAAACCTATTGATAGCTATCAAGGTAATTCCTTTAAGGTTTTTATTATGGCCCAAGAATCCCTTTTTTATACTTGTAATGTGCTCATTAACCCTTACATTCATAGCAAGTATCGTGCGGCCCACATACTGTAGGCCACATGGACAAATTAATAAGTACACAACATTCTGTGAAGTACACGTGATAAAGTTATTAATGTCATACACCCTACCAGTAGTATGGGATTTAAACTGGCATATTTTCCTACTTCTCTCTTTGTTGCTGGTGCACACGTTACAATTATGACAGGGGTAATATCCTTTTGATTTTTGAAAAAACTATACTCAATATAGAGCATCTAAAATATTGGGGGCTATCTGAAGTTGACACCAAGTCCCAAACAATCTTATCAGTGCTCCCTATGTAATCTGGGCAGTTTTATCAGCTCTACGTGACTATCTCTTCCCTTGTAAACCATAAAACTATGTGTATAGCCTGTGGCCCTCTCACAGAGCTTTCTACATCTTGGCCCCGTGTCTGGCATGCTTGCTGGGAAGATACTGTTTGAAAGATAAGTGGCCAGAAAACTTAATCAGGGACTCATCAACACAGACAACTTGATGGGGAGTAAACAAGGCTGCAAAATGTTGGTTGAAGTCATTTATGAGGGGCCGAATTTTGTAGAACCAATCGTATCCAGGGTCACCCCAAGGACGAGAGTTCATTGACGTTGAAGTGCATGAACCGAAAGATCTGCTCGTATCGTGCCCTGGCCATGGAAGCAGAGAACACGGGCGTTTGGTCAATTGGGCCAGTGGACCAATATGACCGCAACTCACTCGTTTTAGTCATGCCCATGAGGAGGGATAGGCCTAGAAAGGTCCTAAATTTGGAAACCATAATTGGTTTCCATTCTCTGGCAAGGGTCAGCTGGGGATTAGCGATGATGAATTGACCAGCGTACAAATTGCTTTGGTCCACAATATATCTATAGAGATCTTCAGTAAAAATTAAGTCACGTAAAATCAACTGTTTCCACCTGAATGCTGGGTTGGCCAGTGAGTAGGGGAAGTACGGGTGCTGTAGAAGTGGTGGGTTCCCAATTAGGATTGGCAAATGCAGCAGGAAGGGCACTATGGGCTTGATGGGCTTGTGTTCGTCTTCTTCTTGGTAGCAGTGGGACACTACTTGTGCTTGCCACCTCTTCACCTTGAACTGCACTTATGGGAGTCGCAACATCACCATGTGATACTGCAGTGTTGGATCTGTGACCAGGGTGTACTAGGCTGCTGGTGCTTGCCAGTTCACCAGAAGGAATAGCGGTGCTAGTACTTCTCTGCTCCATACAAGGGACTTGCAGTTCTTGCACCTCAGCGACAGAATATCGGGGTCTGTTATGCCAGACCTTGGCAGGGACGACAACTCCGTTGTCATAGCTATCTGTCAGGGTGCCACTGCTGTCTACAGGTTCGTATTCTGAGCCTGAATCTGACAGATGAGTGACTTCCTCTTCACTATCTGTCATGCTCAGAAAAGTGTAGGCCTCTTCATTGGTGTACCTTCGATTTGACATTTTGATCTCTAAATTTACTGGTACAGTAGTGAGACACACAGGTAAAAAAGCTCCTGACTGTTAGCGTCTGATTCAAATGCTACCAAAAAAAACCTGTTGGCATTCGCAGGGATCAGGCCTGACTCTGTGAATGCTGCAGTTATGTGTGTTGTGTTTTGTAAGTTACAGTGATTGATTGATACTGCACTTGGGTGAGCTGGGCTGGGCAGAGGGGCTAAACACAGGTGCTAGCAGGTATCTGGGCTGATTCCACTAACACTTCATTTTTGGGAACCCTAAACTGCTGGGGATGCTAGTATTGATCTGTTCAGACACTATACTACTAAAAGAGGTGTATTCTGCATGCTTGGGTGTTAGTGATACTGACACTAAACTGACACTGCCTGGGATGACGCAGACCCTATCTGATGCTAAAACCGCCAGGTGATCAGGGGGTTAAACCTTTATTGGATAATATACGGTGGGTGCCCTGATGCTATAAATAAACCAACTAACCAGCGTCACCCGTAACACTAATACAGTGATCACTGGTGACAGGGGGTGAAAGGTTTAACTAGGG
This sequence comes from Lithobates pipiens, assembly GCF_037356315.1. Lineage (NCBI taxonomy): Eukaryota > Metazoa > Chordata > Amphibia > Anura > Ranidae > Lithobates > Lithobates pipiens. The sequence goes on along the minus strand of NW_027507903.1, from coordinate 163,513,742 downwards.
GGCAATCAGGGGGTTAAAACCTTTATTAGGTAATATATGGGTACCTGAGGCTATAAAAACCTGACGGTGAAACAAATCACCTAACTGACTAACTAGCGTCACCAGTGACACAATACGATACGGCGACCGATTAGTGACACTGGCGACAGGGGGTGAAAGGGTTAACTGGGGGGTGATCACGGGGTTAAACCTTTATTAGGGGGTTTTAGGGGGGGTAACCTAGACTTAATGGGGGCTACTACTAACTGCCCTAACACTTACTGAAGTCACAAATGACAAATGCAGTGATCACTGAAAACTCACGTCCATGGGTACAGATACACCCCCCCCCCCCCCCCCCAAATATGCTTTTAACAATTTGGTTTAATTTCTGACAGTAGTTGTTTCTAACTGACCCTTTACTAATGATACTATACATTAACATGCAACAGATGTGTGTCACAAGAGCAATGCCTGGCTAGTTTTATGAAGCTGTATAACATACACAGAGCTGTCCATTATTTGGAAAGTTATCACCAAACATATTTTAAGTTATGCTTCTTTCCTAGGACCCTAAAGGCTCTGTCCTTTGAAACAAAATGTTTTACTTTAGGCATTATCCTTCTATTTTAAGAAAACCATGTCTACTTGTTATGCCACCAAAAAGTTTTTATTGGATAAACATATATATGGCTACAATGTAAATACTATTTCAGATAAAAATTTAAACATACTGTACTATATATGCCAATGTTTTCTTTAGCATATTTTATTTAAAATAAATGCTTCTTACTATTATCTAAAATAAAAAAAAACATTTTTTTTTTATTCCAGTATATATCACATTGCATTCTCAATACAAAAATCCTTTGAATAATTCCTTACTGATATTTTAGTAGCAAAATACATTATGGATTATTAGGCTGCCTTAATCCATATTTACATATAACAAAAATATCCAGAGTAGAACAATTTAGGTATCTCTACAAAATATGCCTTTTAGGGAGCATAAACTATTTTAAAGGAAGGAAAACAGAAGACATTTATATGACCCCAGATATTAATAAAGAAGCTATTCACCTGACCATAAAAAATAACACAGTAAAATCACAGTAGCTACTGCTGCTGACATCATTAGCAGACAAATAACAAAATGTTTGAATTGTTTGCAATTGGAAAGTTAACAGGCTAGATATTAATCGTAATATAAAAAATAGAAGATAGAATCAGTGAAAAATGATAATGTTGTCCCCTAGGACCACTCATATATTTTGTTTTTCCTAAAGCAACTAAGTCAAGTTGCAATAGAAATGCATTTTGGGTTTGAGTCTAACATGGGTTCAACCAGAACCCAAGTTGTTAGCAGATTGGGAAAATGGCAAGCTAATTCTGCTTTTCGTCCCTATAGCCATACATTACCATAATACACTTACTGACCCTTGAATTGTGGTGGCTTAGAAGAGCCAGTAATAAGGTTTTCTTATGTGACAACTCCCTCCCTGTATAAGTAAGGGTTCCCAGCAACCTTTTTTTATTTTGTTTTATTTAAAGATATGACACAGATACAAACATAAAGATGACTTTGCATTTCATTTAGACTGTAATGAACGTGTCAAATATAATAGCCAAAACAAAACAGCAGCCTGTAAATGAAGGTCGCTATTTAGTCATACTTATGCCACTTGCTGAAGTCTAATATAGGATAAACGTGAACATCTGTGCCCATCACTTTTTGTGTCTTTCGTTATTGAAAGCGAAAAATAATAGGAGGGAAGAAAGAGAAGACGAAAGAAAAGGGGGAAGAGAGAAAGCGTGAGGGAGAGAGGTAGAGAGAGAGAGAAAAAAATATATATAACATATACATATACAAACACACACACAAACATACACATATGTATATATATATATATATATATATATATATATATATATATATATATATATATATATATATATACACATATACATACACACATATCCACACATGCATACACGCACACACATACATACATATAAGGAGAAAGGGGAGGGGCATTTGCCCCCCGGGAGCCAAGTTCGACAGTGCTGAACTGTCGATAGGGATCCTAGACAGAGGAACCTGCCATGTATTGGTGGAATTCATCAGAGAAGCGAAAGAGGTTCCAATGAAACCATCTGGACTTATGTTCCTCTGACTTATCTCGCAGCGCAGAGGTCAGATCTTCCATCTGCTCAATTTCCTTCACCCTTGCGAGCCAATGAGCTACCATTGGTGCAGACTGTTGCTTCCAAAGAGGTGGGATGCTAGCCCGTGCAGCATTAAGGAGATGCTTGAGGAGGGATTTGTGGTAACATTTCCTTGACAGGGGCGTAAGGTTAAGGAGAACTGCAGCTGGGCTATCCTGAAGGGAGATATCTGTGAGTTTCTGTAAGAGCTTAAGAACCAGCTGCCAGAAAGTTTGGAGTAGAGGGCAGTCCCATAAAATGTGTAATAGAGGGTGTAAGTTGCAGTGCCAACAGCCATCAGTTTGCAGAGAGAATATCTTAGCCAGAACGGAAGGAGTTATGTACCAGCGCGTCACTATTTTATATGCGGTCTCTTGATATTTGCTACACAGCGAAGATTTCTGTGCAAAAATAGACAGAAACCATACAATGGTACAATGCATGGATAATCATGCTTAAGCAGAAGCAGGTCTGAGAGAGGAGAAAGGATCATTCTGAACCTTACATTCATTGATATTTTTCTGCCACTCTACAGATGGATTGGCGGTCAGCACTTTCAATAGGGTGCCTGCATGTCCTCCTGAAAGAGCATGGTCCCTGGGCACTCCATCTCCCACACCATCCGTAGATGGGGAGGACTACCACACAGTACCATCAGCTGACATGATATCACTTTCTCTACCATCTGATTTGAGAAATCTACTGAATTATATTTCATCCAAGGGGGACTTTGATGCATTGGCAGAGAACTCCTTTTACAAAAACATCTCTACTCAGCAGCAGATGACCTCCACGCCAACAGAAAAAGTGGACTTTCTAGAAACCACCATCATTGAAATATAGACTTTTATGGAGTTTCCCTAGAAATCCTTTCAAATTTATTGAGAAATAAACTTTGATGTAGAGTGCTGTTAAAATCCCTAGTGGACAAGTTACGAGAGGCTGAAGCCACATATCGTTGAGGTTACCCCCTGCAATAGTGAAGAAGTACATGGGGATACCCTTTGAGACAAAGAGCATGCCTGCAGCATCTGACCCAGTGACAGCAAGCCGTGGTTTCTGATGGTATGGCCAGTGGACAGGCCAATGATGACCAAGACCTAGCGCACCTTAAATGGCTCTCAACGCTTGTGGCTGTATTTCTGGGAAGAACACCACATGCGCCCGTATCACAATTCTAGTACATCATCTGTTCTGACCACACACTGGAATAATGATGGCAAGGGTTATACTTGAAGCACCAGCCTCCTAGGGATCACATATAAGTCAGTGCTGGGAACACTCCTTCAGAGAGCCTATCCATATCAAACGCCATTTTCTAATGCTGGTGGTGTGGTCCTGGAGACATTAAGGGAAGCATTGTAACCAAGATAATGCTGGTTGCCCCCTGTATGCATGTGGGACAACACTCTACCTCAGACATACAGCTTTGCCTGAAATGACAAGCAAAGTCTGAGGTTCCAATTTCATGCAATTCAACCAGGATTTGTATGCATTATCTATCCCCCTGTTTGCCTATAAGTGTACATTTAGGTATTCTGCCTGTTGTGTTTGTAGACTATGGATGTTTAATGCAATGGGATGGAGACAGAATGGTGGAGTGTATTCGTTACAAGGGTAAATACCTTACAGGCCTTCACAGTGACAACAGGTCCTAGTCATTTTTTTGGGGGTGGCTGGGACATGGGGTATATTCTCTATCCTGCCTTACCTACCATGGCTGGGCATTCATTTTAAGTCTCCCTTTTAAAGTAACGTTAAACTGATGACTTTTCTGTAATTAGTCACAAGAGGCAGTTCTTTCCAAAGCTGCTTTTATTGCATTTCTCTTTTTTTTGTTTTAAAAAAAATTGCAGTTCTGCTTATCAGGAGTTACTTGGTGAAGCCTTTGCCCAGTGGTGATGGATGGACTTGGAGACCTTTCATGTGCTTATGGGGCCACAAGTCTGAAACTACATCTCTGGCCTATGTCCCGTACTACCATACTGGGCCTTGACCTACCTGATCTCCTGTCTTCATTAGGGAACAACTGAATGTGATTGAATGTGTACTGTTTGTTAAAATACACTGTAGGAGGTTGTCCACCACTGGTCATTTTCCACTGCCTTGTTGTAGAACATTTTTCTGGACTTTGAGCATCTACATACCATCTCTCATATTTGTTACTCATCATAGGTCCAGGCTCCCTTCCTTAACAAGGTCATTTTTGCTGTCTCCTTTTGCCCTATTGGGTTTGTCTGTCTTTTCGTCCATATATGAGAATAGGCAAACAGCACACAATTTTAAGCCTCTTAATGCATTGCTCTGATTTACAGTAGGGCTAATACATAGATGGAAATGTATTTGCATGTGTCTGTGTAATGTATTGACTTTTAACAGAATGGTCTTAACAAAGCAGTGCATTGCAATTCTGACATGCATTTTAAACTGGATTGGTAACGTTGACTGTTTTCATTGCATTTTAAAATTGTTGATTATTTTATATATATTTTATTCAGACATGCTTGTGGCAGTCCTTGTAATTTGGTATTCTGACAAAATTACTTCAGTATGATACCAGTATTACTTTGGTAACCCCCCAAAAAAATGACTGTTACTATTACATAGATAATTATGGTACTAGTACTCTGTATGTGTTCAGAAAGTATAATTTTTCCTTTCAGAGGGACCCATTTAGATTTTTGCATAAAAATCTGTTTTGTTTAAAATTGTCCCTATTGACAATTGTATTTTTCAACCTTACTAACCATGTACTAGGAATCAGCCAACAGTTTGGGCCAAATTTTTGCTGTTCGGGCATTCGTGTGCTTGCCCAAACATTTGCCCGTTCAGCCCACTGTTTAGCGGGGATCACTAATTCCAAAGAAAGCAGAAGGTACTAGTACTTCATTCCTATCAACCATTGATTTTACCGGCATATTGGTTTACCTGGCTGGGGCTCTCCAACCATGTAAAAGGGGCCGAGATAGCACAGATAGTGACATCACTGTCTAAATATGGTCTCTTCAAATATGTGAGCAATGACATTGACCAAATATGGCGACGGCCATATTTGGTCAGTGTTGTAACTGCTATTCCCATCTTGTCCCTTATCTAGTGGATGACAATTTGGGGAGCTGTCATTCGGTAAACATTAGCTTTGTAATTGGTAGTGCAAAGGTAAATTGTAGGTTTTTAGGTGACCCCGCCCCCCTCTGATGTAACTCAGCTTTCCGTTACATCAGAGGGGGGCGGGGTCACCCATACGTCATTGGGGAACCCCTGGCTTTCCTCACTAGCGTCAGAGGGGGAGGAGTCAGGTGACAGTTGACCCCACCCTCCTAATATAAGAAACGTCAGCGCTGGGATCCCGCAGTGTCTCTGACAGTGGAGACAGAAGGTGGATGCATGGATGGACTGTGCTGGACTGAAAATCACCCATCGCTGGATCAGATCAGCCATCGCTGGACCCCGGAGAGATGATCATCCGTCGCTGGATAGCAAGATTGGATTACCACCACTGGAATCTTTTTTTTATTTTTAATAAAGGAATTTTTCAAAAGTGTGTTTGTCTTATTTAACCATTTTTTACACTTTCTTTGTGAAATGGTAGGGGTACTTTTGTACCTTCCAGTTTCTGATAAGCCCCCCCGCCCGCAGACCCCCACAACCACCGACCAAGGTTGTGGGGATGAGGCCCTTGTCCCCATCAACATGGGGACATGGGGCTTTGAGAGGTCACAGACCCCCAAAGCATCCTCCCAATGTTGAGGGCATGTGGCCTGGTATGGTTCAGGAGGGGGGGCGCTCTCTCGTCCTCCCTCTTTTCCTGCGGGCTGCCAGGTTGCATGCTCGGATAAAGGGTCTGGTATGGATTTTTAGGGGGACCCCACGTCCATTTTTTTTTTTTGACGCGGGGTTCCCCTTAATATCCATACTAGACCTGAAGGGCCTGGTAATTGAATTTAGGGGAACCCCACGCTTTTTTTTTTTAATCAATGAATGAATTGTCAGCTCCCATAATACAGAGAAAACTCATTGAGTGTTCTCTGTATCACAGGAGCCAACAATTCATTATAGCCGCGAGTGATTTTAAAATACTTTTTTCCTGCAAAAATGACACTTTGTGCAGGGACAGTTCTAAGCACGGGAAACATGCGCCCCTTCACAGGCATACTATAGACACCCCCCAGGTACGAAATTTAAAGGAATATTACACTTTTATTGTTTCACTTTAATCATTATTAAAATCACTGCTCCTGAAACAACTGCCATTTTTAAAACTTTTTTTTGCATTGATCCATGTCCCCAGGGGCAGGACCCAGGTCCCCAAACACTTTTTAGGACAGTAAATTGCATATTAGCCTTTAAAATTAGCACTTTAGATTTTGAACGTTCAAGTCCCATAGACTTGAATAGGGTTCTAAAGTTCGCACAGAGTTTAGGTCTGTTCGCAGGTTTTGGTGCGAACCGAACAGGGGGGTGTTCGGCTCATCCTTACACACAATTAACTCTATGATCCATCTATCAAGTTTGGAGTGTGCCATCCAAGTTTACTATTCACCATTTGCATTGTATG